>NC_090265.1:1275490213-1276113338 GCF_040414725.1 Anabrus simplex
GAGAGAACGCATGATGTCTAGGGAAAGTAATATTGTGGAGAGAAGGGGGAAAATGTTAGCCGTGTATCAGAGGAGAGGGGGTGATCATGATCCGCAGAGGATTAAGAGTTATGTTGATGATGAGAGGGGTCAGAGGAGTAACCAGAGAGAATTGGAAGATGGGAGGCGTATGTATTTGCGTTATGAGAGAGAAGGTCAGAAGAGTAATCGGAGAGAATCGGAAGACGGGAGACGTATGTATTTGAGTTATGAGAGAGAAGGTCAGAAGAGTAATCAGAGAGAATCGGAAGATGGGAGGCGGATGTATTTGAGTTATGAGAGAGAAGGTTAGAGGAGTAATCAGAGAGAATCGGAAGATGGGAGGCGTACGGATTTGAGTTATCAGAGAGACTATGATAGTCTTAATATGAATGTCATCAAGGTGTCGTTATCGAGCCAGAGTATTTCAAATTCACAGGGAATCGGGTAAGTTAAGTGGACAGGCCGAAGGTAGAAGATGAATAGGTATGTAGTATAAGTAGTTATGTAGTGAAAGTAGATTTAAGTATAGTGTGATTGTGACCTAAGTAATGTTAAGTGAGATATTTAAGTAATGACGTAGTCGTATATAATGAAGTAATTAATAGTAGTAGTAAGGCAGATGTAAGAAGTGTTTTGTTACGTGATGTAAGTACTTATAATACTGAGAATATGATGTAAGTAGTGAGATAGTAACTCCGACGATGTGTGAATTGTGAAGGTGAGCAAAGGTACTATTAGATATTATTGAAGCCGTTGGGTAAATCATCGTGAGTAAATAACAAGATAGCGGTACCAGTCAATTGAAGATTTTAAGTTTCAGCCATGCCTTGTTGTACCAGATCTTGTGTATTCAGTGATTTTAGGGGCTGACTTGGTTGCAAATCATGGAAGTAGAGTAGACTTTAATTTAGGTAGCGTGTGTTTGTTCTGGGAGTAAACTAGCAAACAAGTATGTGTGAATTATGAAGGGTCTGAGGTAAGTGTTGATAACATGTGTTCTGGTAAAGGTATTCGAGAGGTAAGTGAAGTTGTTCCTAGTGAGAGGAAATGTTTTGTTGGGTGTGTTACGTGCCTGTACGACCAGTATCCGCGGGATAGTCGGTATGAGGCAGTGACGTGAGGTGATTTGGGTGAATTACAGGAGGAGCAATTGTGTTCGATGTTAGGTAAGCATCGAGATGTATTTAGTGGTAAGAGAGGAAGAACACGTATTTGAACATAAATTTGTAGTAAATGACCAATGATCGTTTGTGGGAGGTAAGTACCCCATTCAACTTAAAAATGCTAGTGAAGTCTAAGAACAAATAAACATTATGCTGGATTACGGAATAATTGAACCATCTTGTAGCCATAGTATTGATTCTTTAATTATTGTTGCCAAGAAGGATGTGATTTATTGATTTGTAAGGTAATGAGGGCAAAATTGATTCAGTTTGAGTGACAGAGTGCTACTCAGAGTTCCATTTTCATCATCTGCAGAGGCGGGAAATATGTCGAAGTTATTATTTTTTATCAGGGGTATTTCACTATTGTGAACCGTATCGGGGAGTGTGCAGATTCTTATAAGATCAGGAAGGGGATATTGCCAGTATTTATAGTATTATGAATGTAAAGAAGTACTTCACGTGAGATTTGTTGAGATAATAATAAGATGATTAATTTTTGTAAGAAACTGGCAAAATAAAATTAACATATGCGATATGCGTGTGAACCAAGTGTCGTATTGGTGTATTGGTAGAATAAGTGCTACATTGTCATGTAATGTGTGAAAAAAAACGGAGAACAGGACATTGGACAGTTATCTGCGATAACAATATGCGAGAACAGTTCTCATATAAGTGATATTTCACAAAAAGTTTTGATATGTTAAAAAAAGAAGAATGTAGTGTAATCATTTAAAATTATTTGTATGTGTTAAATTGAGTGCTGTACTCTTGTGATTTGTATGAGAGAAAAAGAGAATGGGACACTGAACAGTTATCTACGATGGCAATGTGCGAGAAAAATTCTCATATGTGATGTATTATAAAATGTATGGATGCTTGAAAAGAAAATTATTGTTGTATACTTATTTAAAGTGCTTATATGTGTCAGTGTTTTATATATATATATAATTTTGTTCATAAATCAATCGATTCATTGGTCTTCGATTTATTTATGAGGGAGGCGAATTGTAACGGTTCAAATCCCGTTACAAGATGATATCTGTATTTTTATTATTGTATGATTTTATCTGTATTATTATTATTATTATTATTATTATTATTATTATTATTATTATTATTATGTCAGTATTATTATTATTTTATCTGTGATATTGTTACTATTATTGTAATTATCCGTTTTATTCGATTTTGCAATTGCCTGTTGCTTGCAAGATTGTACTTAGATGTATGCATATATACGTATGTGTAGTATAACACTCAATACCTGTACAGTGAGAATTGTTGTATATATCAGAGATTGGAAGTGACGTTGTTATATTGCTAGACCACTGGCGATTCTGCCAAGTCATCGCCACTCCATGGCTACGTCATCGTATTTATTTAGCAATGCGCGCACGGACTCAGTCGCCGCGGGGCTATTTCACCACTGTATGTAATATCTGTCGCGTAGGTGGGAGTATGTCATTGTTATTTCTGGAGATTACGTAGTTGTGTCAACCAACGTCTATATAAGGTGGATGCATATTGTAGCGTCAGTCATTAGTTATACGGATGCAGTACAGTGAAGAAGTCTACTAGATCAAGAGGCCTTAGTTGGTCAGTGAACGAGTGTGAACGAGAGATGGTGAAGTCTCAGTGAGCCATTAATTATTGGTCATTGAGAGAGTGAGGCCAAAAGTTGGTTGGTCGCTCACTTAGTTGAAGACACGGACGCAAGGCTTACCATGGAGTCAGAGAGGGCAACCCTGGACCTGCCAAGAGGTCATACCATATTGACTTACAAAGAAGTCAGATGATATGGAGAAGAAGCAGTCACAAGGACGTATCACCAAGTTAGGCGTGACACATCTATAGTAAACACCAGAGCAATGGATTCAGTCGTAATTACACTAAAAGTGTTGAAGGTACAGTCAAGTGAATCAGTGAGGGAAATATTTCGTATAAATTGTTAAATGTCCGGTCAAGAAGAATTCAAATTCATGCCTAGTTTCTTTCAGTTGCAATGTCATAATTTCATATTCTCTGTTTTATCGCAACAAGACTCACTATTTTTTGATATATTATTTAAAGAATATATATTGTTCTATCAAACGAATTCATAGTTTTATTTCATTGAAAGTAAAATATCTTAACCTCAAAATTAATGGGGAAACCGAACGCCAATCTCCTTTTCCCAGAACTTATATGGTATGTTGTCAAAAGTAAGCTTATTACCCCACACCCTAGAGATAGTCAAGAGTCTCATTCTATTATTGCTGTACTGAGTGGCAGCTGGCGCCCTTCAAATAACGTATGTGTAAGTAAGCAGGTAACAAGTAAGTGTGAGTACAAGGTCCGACGAGTGTGTATTTTATTTAATGAATGTTAATTTTCATAATTTCCATTTTAAATGCAGTTTTATATAATATTTGTAAAATTAGTCAGACAGTTAGATAACTCTCACACTACCGACCTCAAAATAAAGAAACACGTACTCTTTGTTTTCGAAAAGTCCACTTGAATGCAGGGGGTGGAAAGAAGTGAAGAAGATGTTGAATTATTTTACAAGGATAGTTATGTCTCAAAATATGAAGATGTTACGAACGTGAAATTTGGCATTTGGAATCTCCTTTGAAAATAAAGAAACACTTCTTTTTGACCTGAGAGAGGACTGATTTTCACATATATTGTTACATATCGTAGGCCTCCCAGGTGTATGCATACGTCTTTTCTGGTTTCCCTGAGAGATGGCGCCAGAGAACAGTACGCAGCTTATGAATTTGACACATATGCCACTTTGTTCTTTCATATTTAATGAAAAGAAAAACGCTGTAGAAAGTCGTCGTATGTTGGTAGAAACATATGGTGAACACGCTCCATCGATTAGAACAAGTGAGAAATGATTTCGACAGATCGCTTCGGCAAGAGACCATGCTTTTTGTGTGGTGGGGCCACAGCGGTATTGTGTATTATTAGTTCTTGAAGCCCGGATAAACCGTTAATGAACAACGCTATCGCCATCAAATGATTAATTTAAATCACGCATTGATGGAAAGACGACCAAAATGGAACAGAAGATATGGCAGAGTAATTTTGTTACACGGCAGTGCGCCATCTCACACAGCACACGCTCAGATGGGACATCCTTCCGCACCCGCCGTACTACCCCGACCTGGTGCCATCTGACTATCACCTCATGGCATCAATGGGGCACGCGCTCGCAGTGCAGGACTTCAGCAATTTCGACGAAGTTGGAAATGGCTCGACGAATGGTTTGCCGAAAAAACGAGCAGAGTTTCTAGCATGGTATGCATAACTGACCTGAAAGATGGGCGAAGTGTGTAGAAGCCGATGGCCAATATTTTGAATAAACAAAAAATGAAGATCCCTTGAAAATTACGTGTTTTCTTTACCACAAAATCCATCAAAAACGTATGCATTCACCTGGTATGTTCCACAGTTAACTCTGCCAGTAGCCTGGTCATCTCACAAGGGAACATCGCAATGGGTAAGTCGCCGATCGCGATGAAACTTGGAAAATACATGGAGGTACTCGTAAAAACGATGTCGGCATCAAGTTTGGGTGCCAACATTCATTAGGGCGTTAACTACGGGGCCTAAAAGCTGCGAAATTTCAAATTCCGCGCGATCAGCGATGAATACCTGCTGGCCAATGCTAAGCTGGCACACTGCGTACTTGGAGACACGCCTCTGCACCTCCTCCCCTCCAAGCTCCAATTGGTTCGCCACTGCACGTTTCCCTTTTCCCCGCGCTTGCAGGCTGTGGTGGAGAACCAATTGGAGCGTGGGGGGGAGGAGGTGCAGAGGCGTGTCTCCAAGTACGCAGTGTGCCAGCTTAGCATTGGCCAGCAGGTATTCATCGCTGATCGCGCGGAATTTGAAATATCGCAACTTTTAGGCCCCGTAGTTAACGCTCTAATGAATGTTGGCACCCAAAATTGATGCCGACATCATTCCTACGTGTACCTCAATGTGTTTTCCAAGTTTCATCGCGATCGGCGACTAACCCATTGCCGCTGTTCCCTTGTCAGACCTAAAATGCTATTCCACAAAAGTAGGTTACTAAGAGATTCTGGGACAAATGAAACGCAATTTTTCGGTGAGTTTTTATACCTACTTTAGGAATTTTTGAAATGATGCCTTAGTGCAATATCGAGGAACGATTCATTTTATCAAATTACGATATATATATACACAAATATGCATCTTCACTGTCGACCTATGCCAATCAGATTTCAGTCTGCAAGCCTCTGTAAATTAAGTAATTACCTTCAAATTTCTCTATTTGGAACTAGCTTTGTAGTTTTGTTTAGTTCCACACCTCCTTTTTAAACCACTGCATACTGAGTCTGACCTTCGCTGCCATGGTTAATTTCTACTTCTCTTAACTTCCATAGCCATATGCATTTTTCTCCCAGGTATCCTATCCTACCACCTCACACCGAAGTTGTTTATGAGTGTAGCTTCACTCATCGAGTTCATTCCCAACGTAACCTTTATTGCCTTAATCTGAGTACCTTCCTCTCATTGTTCCTGTCGACCCAGTTGGCCGTGTGGTTAAGGGAGCGCTGCTCTTGAGCTTGCAATCGGGATAGAGTGGGTTCTAACGCCACTGTCGGCAACCCTGAAGACGGTTTTCGATGTTTTGCCATTTTCCCACCGGTCAAATACCACGGGCTCTACCTAAATGTAAGCCACGGCTGCTTCACGCCCACTCCTTTCCTATGGAATCGTCGCCATAAGACCTATCTGTGTCTGTATCAGCAATCACTTTTGTTATGTTCATGTATGTTAATTCTAACTTATGGATACGACATCCCGAGTCTACCGTGCTTTCACTTAAGTCGGTCTGAATACAGATCTATATACCGGCAGGCCTATAGTAAATATTGATTTGTCCTGGAACTGACTTCATTCTTGCACAATACCGTTGATCGCAACTGCGAGCTCACTGTATTAGCTAATTTGCACCTTGATTCACTTTCAGTGCACCGCCATCATAGAATAATACACATCATAAGTAGCTGAAATGATCTACCTGTTACTTTTTGTATCCATGCACTTCACACTTCACCTCAGCACAACGTACTGAAATATTTCTCCTCGCCACTCTTCCCGCAGTTTAATATATTGAGTAATAATATTTAGGAAATTGGAGCATATACGAAACAGAGTGAATTTTCTGGAGCTCAGTCTTCTTCTTCTTCTTCTTCTTCTTCTTCTTCTTCTTCTTCCACCGCCTTTCCCACATCTGTCGGTTCACGGAAGCAATCTGTGTAGCACGTGTGGATTTGGCCCTGTTTTACGGCCGCATGCTCTTCCTGACGCCAACCCTATATGGAGGGGTGCAATTGCTGTTTCTGTGATGGTTGGTAGTGTAGTGTGTTGTCTGAATATGAAGAGGAGAGTCTTGGACCAAACACAAACACCCAGTCCCTGGGTCAGAAGAATTAATCAGACGCAATCGAAGTCCCCGACACGGTAGAAAATCGAACCCGGGACCCTCTGAACCGAAGGCCTCAGCGCTGTCCATTCTGCCAATGGGTTGGACTTTCTGGGGCTCAGTAATTTGCAAATTAATAGTAAAGCTCGTATTTAATATCCCTGCTGAAGAATTTATCTCGCGTTCGAGTATGAGAATTCGTCGAAACCACATGGTCCCAAACGTTTAGATGAAGAGAAGGAACTATTTAATGAGAAACTGTCAGTGGCACGGAAAACGGTTGAATGTAACTTCGGAATTATATCCGCGAAATGAGAATACTGCACAGGGCAAGAGAAACGTCCTGGAATTGCAAAAGCTGTTGTTGAAGCTATTTGATTTCTCGATAATGCAATAATTGACAGAGAGAATGAAGACATTACATTGCAGAGATCCCATCCTCCAGAGTGATGTCAGAGTTTGAATGTTTCAGTTCAGTAATTTATTATTTACTGTTACGTAAAAGTTACAATAAGCAGGTGAAATTTTCATGAAGTTCTAAATACAGTATACAGTACTTTCTCAGGCATTCAAATGTTTCTGTATCATTATCACAGAGACGTAATCATTATTCATTATTAATTAATTACATCATTTCAGCTGATAATTAAATTATATTACTTTTAATTTATATGTCCCCTCAACTTCTCGTTTCATATCTCCTTAATTGCGTGCATGAATAAACAGAACGAAATAAATGCAAGCCAATATGGATAACTATTTATCATTGTTAGCTGTGACACTACAGTTGGCTACAACCTCTTTTCAACTTTTATCTTGAACGAATTGTGACGCTAATTCCATTTAGCAGTTTCGCGGAAAGTATCGCTTATTAATCGCCTCTTATCCACGGGTAAAGTGTCACGACACAACATGGCCATCAAAATGACAGCAATGTGTCATCGCATAGAGGGGACGATGACGTGACTTTGTTACAACCAATCACAACGCGAGTTCTAGTCACCTGCATCCTGAAATATCAAACCAGTTTGATTTCTGTTAAACGACGAGGTGCACGGCGAGATGTGTGGCGAGGTGTGCAGCTCCAACAAGTTTCGGTTCATTTGCTACAGTTGGTTTGTTCCTTCAAGGCCACATGGCGAAATGCGAGGCGAGATGAACAACTCGAATATGTGTTTGGCCTTAGGCTTCTTCGCTAGTGGCATCACTTTATACCAGAAAATGATCATTATCATCTCATATACTATGTACTTCTCTTCAACCTCAAGAATATTCAATTCAAGGATTTCAGCTTAGTCTGAATCTGAGACCAAGATATCTGCATAGGCCAAACCGATTACTACATTTCCACCAAACTAACTCTCTCCCTTCTACTTTAGATAATCCATGTAAACTCTTAACAGCATGAGTGAAACATTACAGCACATGTATAATTATTTTAATCTCATTCAAAAAGGAACTCATCCAACCATCTGTTTTCACTAGGAAGCAATTGTCAACATGAATGTATTTAACTGCCTGAAATAACCTCCTTCCCTAATCCCATAAACCCTCAGCAGGCTAAAATCTTTCCCTTGTTACTTTGTCATATGACGTCTCTAAATCTACGAAATATATCATAATTACAAAGAATGGCCCGATGACCTAGCTGTTAGACCCCGTTAAACAGCAAATATCATCATCATCATTACCATCAATTACAAGTGTATTAATATATCTCCACTTGGTTCAGTCTATTTACTGGAATGAGTACTTTAGACGGTGTAGTACTGGCCTTCTGAGCTCAGGATGGTGGATGCGAACCCGGTTCAGCCAAGAGTTATTTGATGGTGCTCAATTACGTCCGCCTCTAACAGTCGAAATACTGGCACGTAAAAGATCACCTGCGGGCGAAAAAAGATCCCGAAGCCATAAAAAGTAGTTAGTGGGACACAGAACCAATAATATTTTTATTTTTCATCACGCACTTTTCTTCGAGCTATATCTTCCCAACTTCCTCAGCATACTATTTTACGCTCGTTATTTCTCCTAATCGATGTTCCCTGCTTTGCTTTCCCTTATTTTCTAGTCAATGTCTTCTGTGTCTGTGTGACATGAAACAAATAAATTGATATAGGAAGGTAAGTTTACAGACCACCCCTGTCACCACACATATGATACTCAAGTGCTCAGTTGTTTGCATTTAGTCGACTTTCATTGAAAACATCGAACTTTGTAAGATCGCATTAAATGCTAATTTAGTCCCATGCTTGCAAGTATCAAGGAACTATGATTGTACCGGGCGGTACACCCCTACGCCGTACTTTTAAATCTTGCGCCAAGAAAACCTCCTCTACAGGAGAAACACTGAACTTAAAACTAAACCTCCTCAAACGTTTGCCCAGAAGATGTCACTACCTTAATTTTGTGATTATGAAGTTGCCAGTACTGTGTGAATTTCAACTTGTTTTGTTTTCCGTTCTTCAAGAAGTGTAGACATTCTCTCACAGTTTTGGTAACTGATTTTCTTCTCTTCCTTAATGTTTTAAATTTATTTCTTATATGAGTCACCTCCATAGTTTGGGAATAGCCCCTGTTTCATCGGCCTAGTGCCTTTTAGGTTTTAAGAAGCTACATAGAGGAGTGTAAGTATCCGCCTCCTTCCTTATTTGTTTGGGCCATTTATTTAACGGTTATTTCTTTTACTCGAAGACCCTGTAGGTTGGGTACGAGATACCCCTGTTTCAATTTGTAAGGTGGGCCATGGAAGGCCAGAAAGAGTAAGACATTTTTGGTGCTGCCTGGACTAGGCTGGAAAAGCTGAGAGCGTGTCTGCTCTTTTCAAGTATTGTAAAAGTGCCTCTAGGAGGCTTGATATTGTAAATTAGGCAGCCAGTGCTCCAGGTACTAGGGGATTTCTGCCCTTTTGTAAATTTGTGCTCCTCTGTACAGTTTGATCTGGAAGCTCAAAGATTGTAAAACTAGGGGCTGGTAGCCCAAGTCTGTTAAGGATTTGAAGTCTTGGATTTTTCTAAAGTCTTATTTTTAATTTGCTATGTAATTGTTATCTCACTAACTGAGAATTTGTTAACTTGTTGCTTTTCGAAAATATAACCTTCCATTTCAGTTTCAATTCTTTCTTGACAAGTAGTTAGACCCATTCACACCGGCACCTTCTTTCACCTCTGCTGATCCACCAAACCACGGTAACAATGATATTGGGTAATAGAACCGTACATAGGTTTCATTCTCATGAGTTCAGTAATCTTATTCAAAGTTGGATTGTTACAATTTAGTTTCAAAGATGTTGTAAATTTATTTCAGTGTGATTATTGCGGTCAATTTCGTACATAGACTGTCTGTTTAAGAACTGTAATTAGATTTTTTCCCAGTTTTCAATATATATCACAAGCAATAAACGTCGTCGTTAGAATTAAGTAGTGTAATTGTGTTATAAACAGCAAAACACTTCCCGTTCAGAAGAAATTTATGAAACATTAATACAAGCCTAAACGAATGAGTTATTTATTACACGGTATATAAGTTTCATTTCAAATATTTAAAGAGAATCCTCTTAAATTAGAGAAAATACACGTTTTATATTTTTTTTATTTCAAATAATGACAATCCTCTTAAATTAAAAAAATTGCAAGCAATTTTATTAAGCAATGAAGTGGCTCCAAAATATCATCCACTACTGTAATGAAGTACCGGTACATTATCTTGGTCGAGTGGTCTGTTGTTATTTTGAGAACACTTCTGAATTTGATTTCACTAAATTCTCAGTATACTATAAGAACTGAATTTTAAACCTATTTGTTGAAATATTTAAAACAGGCAGGTTAATGAATAGAGGTCTTCAGTGTGACGGCAGGTATATTAATTCAAAGTTTAAGGGCATTAACCTCCGTCGGCGTTGCCACAGAGAGCATGGAACTCTTACCCATGTCCTGGGTGCCTGTCCTCACGGCAAGGTATTGAGAAATACCCGCCAACATACAATTCGACACATGATCGCGACCTCGCTGAGGGAGCAAGGTTTCACGGTGCACGAAGAGGTTTCTGGCGCTAGCTACCGGCGGGAGTAACAGGGGTATTGACATGATAGCCTTTCAACCAGCTGGCAAGCCAGGACTAATCTTAGATCACACGATACGCTTCAAGTCGCACGTTGGCCAGGCCGAAGAGGTGGACGCCGAGAAGTCGATTCACCAACCTACCGTGAACTACTATAAGGACTTATATCACCTAGACAATATTTCCGTCCATGGACTCATGATCGGAGCTCGAGGCACAATCCCTAAATTTCTTGTACAGGTATAGGATTCTCTCGGTCTCAACCGGACACGACTTCACGACATCGCTATCGCTGCAATACGAGGTTCAGTAACCATACTCCATAATCTCTATTATATAAAGGCATACGGCTGACTCACCGAATGACATACAGGATGAGGTAGAAACGTTAAATTTGGCAAAGTTATAGCTATTAGTGTGTGAGCTAGGGAAAAGTTCCGAAAAGTTCAATTTGTTTTAGTTTTGTCCGCTCCCCGCAAACAAAATAGTGGACGCCATGTTGCTTTGCCCTAGAAAATTAAAATTTTTCAAAGTTCCATCTCCTAGCTTGTAATCTACGGATAAATTGCAAGAAGTTCAAATATTCAATATTTTACCCCGTAAAAATAACGAAATATTAAGCCGAATTTAATGACGATGCTAACTTTCGTTTCGAGCTTTTTTGTAGCTAAATGCGCTATCAACAAACCGATTGTATTTCTGTTCGTAAAATGCGGAGATCTACAACTTTGGTCCTATGACTTTTTGTCGTATCTCGACCCTTTCTATATTAGATTGAGCTTCATTTTCCGGGTTTCGGTCAATTTTGTTGAATTTCCATATATTATTGTAGTGATTCACACATTTCTAAGACAGATAGGTGCACGAAAGTCAGCACGTTTCTTGGAACGGTCATTGTTCGTATGTATACCGACTTTCATTATCATAGCTGCCTTGAATGTATGGGAAAAGGGAAGGAATATATGGGGACAGTAATAAAATTTCAACCTAATTCATGTTCCTTAAGCAACCTATGGTGAAGCCGATGGAGATACGGCAAAGCCTCAAATAACCGAAATTGTAGGATGTTTCTATACGCCTGCCAAGTTTCAAGACTGTAGCTGTCTGCTTTCGCAAAATAATTTTCCAACTTGTGAAAAGCGGACGAAATTTGACATGGATCGAAACGTTCACCTCTTTATACGGTATAAACAGGCGAGATACCACAAAATACCTTTATATTAAAATGTGGGCTACTAAAAGGGTCGTCTGATGCCGCAATCCGTTTCTCGATACGGCGTACCGTTTGGCAGCAATAAATTTCCAAATGAAAGTCTGCACTATTTTGCGTGCACATTCACTGGCCCTATCGGCAGTCTAATAAATATTACGCTGTAACACAGTGAAAAATTCCAATAAATTAATTTTTATTCCTTCCTCGGCCCCGCCCACCAAATAAAATGGCGGACTCAATTTCCGGGTGGACCAGAAAATTGAAATCTGGCGAAATTATATTTGTTACCCTGTAACTTTTAACATTTAACATCTGAAAAATATCGAATATTTGAGGCAAATTTCACGCCGTTCCAGACCTTCGTTTTGAAGTAAATTCTGCCTAACTAGTAATTCCAACCAAAACTGGATAGCACCTTCTGTCCCTGGAATTTAGATATCTATAAATTTGGTCCTATGAAAGCTTTTCAATTTGTGAAATTTGCCCCATATCGAAAAGTTTACTTCTATCCATACATTAAATCGCTAATATACCAGGAAATATATTAGCACCAAACATGCGACATACCGTTTCGCCAATCTATTTCGAAATGTAATGTAGAGTACCCGGGGGTTTGGAGGCGAAGCCCCCAACGAGCGAAAGCGTGTCATCTATATAACACTTGAAGAACCATACATCATGCCACATTCCAAATTCGTTCCAAACTTATTCCTGAGCCTTGTGATAAGTATTTCTGTCTGGCATATTAGCACACGCAGAAGACAAAATACTGTGTAGTTGATACACTTTGTCCTTGTGGCAGCCTCCTCATGGGGGAAGTTGTATTAATAACTAATAATAAATGTAGTATAAAACGTAAAAAACTCCTGGAGTTGTTCTAGAACAGAATTCCAAATGAATGAACACTTGGAGAAGTTACGAAATGTTAGATTATTATATATTTTACCTCTCTCGGCTCTCTAGAGACAATAATCTTCATGACCTAAATAAATTAATGTCAGTATTATAATCACAGTATAACCGGGCGAGTTGGCCGTGCGGTCAGGGGCACGCGGCTGTGAGCTTGCATCCGGGAGATAGTGGGTTCGAATCCCACTGTCGACAGCCCATAAGATGGTTTTCCGTCGTTTCCCATTTTCAAACCAGGCAAATGCTGGGGATGTACCTTAATTAAGGCAACGGCCGCTTCCTTCCAACTCCTAGACCTTTCCTATCCCATGGTCGCCATAAGACCTATCTGTGTCCGTGCGACGTAAAGCGACTAGCAAAATAAATATATATATAATCACAGGTCATTTCTTAAATTTCACGAATTAATCGATATTTTTACGTCAAGTACAACGTTCTGAAAAGCTAACGTAGATTTGTAGATTTGATTACAAGTTTACTGAGCATGTAATTATTGATATTGGAAGAACCAAGCTTGCGTTCGAAAGGTAGTGGGTTTGAAACCCACTCTCTGAAGATTTGAAGATTTTTTTATATGTTTCCCGTTTACTCACCCAATGAATGCTAGGGCTGAACTTTAATTAAGCCCAAGGTCGCTTTCTTCAGAATCCTAGACCCGTCCAATCCTTGTCCCATCCTATCGTTGCTTAAGACCTGATTGTGTCGGTGAGAAATGAAACAAATAGCAAAAAGATACAAGAAGATAGGTTTACACAAACCTTAACTCTGCTGCTTGGAAAAATGTGACTAGGCACACGATACTTTAGAGTGCTCAAGGCACTGCATTTGGTGGACTTTCATTATAACCAATGCTAGTTTTGGGATATGCTGTAGCCTGTGCGTAGAAGTATATCCACCATAAAATGTGATTGAATCAATTTTAATTGTTTGCTCAATTGAAAACACACTGGAGGATTACGAACAATTCAGATTCCATTTCATGCGCGATTCCTATCCGATTGAACGGCTAGGAGAATACTTCCACCAACGAGTACTACGTAATCAACTTTGTACGTCGAACGAGTTGGCCGCGCAGTTTCAAGCAGTGTAGCTGCTAGGTTACATTCCGGAGATGATGGGTCCGAACCCCACTGTCTGTTGCCGTGGTTTCGCATTTTCACACCAGACAAATGCTGCCATCTCCCTATTTTTTGCCCTGTCGTGTCCCAACGTCGTCATAAGTTTTGTCCGGGATGGTGTGGCTTAAAACCAATAGCAAACAAAACTCTTTTTTACAGAACTAGTTTCGTAGTCAAATGATGATCCCTGATGTTATTAATATGATAAAAGCCCCCTTTAATTTTTGGTTTCCAGGAAGAAGGAAAGGAATAAGATGGAAACGGAGGATCGAGAAGGCAGTGACTGATGATGTTCGCGAGTAAATACCTTGCTCAAGTTTTGGTATTTAATAGATGTTCATAATCGTTACATTAGTGTAAGAGTGATCAGAAGTAAATATTTAGATCACCTACTATATTCTTGTAAGTAAGATACCTGACATTATTTCCGTGGTCCTTGTGTGAAGTGACGAACTATAGAGATAACCTAAAACCCTTTGTTGACCCACTCAAAATGGCCACCTCTCTTGATAGAGGTCGGCATTTATCGAATTCAATGAATGAAAAAATCAATGATATTTTTCCTCAACAGACACCATGCAAGCCAACAAATAATAATAACAACACCGTAAATAACCCTCCACATCCTAACAGTGCATCAGGTAACCAAATGACAACCGTCACAAGTAGGCCTAGTAACGAACGTAATTCAAGGTTAAGCTATTCTGCTGCAATACAGTCGTACCCCTCCAAAGAACAAGCTATTGTAATCGAATCTCATGACGGGATCAGTATCAAGGATTATGTGCTAGCTATAGGTAAACTTACAACCCCTAGCAACATTCGGTTTGTTTCACGTATATCGAACGGAAGGATATGCATCTTTCTCTCTAGTAAGAAAAATGTCGAAGATCTGATATTGACAAACCCTAAGATCTTAATAAACAATGTATCACTGGAAATACGACCCCTTCTAACAAAAAACAAGCGTATTATATTATCCAACGTCTGTCCTGTGATCCCAAACTATGTTATTGAAGAGGAATTGTTAAAACTCGGTGTGAAAATCATGTCTAGGATTACCCCAATCAGAGCAGGTTTGTCAATTCCTGGATTCTCCCACATTTTAAGCTTTCGAAGACAAATGTACATTCAGAATGAAGACTTTGATAAACTCCCCGAATCCCTTCATCTCGAATACGATGGTACAAACTACTGGATTTACCTATCATCCGATTCACCCACTTGTTTTCTTTGCCATACCGAAGGACATCTGGCCAAAGATTGTCCTAACAACGTATCACTTCCAAAAGATGAATCCTCTTCCAATAATTTTCCTCAGCTCCAAGAGATTTCACAAAAGTCACAGGTCGAAAACCCCAAAACAGACATCGGTACTTCTAGCTCTTCTAGCTCACTCCCAAAAGATAGGCCTACTCAAGAAGCCACTTCAATGACCAACCCTGACTTAGCACTTAGCCAAGTCTGTAATGATCCTCCCTCCTCCAGAATTCAAATTGAGAGAGAAATTGCAGCACCTATGGAAACACACGCCACCCCTACAACAGTGAATTTTCCTGGATGTAAAAGGCCAATTTCACTAGCTAGCAGTGAAACAACTAATCCAAATCCTCCTGATGGCAACAAATCCATACTGGCCTCTCCTGAACAAATAGAAAACCGTAAGACAAATCACACTTCCAAGAAACCCAAGACAGACACGCAAAAATCAATAAGTGATATGCTCCTGCCAGTAAAACAAGTTTTGGAAGCTGACCCATCAATATTCCCCCTCAGCTACCTACAGCTCCAGTCCTTCTTTGAAAATACAGTTGGTGCCAAGGACATATCAGAAATTGCTTCAAACTACACACAAGACTTAGAAGGTCTTGCTAAAGCCCTTCAAAAACTCTATCCTTACTATACCGATAAAAGCATAAAAAACAAAAGCACTCGAATAGTAAAAAAACTACTGAAATCCGCCAGTCAAAGTGAAGACCCAACGCATATCAATGTAACGCCAGACTATTCCAGCGACGACAATTCCTTCCCAGTATAACAATGGAGATAAACCTCGTTCTGCTTTTGATCATTATTATGGCAACATTACTCCAATGGAATCTTAACAGTTATCGATCACAGTTAGAATATCTACAACTCCTAATAAACAAACACCAACCATCTGTTATCTGTCTCCAAGAAACAAACTTTCAGAACGACTTTGCTGCCAATCTAAGACTCTACAGTGTCTACCACAAAAATAGAACTAATGTGAATCATGCGAGTGGAGGAGTAGCTACTTATATCAAAAACAATATCTATGCAAAGGAAATTACTGTTAACACTAATTTGGAAGCTGTAGTAGTTTCAGTCCATCTACCACCTTCTCTATGTATCTGCAATGTTTATATTCCAAACAGTTATTTGTTTCAAGGTGACGATCTACGAAACCTTATCCACCAACTACCTAAACCATTCATCCTAGTAGGCGACTTCAACAGCCACAACACGTTATGGGGTAGCCATAGTTCTGATGCAAGAGGAAAAGAGATAGAAAAGATGCTTGATGAATTTGATTTAATTCTAATGAACTCTACTGCTCCAACTCGCTTTGACATAGCCCACGGCACCTGTAGTAGTATAGACCTAACCATCTGCACACCGGACGTAGCAACCCTTTTCAACTGGTCTGTTTATTCAACACTCCAAGGAAATAGTGACCACTTCCCGATACTAATCAATAATGAAAATTCTTCTGTCAACTCCTCATTTATTAACAACTCCAAATGGAACTTAAATAAGGCAGATTGGACAAAATTTAGGCAGACAGTCAATAACCACTTAAAAGACTTAACCCCTCCAAATGATTTCCCTTCTAAGCACATAAATATCATTGTTCAAGATTTCACAGAAGTTCTTGTTAAATCTGCAGACATGAGTGTTCCAAAAGTAACCTCAAACTCCTTTAAGAAAAAAGTACCTTGGTGGAATGACACTTGTAAGGAGGCTATTAAGAATAAGAATCGTGCTTTCTACCTCTACAAAAGAAAACCCACACCTGAAAATAAAGCCCAATTTCAGAAATATAGAGCAATCGCTCGAAAAGAAATTAAACTCAGCAAAAAGAATTCATGGCTATCATTTGTCTCCTCGCTAAGTTCCCAAACCCCACAAAAGGAAATGTGGAATAAACTTCAAAGAATAAATGGCAAATATAATCACTTCTACATTACTTCCCTCAGAAACTCTGTTGATGGAACCTTCATAAACAAACCTCAAAACATCGCTGATAAATTAGCTGACACATTTGCCGAGATCTCTAGTGACAAAAATTATGATCCTGAATTTCTCCATACAAAGAAATCCAGTGAATCCGTTGATCTAAGGAAAGCTATCTCTGACCCTAACTATAATCTAAACGATACTTTTCAACTACAGGAAATAATTACTGAACTTGACAAATGTGGCAAATCTAGTCCTGGCCCAGATACAGTCCCTTATGAATTTCTAAAACAGCTTCCACTAAGTGCAATAAATTATCTTCTGGCCATTTTCAACCACATATGGAGCTCTAAGACATTTCCTGACCAATGGCGAAATGCCATTGTAGTTCCAATACCCAAACCAGGGAAAGACAACTCAATTGCAGAAAATTATCGCCCTATTGCTTTAACTAATGCGATGTGTAAACTCATGGAGAAAATAGTCAACAAAAGATTACGCTGGTATCTCGAGCACATAAATTTCTTCAGTAATGTGCAAAACGGGTTCCGTAAAGCACACTCCACAACAGACACTTTGATAAGTCTGGAATCTGAAATACAGGAAGCGTTTCTCAATAACCAACACCTAATAGCAGTCAGTTTAGATATTAATAAGGCATATGACATGGTATGGAAAGACTATGTAATCAAAGTTCTAATGACACATAATATATCTGGAAATATCCTATATTTCATTTATAATTTTCTCCAAATGCGCCGAATTCAAGTTAGAGTAAATGGAATGCTGTCAAAGGAAGTAGTAATCAACAATGGAGTCCCACAAGGATCAGTTATCAGTGTAACACTGTTTCTTGTGGCAATTAATGGTATAGTCTCTAACATCCACCCACCAGTTAAGTGTTGCCTTTTTGCTGACGATTTGATAATCTTCTGCCCAGGGAAAAACATTACAACGACTCAACTCCTATTACAAGAATCAATTGTAAATATTCAAAACTGGACTAAAACCACAGGATTCAAATTTTCTAAAACTAAAACCAAATGTATTCTCTTCTCCAAAAATAAACATACTATCGCTAACCCTGAATTATATATGGAAGACCATAAAATTGAATCAGTTAAAACTATTAAAATTCTAGGACTTCTATTTGATAACAAGCTCACCTGGACCCCATACCTTAAAAATCTTAAAGACGAGTGTCAAAGAAGAATGAATATCATGAAAATTCTCTCAGCAAAAAACTGGGGAGCAGACTACCATGTCCTAATGAACACATACAGAGCCACAATCAGAGCCAAACTGGATTATGGCAGTATAGTATATTGTTCTGCCAGACCATCTACTCTTAAGATCCTTGATACCATCCAATCTTCAGCTCTTCGAATTGCCCTAGGAGCCCACCGCACCAGCCCCATAGCTAGTATAGAGATTGAAGCCAACGAACCACCACTTGAAATCAGACGTAAACAGCTGAGTTTGACATACGCACTCAAGATAGCTGGTACAAGTAACCAACACTTGAAAAAACACCTAATTTCAAAGAGACATAAAGGAAAACTAACTGGATCTCAACCCCAACCCTTTAACATCAGAATATCCAATCTTCTCAAAGAAATAAACCTCAGCCTTCCACCCATTTTATTTCCACACAACTCACTAGATACCCCTCCATGGAAAACTCATTTGCCTCCAGTCAACTGGGAATTGAACAACAATCTTAAAGCTCAAACTGACACAGCAAAATTCCAACAGTTATTTAATGAAATTTGTAATAGATACTCATCATATAGTGCAATTTATACTGATGGATCAAAATTCAATGAGAGAAATGGTTGTGCAGTGAAATATAAAGACTATAGTAAGCTATACAGATTACCAGATCTTTTTACAGTGTTTACAAGTGAACTGTATGCTCTTAAACAGGCCATGATTCATATTTCAAAAGCAAGCTACAACAACTCATTCATAATATTCTCTGATTCCAAAAGTGCATTAACTTCAATACAAAATCCATCAACAACACACCTACTTGTTAAAGAAATTCAAATGCTGTACCACAAGATCAAGATCGCAGGAAAAAATGTTATTTTTATGTGGATCCCATCTCACAGAGGAATACCAGGCAATGAATCAGTTGATCAAGCAGCAAAAGAAGCTACTAGTCTCCCAATCAACGACCGTCAAATTGCTACGCCACATTCTGATATCATCGCTTATATCAAAATCAAACTACACGAACAATGGAAAATGAACTGGCTTAAAACTTCCACTAGCAACCTCCAAAAAATTAAAATGATATCTACAAGAACATATCCTCTCCAAAACCTCACCAGACATGAACAAGTCTTAATCTCCCGACTAAGGATAGGACATACGAAGATCACCCACAACTATCTCCTAGAAAAGAAACAACCTCCCACCTGCAGCAAATGTAACTGCTCTCTCACTGTCAAGCATTTCATCTCAGAATGTCAACTGTATGACCATTGGCGCCAACACCACAACATACCTAAAGGAATGGAACTGACACTGTCTTCTCCAGCACTGAGTCATCAAGTCATCAACTTCCTCAAAGACACTGGCTTGCACTCCAAAATGTAATTACATTATACTTATTTTTTTTCTTTACATTTTTATAATTACAATATTATTATTATTATTACCATTATTCTGTAATCATATGTAAGAGTCGCGATAAGACCTTGGAGTTAAAGCGACTATAAACAACCCTAATAAAAAAAAAAAAAAAGATGGAAACAAGTTTCAACCAAATAAGCTGGCGAATTATTGCCCTGCTAATACAGTAATACACTCTACGTTATTGAAATAAATATTTTCATTAGAATCATTATATCGTCGTCATAAGACCTATCTGTGTCAGTGCGACGTAAAGCAACTAGCAAAAGAAAAAAAAGAATCATTATACACTCTCCTGTTGTAATTGCGGAGACCAAACCAACGCTCTCTTCATAAATTAATAGATTGTTCATCGGTTAATCAAGTTGGGTGAATAATGTCAGCCATAGTGGTCAAATAATTATAATTTTTCTATAATTTATTAAGATTATCAATTGTTTTCGTATTCAATATTTCCCAAGTATGTCTCATTAACCAAAATTTCCTTGCATAAACAACAATTGTGCCATAAAATCATGAATATTCTTCCTATTACTATCACAGAGGTATATATATATATATATATATATATTTTTGCTAGGGGCTTTACGTCGCACCGACACAGATAGGTCTTATGGCGACGATGGGATAGGAAAGGACAAGGAGTTGGAAGGAAGCGTCCGTGGCCTTAATTAAGGTACAGCCCCAGCATTTGCCTGGTGTGAAAATGGGAAACCACGGAAAACCATTTTCAGGGCTGCCGATAGTGGGATTCGAACCTACTATCTCCCGGATGCAAGCTCACAGCCGCGCGCCTCTACGCGCACGGCCAACTCGCCCGGTCACAGAGGTATAACCCCATTCCATAGCTTCTTACCTAAATGATTGATTATTCAAACTTTATCTTAATGTAGTAAATGTACCCGTGCTTCACTACGGTATTCAACCTTGTATACGGAGTTCTATGTAAGTTACTCTACACGCAGTGAGTAAGATTATATTAAATTGCACGTCTCTTAGCGCTATCTGAGGAACAAAACCGGGAGGAAGCCATACGTCGTTTCCTCTGTAAGGTGAACGTTAGGGAAATATTCTTGGTAATGGTAGTTCACATTTCCTACAGCAATTCACAATCGAGTTCGGGAGCATCTACAATAAGGGCAGGCTCACTTGCCAAGTACCATTCGCAAAAGAGATGGATATTTTTTATAATAGTGGCAGGTGCCATTTCTTAATACCAGTCACAATCGAGTTGGAGAGATTTGATTATAATCGAGAAATGCTGCGCTATCTAAAGTATAAAGGATCGAGATACGGCTACAAGACATAGGACCAAAGTTGGAGATCTCTCCAGATTGAGCAGATTGTGTAATATTCTTTGTGAAATGACTTACTGTTTAGAAAGTAGTCACCAGCAAACGAAGGACGGCATATCATTGAGATTGCCTTCATACACACATACATACATACATACATACATACATACATTATCATTATAGACTGTTATGCCTTTCAGCGTTCAGTCTGCAAGCCTCTGAGAATTTACTAAACGTCGCCACAATCCTCGATTTGCAACTAGTGTTGTGGCCTCATTTAGTTCTATACCTCTTATCTTTAAATCGTTAGAAACCGAGTCTAACCATCGTCGTCTTGGTCTCCCTCTACTTCTCTTACCCTCCATAGCAGAGTCCATTATTCTCCTAGGTAACCTATCCTCCTCCATTCGCCTCACATGACCCCAGCACCGAAGCCGGTTTATGCGTACAGCTTCACCCATCGAATTAATTCCTAAATTAGACTTTATCTCCTCATTCCGAGTACCCTCCTGTCATTGTTCCCACCTTCATATACCGACATTTTCCGGAGCCTAGAAATAGTACATTTTAACAGCCTGGAACTTTCCCTCAAACAAAAGAGTGTCCAGTGACCAAGCGAAATTATGTACATAACAAAACTATACACGTGGTATTCTCTGCCTTTTGTAACAAGTGTCTTAACGAAGTGACCCATGGAGTCTCTCAATATGATGGAGTGGGTGAGTAGGTTTATATTAGTAATTGACAGGCTGACTGAAGTGTGACATGACAAGGGACCACTAGCTGAATCGACTTTCTTCTTCCAGGCTTCTCACTATAATTTCTCATATTCAACCTCCCTGTGTCAAATTTCTTCCGACCTTAATTATATTTGCTTTGCGACGCATACAGAGACTTTAATTTAATGTCATTTGCGACCCCTCCTTCCTTCCGTTGGAACTTTAATCCTTCCAGTGGTCGGGCATCTTCCGTTTCCTGTCTTTATGACAATTAAGAAGGAGTAGTTATCTAGTTGTAATTCGTTTCATAAATAATCCCACTATAACAAAATATAAATTACTTGTACTTGCATTTTAATATGCATAAGTAAAACAAAATTAAACCGTATAACGTACACTCTTTGCATCGTGTTCGCCTATTTGCTAAAAATAAATAATGCTAATGTTTAGTTTTAACAGACATTGTCTTTCAGAATTCTGTCGTAAAGTTAATTTCAATAGCTTACTGCTAAATCTACTGGCAGGAGTCCCCCGCATTTAAACTCTCTCAAATACCAACTGAAATTTTCGCTTAAGATTATGGCAAAAAATACAGCATGAAAATACCGGTTTGTTCTGTTTTATTTAATCATTCATTTGATATCATATCTCTTAATTACCATCAAATATAATTTTTCCATAGGAGAAACTTAGATCAGTAATTCAGATATCATAGTACGTTAAAGTGGTAAGTACTCAAGACCGCAGGAGACAGAAATATGTGAATTCTTCGCAACGAAACCACAAAATGTTGCCTATGATTTGGCTAATTCACGTAACTCTTACATTTTTATATCATAAATAATTTCCAGAAGTGCTAATGAACAGGAATTCGATTCTCGTGTCAAAACGTATGTCTGCTTACACTGCAATAGGTTTTTCTCGTGTAAGCAACAGTAAATTGTACAGCTGTTAGATGAAATCATTCCCCGCTTTTTCTTCAGACTCGCAGACGACCATCTGAATGATATAAGGCGAAAGTGAATTCTTTTGTGAAACACAGGGACGCCTATATCTTAGCTGGCAGTGCAGATGATCTTTGGCAAATCGTAGACTCCTGTCACGATGTCGTCTGTCTAGTGCAGTTACTTGAACGGGCCGTCGTTTACTAACTGGACTCCCGGAGCCTGTTTCTGACTGTTTGGTCACCAACTTGTAACTTGTTGTAAGTCCACTTGTAGTAGTCGTATCCCGTTGACAGCCGGTGGTAGGAGGGGTGGCGGTATAAATGTATAATCACGGGATTGATTGTCAAAAGTCTGGATTAATTCCAAACCTCTCCGCAGTGTTCGTATGGATAGAGGGCATAAGGTGACTGTTGATATGGTGATTCATCCGTCGGATGGGGACGACAAGCCTTGGGTAAATTGTGCACCTTGGTGTTATTCGACAGGAGTAGGCTATGTGCCGACACTGGGTTTTAACCCTCCCCTTCAAGCGAGTTTTATATTTTTTCCCTATACTATTAAGGCTTCTTAATATAAAAAAATTGTAATCAACATGGAGTACGAAGAAACAAGAAATTAAAATAAAAACATATCATGGACTCTGCGCTAAGAAGCCTTAATGTTACTGGGGAGAACAAGATTGACTTACGTGGTGTCGTCTTTGGAGAAAGTGCGGGGTAGAAGGGAAATGCTATAGTCATATTCACCTTAGAACAACTACAAAAACAAATCAGATCAGTGCGGCTTATTCAAACAAAGAAACAAGTAAGAGTTTTATGTGAAATCATGAACATAAACTTTAACCTAAATTCTAAAACATAGTATAAAGAAATATTTTCGTCGAGACATTGTTTCGGCGGAGTAATCAACTATATCGTCATAATTAATCGTGTTTATAATTTCACTTTCAATTTGGAATACGTATAAATGGTTTAGCCTTTCTTGCAAAGCACAGTTATATACTGCCGTTGACAGGTACATTCTGAGCACAATCATAACGTTCGGATGTAATTAGTCTAGCTCTGTTTCGTGTACGAACAACAGAAGTTTCACTGGAGTTCGTTTTTCGTCATTGTTCATATTCTCTTTCAAATACAGTGCAAGGTCGATAAATGCACTTTGTATGTGGATTTCCAAAATAGCCTAGGCATATTCTTTTAGGGATTCTAGTCGTTGACGAATTTTATCAACACCAAGCATTGTAAGCTTAGACAGGAAGTCATACGTTTTTAGATTTTGCTTAGATTCTTTTCTTTAAATTTTTACGTAGCAATTACTTCGCAGAAAACATGCCTTCTGTAATTATCTCATCCGGCGGTATTTTTATTTTCTTAGTGAGACGTAGAAACAATAACATTATTATTAGTTTTATTTTCTTGTCGGAATTAATTAAAGTGTGTCTTCTGTATGTTTCACCTTGTAACATCATGCCGGTACTCAATGTGGCCATTCAACTCAATGCCAGTTTTCTCATATAGGTCATATCTATGAAGGAAATGGGAAACGTTATTCCGTATTCCATGTCGCATTTTAACAGAATGAATGTCAATATTGATTTTAAATTACAATATTACCGATGTTTTCACAGAAATTTCTGTCAATAACTAATAATAATAATAATAATAATAATAATAATAATAATAATAATAATAATAATAATAATAATAATAATAATAATGTTATTGGCTTTACGTCCTACCACTAATTTTACGATTTTCGGGGATGTCGATGTGCCGGAATTTAGACTGGCAGATGTTCATTTACGTGCCAGTAAATCTACCCACACAAGGCTGACGTATTTGGGCAACTTCAAATACCCCCGGATTTAGCCAGGACCGAACCTACCAAGTTTGGGTCAGAAGACCACAGCCTCAAACACCTGAGTCACACAGCCCGGCCCTCAATAACCAATGTGTGTAGTCAAGTCTGTTCACATTTGCTATAGTAGTAAATACGAGTACATGGACACCTATCTAGCACAGAATCCAGGAAAAATACAAGTGAGATAAGCTTTCGTTTAAGTCTCGAGGTAAATGTTCGCTGATTGGCCGCGTTTCGAATCGTTCAAGAATTTCTGGCCAAAAAGCATCATAAATCCGGTTTCCAATTGCTCCACCTTGCTCAACACAGAAAGAGCTTCCTGTCTGGCAGTTGGCTTTAGGCCAACGTCTTCTGAAAACGCAGTAGGAGCTGATTTTATTATTGCCCAAGAATATCGGAGACCATGACTGGATTCGTGAACGAGTTGACCATGTTGGTGCTGACAAACTCTTGATGGCAGTAATTCCTTTCTTCTTTGTCTTGTCAAGGCGTTCTTTCCAGTATTTTAACCTTTCAGTAGGCCTACTTGTAAAATAAAATCAGGAAAACAAAACTGCCTGCCTAAAGATACGCGAGCACGCAAGTTAATTGACGTTAGAAATAAATTTTAAACTACACTTTAAATAAAATAAATTAAATAAATAAGCAAAAATGTCCCCATCAATCTGCAGGGAAATGTCCGGACACCGTATCCACACAGCCAAAGGAATGATTCCCTTAATTCTAGGCTGCAGTCCTGCATACTTTCTCGATATACCAGATGCATTGTCATCCGACTCTCCTCTGCAATCGGCAATGTCAATTTAAATGATTTGAAGTGTTTTAAAAACAAGTTTTGCTAAGTCCAAATATTTTTGCCCAGTGCTTGGTAGAAACTGAAAAACTTGATCAACGTGGGAGAGTTCACCATTCTCCTGAGAAATATATCGAAACACGCGAACTAATTGGTCGACCTGGAATAAATCCGACGTAGAAAGAACAATTATCGAAAATTACTTTGGAGTTTTGATTTCCTTTATGATCTTCTTTACTCGATCAGCGATGACGGAGATAAACTTCCCATATATTTCAGTGGACAAAATGTGACGCACTTGGACTTCCCTTGGACCCATGCTTGAAAGGAGGGGATCATCGAGCTCGATAGCTGCAGTCGCTTAAGTGCGGCCAGTATCCAGTAATCGGGAGATAGTGGGTTCGAGCCCTGAAGATGGTTTTCCATGGTTTCCCATTTTCACACCAGGAAAATGCCCGGGCTGTAACTTAATTAAGGCCAAGGTTGCTTCCTTCCAATTCCTAGGTCTTTCCTATCCGATTATCGCCATAAGATATCTGTGTCGGTGTGACGTAAAGCAAATAGCAAAAAAAAAAAAAAAAAATGCAAACAAAAGAGGGGATCGAATTCTGCTATTAGCTCCAGAGAAAATACAAATTTCGCACAACAAGATGAATTAAGACGTTCCTTAGTACCTCGCAATGCTATACCGCGACAGTCCTGTGACTTGATTACAGCGCAACATGCTTGAGACATCCCGCCAGTAATATCTTTTCTTCTCAAGCTTTCCCTATAGTTTGCTGTCAGTCCGTCTTGCTATCTTGGACCTTTCTCTCAGGCCCCTCACAGCATTTCTGTGTTATGACGAATTTGTGTGCATAGCAAAACATTCCTTCCTACCGTCATAATCTATTTCAATAAGAATGGACCTCCCTTGAGCAAAGAACATGCAAATATAAGCATGTTGTGATACATGTTTTGCCACGACGAGTAGTGATGAATAATCAGATTGTTTTCCCCGAGCGGTAGGGATGTTTACTTCAGTGGGCCTGGGTGATCTGCTACGTGTGAAGAGACGAAGTCCTCTGCTTCCTAAAACCTTCTTTAATTGTAAACTGATGAATATACAGTATATAATTATATACAGTATTTACAAGCTTCTTCTCAACCTCGAATATCAGTAACATGGAAGACTTGGCGTGGTCGAAGTTCAGTAGTGAGTATTCTAAGTCCAAACTCGGACATTATTATTATTATTATTATTATTATTATTATTATTATTATTATTATTATTATTATTATTATTATCGGAGACCTGACTGACAGAACGCCCGCTCGCACTCCTGGTAGAATCGTTCCAAAAAGCCTCGACTAGGGTGTGTATCCCTGTTTTATAACCTCTCTACGTTACGCCCTTCTTCTAGAAGGCCATCGAATTTCTCTTCCTATGGTAACTGTCCACAGAGACCCCAGAAAGAAAACGCCTCTTTCCGTTCACTTACTTTTCACCTTTTCTGGAGACATAGTATGCACCTTTGCAGGGTGCATCTTCCTGCTTCATGACTCACCCTACTTCGACCAAGCCATTATTCTAATTGCACAACTTGTTGCTTCTACATTTTGTGTGTCTTCAATTCTTAAGACCTATGTGGTTCTTAATTTTACCTTAAACGTTTCTCCCATTAATAATACTTTGGCCTCACTGCCATTACATAAATATGAATATTAACTCATAATTTCCCCATTATATCAACGTATGTCTCAGCGACACCATTCCTCCTACGTTCCCGGTAACGGGTTCGATCCTCTGAAGAATGAGTCCTGAGCTCGAACTGGGCTGGACACGACAAGCAAAAGTTGACAATATAAGCAAAATTTCTGATAATTAAATCAATAATTTGCATTAAGCACATAGCCATCATTTTTAACGAAAACAAAAGAAAATTTTATAATATAGTGTGAGCGGAGAAAAGAGAAAAATGCCATATTAATGCGGAAACTGAAATAAGTTATACTTTTCTAAAAATATTGAAGGGTGTTTTTGTTATTATTTTTGAACTTACCATTATAGAATAGTCTGCAGGCGTAGCTAAACAAGAATTCCGCCTTTGGAAAATAAAAATGACAGGCCATTGTCTCAGCTTTTCTTCTCCATTTCCTAGTTTGCCGTAGGATAGAGTTATTGTTAAGTGCCGAATGAGGTAGGAATATTCTCGTTTTGACTTCGTAAAATCACAATCGATGTTTAGCCGAACAATATGAACAGCAATAAATTTTCTGATAACATCGTTAATAACCCAAACCGCCGGTGTTACGTGTTCTTTGTTCACGTCTTTAACATGAAACATTCGTGGATGGCTTGAGTCACGTTGCTCTCAGCTTGCATTCTGGTGATGGGTTCGAACCTCACTACTGGTAGCCACAAAATTGGTTTTCCGTGGTTCCCATATTCACACCAGACAAATGATGGGGCTGTACCATCATTAAGGCCACAGTCACTTCCCAAACATTCCTAGACCTTTCTATTCCATTGTCGCCATGTGTCGGTGCGACGTTGAAAGGAAAAAACACAATTTTTCTGACATTCACACTTGTACTTGCACACACATGCTACATTTGTTCTTTTTCCACCTCACTGGCTTCGAGGGTTTTCTCGTCGCCAGCACCACCCTTCTCCTCTTCCTCGTTGGGTTTAAAGCAGTTGTGGAATAATGCAAAAATAGGTTTGTACCTTCGAAGGTGGTAAGGAATGGTAAAGATCCACCACAGTATAACAGAGATATAAAGAGACTAAGAAGGTGCAGATTAGAAAAAAGTAGAGTTAGAAATGGCTGTGGAAGTAAGGTGAAATAGAAGGAGCTTACTAAGAAATTGAATCTAGCAAATAAGTCAGCTAAGGATTTTATGATGGCAAGTAAAATTGGCAGTCATACAAATTGTAGTGAAAATGGAAGGGTATGTGTAGGTACTTTAAGGCTGAAACAGGTTCTAAGAAGGACGTTCCAGGAATCATTAGTGAACAAGGGGAGCGTGTATGTGAGGATCTTCAAGAGGCAGAAATATTCAGTCAGCAGTATGTAAAGATTCTTGGTTGCAAAGGTAATGTCCAGATAGAGGAAGTGACTAATGATAATGCAGTATGAAAATATGAATATGATAACAATGGCATCTACAATAAGGTAAAAAATTTGAACACTAGAAATTCTCATGGAATTGATAAGATTTCTGGGGATATAATAAAGGACATTTGTTGGGATATAGTACCATATATGAAGTAGCCTACTCTTTTGATTATTTGATGTTTGCATGAAGGAGCTATACAAAATGAATGGAGAGTTCCTATGGTAACATCTGTATATAAAGGAATGGGTGATTGACATAAAGCTGAAAATTACAATCCAGTAAGTTTGATATGCGTTACATGGAAGCCAGTGGAAGGCATTCTTTCTGATTATAGTAGACATTTTTGCGAAATTAATAACTGGTTCGTTAGAATGCAGTTCGGGTTTGGGAAAGATTATTCCACTGAAGCTCAACTTGCAGGATTCCGGCAAGTTATATCAGATATCTTGGATTCAGGAGGTCAAATGGACTGTATCGCGATTTACCTGTCTAAAGCATTTGATAGGGTGGATCATTGAAGACTACTGGCATAAATGATTGCAATTGGTCTAGACAAAAGGTGACTGAATGAGTTGCTATATTTCTAGAATATATATCTCAGAAAATTTGTATAGGCGAGGCTTTATCTGATCCTGTAATAATTATGAGAGGAATTCCTCAAGGGAGTATTATTGGACTTTTATATTTTCTTATATATATATATATATATAAAGGCCGGCCCCGCGGTGTAGGGGTAGCGTGCCTGCCTCTTACCCGGAGGCCCCGGGTTCGATTCCCGGCCAGGTCAGGGATTTTTACCTGGACCTGAGGGCTGGTTCGAGGTCCACTCAGCCTACGTGATTAGAATTGAGGAGCTATCTGACGGTGAGGTAGCGGCCCCGGTCTAGAAAGCCAAGAATAATGGCCGAGAGGATTCGTTGTGCTGACCACACGACACCTCGTAGTCTGCAGGTCTTCGGGCTGAGCAGCGGTCGCTTGGTAGACCAAGGCCCTTCAAGGACTGTAGTAACATGGGGTTTGGTTTATATATATATATAAATGACATGAGTAAAGAAGTGGAATCAAATACAGTATAAGGCTTTTTGCGGATGATGTTACTCTGTATAGAGTAATAAATAAGTTACAAGAATGTGAGCAACTGCAAAATGACCTCGATAATGTTGTGAGATGGACAGCATGCAATGGTATGATGATAAACGGGGTTATAGTTAGGTTGCGAGTTTCACAAATAGGAGAAATCCCCTCTACTTTAATTACTTCGTTGATGGTGTGAAAGTTCTTTTTGGGGATCATTGTAAGTATCAGGTGTTAATAATATAAGGAATGATCTCCACTGGGGTAATCACATAAATGGGATTGTAAATTAAGGGTGCAGATCTCTGCACATGGTTATGAGGGTGTTTAGGGGTTGTAGTAAGGATGTAAAGTAGAAGGCTTATAAGTCCCTTGTAGGACCCCAACTAGAGTATGGTTCCCGTGTATGGGACCATCACCAGGGTTACTTGATTCATGAACTGGAAAAAATCCAAAGAAAAGCACCTCGATTTGTTATGGGTGCTTTCCTACAAAAAAGGAGAGTTATAAAAATTTTGCAAAGTTCAGGGTGGGAAGACTTGGGAGAAAGAAGATGAGCTGCTCGACTAGGTGGTATGTTCCGAGCTGTCAGCGGAGAGATGACGTCGAACGGCATTAGTAGACGAATAAGTGTGAGTGGCGTTTTTAAAAGTAGGAAAGAAGATAAAGTTGGAATTGAACAGAACAAATTGGGGCAAATATTCGTTTATAGGAAGGGGAGTTAGGGATTGGAATAACTCACCAAGGGAAATGTTCTTAAATTTCCAATTTCTTTGAAATCATTTAAGCAAAGGCTAGAAAACAACAGATAGGCAATTTGCCCCCTGGGTGATTGTCATAAATGCAGATCAGTAATGATTGATTGATTGATTGATTGATTGATTGATTGATTGATTGATTGATTGATTGATTGATTGATTGATTGATTGATTGATTGATTGATTGATTGATTGATTGGGATACGTTAGTGTAGATTTTTAAAATTGAAATTTGGTTTTATAAAACAGCATGTATTTTGGAACCTGTCGATGGTATTGTGTGTCTGGATGTTCAGTAATTCATATTAAAGCAGATGCATCAGGTGTACTCATTGTAATGATTTAGTAGTTACAAATACTTCATTAGGGTGCATTAAAATATTCGAGGACAATTTTCTCATTAGACTCTGTGTTGGTGCCTATCCTAGTGCATTTCCCTATTACTATCCATTACTGAGGCTTTTAGAAGTGAGGTTATAACAAGTGATAAAGCTATTAATTTCATCTGTGAATAAAGATTAAATATTGTTAAATTTGAAGACAAGGTATCAACTGATATACTGTCACTTACAGTACGTACTTACGTTGCGAACGATTTGAGTGTGAATGTGCTTAACACGATAATGCATATAACACCTACCAGGTGATTTGGCCGTGCGGTTAGGAGCGTGCAGCTGTGAGCTCGCATCGAGGAGATAGTGGGTTCGAACGCTACTGTCGGCAGCCCTGAAGATGGTTTTCCGTGGTTTCTTATTTTCGCACCAGGAAAATGCTGGGGCTGTACCTTAATTAAAGCCACGGCTTCTTCCTTCCCATTCCCAGGCCTTCCCTGTCCCATCGTCGCCATAAAACCTATCTGTGTCGGTGCGACGTAAAGCAAATAGCCAAAAAAGCATATGACACCAGAGAACTTCAAGTCGATTCTCCTATAGAGAGACAAAAATTATCTGAAATGTAACAGATGTAGTATATAAAAGATGTGAATCATTATTATAAGGAACCGAAATTCGCGATCGTGTTAAATTTCTAATATATTTCCTGAATGAGGTAGGCTATTATACAGTATTTATAAGCGAAGGGTAATAGTAGGGTCTTTCAATTAAATGATACAATTAACTGATACACCATAAAACCTCATATTTGACGTTTTACATTTAATGCATGTTACGAGCTCCCTAATCATATCCACTATGTTATCCTAGACACTTTGGACTATTCTTCTCTAACTTTCCCCCTAAGGCCTTCATATATATTTCGAACTCTGGTCCATTCAGGGCACTTCTTACTATTTATTTGATGAACTTCAAATCATCAAGACTTAATTACAAATCTTGCACAAAAGACTCATAGCTTGGGCGAACGTTCCAAAATTAAAATCAAATGAATGACTGACTTTTATTCAGGGCACTTCTTACTATTTATTTGATGAACTTCAAATCATCAAGACTTAATTATAAATCTTGCACAAAAGACTCATAGCTTGGGCGAACGTTCCAAAATTAAAATCAAATGAATGACTGACTTTTATAAACGACCTGTGTGCGTGTGTTAGAGTACCTTTGAATTATAGCAGCCTAATTTTTACCCTTGCCATTCCTATATTTCTTTCCTTTCTTGTCACTGTTAACATTGCTTTTCTCATTCCCCATCTTTTCCTTTCCTGTCCCTCGAATCTTTCTTCTTTTTCATAATTTTGGTGATTCTAAATTTGTAATAGTGGCCTTCGCATCTTATTAACTATAAATGTCGGTGTGTGGGCCCAACTTTTGTACTTATTATACTAAGGTGTAAAAATAACTATTTTGATCCGTCCTTAATTGTCGATAAATATATTCTATCTTCAAAGGAGTCTAGTCACGATCACATAAGCATTTCCGTATATGGACATGTTATTTGTACTTACGTAATTGTACTTAGGTCTAGTCATGGTCTAATGATCGTTTTCTTTTTTTAAATTCTTTGTACTGCCAAAGTAATATTGTTTCCCACTGACGTTAAATAGTCCCACTTTTTGCAATTATAACCTTTTTGTACTTAATCTTTGACGGCTGTGAGATCATTGTATTGATCAGTCTGCTTTCCCCTTTCTTTTCTTATAAGGTTTGCCCAGGCATGACCTCCTCTTTTTTTGTTATGCTAGTTTTTTGGTCGTCTCTCTTCTTTGCTCACCCAGCCCTGCTCCCTCCCCACCCACTCAAATCCCCTCATGCCTGACTCTCCCATGAGTTGTGCATTTTCCTTTATAGGATTTGTTTACTTTACATGGGAAACACAAACTGTTAATATTACATTTTATTCTTCGAAATATCTTAGTATGTATATTGTAATGATTTAGCAGGTCACTTATTAATTTTGCTAATTTACTTTGTATACGATCCGGATAGTTCCTTCTTCTCACTTCTTTCGCCCTCCCCTTCTTCTCTTTCTTTTATCATGTTACCCTTTTTTCCTTTCTTCTTTCTCCATGCTGCTCATCTTTGTTCTTTTGTTTCCGTATCTGGTGTTATCGACGACATCCTTCTGCGTATTCCTGAGATGACGGCCCTCCGGGCAGGGTGCGAAATCGGAAAATAATGGTGGGGGCGAAGAGAGAAGGATCGTAGTGCTTAACTACTAGTGTTAATTTCAAACAGTATATAGGGGTATATACTTCCCTTCTAAGTAAATTACCCCTCCCCCTTAAAAATGTAAATTTAAAATGTTTTTTGTTAGAATACTGTTGTTATAAAAACAATGATGTTCAATGGAATATTATTCCCGGGTTTCAGATGGACTTGCCACAATGAAATATGAAAAATAGTTTGCATGTGCGGAGTTGCCACCGCTGCGTTTTCTTATTGTTCAGGGTCTGGCAGTCATCCTATTATTTCTATCTTATCTCTATTATTGTTCATGTTTTTATGAAAATATCATCATCATCATCATCATCATCATCATCATCATCTGTTTACCCTCCAGGTTTGGTTTTTCCCTCGGACTTAGCGAGGGATCCCACCTCTACCGCCTCAAGGGCTGTGTCCTGGAGCTTCAGACTCTCGGTCGGGGGATACAACTGGGGAGTATGACCAGTACCTCGCCCAGGCGGCCTCACCTGCTATGCTGAACAGGGGCCTTGTGGAGGGATGGGAAGATTGGAAGGGATAGGCAAGGAAGAGGGAAGGAAGCGGCCGTGGCCTTAAGTTAGGTACCATCCCGGCATTCGCCTGGAGGAGAAGTGGGAAACCACGGAAAACCACTTCCAGGATGGCTGAGGCGGGAATCGAACCCACCTCTACTCAGTTGACCTCCCGAGGCTGAGTGGACCCCGTTCCAGCCCTCGTACCACTTTTCAAATTTCGTGGCAGAGCCGGGAATCGAACCCGGGCCTCCGGGGGTGGCAGCTAATCACGCTAACCACTACACCACAGAGGCGGACTTATGAAAATATACACAGTAAAATACATTGATTTCAGTAATATACGCGTTACATTTTCCTCATTTTATAATGAAAGAATCCTGCCAGGGCAATTTTAGTGGGGGGACCCTTTGAGATAAAATCATCGGTGGGGGGGAAAACCCTCTCTTCCCCCCTCGATTTCGCACCCTGTCTCCGGGATATAGTGGGACAGTCGTCACATCTTTGACTCCATCTGCATCGTCTTTCTTCTTCGCCTCGCCGCATCTCTCTCGCCGATCCTTCGGATTCTTCTGGGTGGTGGGAGTATGTTACGAGCTCCCTAATCATATCCACTACGTTGATGTTCGATTTTACCTTCAGTCTACTTCGCCGGCTTGCTGCTGTCTATACTGCAACTCAACTCATCTTGCACCGTCTGCTCACTCGGCCCACCTGCGACTGTTTGCTGCCTCTACCTCCCGCTCTGCATTCTACTACTTCACGATGTTCTCGCATGTTCTTGGCTCCGCTTCTCTTGCGCTATATAAGTCGCCGCTGCCCTGTTCTGGCAGTCAGGCATTCTGTGTTTACTCGATCGGTGGGAGCAGAAACTGTTACGCACGGCTGGTCCGTTGCGATTTAATAATTTTTCCATCTTCTACGTGACTTTGTGTTACCATCACTATGCTGGATGAGCAGAGCTTTATTATGTTATTCTAGACACTTTGGACTATTCTTCTCTAACTTTGCCCCTCAGGCCTTAATATATATTTTGAACTCTGGCCCATTCAGGGCACTTCTTACTATTTATTTGCTGAACTTCAAATCATCAAGACTTAATCATAAATCTTTCACAAAGGACTCATAGCTTGGGCGAACGTTCCAAAATTAAAATCAAATGAATGACTGACTGGTATGGAACTTTTATAAACGACCTGTGTGCGTGTGTTAGAATATCTTTGAATGATATCAGCCTGATTTTTACCATCTCTCACCCTTGCCATTCCTATGTTTCTTTCCTTCCTTGTCACTGTTAACATTCCCCATCTTTTCCTTTCCTGTCCCTCGAATCTTTCTCCTTTTTCATAATTTTGGTGATTCTAAATTTGTAATAGTGGCTTTCGCGTTTTATTAACTATGAATGTTGGTGTGTAACTATTGTACATATTCTTCTAAGGTGTAAAAATAACTATTTTGAACAGTCCTTAATGGTCTATAAATATATTCTATCTTCAAAGTTGTCTAGTCACGATCACATAAGCATTTCCTTATATGGACATGTTATTTGTATTTACCTAACTGTACTTAGGTCTAGTCATGGTCTAATGATCGTTTTATTTTTTAAAATTCTTCTTTGTATTGCCAAAGCAATATTGTGAAACTCTAGTCACGATCTTAATCAAAGGTTTTCCTTTAATGAGCTCCATAAAACGTTTCGAATTCTACTTTATGGTTGAAGGTAAAGCTGTCACAATAATTTAGTCTTGATATTTGTGGAAATCTCTGACTGTAAAATGCTTTCTTCTGTTGGTGTTATCAATACATTTTGTAATTTGAACTTTGTTGTTTGAGCTACCTTAGCTATCTCTACTTCCCCTGTTTCCCCGCTTGTTATGTGCCTTCCACGTCGTACCTTCTGGAAAATAGCCCAGCAAACCCTGCGCTAATGCTGCGGATATATTGAGGTTTTGATTTCTGATTTATGCTTCGCTCTTTTTACCTGTATGGTCTGGCACTGGAGCTCGACAGTTCTTTAAGTTTGCCACGTAACGACTTGGCTGGTTGTCTCTATTGCACGCGTCTTTTGGCCTAGTGTTTTTTTGTTTTTTTTTTTGGTTCTACGTACAGACAGATTTACTGTATACTGCATGTAGCATTCGAACACCATTACCCATACTATTAGTCATCACCGACTATTCACCAAGGTTTTACTGTTTAACACTCCTAATCTGGATCTACTAAATGTATCCACCGTCTCACCACCACAAACCGATACGTAACATGCATGTGCTTGAGACAATTCCAGCGATACAATTATTGTTCAGTATCGCCGATGTATTTCATTACCCAACAAGCATGTTTCTTGAAAATCAACATCTGCGTTAGGCACACAAGAGCCTAGTGTCGAAATATTGTTTAAAATTATCTATATTCTCGGATCTCCTCATTTTGTTAACTTAACATAGAATATTTAAATTTGTACGTTATTATTGGCAAGTTATCAATTCAATACGACATATGATTTAATAGAGAAATGTACACTCAAGTTTGAGCATTAAATACATTTCACATTTCAGTCTTTGCTATAGTCTGTAATTGTCCTGGTTCTTTTCGTGAAAGTTATGATGTGGTATCTACTACACTTCTGTCCACACAAAGTGCACTTACAATCTTCGTCTGGCTCATGGAACTTCTGGTTTACGCAATCAGAATGTTATATTTATGTTACACAGGCTTGTTTACATTCAACCGATGCGTTGGCCGTGTTGATTTTGTGTTAAGTTCTGATACTACTGGAGATGGTCTTGGATGAGTGGAATGTCCATATCTTTGCTTTGCTTGTTAATATTGTCTATTCGAATTTAGTTTCTTTGTCGCTTTAAATGGTATGAGATAATTTAGAACTGGAGAAAGACATTCACGAATGTTCGGGTCGATATAAACAATCCGTCTTTTAAAAATCATTAAGTCGGTTTGATGATGGATTTTAACTGAACTGTGTCAGTCATTGTTTATTTCTGCAGTCATTAGGGATGTGTCCTTGCCCTAGATGGTTTTTATGACGTCCATTTGGGGAACATCGACGTCAATATTACTAAACGTGAGCTCAGAGATTGATATATGATGAACGTTTATGTCGTTAATATGTCCTGAAACCTATTGCGCTTCCCTACTTTTATATGGAATGAATACTAGCTGAAGAGAACCCGCATCCCTGGATTTTTTATACATCCGTGCGGTTTTATCTATATAATACAGAAGACGTGCATTGCAAAAGCACCCTTTTTCTGTTTCTTCTATTATTTTTATTATTGTTCGTGGTACATAGACATCTTACATTCTAAATCTTTTCATAAAAATGCATTGTTATACACCATATATTTTGATGTCCTGTTGTCTGGCAAATTTTCTGCTTGTCTGAAACGGGAAAAAGCAACGTAGAGCTCATCATGTGTGAAACAGTAATAGTTCAATTTAAATCCGCAATAGTGGAACGTTTATCCCTAAGCCTTATTGATATTCGTATTATAAGCAAATCTCACTGGAAATTGTAAGCGTTATAAACAAAATGGCAAATCATTTCAGATAAATGGAATTCCCAGTATTACAAACGATTTTCCTTTTTCTATGCCGATTAGGATTACAGCCACTATGACATTGTTAAGAGCTGTTTCATCACGTATCTGCTTTTTATTCAAGAATTACAGAAAATACTAACAGATGTACTCAAGCAGCAAACTCTAAAGGCTCTGAGATCACCATACTCCTGCCACATGAATCAAAGATAGTGTATAAATCCAAGAAGTTCTCATCACAGCCTTCTAGAGTACATTCTCACTCAGATTCTTCCAGTACCTTCTCATCCATTTAATACATGCATTGACGAAGTCAGCCAATTTCAAGTCCCTCATCTCCCATACCACCAAGGCTATAGACACGCAACCTCTATAATGCTCGATGGGTGAATCGAGGTAACACAATACAAGACGAAATGTACGGACACACACACACGTCTATTTATATGTATACTCCGGCACATTCAATCCCAACATCTCCCACACCACCACAGGTATCGACGCACAACCACTGTAGTACATCATGAGAAACTCGAGGCTACTACCACGCACAAAATTCCAGTGGTATGCGAAGGGTGGTTGTGGCTGCAAAGTGAAATATACGAACACACACGTCACTTTTTATATATAGTCGGACAATTTCAACCCCCATACTTCCCAAACCACCACAGCTACCAACAGAGAACCACTATTGTGCACGATGGGAGACTCCAGAATATTAAGGCACAAATACACCAGTGATCTGCGGTGGATAGTTGTGGTTGTAAGGTGAAATATACGAACACACACGTTAACTTTTATATACAATCATCCCCCACATCGCCCACATTACCACATCTACCGACACGGAAGCACTATAGTGCACAATGGGAGACTTGAGGCTGCTACCACACACAAAATCCAGTGATCTGCGATGGATAGTTGAGGCTGTAAGGTGACGTATACGAACACACACAGCCACTGTATATTTCTTCTAAATTCACCTTTTTATCATTATTTCACAACTTAAATACACGTTCCAGATACTCTCTTTTTATTCCAGTGCACCGCACAAATAAAATTAATAGATCGTTTGTAGTGACCGGCGCCAGTTTATGGAATTCCCTGCCAGCTCAGATCAGAGAAACTAGCTCTTTACAAAGATTTAAGGTCATCTGCCGTGACTGCCTGCTAAGGACAGCTAACTGAATGGCTGAAGTATGAATGTGTGCGCGCCTGAGGATTAGTTTTTATTAAAAGTTTTTACTGTTTATTAGTTTTATTATTAACTTAGTAATGTATTTAAATTTGTTATCAATTCTATTAATTTTTTGCCTGGTTTTAAGTATTTTAAATATCTCAGTATTTTATTTATGATTCTGATTAGTATGTGGTTAAGTGGAAGAGAGGGCCTCGAGTCCTAACTTCGCCACTGAAAAAAGGCATTAATAAATAAATAAATAAATAAATAAACAAATAAATAAATAAATAAATAAATACATATTTTTATATATGGTTGGCCATTTTCAACCCCTATATCTGGCACATGACCACAGCTACATACGCACAATAACTATAATGTACGATGGGAGACTAAAAGCTACTATCACACACAAACAGTGATCTGCGGTGGGTATTTGTGGCTTCAAGGTGAAATATATGGATACATGCTTCTACTTTTTATATATAGTCGGCACTTTCAACCCCCACACAACCACAGCTACCGACACGCAAAAAATGTTCACGTAAGAGCACAGTTCGCAATTTTTCATGAAACAAACCTACATTATGTTTGTTGAAACTTGCGCAATGTGACAAAATGCAGCCTCGGGGTTCATAGTGATAATTCTGAATTATGCTCCATAAAGACACGTAACCAGAAGTAACCTGCCCTTTTCTCATTATCCCACTGCTTAGGATATGTCTTTCCATTTTACTGCCAAGTCATAGGCTAATCGTCTGGTCAAATTACGGTGAGTCCATGGTTCATGCGTGACATAACCAGTATGTAATTTGCAAGTTCTATTTCCTCAGTTTTATTATCAATTCGCTTAACTGTATAGTCTGAGGTAAAGTTATAGTTTCCTCCCTGCTGAATCTTTCTAACATATCTCCTTGAAGTATTCCTAAAAAGGCCAGTTTATTTTATGGAGGGCACCACCAAAAAAATTTGTTTGGACTGCCTCCTTTCTAATTTATGCAGAAATTGACTTCCAGGGTTTGACACCCTCCTTTCGTTTGCAGTGTTGTGCATCTGGAATCCAAAAGTTAGAATCCAGTTATTAGTTTATTGATGTGATACATGGGTCAAGTATACTGAAATGAATGGGTCAAGCGTCCCGAAATGAATGGGTCAAGTATCCCGAAATGAAAGGGGCAAGTATCCCGAAATAAATGGGTCAAGTATTCCTATAGTGAGATCATAAACTTATCCTAACAGTTCACTGTATCCATTACACATCAGAAATGTGGCTTTGCATGAAAAGAAGGCCAGATATCTTACTCTTAACAAGAAATAACACAAAAATTCTTACCGTCAAGTAAACAAATGTAGGCTGACAACAATTCAACCATTCAAATTTTACTTGTAATAGAACAAAATACATTTCATACTTTCCTCCAGTAATCTCATCAAACAACTCAATCTCATTCTTAGTAAATTGAAGGGAAAATCAAAGACAAAGAGTGGTGCCAACACCATGCATTCTAAACATCCCTAGTGGGTCAAGCATCGCAATGGGTCAAGTATCCCTAGTTTCCACGTTGCTGATTGTGTAAAGTGCTCCCCTATCTCTACAATTCTACCTCTTCAACTGGTCTACTGCTGCTTCTAACCTCTGCGTGTGTTCCGTCCGCTCGCTCAGCCGGCTCTGTGCTTCACTACTGCTCTCCCTCCGACCCCTCCACTCTGCACGCTGCTTGTGTCGTCACCATGCGCTCTCGCTCCTTCTGGACTCTTCTTTTGCGATATAAATAGGCCTGCTCTGGCCTCGATCAGCGAGTCTGACTTTGTGCAACGAACTGTGTGGAGGGAGGACTCCTTTTATTCGCATTTACGGCTGGTCCGTATGCGATGTTTACTTCGTCTACTGCTCAAGATCCGAACTCAAGACCGCTGGCTGGGTGAGCGAGTTTTAATCTCTTTCCGCCTTTTCAAATGAAACTATTTTCCTTTTCCAACATGGCCTCCTGGCTGGAAGTGCAACTTTTTATTTTCTGTGGCTGCAAGACAAAGCTGTGGACTTTCGTGTTCTATTTCAAGATCATACTTGGATTTTCTAAATTTCATTCCACAATTAGAAGTGAAAGAAAGAAATGTGAATGAGAAAGGATAAAAATTACTGAGAACAGACGCAAGAAACTGACTGTACTATCTGTGACTTTTTTGAAACTCTCATTTATGCCTAGTTTCGGTGTGAGCTCACTACTTTAAAAATTTAGTTGCAGGCTATACCTTTCTTTTCCCTTTGCCAGCCCTTGGATACTATTTTCTCTTCCCGTTATCCGTTATTTTTCCTTGATTCTATCCTGTGTTTTTTTTTTTTGGATATTGTACAGTGGCCTAGGGTATCTTTTAAATTTCCTTTTATAGTTTGTGTGGTAATATATATCGGTAGGATACTTGTTGTTAAATTCTAGTCAATCTTTTGGTGTCTAATCACTTATTTTGTGTCAAACAACTAAATATCGATAATCCTTTTGGTTTTCTGCATCAATTTATTGCCCTATTTTATGGCATTATTATTCATATTTCGATTGTTTACTGCTGAACATAGTCGTTCATTTCAAATAATCATCCTACTTTGTTTCGTGTGACCACTTTTGTTGTCATTACAAAACATGTCTATTATGAAAATACGGTTGGTTTTGTTTCCCTGATTACTGTATCGGCCATTCCTGTACTCCTTCCCAACTTGTACTTACCACGCACACCTTTGGAATGGTCTCAGCAAAAGGCTTTTTCGCGCACTCTGCTTGTTTGCTTCCACTTTGTATTTGAGAAGTGAACTTTGGTTAAAGCTGCGCACTCCTATTCTGATCAAGGTCAGTAATCCTTTTCACTGTGTGCTGTACCTTGCTTCGCCTGCGTTGTTTAAGGTACCACGCTGGTCAGACCAGTGTCATACTATACTACTTATTTCCTATACTACGTGCTGTATTTAATGGTTGGTTGCAATGAATGTTCTACAATCTTAGTTGTATTTTCATACGTCCATCATCAAACTATTTATCCACCATCGCCTTCCCACACATAATAATGCCATGTGCAATTTACGTCACAGTTGAATAAATATGTTTGTGCTTAATGATCGCGGATTGTTTATATTCGGCCAATATTATTCATGATTGACGAGTGACTTTCATGATATAAAATAAGGAGACTTTTAACATTATAATAATAATTGAATCTGGAAATTGTTCATCAACGACAGCCATTCTTGTAGATTTATGATTGAGATTGAATTTTTTTTTTTAGATTTGTGATTTACGGAAAATGAGCATTATCATTAAATTAACGTTTATCCAAGTGTAATCTCTTATATATAGTTAGCTAACACTAATATCTGAAGTTAATTAGTTCCAAATTTAAATAATATAAACCCGTTTGCAGTTAGGAGGCATATCCACAACCGGATTGAATGACCATACCCCTGAGGTAAATCACGTGTGACTTAACGTCTTGACTTGCCTGGAAATGGAACCTACGAACCTAACAATATGCATGCGACGGGGTACACTGTTAATGTCACTACTAACGATCAGACGGTTCAAATTTATATTTTTACTCTTTGTAAAATTTTTCGTAAAATATTTTATCTTAAACAGCACTTTCCTCTTATCATTGAATAGCTCGTTTACTATTTTGTGCCCCACTTTACTTCTTCATGGCGCTCATCGTGAGTGATTAACTCTACTAAAAGGAGAAGAATGGCTAAGACATGAAATGATGAGAGCTAACAACCAAAGTAATGTCAAATTGTACACGAATCTATGCGAAACACAATTGCTTTACAGCAGCTGCGACCAGCGACGTCAACAGTCACCCTCCAACTACTCAACTTGACAACGAACAAAAATGCTCCGCAACTCTAGCGACAGTGCTGTTAATTGCTGGATTGCAAGTCCATGCGCCGTGGATGCGCTTGTACTCGTCATCTCTCTGTCCGATTGTCCAACAACCTAACAGCTTCAGCGAAATTTAAAAGAAAAAATGTGATAATGTAAAAATTCGTTTAATAATTCTAAACGAATAATAATAATAATAATAATAATAATAATAATAATAATAATAATAATAATAATAATTGTTACGGAGTTATCCGTGGAAGGCAGAGGTGAAAGAAGGTGCTGGCTGGAATGGGTCTAACACAAGTCTTAAAGATGAATTTAAATAAAGGTTATATTTTCAACAGATAACAACGGTTAACAATTCTCACTAGGTGAAATAACAAAGGACAATCTGGTACAATGCAACTTTACAAATTCTGGGCTACGAGCCCCAAAGTCTGAGCTCTCAGCTCACAACCACAAATTACCAAAGGGCAGAAAACCCCTTCTTTACCGGGAGCGTTAGCTCCAAAGACACATATTGGGCCTCCTAGAGGCACATCTATCACATCAGAAAGAGCTAGCCTGCTCTCAGTTTCTCACGCCTGTTAAAGGCAACAACAAACATTCCTCAAAACTGCCTCTCAAGGCACAATTATAAGGGCACAGGGGTATCTAGCACCCAACCTACGAGGCCCGAATAGCAAATTAAAGGTTAATTAAATGGCCCAAGCACAAAGATGAATGGAGGCGAGTACTTGCACTCCTATACTAAAGTTTGTTAAAACCTATGTGGCGCTAGGCCGATAATACAGGGGCTAATCCCAATAATCTATGGAGGTGACTAGTCTGCAAAATAAATTTGACACATTAAGAAGGAAGAGAAAAACCGTTACGAAAACGTAGTCACCTCAAATTCCAAAAATGAAGGGGAGCTCGAGAGGGTAAAGCACTCTCTATCCCCGATTTACAGTTCCAGTTAACTGGAGTATTTACAAAGATAGAAAAGGCTTACATATTTAAAGATATAGGTTACATATTAAAGGTTTCGAAACTTCCCCGAGAGTTAAACTGCTTAGCTAGCAAGAAATACAGATGTTAAAAGGCCATTACCTTGTTGAAGAACGGCTGCCTGAAGAACGAGGTGCTTCCCGCCCCCTGCTACATATTCACACACTGAGCAAGATGTTATAAGAGTGGCCCGGAGACAAGAAAATCAGCAGTTTTTATACCCTCGTGGAAAATTCGAGACCTTTCAGGAATGAGTAGACACACCCACTCATTTTTATTTGTTGACAGCAAAAACTTATACACAAGGCGATGAAGAAACACCTTATTGGTGAAAAATTAATTACAGAAATTCCTGATTGGCTACATTCAAAACAGGCGGAAAGAAAGAATTAATACTGCCAACCCACAAATAACAGAACACAATTTAGTAAAGACAAAACTTATGAATACAAAATTTCTTCAAGAAGCTTCATTCCTTCACACTAGAGTGGATAATCATAGTTCTTTGTTAGACAATGTCCACACTTCTTGATCAATGAAAAACAAAAGCAAATCAACATCACACAATGACATCTTCTGATAAACAGTAGAGTTAGTACAGTTGTTAAAGTTCCGGTTTTCTCCAGTAGAGAAGTTTCGATTGGCGCAAGATTTGAACTTGCGTCGTAGAGGTGCACCGCCCGGTACAGACCTCCCCCCCCCCCCAAAGTCCTTCCAAGGGTTGACACAGAAGAAAAAAAATTGTTTTCAAAACAAAGTTCAAGTTTGTTGCTGATTGGTTGAAGAAGAATTTAGAAGAGAAAATACAATTTTTCAGTTGTCGGAGGTCTCTTAATTTGTTTGATATAGATGGGTGGGACTAGTTTAAGTCCAGTTTTAGAATTTATTTGTAGTAGTAGAATTGCGAAACAAAAACATTAATTCATGGAAGTAATATTTTTCTAAGTCCACCAAAGGTTGATTTGAAGCAAAAATATACTAATTGCAGAAATATAGTGTCCATGTATCTGAAGAAGTACATTAGCTGTCGATTAATTTTGACGGCAAGACCAGTCGCCGCTGAAAAGTTCTGTCGACGTCGCCCTGACCCCTCAAGTACCTTGAGATACCTCTCTCCCGCTATTATGAGAGGGGTAGTCGTAGTGAAGCACGCCGCCGATCCTAAGTTTGTTTACAGTCCTCAAGTAGCTTGCGGTTGGTGCGCCGCACATCAGCCTTTGCCGGAAGGAGGGCTCCGGCGCGCCGTACACTGGTTGACCTCACGGGAGTGGAGTGGGCCCGTACCCCACCTCAGTGGTGGTACGGCGCCGCGCGGCTGAGGGGGCACTGAAACAGTAAGATCTCGGCGGCAGAATTTGTGTTGGACATTAATGTTTTAGGGTACTGTCTTCGTGGTGAGGCTCAGGGGCCAGCGGCGTGGAAATTTTATTTTACTTGCCACTGGTGTGGTTTTAGCAGGAGACGGGAGCGTGGTAATGGCCGTATTGACAGGACAGCAGAGTAACTATGGGGAAGGTTGTACAAGGTAAATGAACAAACACAGAGCAGATGGCCTTAAAAATAACACCCCCCCCCCAAGAAAATATAACCTTTGGGGTTACAAGATGTTAAAGATCCAATGAGCAAGTAATTTACACAGGTTTCACCTGAGACAGGTGAACCCTAAAGATTCTCTCAGTGGCTGGATTGCTCACTAACAATGTGACCGGCGTAATAAAATCTAAAATAATGCACGGCCTATGAAATCTGGGGGCAAGCTTGCCCGCGGGAACAAAGTTCTTGACCATAACTTGGCTTTAAATTGGTAGGCCTCCGTCCACGATCATAACTTTCCCTAACCTTTTCATGAGAAATTTTAATGTTGGCCTTAGCCTTCTTCCAAAGATCTTTAATATTATCTGGATCTATTGTCTCAGGTAGAATATCACTAAGAGACCAAAGGTTAGAGAGCGGCGTGTTGAGAACAAACTTGAACATCAAAGAAGTTGGAGTGAATTTATGAGATTCGTGAACCGCCGAGTTCAAAGCGAAGGCTAACCAATGCAAGGACGTGTCCCACCTAGAATGATAATCATGATGATAGGCAATAAGAGCCGACCTCAGATTACGATTGACCCGTTCAGCCAGAGATGGTTGAGGATAGTATGCAGAAGTTGTTACATGTGAGATAGATAGATGAAAACAGAATTTACGAAAGAGATTAGAGGTAAAGGCTTTAGCATTATCAGACACAATATATTGACACGGACCAAAAGAAGCAAAGAATGTAAACAAGAAATGGTGGACTGAGCGGTAGCAAGCTTAGTCGGAAATAACCAGGAAAATCTTGTGAAACCATCTACACACACCAAAATGAATTTTTTGGCATTCCCCTTTGATTGGGGAAAGGGTCCTACGTAGTCGATGTAAAGACGTTCCAGTTCGAGTTCAAAGCGAAGGCTAACCAATGCAAGGACGTGTCCCACCTAGAATGATAATCATGATGATAAGCAATAAGACCCGACCTCAGATTACGATTGACCCGTTCAGCCAGACGCTTGGTGAGACGACAATAGACCTAGCTTAGTGGACATGGTGGGTTTACTAAGCCAACAACATTTACAAGCCTTTACCAATTCACGGATTTCTCCATCCTTACCCTTCCAAATGAACATCTCTCTGATCTTTTCTCGAGTTTCTAAGATGCCTAAATGCCCCCCTAATGGGGTCTCATGATAGTACACTGACTGACAGAGCAAATGCAACACCAAGGAGGAGTGGTTCGAAAGGGATGAAAGTTGGGGAAAAAACAGAGTCGGCACGGAAGAATAATTGATGTTTATTTCAAACCGATATGCAGTTTACACAATGCGCACGGCATCGACTCAGTAGGATGTAGGACCACCGCGAGCGGCGATGCACGCAGAAACACGTCGAGGTACAGAGTCAATAAGAGTGCGGATGGTGTCCTGAGGGATGGTTCTCCATTCTCTGTCAACCATTTGCCACAGTAGGTCGTCCGTACGAGGCTGGGGCAGAGTTTGCAAACGGCGTCCAATGAGATTCCACACGTGTTCGATTGGTGAGAGATCCGGAGAGTACGCTGGCCACGGAAGCATCTGTACACCTCGTAGAGCCTGTTGGGAGATGCGAGCAGTGTGTGGGCGGGCGTTATCCTGCTGAAACAGAGCATTGGGCAGCCTCTGAAGGTACGGGAGTGCCACCGGCCGCAGCACATGCTGCACGTAGCGGTGGGCATTTAACGTGTCTTGAATACGCACTAGAGGTGACGTGGAATCATACGCAATAGCGCCCCAAACCATGATGCCGCGTTGTCTAGCGGTAGGGCGCTCCACAGTTACTGCCGGATTTGACCTTTCTCCACGCCGACGCCACACTCGTCTGCGGTGACTATCACTGACAGAACAGAAGCGTGACTCATCGGAGAACACGACGTTCCGCCATTCCTTCATCCAAGTCGCTCTAGCCCGGCACCATGCCAGGCGTGCACGTCTATGCTGTGGAGTCAATGGTAGTCTTCTGAGCGGACGCCGGGAGTGCAGGCCTCCTTCAACCAATCGACGGGAAATTGTTCTGGTCAATATTGGAACAGCCAGGCTGTCTTGCACATGCTGAAGAATGGCGGTTGACGTGGCGTGCGGGGCTGCCACCGCTTGGCGGCGGATGCGCCGATCCTCGCGTGCTGACGTCACTCGGACTGCGCCTGGACCCCTCGCACGTGCCACATGTCCCTGCGCCAACCATCTTCGCCACAGGCGCTGCACCGTGGACACATCCCTATGGGTATCGGCTGCGATTTGACGAAGCGACCAACCTGCCCTTCTAAGCCCGATCACCATACCCCTCGTAAAGTCGTCTGTCTGCTGGAAATGCCTCCGTTGACGGCGGCCTGGCATTCTTAGCTATACACGTGTCCTGTGGCACACAACAACACGTTCTACAATGACTGTCGGCTGAGAAATCTCTGTACGAAGTGGGCCATTCGCCAACGCCGTGTCCCATTTATCGTTCGCTACGTGCGCAGCACAGCGGCGCATTTCACATCATGAGCATACCTCAGTGACGTCAGTCTACCCTGCAATTGGCATAAAGTTCTGACCACTCCTTCTTGGTGTTGCATTTGCTCTGTCAGTCAGTGTACTTTAAGATCATAGGCAGAAGAACAGCTGGAACCACTACTTCCATCATCTTATCGTGCCCCGACAGGCAACATAAAACACCATTCCTCAATACATAAGGGACTAAATGTTCCCCAGAAGAAAGGGTTTCCATGATAGGGGCCAGCGTCGGATCTTCACGTTGATATTTTTCAATATCCCTAAATAACATGGGAGCATCAGTTAGAATGACATTAACCTCAGGTAGTATGGACTCGGGAGGTGAAGAACTATCAACCTGTTCAGAGGTCTCTACATCATTGGCAAACATACGGCTTAGACCATCTGCCACAACATTTTCCGTTCCTCTTATATGCCTAACGTCAAACTGGAAGGCAGAAATTCTGATGGCCCAGAGGGCTATGCGACCTGTACGACGCGGCCTAAGTATGACCAGCTTAAGGCTTGGTTATCCGTTTCCAAGTCGAACTTGACGTGTTCCTGATAGAGCCGGAACTTTTCTAACGAAAATAAGACTACTAAACCCTCAAGTTCATGGATGGAATACTTGGATTCTTGGGCCGATAATGTCCTAGAGGCATAGGCGATGGGTCGCCTCCCTAGTTCAGTCTCTTGAAGAAGGACTGCAGCTACCGTCGACGACGACGCGTCGGTTTGGACGATTAATTTTTTAGAGAAATCGGGCATAGCGAGGACAGGGGCATTACAAAGGGCTAATTTGATGTCTTCGAAAGCGGCTTGTTGAGAAGGCCCCCACTCAAATTTGACGCCTTTCCTGCGGAGTAAGTTCAAGGGCGCCGCTCTATTAGCGAAATTTGGAATAAATTTCCTGAAGAAGTTCACCATGCCTATGAACCTGGCAATACCTTTGATGTCCTTAGGAGGCTTAAAATCACGGATGGCCTGTGTTCTAGAATGATCTACAGCGACACCATCGGGCGACACAATGTGCCCTAGAAATGACATGGAAGGTTTAGCGAAGGCAACCTTGGACAACTTCAGCGTTAACCCTGCCTTACGAAGGCGACTCGGGACCTCTTTCAGATGATCTAGAAGTTCTTCAAAGGTCTCAGAAAATACGACGATATTATCAAGATACTGTTATAGATACTCAAATTTGATGTCGGAGAAGACCCTGTCTAGCAGTCTCGTAAGCACGGCTGCTCCCGTATGGAGCCCGAAAGGCACGCGGTTATATTCGTACAAGTTCCAATCAGTGGCAAACGCTGTCAGATGTTTAAATTCTTCCGCCAGAGGTATCTGATTATAAGCCTGATTAAGATCTAAGATGGTAAAGAACTTAGCTTTTCGAAACCATGAAAAACAAGAGCGAAGGTCGGGAAGGGGCACAGATTGTAACAACACCTTCCGATTGACAGCCCTATAATCAATCACAGGCCTGAAGCCACCTTGGGGTTTCGGGACTAGAAAAATAGGCGAAGAATACGCAAAGAATACGCCGACTTAGAGGGTCGAATAATACCATCCTTCAACATCTGATCTATGATCTCTTTCAGACTCTTCATTTTAGGTGCAGACAATCTATAAGAAGGAAACCGAACAGGAATGGAATCCGTAACCTCAATCTTGTATTCGATAAGGTCAGTAACACCAAGAATATCGGAGAAAACATCCGAAAACGACTGACATAACTTACGAATACTGTCTGTCTGCTCCCCAGGTAGATGTCTAAGGTCTAACAACATCTCATCCTGGGTAGGCGAAACAGATGAACATGACACAGAACTACATTTAAGTAAGGGGATTTTGAAATCACTAGCAAATTTGAAAGTGCACGACTTGCTCTGAAGGTCGAGCACTAGACCGTATGCGACATGAAATCCGCTCCCAGTATAATGGGGCAAGACAAGTGCTTAGCCACCAACAGTTTTACTTTCCAAGTGAATTTCAAAATGCGGATTTTGGCATACAGAGAACCTAAAATTTCTAATGGAGATGAGTTAGCCGACACATATTGAACCAAAGACGAATAGAAATCAGAAAGTTTACACACAGATTTTAATTAGGAATACAATTCAGCCGAAATAATGGAACAAACACTGCCTGAGTCTAAAAGAGCAGTTACGGGCTCATTATTAAATTCAATTTTGAGAAATGGTACCGGTGCGGGGGTATCCGCCGCAATCCTAAGACATTATTTGGGACCTTCAAAAGACGAATTAGTGGACTGAAATTTCCCTGAGATTTCGGCAGGTTTACTTGGGGCTGAGCCTCGGAAAGAACAGTTAGTCGACTCAGCCGAAGCCACTAGTAACTTTTGATTATTGGTGATGTTGGAATGTGCACCAGACGTTGAGAAGGAGGGGGTGCTATTAGTATTCGGACAATTCTTGGCAATATGGGAAAACGATCCGCATTTAAAACAGTCTTGAGGTGACCCTGCTCCAGTCTTTGTCCTGCTAGATTTAACTAAAGGGCACTTGTTTCGGAGATGATCGGCCGAGCCACAAGCATAACATTTGCGGGCAGTGGAAGTTCGGCGAGGAGGAGGCCGAAAATTGCTAGCGAACGGAGGGGGCTCCTTAGCGACCCGTAATGTGTCAGCGTATCGAACTCCCTCGGCTGAGACAGCCATAGCCTCTAACTCGGCAAATGTTTGAGGACGCGAGGCAAAGCACAAATATCACCTGTATGATGGAAAAATGCCTTCCACAATGGCTTGTACAATTTGATCTTCAGGAAAATGGAGGGCAAATACTCTGGTGTAGAATTTGTTGTCTTGGATGAAGTCGGCAAGATTTTCATCCAGCCGCTGTACTCAGTCATAGTACTTCTGAATTAGTGATGACCTAGCTCGAGCCGGAATAAAATTAGCTAACAGATGGGCGTGAAATTCTTCTATAAATGATTGATCAGCAATTGCTCTTACTGTTTTGTCAGATAGAACAGCAATTGAATAGGGATAAATGATCTGCGAAATTTGACACCGAGAAAGAGAAAAAACAAGAGCATGATCCTAAAACTCAATGAAAAATCTTAGAAATAAATAACATCACTGGTGGAATTGACGGAGAACTTCGAAATACCTCTGAGCAACATTGCTAAAGGATGGAGCAAACTGCTGAAGCCAGGTGACATAGTAGGTAGAGGCCTAAGTGGCGGAGAAGCTGTTTCAGAAAGTGCATTATTCAACGAGATACGACGTTCGGATTCATTGTCTAATGGGGCAGAGGTTTGTTGAGCTCCTACAGATTTCCTATTTTCTTCTCCACTAGAAGAGTCTTCCTCGCTAAGTACGTTTACCAGAGTGAGTTGGTCGGTTTTGGGGGGTACAGCTCCAGTTAATAATAGGGTAACCTTACTGGACAGTTTAGAAAGGTTTTCGGGAAGAGCACTAGCCTCTTGCCCTTGAAGGTCATTCAACTTTAGAGACAACAGATCGTTAACTATATTAGAAAAATGGTACAATCTGGCCTGTACTCTTTTGAGTTGATTTGGGGATGGGTCCCCTCCTTCAAAAAAATTACTACGGATGCTAGCTCAGTAGTATTGTCAGTGATCGTGGAGAGAGGGTCATCAATCTCTTTCTCTCCCAAAGTTTTGGTGGTAATCGGCAAGTCAAGAGAATCTTTAAGCTTAGTGATATCGGCCTCAACCGTGCCTCCAGATTGAATATTTCTAATTGTTAATTCATAAATCAATTCTTCCTTTCGCAAATAGTCGCGATGGAGGACATCGCGAGGGCCGGGCATGATAACAGACAATTTACAAATTTAGAAAAATCTAAAAATTTCAGCGACGGAGAAAATTGTTAGAGTTCGAATCAAAAGCAATGTTTAGCCGTCAAAAGGGGCTAACTTGAGACCCATTCAACCACGCTCTGCTACCACTTGTTACGGAGTTATCCGTGGAAGGCAGAGGTGAAAGAATGTGCGGGCTGGAATGGGTCTAACTACAAGTCTTAAAGATGAATTTAAATAAAGGTTATATTTTCAACAGATAACAACGGTTAACAATTCTCACTACGTGAAATAACAAAGGACAATCTGTTACAATGCAACTTTACAACTTATGGGCTACGAGCCCCAAAGTCTGAGCGCTCAGCTCACAACCACAAATTACCAAAGGGCAGAAAACCCCTTCATTACCGGGAGCGTTAGCTCCAAAGACACATATTGGGCCTCCTAGAGGCACATCTATCACATCAGAAAGAGCTAGCCTGCTCTCAATTTCTCACGCCTGTTAAAGGCAACAACAAACATTCCTCAAAACTGCCTCTCAGGGCACAATTATAAGGACACAGGGGTATGTAGTACCCAACCTACGAGGCCCGAATCACAAATTAAAAGTTAATTGAATGGCCCAAACACAAAGATGAATGGAGGCGAGTACTTGCACTCCTACACTAAAGTTTGTTCAAACCTATGTGGCGCTAGGCCGATAATACAGGGGCTAATCCCAATAATCTATGGAGATGACTAGTCTGCAAAGTAAATTAACATATTAAGAAGGAAGAGAAAAACCGTTACGAAAACGTAGTCACCTCAAATTCCAAAAATGAAGGGGAGCTCGAGAGGGTAAAGCACTCTTTACCCCCGAATTACAGTTCCAGTTACGTGGAGTATTTACAAAGATAGAAAAGGCTTACATATTTAAAGATATAGGTTACATATTAAAGGTTTCGGAACTTCCCCGAGAGTTAAACTGCTTAGCTAGCAAGAAATACAGATGTTAAAATGCCATTACCTTGTTGAAGAACGGCTGCCTGAAGAACGAGGAGCTTCCCGCCCCCTGCTACATATTCACACACTGAGCAAGATGTTATAAGAGTGGCCCGGAGACAAGAAAATCAGCAGTTTTTATACCCTCGTGGAAAATTCGAGACCTTTCAGGAATGAGTAGACACACCCACTCAATTTTATTTGTTGACAGCAAAAACTTATACACAAGGTGATGAAGAAACACCTTATTGGTGAAAAATTAATTACAGAAATTCCTAATTGGCTACATTCAAAACAGGCACAAAGAAAGGATTAATATTGCCAACCCACAAATGACAACAAAATTTAGTAAAGATAAAACTTATGAATAAAAAATTTCTTCAAGAAGCTTCATTCCTTCACACTAGAGTGGATAATCATAGTTCTCTGTTAGAGAATGTCCACACTTCTTGATCAATGAAAAACAAATGCTAATCAACATCACACAATGACATCTTCTGATAAACAGTAGAGTTAGTTCAGTTGTTAAAGTTTCGGGTTTCTCCAGTAGAGAATTTTCGATTGGCGCAAGATTTGAACTTGCGTCGTAGAGATGTACCGCCCGGTACAATAATAATAATAATAATAATAATAATAATAATAATAATAATAATAATAATAATAATCATAATAATAATAATAATAATTATTTATAATAATTATTATTTATATTATTATTTATTATTTATATTATTTATTTATTATTTATTATTTATATTATTTATAATTATTATTATTATTATGATTATTATTATTATTATTATTATTATTATTATTATTATTATTATTATTATTATTATTATTATTATTATTATTCCTTTTGCCTCACCTACCGTGTGCAGGCATTTTAATTAGACGCCATCTGGCTGCCTGCTCGTTAATTTCGGTTTTCATTTTCACTCTACGTCTGTTAAATGACATAGTAAACCGAATCTCTCTTAGGCGTCTATGACTGAGTTGTAATGAATTTTGTCGAGTGAACACTAAATGTGTCACCAGAGATATTTGACATGCAGACATCGTACGAAATGGAGTACCAAAAGGACTGGTCCACCCTTCAAAAATCTCACTAAGGTACCTCTGCTGGGTTTGAACTCGCTATCTATGTATCTGGAGGCCGACGCCAACATTCATTCACTGATACACAGAGAGAACGCTCTCTAAACAAATAAGTGATACTTTCCATGCTTCCAAATTGTATGCAATTTATTCTTTTTAATGACCAAATCTACCGAAAACGCAAGCACCGATCGAGCCATTCAGGCCTCCTTTTTCCTCTCGGCACCCTAGGCCCGGATCTACCTGGCCCATGGGTAATTCTGGCCTTAGTTGCCAATACTGCCAAACGTATTGAAACTCGTCTTAACGTAACTGACTTTAAACATAAAAGGGAATTATTATTATTATTATTATTATTATTATTATTATTATTATTATTATTATTATTATTATTATTATTATCCTTCGGTCTTCTATAGACCACGATATTTCAACTGCTTTGCCCAGTGTTCCCGCATTCTTCTTCGGTGAGCATCCCTCCGTTCTTCGGTCCACTTCATGCCAGTTCTCATCTTGGATACTGGCTGAAAACTCTCTACTTCCTCAAGTTTCCTCTTCCAAGAGTCACGTTCGAAGATGTCCTCATGTGAGATCCCCAGTTCTTCTACGTCTTATTCTACCTCTATAAACCAGATCCCTCTGGTTTCCTTTCCCACAAAGTAGGCACAGATTCGATTGGACATTCTTCGGAGCTCATATGTGTGAACTGTCAAGTGTCCACAGGAAGAGATTCTCCTTTTGCGTATGGTGTCCGTTGTCATCTCCACGTATAGCTGCAGTTTTTTGTTGTGTAGTCTTCTGTACTCTCCTTGTTCTTTGACCGGGCCCAAAATCCTTCTTAAAATCCTCCTCTCTTTGGCTTCCAGTTGTTCAGCTAGACCTTTCTTATTCATCGCAAGGAATTCTGATGCATATAGCATCTCCGGTCGAATAACGGTACGGTAGTGCCTTAGTTTGGCCTTGAAGGACACTGATCGTTTATTGCAGGTGTCTTTGTTTGGATGGTAGGCCATTTCCATTTTGTGGAAACTTGAAACAAAAGCTTCCTTTCCACGAATATTGGGCTATATCCAATCACCCAGGTAATTGAATTTCTCTGCCTTCTTTATTTTTACTTCGTTCACGTTACGTTCTCTGGGTGCTGAGTCGATGTTCGTTATGAGCTGTGATTTCTCAAATGGAAACTGAATCCCTGACTTTACTGCTTGCATCTGTAGTTGACTGATTTGTTACGTGGCCGTGTCAAGAGAATTAGAGAGAATTGCAAGATCATATGCGAAGGCTAAACAGTCGATTGTCAGGTCCTTGTTTTTACAACCTAGCCTGACCCCATTCTCTACACCATACTTACACATTTATTTACGCCAATCGCGAAATTTTTCCTCGAGAACACAGTTGAATAGCAGAGGTGAGAGCCCATCTCCCTGCCTTACCCCTGTCCGTACTTCGAAGGACTCAGAAATCTCTCCCCTGAATTTCACTTTGGCAATCGTGTCCAGCAGGGTTTTCCGAATTATTGTTCTTGTCTAATTATCCAAACCGAATTCTTTTAGAACCTGGGTCAGGATACTACGATCCAGGGAGCCATAAGCCTTCTTGAAGTCAACGATGGCACTACGAATATCTTACTTCTCAGTTTCATGTACGATAGAATTGATTTTAGATTCATGATTTGCTGAAGACAAGATCGCCCTTACCTGAACCCTCCTTGGCACTGAACCGTTCCCATCCAAAATAAAAATATACCTGGCTAAGTCGGTGAGCTTCGCGGTACGTTCGGTCAAAGGCTGGCCGTTAAAACTAAAACTAACTTCCTAAGAAATAAATACCAATGGTAAATGAATGGGAATCAGTGTCATTTAGTGTGATTAAGAAGAAAATTTGTGGGTAAAATGGATTTATTTAAGTAAGCACGTGATAAAATTATCCATGCTACACGAAAATTACATAAGTAAACTTGACTCAAAGTGCCAATAAAATTACAAAGCATGTGCTGAGCACATCGGAAATTATTTGCAAATAAGTACGTACAAACAACGTTAGTCGGACTAAATGTCGCACAAATGAAAACAAACGAAAACATAATTAAATCTTGGCGAGATCTACATCTTTCATTAGAACGACGCCGCTAAGTGAACATGTCGGTATCCCCGAAGGGGTGCAATTACGCAATTGTCCGATAAGATGTTCCTCAACAAAAGAAAATCACGCTAGTTTCAATCCATTATTTACATATTTACATAAACAGATTAATTAAACACAACAAGGAATATCAAGGGTTCACTACTCTTACAAGCTACACTGCTTCTACTGACAGACCGTCCTGCCGCAAGTGGATCAGCACTGATGCCGACTTCTCTTAAAAATTAGCTCCGGGCTTTAGAATGCAAATAATTTAAACAACGTTGACACAAAGGCATAAACAACGAAAAAATTAAGCACAGAATCACATGAAAAATGAAACACACAAACAATAAATCCCCTGAAATCAAAGACAAAATCACTCGGTAGCTGAAATAAAACATACAGGAGAAATACACTTCTTCATAATTGAGGTCCCGATAATGCCTGTCCCAGTCAGGCCTGGGCTCGATAGGTTACGCCTTCCTGGCACAGCGGGGATTTCACATTCATTCTAACTGTACGTCATCTGGAAACACTGCAAGAATTCTACCTAGCAGGAAGATAACAGAGCGAGTGAGGTGGGAGACTATTCTTACGAGGGGATTCAATGGCGTTTACTTTCATTCACGGCGTTTCCAAGCCTGCCGTCCTTTCGCATTATAAGAGAAACTTCAAATGGCATCCTCTCTGCTATTATAGCCGCTTCGCTATACACAAATATAAATCTTTCTCCCATTCACGAAAATATTCTGTCTTAACAGTAACACCAGGCCTCCATATCACAACTTAATAACCGTGCAATTCTCTATCAAAGAAGACGTCACTCAGGCCTTATTTTCCCGCGGCATGGGATTTCGAATCTCAACTGCATCTCCGAATATCCAGGCGTATTCAAGCCCGTCTCTAATAAGCAGCTATCACTCATGATTATCCCTTCACTGAAATATTCACAGGCCTCTATTCCTGTTTCAATACCCTAATCATATTCTAGTCAATATCTGCCTCTCCTTGCACCCGAATAGTCTGTCTTCTCCACTCAAATAAAATACTCATACTTCTCAACGTCACCTCACACTGCTCCGGGGGCCAAAATATACATGAAAACGCTCTCTTACATAGTAAAAAGTGAAACGTACACTGCTTTGAATATTCTTATCCCTCACTACATTAAGGGTGTATAGCTTCGGTAATGAAGAAGCTACCTCCTGATTTTACATCTAAAATACACATATCGGAATACCCTGTAACAAAAACAAATAAAACACACTCCTATCTATACCTAATCATATCCCTTTTCCCAATACAGTAAAACCTGTCCGTAATTAAATGCCATGTTGTGTATGAGTAATTTACCCCTCTTGTACGGACACCCTTTATTACGGACACGGGCACACCATAGCCACGAGAAACTCCAATTAAACCTCTCCTAACGGACACTTTCTTTTTCAAAAAATTCTGTATTTGTGTCCTGTACAGTATGTATTCGCTTAATTTTTGCACAGCCGGTACTTTCAAGAATCACAGACACCGTAACTTTTGATCCTGGCTGTACACATTCTTGGAAGGCAACACTAAGCTACGCTATCACTTCCGGAAGTTGTGTGATCTGACATGCTCGACAGCGCTGGAATTCGTACCTTCACTGTCAAGTTACTTTTCATTGACTCGTGGGTTTTTGATGTGTTCAATTTTACGTTAGTAAGTTGGTGTAAACATGGCTCCGAGGAAGTTTTTAAGTTTACCAGAAAAGGTAGGCAAGATAGACTATCATAAACGTGAGAAGTGTGGTGTGCGTAAACTGTCCGAAGTGTTTAAGATCGGAAAGAAACAGGCAGCTGAAATTGTGAAAAAGCAAGAGGAACTAGTAAAGGAATGGCATTTAAATGGCAACGGACAGCGCATTAAACTGTTTCAAAGTGGTAGTGGAGCTCTCATTGACAAGGCAACGCTAGAGTGGTTCGCTAAAATAAGAAGTCAGAATGTCCCTGTGTCAGGACCAATGATACAAGCAAAAGCGTTAGAATTCGCGACAGAATTAGGAATTGGAGATTTCAAAGCCTCGAATAGCTGGCTAGAGAGATTCAGAAAGAGACATGGTATCAACTTCAGAGTGATTTGCGGAGAATCATCCAGTGTTAATATGGAGATTGTTGACACCTGGCAAGAAAAAACACCTTCTATCATAGACGGGTATGCTCCGGAAAATATTTTGAATGCCGATGAAACTGGATTATTTTTCCATGCTTTACCCGACAAAACTTTGTGTTTCAAAGGAAATCGTTTTACTGGTGGAAAAGTTGCGAAAGAACGTCTTACGGTATTGTGGAGACACGAAAACGACTCTTCAGTCAATCCAAGGGAAGAAGGACAAAAACGAAGATTTTGACGAAAGCGGAAGTGAAGGTGATGCTAATGACGACTTTGAAGAAAATACGGAAATAAGTGTGCTGCCAATAACCTCGTACAGTGAGGCTCTCGGCTTTGTTAAGCGACTGAAAGAATTTTATTATAAACGAAACGATGAAAAAGGTGTAAATTTGACCCAGGATTTAATTGCACATAGTGAAAACATCATTGCTAAACCGAAATGGACAAAACAAACGAACATTAAGGATTTTTTAAGTGCTAATGTTTTACTGTACTGTGCTAGAGATTGAGTTTCAAAAACTCATACGTTCTTCTTAATTTTAACATGGTGAACGGTAATAGCTTACAGTGTGCTCAGTAGAGATTTCCATAGAATATAGTGCATCGCAGCTACGTCTACAACTCTCTCATGTGAGTACAGTGCAGTATATTGTACAGTGCAGTACAATACTCTATACAGTATACAGTATTAAAGGTACATTTGCGAGAATTGTTAACACATACAATACATGGGTTATTGTGTTCCAACTTTTTAATGGTACCGGTTTCATAACCTCTCGCGGGCGGACACCCCTTCATAACGGACATTATTTTCGGTCCCGAAGGTGTCCGTTATAGGGAGATTTTACTGTACTAAACTTACCCAGAAAATTAAGGATACTAGCGTATATTAGTCCTGGATCACCAGTTACGTAACCTAAAATAATGCATAGCCCAGTTGTAGCAAGCTGACATTTAACTTTAACATAAAATCTACATAGGATGAAACTAAACTGACTTCTTCTGTCTAAGAACATGCTTATTAAACAGGCATTTCACTTAACTTTGTCGATCTCTGCTTCCACACCAGTCACATGATTGCTGTGTCTTCAGATTGACTCTGCCATCGTAACACACTGGATGTTATCACAATACACTGGATTAACACTGGATGATGCCATCATAGTCTTTGTAGATAACACTCCTAGAATAAATGGATAGTTAATAACTCTGCACTTGCTCTGAGTACACGCGTAACTCACATACGCAAATATCACTCAATACAAATAAACAAATCGATAGAATATTGTGCTTCGTTCAGAGTTAATGTTTAACGGAATAGATCCCGTACCTGTTCGTATGTTAGTGCAATAATCGTATCGAGCGCACACCCTACTCCCGCGATCACGATACGCGACCCGATAAATGTCTGCATATAACTACTGTTAAATTAGTTTACGAGAGTCATATAGATTTATACATTTACCGTTTCTCGGATTTTCAACATACACTGTACTGTGCCTCGCGCTATTAGCATTACTGTATTTAGTCACACGGGCAGAGGTAACTGTCACAATAACGTACTGTTCACTCAGGGATCTATCAGTCTTAATTCGCACCAGGATGGTACCTATTAACACAGTTCTCAAAATTAAATTCACTGTTCATTAAAGTCCGTTCTCAAAGTTATATTAGTAACAGCGTCACTGTTGAAACAAAGAACGCGGCAATCACTACTGACGTGTACACTGCCGAACAACTAGGAAACGAATAACCAAGCTTCCCCTGCTGCTCGTGGCTTTATAGACTCACTGGCCTTATTCAAAAGAGGGTGTTCCCCAGGGAACTATGGCTTCAGTACGTTGATTTAATGTAGCCAAAATATTAACAGATATGTGTCTATAGATTCAACCATGACGTGGGGTGGAGGGGTAGAATTGCATCAACAGCATACTGCTGGTCCTAAGGGAGACTAAAACGGAGGGCTGTCTCAGGGAGAGCTGGGCTAAGGCATTGAGGTAAATAAGCATACAAAGACATAGGGGCATTGCCTAATTTCTATTGCTATATATGAGCAGGCGGGAGGTTCGAGTGTCACATGGCTGGATCCTTCTGGACCAAGGATAATTTTCCAAGTACGGTACCAGTTGAAGAAGACGTTAAGTGATGACTGTGGAGGAACTGCATCTGCTGGATTTCTGATATCCCTAAATAACTTGCAGTCATCAGGAAAGGGTATGGTATTTGCAGTTTCCTCGAGTTTGGACGGCATTTCGTCCATAATCAAGGAAAACAGAAAGAGCCACGAGCACTGTCTTGTGGGACACAGGTGGTGCCTGGTAACCATGCGGATGATGTAACTGATATTACCACCCTCTACCGACGCTTATGAAGGAAACCAGCAAGAAGGATCAGAAGACCTCCTGAATATTAAATGGTTCGGAGAGTTTATGGAACAGAAGAGTGGGGTCTACCGAATCGGAAGCTTTCGAAATGTCTAAATAGCAGATATTCAGCTGCAATGGCAGCGAAGTATGCAGAGTGGTCAGGTTTGTTAGACAAGAGCCCCTGGTAGGAAACTATGCTGGTTGGTTGAGATATAGGCGAGGTGAATGTGAAAAGACGCTAGTGAAAAATGTTTTTACAGATAAAGGATAGTAAGGGGAGGGGGAGAATATAAATTGGTCGGTAAGATGAAATATTAAATTTGTTGCCTGAAGTAGTGGAAGAATATTTTCCTGTTTTCAGGACGTAGATAAATAGCCCGTGGCGAAATAAGTTAGAGAGAGGGACGTTTAGGCTGCTAGCACTACTTTTCAAAACAGTGGACGTAGAGTGGTGCGACAGGTAGTTTTAGGGGTAAGGAGCGTTTGAAGAAGGTTATGAATTTCACTTGGTGTGGTAGATATACTCGATAGGGTTCTGTTCGAAACTGTTGGTACGGGAGGAAGCGGTTGTTTTTGTGAGGGAGGGAAGAAGTTGGAGAAGAAATACCTGTTCAACAGTTCATTGCGATCGGCAATCGCCTGCTGTTCTATTGTTGTGCTTCACGCTGCCCGGAATTCCCTCAGTCATTCACCTTCTGTTAATAAGACTCCAGTAGCTCTTGAGATTGCTCCGGACGTTATCAGTGCTTGTACGCTCTGGGAAAGCATTCCTTCTCTTCATAGAAACATTTGCGAAGTAACCAACTTGTTTGATAGAAGGCAGTGCGTGTGTAGAAAAGGTTATTCCAGCGAGGCTCACATTGTAAGTTTCCAGCAGCGAGATATAGTTGATATATCGTATTTAGGAAGTCAAATGCACGACATTGTCCTATCCGATGCTTTTAGTACAGCAGATCATGGGAAATTACTGACAATTATGGGGTTATTGGACTGAACAAATAAGGAACTGAATTTTTGGTTACATTGCTAGAAAATTGTTCTGTGATCATTAGAGTAGTTGAATCATTATCTGATTCCGGAATGATTAACAGGGGAGTTCCTGTGCCTGTATTATTGAAGCAATGTTTTCTTATAGGCTACATATAAATAAGGAAAGTTCATATGATGGCTTTTTCGGTAATAAATAAATTATAGGATTGTGAGCGACTCAAAGAAAAACCTTGACGTTGTTGTGAAATGGACAGCAGACAATGGTATGATGGTAAGCAGGATGAAAAGTCCGGCTGTAATTTTCAGTCAGAGGAAAAGGCATCTGAATTTTAATTACTGTGTTGATGGGTTGACAGTACCTCATTGGGATCACTGTAGGTACTTAGTGTGAAACTCTGCAAATATCTTTATTGGGATTGTGGCGACATCACAACAGTGCTAGTTCAGCTCATCTAGAGGACGCATTCCACAATGACAATAGTGCAACAGGTTACAGCACCAAGGAAGGGCGAGGGGTTCAATGGCGGTCGCTGGGCAACTAAATGTAACAAATAACATAACTTCCTTGCTAAGACTTTAATAACACAGAACATTCAAGAGGTAAACTAGCTGCTTGTTTGCGAAGTACTTGAAATAGAAAAGTAGTAACGCTTTATTGTGCGTATTATACACTTCTTGCCTATATATTGGGCACCGGCTGCTCATTCCAGGGTTGTGAACGGGCATACCATGGAGATATTTTTAAAATTACAAAGGACAAAACTTTAATTAATAGGTAAGGAAAGATAAAGAGTAAAAAATATGAATGAGACCTATTTGAAAAATTAAGTTTGTTTAAATATTTGGCAGTACGAAAATAGATAAAGCACTATAAAAATCATTACCAAAATCACAGAGTCAATTGACATGGAAATCACTCTAATACATCCCCTCCGATATTGAATAATTCCATCCTCCATGTCTTATTTTGTTCAATTTAGAACAAAATGCATCACTTATTTGAATAAGTTAAAGGAGGTTTTATTTTCATCTCGATTCCACTCCTTAATTCTTTAACACTATAAAAACACTCCCTTATACTATTGAAAACCTAAAACAACATCTTTCCATCGAGTCGTTTTAGTTTTGTTAATATTATTTTCAAATACATTATCACGGCCCGTTTACAAATAAAATTTACCGACATAAATCACGAAAAACATTATAGTTTGTGTGCCCTCTTGTTGGGTTATTGAACTTATTAACATCATCATTCTTAAAAATAATTGACCTGTGTTATTTAAAACATCATAATTTCGCCGAATCATTGCTAAAACATATTCATGAGAATCGAACGAGGACTGACCAGGTATATCTAATTTAGTTCACTGGCAGGAGTAAATATGACTAAAAATTCAATCATATAAACAAACAACAACTAGCTGTCTAGTAAGTCTATTCCATCGACAATTAAATCTACGTTGAAAAACACAAGTGAATGAATGCTTGCCGGACTTTCTAGGTTATTTGTTGCGGATTATTGTTCGCCAGTTTGATCATTGTTGTAGTATAAATATACATAGTCATAACTATGCAACTGAGGATCCTTATGCTCATATACGTTTCGGTTTAGCGATGGCATTTTCTAAATATAGTAGTATATCGTCGCTCCCGGGACAAAACCTCCTATGTGAAATATTTTAGCTTAGAACTTCGGCCGGTAAGGTATTATCACCTAAGGGGCAATATTGTGTGAATATGGTCAAGGCATTCTCGCTCTTCATAATGTATGTGTTGCGGGTCAGTATATCTCCAAAAATATTATCACATAGGAGGTTTTGTCCCGGCAACGGCGATATTCTTAATATTCTTCGTCGGTAGATGCAGAGTGGGTTCCGTCCCTTAGAAGGCCACGTCTTGCCCGTGGTCCAACAGCGCTGTACCCTGACAGGCCAAACGAGCAGAGGGAAGTTGGCCACGGCTCTACCGTGGTGCTACGCCTCTGCATTCGGGAGACGGGTCTGGGGCACACTGCCGGACTACACGCCTGGCCCCACCCGTCGGCTGTACTGAGAATGATTTTCCGTGGTGTTCCATTCTACTACACTAAGGCGAATGCCGGGACAGTCCGTAGTGTAGGCCACTCTCGCCTACCCCCTCACCTTCACCGTAACAAATCTCCCGGTCTGAGAGACGGCGTCACCGTCTAAGAGGCCCGCCTCCCCCTTCAGTAGTAGTAGTAATATTATTTAGTATAATACTTCATCCTCTGAGTTTTAAAATGTCCATGTTTTATATTTCTAAAATTTTATTTTACCATACATTTTAAGGGATACCGACGTGTTAGAAGTTTGCCGCATAGTAATCCTTTAGTATATAGAAGGAAGGAGAATGACATAGAACGTAATAACTGACCTCAGCCGGTACAGAACCCATTTTCTATCGGTTTCTAAGTCAGTGACATCACGGCCACATCGGAATGAAACCACTTATTTATTTATTTATTATTATTTATTTATTTATTTAATTGCCGTTTTACAACAGGATAATAAACCCTAAATTTTCCTTTATCAATATCTTTAAAGAACAAATTAAATTACATTGAAAAAGAATTAGATTACCAAGCTTGATAGCTACAGTCGCTTAATTGTGGCCAGTATCCAGTATTCGGGAGATAGTGGGTTCGAACCTCACTGTCGGCAGCCTTGAAGATGGTTTTCCGTGGTTTCCCAGTTTCACACCATGCAAAAGCTGGGGCTGTACCTTAATTAAGGCCACGACCGCTTCCTTCACACTCCTAGCCTCTTTCAGTCCCGTCGTGGCCATAAGACCTATCTGTCTCGGTGCGACGTAAAGCAACTTGTAAAAACAATATTAGATTACTTAAAACTTCCTAATAATTAATTTTTTCATTAAATTACATCGATACAAGTCTTAGATCTCTATAACTAAAAATAAACTTCTGAATAACTAAATTATGCAGTACCTACAACTTTTTGACAGCTTTCAGCGTGATGTTAATGCTTAGTGATTTGGCAGTGCAGCTGAAAAACGTTTTATGAATTTGGATATTGACATGTCGATGTCCAATTTATTGTCTATGCTAACAGGTTAATTATAGTTGTTACATAAGGTATAGAGTGGTGAATGGTTGTGGGCGGTCGTCAGAACTATTTCAGTCCTAAACGCGCTGCTTTCTCTTGAGTGCAAGCGAGGTACGCGAAAATTCAATATGGACAGTAAATTCATATTGTCTATTTTATTGCTTAATAATTTATGCAGGTACTTGAAATCAATTACTTTTGTCTGATTTTCAAGGCTGATCATTCCGACACTGTTTAGAAAATTTTTGTATGGCACCAAAAATGGGAACAAACCATGAGTTTGGTGATGAAGGAATCTTACAAAATGTTTTTGCACTCTTTCGGTTAACATTTATTTATCGAACCTTGGTTTCCATACAACGCTAGCATATTCCAGTTTTGTTCGTACAAGGGCATTATAGAGAGCTATGAATGAATTCGTCTTTCCGAAGAGTTTTGTGTTCCGTATGATAAATCCCAATGCCTAGTAGGCCTCTACTGTCACCTTGTTTACATGAGCTGTGAATGTAAGTCCCTTGTCAAGCCGGACGCCAAGGTCAACTTCCTGCAGAACGTTTCGACCCAGCATGTATTGAAAGGCAATTTTATTCATTTTTCGGGTGAGTGACATTGTTACACATTTCGAGACGTTAAATTTTAAATTGTTCTCATGGATCCACATTAGAATATCACCAGTCTTTTTCCAGTAAGAGGCACTCTTGCGTTGTGCTAACCGATCTGAATATTTTGAAGTCGTCTGGATAAAGTAGACAGTTGGCATATTTGACATGTTTAGGCAAATAATTTATGCCCCACAACTATCACGTCCCTACAACCAACATGATTATTGAACGTCGATGAATTTATTACTTCTTATCACAAGAGGAATAGTCAGATAAATTGGTACATAGTAGACATAGTTACAGCACATTTCCTAGAGTAATTATATTGGTAATACTGAAGTATTGTATTATAACATCAAAAGAGTTTAGGCCTATATCAACGATTAAGGATTTGAGATTGAAGTAACCAACGGTTTACTTCAGTATTAACAGGAAGCCTTCAAAAAATGGTGTGAAACTTATTTGGGTGTGGTTGTTGTAAGCAGCTCGGCTTATACCATCGGCTTATTTGCAATGGAACATAATGTTGAAAGGGTCTGCCTGGCCGAGGCGGTAAAGGCGAGCTCGGTTCGAATCCCCGTCAGGAAGTCGTAAAATTTAAGAAACGAGATTTCCACTTCCGAAGATGCACATGGTCCTGAGGCTTACTCAGCCTACACCAAAAATGAGTACCAGAGTAATTCCTGGGGGCAAAGGCGGCCGGGCGTACAGCTAACCACTCAACCCCATCAAGTGCCGAGGTTGCGGATAGTGGAAGCCTTTACCTTCCACCCCTCCAAGGGCATTCATGGCCTGTATGGAGATGACTTTGCTTTGCTTTTCTTTTTCTTTTTTTACATAATGTTGAAAGCATTAATTCTGCCGTGCTTGAACTTCAAGTGAATAGGATGAAAGTTACCACTCCAAGACATCAATAATGCCGGTAGGTAGGCCAGGGAAGTTACACTTATTTTTCTTTCCCAATCCACTGATGTCGGCACTTGATAATATTTAGCGTAGTACAGCCCAATGCTCTTCCTGAAGCCAACTCTATGTAGAGGGTACGATAAGGCACGACATGATGTGAAAACTAATTTTAAATTACGCTATTAATAACGATAATATGTCCGCTCTGTGATGTAGTCGTTAATGGGATTAGCTGCCAACTCCGGAGGCCCGGGTTCGATTACCCGCTCTGCTACGAAATTTGAAAAGTGGTATGACGGCTCGAACGGGGTCTACTTAGCCTCGGGAGGTCAAATGAGTAGAAGAGAGTTCGATTTCAACCTTAGCCATTCTCGGAGTGGTTTCCCGTGGTTTCCCACTTCTCATCCAGGCAAATGCCGAGATGGTAACTAACTTAAGGCCACGGCCGAATCCTTTCCTAATCCTTCTCTATCAATTCCGAACTCCTCATCCCCCACAAGGTCCCTGTTCATCACAGCAGGTGAGGCTGCCTGGGAGAGGTATTGGTTCTCCTCCCCAGCCGTATCAACCTGACCCCAAGTTTCACGGTCCATAGATAATATATGACACGAAACGGTAATTAAAATGATCCATCACATCATTATTTATTGCTGAATATTTTTAATTACTCACTGTAACAGGGGACTTATCCTGAAGTAAGAAAAATGACCACAGTTCTCCCGCCTCCGAAATTAGGACTGGCAACGGATGTTAATGACTATCGTTCGATTAGCAACTTCTCCACACTGTCAGAAGCTTTAAAATTCATAGTCAACACGCATAATATTTTTCTCCTTCTATAAATGGCATAACTTCCAGATTAAAGCCTTTTAAATGCCACTTATACCGTACGCTGAAGACTTACAGACATATATATTCAACACGAAAACCTAAACTCAGAATCAATACTCCTGAATGAAGACTTGATGACCATGGACACATGGCCAAAAAACCATGGTTTGAAATTGAACCCATCAAAATCTGAGGCAATTATTACTGTTTACCCTAAATTACTATGCCAATTCCGTCGAACATCATCTCCAGAGTTGTCGATAAGTGATACTCACATAATATATAGCCTAAACATAAAAAGTAAATAATAGTCCTGGTTTAATATTTGACGAAAATCTACCTGGTCTGCCCACACGTTATCTCAGTGTAGAAATTTATATGAACGTTACCTGGCCTCAGTACATTTATATTCACATTAATGTATCAAACTAAGGAAAACTCGTGTTAAATCACTTGCATTACCTTTGACTATTGCAATATAATTTATAATAATCTAGGAATTGAATAGGAAATGAAATTACAGTGTGCTCAGAATGCTTGTGTGAGATTTGTTCCGGAATATCGGTGGAACGCAGAGGTGAAAGAAGGTGCCGGGGTTAATGGGTCTAACTACAATGTCAGGAATTGAATTTAAAACTTAAACTAAAGGTTATATTTTCAGAACACAAAATTTAACAACTTTTACAGGTACAAGTAGCAAACATTAAACAAGATTGGGTAAATCCAAGATTAGTGGTTTTAGCAGATCATGGGCTTCAAGCCCTCGCTTTATTTTTCCTGAGCTCCTAACTCAAATTTACAAAACAGCACAAATTTATACAAGAGCAGAAATCTCCCTAATTCAAAGAGCACTTGCTCCTAAAATTACAACATCTAGCCTACAAGAGGCATACAGTAAACTTACTTTGAAAAAGAGCTAACAGGCTCTCAGTGTTCCAAGCCTATTCAAGGCGACATCAACTTACAATTTCTGGATAATACAGGGGTATTTAATACCCAACCTACTGGGCCTTCATGGAACAAGAATAACGGCTAAATACACTGACTGACAGAGCAAATGCAACACCAAGAAGGAGTGGTCAGAACTTTATGCCAATTGCAGGGTAGACTGACGTCACTGAGATATGCTCATGATGTGAAATGCGCCGCTGTGCTGCGCACGTAGCGAACGATAAATGGGACACGGCGTTGGCGAATGCCCCACTTCGTACCGTGATTTCTCAGCCGACAGTCATTGTAGAACGTGTTGTCGTGTGCCACAGGACACGTGTATAGCTAAGAATGCCAGGCCGCCGTCAACAGAGGCATTTCCAGCAGACAGACGACTTTACGAGGGGTATGGTGATCGGGCTAAGAAGGGCAGGTTGGTCGCTTCGTCAAATCGCAGCCGATACCCATAGGGATGTGTCCACGGTGCAGCGCCTGTGGCGAAGATGGTTGGCACAGGGACATGTGACACGTGCGAGGGGTCCAGGCGCAGCCCGAGTGACGTCAGCACGCGAGGATCGGCGCATCCGCCGCCAAGCGGTGGCAGCCCCGCACGCCACGTCAACCGCCATTCTTCAGCATGTGCAAGACACCCTGGCTGTTCCAATATCGACCAGAACAATTTCCCGTCGATTGGTTGAAGGAGGCCTGCACTCCCGGCGTCCGCTCAGAAGACTACCATTGACTCCACAGCATAGACGTGCACGCCTGACATGGTGCCGGGCTAGAGCGACTTGGATGAGGGAATGGCGGAACGTCGTGTTCTCCGATGAGTCACGCTTCTGTTCTGTCAGTGATAGTCACCGCAGACGAGTGTGGCGTCGATGTGGAGAAAGATCAAATCCGGCAGTAACTGTGGAGCGCCCTACCGCTAGACAACGCGGCATCATGGTTTGGGGCGCTATTGCGTATGATTCCACGTCACCTCTAGTGCGTATTCAAGGCACGTTAAATGCCCACCGCTACGTGCAGCATGTGCTGCGGCCGGTGGCACTCCCGTACCTTCAGGGGCTGCCCAATGCTCTGTTTCAGCAGGATACTGCCCGCCCACACACTGCTCGCATCTTCCAACAGGCTCTACGAGGTGTACAGATGCTTCCGTGGCCAGCGTACTCTCCGGATCTCTCACCAATCGAACACGTGTGGGATGTCATTGGACGCCGTTTGCAAACTCTGCCCCAGCCTCGTACGGACGACCAACTGTGGCAAATGGTTGACAGAGAATGGAGAACCATCCCTCAGGACACCATCCGCACTCTTATTGACTCTGTACCTCGACGTGTTTCTGCGTGCATCGCCGCTCGCGGTGGTCCTACATCCTACTTAGTCGATGCCGTGCGCATTGTGTAACCTGCATATCGGTTTGAAATAAACATCAATTATTCGTCCGTGCCGACTCTGTTTTTCCCCAACTTTCATCCCTTTCGAAGCACTCCTTCTTGGTGTTGCATTTGCTCTGTCAGTCAGTGTAAATGGCTCGAACACAAAATGAATGGAGGCGACTACTTGCACTCCTAAATATGAACAATTAAAACCTAAAGGGCACTAGGCCGATGAAGCAGGGGCTATTCCCAAACTATGGAGGTGACTCGTATAAGAATAAATTAGAACATTACGGAAAGGAAAAACCAGTTACGAAACGTAGTCGCCTCAAACCAATATGAAGGGGAGCTCGAGAGGGTACATCACTCTCTATCCCCCATTTACAGTTAAAGATTTTATGAAGTTTTACATTAGCCGGCAGAAAGTTAGATTTTTAGAAAAACTAGGTTACACAGTTAATGATTTGGACCTTTCCTTCAGGTTAAACTGCGGAGCTAGCAATAACAAAGATGTTATGTGGCCATTACCTTATCGATGCACTGCTGCCTGATGAAAGAGGCCGCCCGCCTCCTGCTTTGATACACACACTTAATAACATGACGACCAATTGGCCAAGACACAAGACAATACGCAGTTTATAAACCCTTGGGGAAAGTTTGAGATCATTCAAGATGAAAATAGTCACACCCTCTCTTGTTTATTGGTCAATTTAAAAGTTACACTCAAAATCAAGAAGAAGAAGAAGAAGAAGACTGTGATTGGTAGAAAATTAATTACAGAAATTAAGGATTGGCTAGATTCAAAATTGGCGGAAATAAAAAGGAAATATTGCCAACCCAAAAATAAATGAACATCAATCAGTAAAAAAAAACTTATGAATACAAAACTTCTTTGAATAATAAATTCTTATACCTCGCACCAGGGTGCATGATCATAGTTTTTAGTAATGACATCTGAGGAAGAATGTTCGAACTTCTTGATGGATAGCAAACAAAACTAGTAGAAATACAGTCAGTTTAGGAAATTTCACAATAACAAAATTACATCATATTTTAGTGGTGACATCTTCTGAGTAAATTTCTAAGTTGGTGTAGTTTCAGTTTCACTGTTTCACCAATAGAGGAGTTCATTTAGGCGCTAGATTGAAATGCGCGGCGTTAGGGTGTACCTCTCGGTAAACGATTCATTTCTGGGATTTGTTACGCAGACCATGTCACACCGTCGTTCACAAGGCTCGTATGGGTTTGGTTTGCAATAGTGTCGCACACTTCATACTCATTGCATTTTGCATAATATTCATACAAATTCCTAACCAGCCTATCTCTGTGATTGCCTCAAACTCCTCCTCTCAGACCACAACAAAAGTACTCAATCCAGGAGCATCTTCAACCATTCCCTTTCCGTAAACAGAACGACAATCTACACCATATACTTCACCGTTACCGCAGCCCGACAGTGGAATCTCTTGTGGACGTCAGAAGCATGTCTAGCAACTCAACATTTAAACGTGCCTGTGACGAAATACCAGGAATTCATGGATGAATCATCCAGTTGTGACCTCAGAATTTCTCCTCCTACATACTCTTCATCATCATTTTCTTGCATTTCATACATAAGTTTCCTCTTCTTCTTAATATTGCTTCTCTTCGCCTCTACACTGAAAGCGATATTTAGCTATCTTCTTGAGATGTGTTTTTCACGCGTTCCTTAAATCAGTCAATCTAGTACGTGCATTATCTTAGCATTACTGTAATTTACATCGAATGTGGTTTAATGTTCATGTGTAAGTTGTGTACGCGGGTTTTTATAACGGGTGGCTCAGCAGCCCCGCAACTTTCGGAGGTAGGCAACCCAAATAATGCGTATAACCTAAATGAAAAGGAAAATCCACAGCCTGTTTCCAGCCATTTGACCGGGTAAGGGATGGAATGAATGAACCCCGAATTAAGCGGCGAAGATAAGAATTGTGCCGGCTGCCGAAGCCTGTCGCGCTCCTCTGGGGCAGTGATTAATGACTGACGGATGAAATGAAATGATATTGGAGAGGGTTGCTGGAATGAAAGATGACAGGGAAAAATCTGTCCCGCCTCCGCTTCGTCCAACACAAATCCCACATGAAGTGACCGGTATTTAAGCCACGGAATCCAGCGCTGAGAGGTCGGCGCCCTGCCACCTGAGCCACGGACGCTCTGTCATATTACCTGAATATCGTTATAATTTAGTTTGATAAACACCAAATAACTTGAAATTTCTCCTTATGGCCGATAAAGTTCCACTGTGTTGATCACTGTATTCCATAGACCTAGCAAAGGAAAAATTTTCTTTCTTTCTTTCTTTCTTTCTTTCTTTCTTTCTTTCTTTCTTTCTTTCTTTTCTTTTCTTTTCTTTCTTTCCTAACAACTTTACCGCTCAGGAATGGTTTCTCTTTCGGAATCAGCCAGGGATCCCACCTCTTCCGCCTCATGGGCGGTCTTGATGAGTTTTCTTGATCCAATCAGCCCTTGCGGTCTGACATGGTTGAATTAAAATGTATCCCTATGTGGAGATGGCAATAGTAATATGAATTCATTTCACTTCCATGATCGGATTAATTTCAGACGAAATTGTCATTTAATTCTATGCTAACGCTTAATTTTTCGTTTCATTTGTAGTTTTTAGAGAAGTCCTCCTTGTGAACAGACGAGATTTTCTTATGAAGACGAGGAGCAAGGTTGTCTACCAAACGTTAAGAGTTTCGCCTTGCTTTCTTGACAAGGCAAAACACCTGAAGCTTTGTGTATCATTCCGGACCGTGGAAGCATCAGTTACAATGTTTGTGGTTGTTGTTGCCAATTATTATTTTTAAATAGGGTTAAACATTGTCGCAGGTCACACGTCAGGTCTAATCAAATTATGACCATATGGTAGTGTAGAGCTTCGAAATTTAGAGGTCATATAATTACGTAGTATTATGACCGGTGGTGCACTTCGGTTGGGTATTTTTACTGTCTATGAGGAGCGTCTTATTTGGAATTAGGTTACGAATTTGATTATATATACACGATTTAGGAGCCCTGAATCCCTTTCCCGAGAGCACTGGTGAGTGTCTATCGTAGAATTTCTTTAGTAAGTCATTAAATGTTAAGATTTCTAAATCCTAATGTGTGGAAAAGAGATGGGGACATGTTTTCAGATGCCCTTCATCAATCCGCACTCGTACATATAAGTTAGGAAATTGGTTTAGAATGGTTACAGGGAGGTACATTCAGAGAAACGGGGGGATATAGGGAGTGGTGATAAGGGTACAGGGATCGGGATGTCAAGTAGGGATGACATAAAAATATTAGTGCTAAACTGTAGAAGTATTGTAAAAACAGAATAAGTAATTTAATATATATATATATATACCAGATATCGTAACAGGAGTTTAATCATGGCTGAGAAATGATATAATGGATGCAGAAACATCCTCACGAAACTGGAGTATACATCGTAGAGATAGGAAAGGAATGGGTAGGATGAGGAGTATTCATTCTGGTGAAAGAAGTTGTTAACTACGAAAAAGATATATGAAATTCTAGGTGCAAGGCTCATCTCTAAAGACAATAGGCAACTTGATATCTTTGGAGTGTACAGACCGGGAAAGGGTAGCGCTGACGCTGAATCGGAATTATTTGATAAGATAATCAGATATGTGGGAAACGATATGGGAAGGAACGTGACTATAGCGGGTGATCTCAATTTATCAAATCTCAATTGGGAAGGTAATGCAAACGACAGAAGGCATGACCAACAAATGGCATGGGAAGGGCATCTGGTTCAGAAGGTGATGGAACCAACTAGAGGGAAGAATATTCTGGACAGGTTGCTGGCAAATCAGATGAGCTCTATAGAGAAACCGAAATAATAGATGGTATTAGTGATCACAAAGCTTTTTTAGTGTGTTTCTGTCGTAGTTAAAAATAAATGTCATAGAAAGGAAGGTCGTAAAATTAGGACTGTGAAGCAGTACCATATGGCTGATAAAACAGGCATGAGGGAGTTTAATTAAAGTAGATATGATCGATGTAAAACGGTAAATAAAAATGTAAAAATGCTCTTGGATTGGTTTAAAGCATTTGGTGAGGAATGTGAAAACAGGTTATACATTCAAATGTGGTAAGGAAAGGTAAAGACCCACTATATTATGACAGAGAATAAAGAGACTAACAAGGAGGTGCTGGTTGGAAAGGAAAGAGTTAGAATTGGATCTGGAGTATGGATAAATTGAAGGAACATGCTAGGAAATTGAATCTAGCAAAGAAGCCAGCTAAGGATAACACGATATCAAGCATAATTGGCCGTCATACAAATTTTAGTAAAATATGAAGTATATGTATAGGTACACTAAGGAGCAAACAGGTTCCAAGAAGGACATTCCAGGAATCATTCATGAACAACGGGAGTGTATCCGAGGATATTCGAAAGCCAGAAGTATTCAGTCAGCAGTGTGTAAAGATAGTTACAAGGATAATGTCCGGATGTACGAGGTGATTAATACTAAAGGAGTATTGAAATTTACCTATGATAAAAACGAGATTTACAATAACATGAAGGGTTGAAAACAAGAAATCAACTGGAATTTATAACATTTCTGGGGATATACTAAACAAAATACGTTAGAATATAGTACCATTTCTGAAGTACGTATTTGTATATTGTTTACATGAAGGAACTATACCTAACGAATGGAGAGTTGCTATAGTAGCACCCGTGTATAAATTAAAGTGTGAGAGACATAACGCTGAAGATTACAGCCCAGTGAGTTAGACATGCATTGCATGTGAGCTTTGGGAAAGCATTATTTCTTATGACATAAGACAAGATTGCGAAATCAATAACTGGATTGATAGAAGGCAGTTCGTGTTTAGGAAAGTTTATTCCACTGATGCTCAACTCGTAGGATTCCTGCAAGATATTTAGCTATTTGCTTTACGTCGGACCGACACAGATAGGTCTTATGACGACGATGGGACAGGAAAGGCCTAGGAGTGAGAAGGAAGTGGCCGTGGCCTTAATTAAGGTACACCCCCAGCATTTGCCTGGTGTGAAAATGGGAAAATACGGAAAACCATCTTCAGGGCTACCGACAGTGGGGTTCGAACCCACTATCTCCCGGATGCAAGCTCACAGCTGCGCGACCCTAACCGCACGACCAACTCACCCGGTGCAAGATATTGACCCTTATCGTAATATGCCTCAATTTATATATTAGATCACTGTGGCATTATTTTATTTAACGCATCATAGAGTCGCAAGGAGTGAGGGCAGGGACCCTGGATGGCCGTGCCATAGGCCAAGAGAACCCCGTATTGGTCCGAAAGGAACGAAGTCCTCGAGTTGGAATTGAGCCGCAAGCCGTGAATTCAGTCATGCAGACCTCTACTATATCACCAGGTCCAACTGCTGCAACCTGGAGGGGATGAGATTTGCACGGGGGGATATACAGAACAATTGTCACAGGTTGACAAACCTCTCATTCCCAGGGCTGGGATAATCGGAATTTAAATAAATAAATCCGCCACTAAGCTAAATACCACAGATCTGACTCTACGCACAATTAAGAAGAGAATTATCGAATACTACGAGTCGATTATATTATTTACTTGTCCTCAATTGAGAGATGTGCGTATTTTCAGGAGGATCCGTTAACATCTGGTGGGCCGATACAAAGGAAAAGTCTCTGTTAGGCTATGAAAGCTGGCTTCAAGTGGGAAGCTTCTGTTGAGTTGTAACGTGCAAATAATAACTACGTCTTTCTTACAACACTTTATTTACTACTACACACAAAACAAAAGGGAATCTACAAGCGTAAAACTCCACTTAGTTACTAGTCTGTCCAGTAGATGTCGTTTGCTTGTACATTCAAACCTCAACATCCTCCCCACCCTGGTCGATTTCGAGAGCAATCACCAGTTGCACCGGTCGGCTGATTCTTGAACCATCTGGCAGACGCAGGATGGCTGTCCTCACTCGGCCGTCTCTTCCCTGAAGGACTTCGTCAACTCGGGCTCTTTTCCACATATGGCTAGGCAGGACCTCTTCTTGTATGAGGGCAACATCTCCTACTCGAAGTCTCGGATGTTTACTAGTTGGGGACTTGACCTCATGGTAGTTCCGCAGCTGAAGGAGGTATTCCTTTTTCCACCTTCGCCAAAAGTCATCAACCATTTTCATCTTCGTGCGAAATTCCCTTGTAAGGTCTTTCTTATTTACTGGCTCAGGTCCAACTGGAATTGTCGTGAGTTTCTTGCCGTTGAGGAAATGTGAGGGTGTTAACACTTCAGAGTTACTTTCGTCTTGAACAATAGGACGTGAATTCAGGGTGGCTTCAATGCTGATTAGAACTGTGCGGAGACCCTCTTCATCGACCTGTGAGCGACCTAGAACCTTTCTAAGGCAGCGCTTAGTGGAGCCAATCATTCTCTCCCACCATCCTCCCCACCAAGCCGCCCGTGATGTGCCATATATTCATGAGTCTTCGGACTGCTGAGCACGTCTGAGAGTTGGAGTTCTCTGTTCGCTGCTTGGAATGTTTGAGCATTGTCAGTGTATATAGTGTGTGGGACACCTCGTCGTCCTACGAAGCGTTGAAAAGCCATTAAGAATCTGTCGGTAGTTAAGTCCGTTGAGAGTTCCAGGTGTATAGCTCTCACAGTTGCACACGTGAACAGAACGATGTAAACCTTCTTGGTCGTGTTCTCTGACTTGACATAGAGTGGGCCTGCGAAGTCTATTCCGGTCACAGTAAATGGTCGACTAGGACGGACGCGATATGAAGGCAATGGTGCTTCTACCTCCTCACACCTTTTCTTGTGGGATATTTTGCACGGCATGCATCCATTAGCAGGTGCGTGAAAGTGTGCGATCCATCCAAAAGCACTGGTTGTTTCTCAGCATTTGTCAAGTCTGCAAATTGTAGGCGGCCACCAAGACGAATAATACCATCTTGTAAGAAGGGATTGAATCGCAAAATCTTGGATGATTTTGGCAACTGATGATTTTTCTTCAAGGCTGCCAGTTCAGCAGTGAAGCATTCCTCTTGAACCTGACGTATCCAATACACTCTGGCGTTTTCGATATCTTGGGCAGTTAAATAATTTCCACTGCCCTTTGTTTCTTCTTCATACACGTAACAAAACGTAGGACCCATGCGGTAACGTGTAATAACTTCCAGTACGAACTGAAACGTGACGCGAGGAGCAATGGTTCTGGAGCTGTGGATACTAGGACTTGAGACGTCTTCTTTTCTTCTGGCAGAGTCATGTCCGGGACAGTGACGTCACGGAGCCAGGAGTTTGGATGTTCGGCAAGCCAAGAAGGTCCTTGCCACCATGAATCCCTCGAAGCTAGATCTTGGGCTGTAATTCCTCTGGAGAGGCAATCAGCAGGATTGTCGATGCCGGGGCAGTGTCTCCACTGACTGGACACGGTATGCGTCTGAATCTCTGTCACGCGGTTGCAGACAAAGGTCTTTCAGCGGTTTGGATTGTTGCGGATCCATCCTAATGTGACGGTTGAGTCACTCCATAAGGTGGCACAAGAGGACTCAGCTCCAGTCTCTTGGCAAAAGTAGTGAAGAAGACGGGATCCAAGCAAGGCTGCAAGCAATTCCAGTCTGGGGAGTGTGACTTTCTTCACGAGCGATAATCGGTTTTTACTGAAAACCAGCGTGACGGAAGAAGTGTTTGTGGAAGTCATCTGAACGTAAAGCGCAGCACCATATGACCTTCCGGAAGCATCACAAAACACGTGCACGGATAAATCGTCGTTAAATTTAGATATACCAATCCATCTTGGAATGCGGATGGAAGACAAATACGGCAGGTAAGATGTCCAAGCTTGCCACCTCTGGCTTAGGGCAGTTGGGAGAATTTCATCCCATTGCAGTCCCTTGCACCAAGTGTCTTGGAAGAGGATCTTTCCGGTGATCAGGACGGGGGAAAACAGCCCTAGAGGGTCGTAAATTCTGGCAGTAACTTGCAGAAGGCGGCGTTTAGTTGCTGGCTGGTCAAGTAGTACGGCAGTCATATCGTCTGGAGTTGCGAAGAGGTAGTCAGATTCCGTATTCCAATTAACACCAAGGACTCGTGTTTCCGATTTCACCTCTCGACCTTCTGCTCTCCAGATGGCTCTCAGTGGCTCTGAATTTGTAAACCATTTCGACAACGGAAGATTGATGTGTCGAAGTAGGCCTGTGAGTTCATAATAGACGACGGCGGCCAAGTTATTACTATCGACGCTCCCTGCGAAGTCGACCATAAAGGTACAACCATCCAGGAGTGCTGCTGCAGTGGGATATTTCTCCTGATGCAGTGTAACCAGTTCTCGTAGAGTAGCGGACAGAAGGAAGGGGCTGCAGGTAAGTCCAGACGGTAATCGAGTGAAGAGATACGTTATGACGTCTCTGGTGATCTGGTACGTGCCATCAGTGGTGGCTTGGACTCGGTACCACAGAAATCTTGTGAGATCTCTGCCGTTTTCATCTAGGGATAGCTGTAGAAAGGCTTGACTTCCATCGCAGACAATGGCACTTGGACGCATTCGAAAACGGAGCAACGTCGCTAGAATTTCAGGCAGCAGATTTGGTCCCATCTCTAGGGCATCATTTAATGGTGGTTGGCCTCGTTCATGAGAAGAGGCATCGAACACGATCCTCCATTTTATGCCCTCTCTCTTTTGTTTCTTCACAGCGTGATGTGGTAGGTAGAAGACGTTTCCGGGAGTCTCATACGTCGGAGCTATTTCTACATGTCCCTTCGCTATGTAGTCCAACATGTGCATGTGGTACATAGTTTGGAAATCTGCATCTTAATCCAATCGTTTCTCAAGGCTCTGAATTCTCAGCTGTTGACCGATTATCAGACAAGACGATGTCCTTTTTTCTTGGAAGTGATACAACTCTTCTTCCGTCTAGGATCCGGTGTGTCTCATGAAATTTGTGAAGGATAGCGGCATCCGTATCGCTCAGTGTCCTGTCTTGTGTATCGCGAATGCCAATTGTTTCCAGATCCCAGGATCTTCGCATGGTTTCTGCAGATATCTCACTATTAGTGACTGAGACGTGGTGCGTCGTAACCTGATTTACTGAAGCTCCAGACAGGTTTCCCGTTAGTACCCAGCCGAAGACTGTAGGTAGCAGTACGAGGGAAGGCGTGATCGACATCGGTTGTTCCATTTTTACATTTTTCCAATAATGGTCCGCGCCGATTAGTATTTCAATAGGTGGTTCTTCGTTGTCAACTTGCGGGTCTGCGAGTGTCAGGTTCCGTAAATCCTGAGGGACACTTGGGTGAAAGAAATAGGTATTCTGACTTTCAAAGGCCGTGTTACGGTTGTCTTCGTTGAAAATCCAATCATGTCAAACTGGATAAGTCGGCGTGGCTTGGTAATGCTGGATGTCGCTTCGAAGGCCGTCACTGCAAGTTCTCGACTACCAGTCACGCGTAGTTGAAGAGCATTCACCAAAGACTTGGCTACAAAGCTGGACTGGCTTCCGGCGTCTAACAGACATCTTGTTAGTTTAGATATTCCCGTCGGTCCTATGATCCAGTTATGAGCAGTTTGAAGAAAGGAGAAATTTGATGTGGTAACTTCTACTCTACTGACAGACGTGGGTTGAGAGTTCGCGTTACAGATTGATACATGATGAAGTTGCTTACATTTTGTGCATGAAACATTCCCTTTCTTGTAGCACTGGCGGACGCTGTGGCCCCTATTTAGGCAGAGAAAACATATTTTGGAAAGTTTTAGCTTGTCTATTCTGTCCTGAAGGTTAGCTGTTTCTTTACATCCTTGCGCCCAGTGGCCTCTACTTTCACAAAAGACACAAAAGGGGGTTATTGTCGTCTTTCTTTTCGTGTTAGATTTTTCTGCTCCCGTAGTAACTTGAAGAGTAGCCGCTGTTGGTGTGTAGGGTGATGGAGGTGGCGTGCTAAATTCTCCTCGTATCTTCTGAGATTTTAGTGCTGCTTCTGCCTCTTCATTTAGGAATTCCATTAATGTCATCAAATGACCTTCTGGGATATTTTCGCGTTTGGCGTGGATCAACCAACGTCTACAGATCTCAGCTGGAAATGCTCTTAGGATTTTTGGCGCCAGCACGCGACCATACAGGTTTACATCTTCCCCTAGGGCCTTGAGGCCTTGAGGGCTTGAACTCTTCGGTGGCATTCCACGTATGTTATATTTAGTTCTTCAGGGGTCTCCGAGAATGCGGGTTTTAAATTCTCCAGGAAGTCCAGGTGGGCCTGGATTATTCTGTTCTTGTCTCCGTAGCGTACTACCAGTATTGTCTTCGTTTGTTCGTAGGTATCTGCGCGCACTGCATTGCCATCTACGAGTCGCTTTGGCTCCCCTTCGAGATACCCTCGCAGGAACACGTGCTTGTTTATGTCGGATATTGACGGATTCTTGTCGACCGAGGACTGGAACTGCTCCCAGAACGTAGACCAAGTCTCTATGTCGCCGGAGAACTGTTCGAGCCTGATCGTTGGTAGTTTTACTCCCTGAATATTCGTGGGATGAACGTCTGAACAGGGTGTAGAAGACACGCTAGTTTGTTCTTTCTTCTTTCCGAGAAGGCTATTTGCCTTCTGTATAGCGCGCTTTGAGGTATCTATATATTCTTCACAAGTACATGCGTCTGCTTCATAATCTTCATCTTGTAACAGGTCATGTATAGAGTCATCTAAGGCTATTAACTGTTGCAATGTATGTTGAAGACGATTATGGATGTGCTGAATCTCACTGAGGTCTGTAGAGTCATTACAGCCTTTTAAAAATGTGGAGAAGCGTGTAGCATTATTACGCTCACTTGTTCTCTTCCGTTTAAGCTTCTTAAGCTCTTGTTCGTTGTCAGTCATTGTGAATGGAAAGTGCCGTTGGTGTAGAGAGGAGGTAATTTATTGCTCTTCCTGGTAGGTATACGACTGAGGGATGGGGTAGGTCAGTTCTGATGTGATATAGTACGGCGAAGTCGTAAAGATAGCGCAGTATGCAGTGTTCTGACTCCAATAGGTGCTGACAGATGGCAGCACTAGTCACGTGCGTAATCGTGGAGAGGCCTAGAAGGCGGCTGATGGCGTTCCTATAGCTATTCAAAATGGCTACTCGTGCACAATGAGAAAATCATGCGGGCATGCTCACAGTAATTTCGACTCAATCCCTGCAGTAGTTGCGAATTCCTTGCTAGCATGCTCTGTTAAGCAAACGATTCTTGATATATTTCACAGAATGAATAAATGTCGTACTCATCAAGTGTGTATCGGATATTACCGGCTGGCGTCTCGTGTTGTGAAGTCCCGTGTCTTATTTAATGTAATCTGCACTTCACTTCCCTTCCACTTCGTACCTTCGTCTAAGAATGTTCAAAGAACGTCGTCTCGTGATGCAGTGATACGTAATTTGAACCGTGAGCGAGTTTTCGGCACCAATATGTTGAGTTGTAACGTGCAAATAATAACTACGTCTTTCTTACAACACTTTATTTACTACTACACACAAAACAAAAGGGATTCTACAAGCGTAAAACTCCACTTAGTTACTAGTCTGTCCGGTAGGTGTCGTTTGCTTGTACATTCAAACCTCAACAGCTTCCTCATTTGTGCAGCGCTCATTCAGTGACTCTCATTCTGTTAGTGTTATTCGCATCTCAGTGATTCGCAGTATTCAGTTTGTCTTATTCGCTCAGTGTTATTCGCTCACTCGTGTTACAGGAACTCATTGAAAGTCAGTTTGTCGGGTGATACTCATTCGTTGTTATGAAACGCCAAGTGCGGCCTGGCGTAATTCATGAACGTATTAGAAACTATAGTAAGACAATTATTAAATCGGCGTGATTTAGCTCACAAGAGCTAATAAAAATATCAACTAACACAGACATTTATAACGCGTACGCGGACCACGATAGTAACGTGTGCGAGCGGTGTAATGTTTAACCGCTGTGAAGGATTGACTTCCCTTAATTTGTGACGTACGGATTGGGAATAAAATTTTTGCCAAGGCTATAGTCAATGGTAGTCTAAAACTAAGTTTGAAATCCTGTGTACGATCACGCTAAGCGGTGAAGCAGATGTTCTGAAGTAAATTACCATTCCAGGATCAAGCAGACTGCAACTATGGTGTGTCCAGGACTCGAGGCTATGATCTTCAACCACGTGCTGAGTGCTGTTTCCATGTCTTAAGCACAATTGACATAGCGATCATGTGATTCGTTGCTGGTGGAGAGATTACTCCGAAGTTAAATCCTTTTCTATAAGCATGTGAAGTAACATTCATACATTAGTATAGATTTTTCAAGTCAATTAAATAATTATTAAATGTAAGACAGTGTGTCATTTGCCTTGCTTTGTTTCAGTAAAGTTAAAAACGTCCAGGGCTGCTTGCATGATTAACCCCCGAACTAAGTGTTTATATTTCAATAAGATTGGAACAAGGGATAGAATAGGTTGGATATCGGTGTGTGTTTTTGTATTAATGGTGTTGTATTCCTGTTTGAGTTGATTTTGATAGAGATGTTCAGCAGACTCTTCACAGTATCAAATGGGCTACGCGCCTTCAGCGTCACGAGATTATACGGAGTAGATTAGAGACAGTATTACATAAGGAGCTTTTCTATGCGTGAAGCATGAATTTTTTAGCTTCAAGCAGTTGTACGGTAGAGTTATACTCACCGTTGAATACAGTGCAGGGTCTTTGGTGACAGACAAGTTCAGGAATGTAACAGGTATCGAACTAACGATATTTTATATGAGAGGCTAGAATTGTCGTGAGATCTTTTTTTTTTTTTTGCTAGTTGCTTTACGTCGCACCGACACAGATAGGTCTTATGGCGATGATGGGGCAGGAAAGGGCTAGGAGTGGGAAGGAAGCGGCCGTGGCCTTAATTGAGGTACATCCCCAACATTTGCCTGGTGTGAAAATGGGATCCACGGAAAACCATTTTCAGGGCTGCCGACAGTGGGGTTTGAACCTACTATCTTCCGAATATTGGATACTGGCCGCACTTAAGCGACTGCAGCTATCAAGCTCGGTTCGTGAGATGTTGACGGGGCTGAAATGATATAGCCATAGTGTTTTACTGGGAGTTCTGAATTATATGTATATTAATAAGCCGTGGCTGTGTGTTATTTCTGTCAGAGAGATTTCTGTGCCATTGTGCACAGATAAGGAGTCGGCGTGGCGCCGACCAAATATTAGCTCCCAGGTAAAGGAGCCCGAGACAACTGTAACCTGTGAGCCTACTATGAGTGAAAGTATTTTACGATAGATCCCGTTAGTTCCACAAACTGATGACTAACTGCCCCAGGTAAATAAATGTTTGTTGCTTACCAGCTGATGTCCCTTCATGTGTCGAGAGATACGATAGTGCTGTGTCTTTGTGAGATATAAAATCTTCGGAGCCTGCATATGTCGGAATTGCATCTCGGCGCCTCTATCAACTTCAGTGCCTATTCGTGTGTGTCTTATTTCGCAGGTGTGATTTTTGTATACGTACCTTGTGTTGTTTATTATTGTCCAGTGCATTTATAGTTTTTGTCTTGTGATGTCCTTTGTTGAGTAACGGTGATATATTAGCCCGTCGGCAAATTTTAGGGAAGCAAGGTTCTGCCCTTATTCTTTGCTCATGGGTACGGACCCATATGATTAGCGTATTTGCCATTGCTATTTTGTGATTGGTAACTTAGACGCTGTCCTGAACAAGGGATTTTTATATGTTGGTGCCCGAGTAACTGGAATTTACGTATGTAAATTACTATCGAGCGTTATTTTCGCATATCATGGACGGTTTTATATCGAGCCTACGGGCAAAGGACTTAAGGAAGCAGTCAACGAATTGAATTAATGTAACACATACAGATTCCATGTTACTTATGATTACATTTACGGGTGTGTCTTATGTATATAAGAATGTTAAATATCTATTCATGTAAATGTACGTATTACTTTCTTTGACCAATTTTTACGGTCGATTTTTCCTTTATTTGATTTTTGATTTGTGAATAGTAAGATTTCAATTCATTTATTTAGATTAATACGTCCGTCTTACCCCAATACCTGCGTTCTCATTCACTAGTTCTATATGTACCTATTTCATGTCCATATACTTTTAGTATAATGTAGTAAGTAGAGTTCTTTGCCCACTTCCGGACGTTCTACGAGCTTTTACGCTGAGCTAGGCCAAATTTGAGGCAGGATACGGTACAATATAGCAGATATCTTATATTTAGGGGTCAAATGGTCTGTTTCGAGATTGACCTATCTAAGGCATTTGATAGGGTAAATCATGGGAGACTCCTGGCAAAAATGACTGCAATTTGGCGAGATAAAGGAGTGACTTAATGGGTGGCTGTATTTCTGGAAAATGGAACTCAGAGAATTGGAGTAATGGAAGCTTTATCTGACCCTGTAATATTTAAAAGGGAATTCCTCAACTCACTTTAATTGGACCTTTATGTTTTCTAATATGTAAAAATGACATTAGTAAAGAAGTGGTATCAGAGATAAGGCTTTTTGTAGATGATGTTATTCTCTACAGAGTAATAAGTAAGTTAAAAGATTGTGAGCAACTGCAAAATTAACTCGATAATGTTCTGAGATGGACAGTAGGCAATGGTGTGATGATAAACGGGGTTAAGAGTCAGGTTGTGGGTTTCACATACAGGATGCGACGAGGGTTCCTTTGGAGATCACTGAGAGTACCTAGGTATTTATATAAAGAAAGATCTTCATTGTGGTAATCACAAAAATAGGACTGTAAATACGGTGTACAGAACTCTGCATTTGGTTATGAGGGCATTTAGGGGTTTTAGTGAGGATGTGGAGGAGAGGGCATATACGTCTCTGGTAAGAGCCCAACTAGAGTACAGTTCGAGTTTATGGAACCCTCACCAGGATTACTTGATTCAAGAACTGGAAAAAGTTCAAAAGAAAAGCAGCTTGATTTGTTCTGGGTGATTTCCGACAAAAGAGTAGCGTTACAAAAATTGTGCACAGATTGGGTTGGGAAGACTTTTGAGATTGCTTTGCTATTTGCTTTACGTCGCACAGACACAGATAGGTCTTATGGGCGACGATGGGATATGGAAGGCCTAGGAATGGGAAGGAAGCGGTCGTGGCCTTCAGTGAGGTACAGCCCCAGCATTTCCGTGGTGTGAAATTGGAAACCATGGAAAACCATTTTCAGGGCTGCTTACAGTGGTGTTCAAACCCACTATCTCCCGGGTGCAAGCCCCTAAGCACACGGCTAACTCGCCCGGTGAGACAAGGGAGGAAGGAGATGCGCTGCTCGACTAAGTGGTATTTTCCGAGCTGACAGTGGAGAGATGGCGTGGAATGAGTGGTAGGAAAGAACATAAGATGAAGATAAATTTGGAATTCAAGAGGACAAATCGGGGAAAATATTCGTTTATAGGAGTGAGAATTAGAGATTGGAATAACTAACCAATGGAGATGCTCAATAAATTTCCAATTTCTTTGCAAACATTCAAGAAAAGGCTATAAAACCAACAGATACTGGATATGCCATCTGGGCGTTTGCTCTAAATGCAGATCTGTAGTAATTGATTGATTGATTGATTGATTGATTGATTTATTTATTGGTTGATTGATTGATTGATTGATTGATTGATTGATTGATTGATTGATTGATTGATTGATTGATTGATTGATTGATTGATTGATTGATTGATTGATTGATAATTTTCTCTATATTACTGGCGGGATTTATCTCCATCTACGACACAGAAAGCACATCCTTTCCTAATTTGTCTAGATAAATTCGGAGCGGGCATGATGTGCTAGTAACAGCGTTCCTGCCTCTTACTAGGAGACCCCGGATTCGATTTACGGCCAAGTCAGGGTATTTTATCTAAAATCTGATGGCTGGTTCAAGGATCACTCAGCCTGCGAGATTACAGCTGAGGTACTAACCGGCAATGAAATGGCGGCCCCGGTCTAGAAATCCAAGAATAATGGCCAAGGATATTCGTCTTGCTGGCCACGTAGCATCTCTTAATCGGTGGACCATCGGTCTGAGCAGCGGTCGCTTGGTAGGTCAATGCCCAATACGGCTTTTGTGCCATGCGGTTTGGTTGTTTTAAGTCAATTCATCTCTGAGGTCTCTGAGTTTTGTATTTAGTTTCGGATATTTTAATTGGCAGAACTGGTAAATTATATCGTACCAAAATAGTCTGGTAGGAGCTGCCTGGCCGAGGCGGTAAAGGCGCGCTCGGTTCACCCGGAAGGACGTGGGTTCGAATCCCCGTCAGGAAGTCGTAGAATTTAAGAAATGAAATTTCCACTTCCGGAGGTGCATTTGGCCCTGAGGTTCACTCAGCCTACACCAAAAATGAGTACCAGGTTAATTCCTGGGGGCAAAGGTGGCCGGGCGTAGAGCTAACCACTCTACCCCATCAAGTGCCGAGGTTACGGATAGTGGAAGCCTTTACCTTCCACCACTCCAAGGGCCTTCATGGCCTGTATGGAGATGACTTTGCTTTTAAAATAGTCTCGTGGCCGTCATTTGATACAGTCCTGGATTGTTTCCCTATGACAAGATCAAGGAGAGTATGATTGCTATTAGTTGGCGTGTCCGAGTGGTAAAATGGCCATGTTACATGTTAGAATTCCTTTTTTTTTTTTTTTTTTTTTTTTTTTTTTTTTTTTTTTTTTTTTTTGCTAGTGGCCTTACGTCGCACCGTCACAGATAGGTCTTATGGCGACGATGGGATAGGATAGGCCTAGGAGTTGGAAGGAAGCGTCCGTGGCCTTATTTACGGTACAGCCCAAGCATTTGCCTGGTGTGAAAATGGGAAACCACGAAAAAGCATCTTCAGGACTGCCGACAGTGGGATTCGAACCCGCTATCCCCCGGATGCAAGCTAACAGCCACGCGCCCCTGACCGCACGGCCAATACGCCCGGTAAGAAAATGTTCAGAAATTGTCGAGTATAAGGAGGTAAAGTGAGAGATATAAAGAAATATGCTTAGGCCTGCAGTCATCAATAGCACGTCAATGTTGTGTTCACGGGTATGTCAACTTTGGAAGAGAGAAGTTGTGAAATAGCGTATGGCTTTTAGTGACGGGAGTGTCCGAGGACAAGTTCGGCTCGCCAGATGCAGATCTTTTGATTTGACACCCGTAGGTGACCTGCACGTCGTGATGAGGATGAAATGATGATGTAGACGACACACACAACCAGCCCCCGTGTCAGCGGGATTAACCAATTATGGTTAAAATTCCCGACCCTGTCGGGAATCGAACCCGGGACCCTTGAGACCAAAGGCCAGCACGCTAACCAATTAGCCATGGAGCCGGACTGACAGGTGGTAATCGACTAAAATAGAACTAGCGAGAGGACTACGGATAAATTATATTAAAATAATTTATTCTCTATTACGTGTTAATGTGGTGCTTGGCAATATGGTGAGATGTAGGGCTATATTGCCGAAGATAAATCTATTCAGACGAAAAGATTACCCAGTTCCCGAGCCGAGGTGATTAACCATTAGCAGTTTAAATCGCAAACCCAACCGGGAATCGAATAATAAGTAATGATTTTGTTACTACGTCCCACGAACTACTTATGACGGTTTTTGGTACACGCTGAGGGCCTGGAATCTTGTCCCGCTGGAGTTCTTTAACATGCCAGTAAATCCACCGACCGGCTGTGAGCTTGCATCCGGGAGATAGTAGGTTCGAATCCCACTATCGGCAGCCCTGAAAATGGTTTTCCGTGGTTTCCCATTTTCACACCAGGCAAATGCTGGGGCTGTACCTTAATTAAGGCCACGGCCGCTTCCTTCCAACTCCTAGGCCTTTCCTATCCCATCGTCGCCATAAGACCTATCTGTGTCGGCGCGACGTAAAGCCCCTAGCAAAAAAAAAAAAAAAAATCCACCGACACGAATCTGAAGTACTTAAGCACTTTTAAATACCACGGGACTGTGCCAGGATCAAACCTGCCAAGATGGTGTCAGAAGAACAGCGCCTCAACTGGCTGAGCCTCTCAGCTCGGTATGGGAATCTTTCAGTCAAGAGCCAAGAGCCAGGCGGTGAATGTATGGTTCATGAAATGAAAAATAACTTCAAATCGTCTATTCAATTGAGTGTGTACCCAGTTCTCTCCTGCGTGAGATAACCCAGCAGTGACTAGCTGAGCCCAATCGACTTTTGTGCAGGAAGTTATTCCGTCAGAACCAATTACCCTTTGTAGGCTGACGTCGCAGTGGGCCTGTGGAAGCTGAGTTGGTGCCGGATGCCTTGTAAGTCAGCGCATTAAATCTTCGACTGCAGAACCACATGTTTCCTGAGCTGATAACACAGGAATGACTTTATTTCAACGTTCTCTTACTGCTAACCTTTTGCGCCACCTTCGCTAATTTATGGACGGTAGGCCTATTCCTTTTAGAGAAAGCTCAGTGTAGACGTACATAAATGCAAAGAGAACTGTGTGTGCAGAATGAACCTATCTTTGTTGCCAGACTCTTTAGACGAATGTACAGCTTCAAAACCTTCGGTTTAGAGGGCCCCGAATTTGGTTCCCGACAGAGTCGGGGATTTTAATTACGCCAATTTCTCTGACACGGAGTTTGGGTGTATGTGTCCTTCTAACACACCTTTCCTTATGTACATGTAACTTTAAATTTCTTTCAGTCTGTCGAAGACACTAATTATAACACATACAACACTATAACACAAATATGAAAAGTACACTCTATCAAACACAGAATGGCATGTTTCGAATTATAAGAACATCCCCAGATTCTATCAAATCACTTTAAAGGATGCGTATATACCTACAATACTATTTACGTTGCGTAAATTTGCCTATGATTGCTAGTTGGTGAATATGTGAATAAGCAACAACAAACCATGATTGTAGTTGTGAGAGAAGTGTTGTGGGCAAAGACTTTGATCATTGGAGAGGGGAGGTAAGTGCTGCTTCTTCATGTTAAAATATATTTTAGTGTAGTAGGGAGTAAATACAAGTAAATGATTTTTTATGATATGAAAGTATGGAATTGAAGTAAACAGTATCTTGTTAAACATTATTCTTACTGATAAATAATAATCTACAAAAACGTCCCCAGGACGAAAGGTTGCCCTAACCCACATTCCATACAAGTCAATGTAGCCTACCAGTGGAATTCATTAAGCGCTAGTGTGAAAAGTGTGAAATGTTGTTCAGAAGTCAATTAAGTAGGGCGGATTTGGGGAATTTTCAAAATGTGTATGATCATTGAGGTTAGTTTAGCTAGCTTCTTCCGATATCAATTTCGATCACTTCTTTAATATTCCCACATTTCTTTCATTTCCGATGTGTAAAATTCTTAGATCTGTCTTGATGTCCGTGAAATGGTGCGAATTGTCATGTATGTGCTTTCCGAAGGCTGAATGCCGATTATATCTGATCATATTTTTGTGTCCTTTGTATCTTGTGAGGAAATTACGTATTGTTTGGCCGATACATATGGAAAGTACGGAATTGAATTAAACAGTATCTTGTTAAACATTATTTTTACTGATAAATAATAACCTACAAAAACGTCCCCATGACGAAAGTTTGCCCTCTTGGTTAGTCTCTTGATACATGAGTTAATAAACCCCTGACTTGGAGAAAAAGTATTTTTTGTTTAGGTCGCATTGCTCATGTTTTATTGTAGCGTCTTGATCGTTCCGAAGGCTACTTATAGACCTTGTTTATGGAAATGTTAGTAATATTGTATGTGTTCCTGTTCGCGGAGTTTAAGACAATATATTTTTATCTTTAATGTGTGTTATTTCTGCTGTTTTTCCTTTGTTTATTTAATAGCATATTCTCTGTGTCTGGGGGGTGGGTGTTAACTTTCACAGTTTGTTTTATTGTTTGTATTCCTTCACTGGAATCCGTTGTGTTTATTGGTATGGAATCGCATCTATGTAAACTTTGTGTGTGTGTGTGTGTGTGTGTGTGTGTGTGTGTGTGTGTGTGTGTGTGTGTGTGTGTGTGTGTGTGTGCGGGTGGTTGGTTTATTTGTCAATAGAGTGTAATGTCTAAGTGGACTTTCTGTATATTTTGTATGAGAGGTTGTCCCTATTTAGCTTATCGAGACATTTTTGTATGATATTTGTCACAAAAATGAGGAGGTCATTCCATACGTTTGTTTCATGAAAATAATCAACTTGCATTTGGTTCTATTACACAAAAACAACATCCACTCCCATCTCCAATGAACAGAATCATTGACCACAACACTTCCCTACTTCCCCTCCCCTCACTACAGAAAAAATTTAATTGCCTACGGAATCTTACTCACCCCATTACTTAGCTTCCGGGACTGGGCAAGGACACTGACCGCAGTCCAGACGCATTGTTGACGGTAACAGGCGATTAATTAACAGCCTTGGTAAGTACATAAACATTTCTATTAGTTACCTAATAATGTAACATTTGAGTACTGCTACAATAATATTTGTTATTACCGGTTATATTATCACCTACACTCAGTCACTGACAAGTTTTAGCAAAGCAATCCATATTGTACATATATACGAATGATTTAAAGTTTCTGACTTCTTGGTTGAGTGGTCAGCGTTGAGGCCTTCGGCTAAGAGGCTCCCGGTTTCGATTCCTAGCTTGGTCGGAGATTTAATCACTTATGATCAATTCTTATGGCTCGGGGACTGGGCGTTTGTGTTTCTTCATATACAGACAACACAACACACTACCAACGACCACGGAAACACGCAATAGTAATTACTTCCCTCCATACAGAGTTGGCGTCAGGAAGGGCATCCGGCTGCACAACGGGGCCAAATCAACATATGCGACATAGTTCGCACCGGCGACCTCACACTGTAGAAAAGCTGTAGAAGAAAAAGGAAATGCGCATTATTGAAAGTGATTTAATTGAATCTGAGGATGTTCCTGTAGAATAAAACATGCCATTCTTTGTATAATAGAATTCCTTACAGTTATGCTATATGTATAACCCAAATGCCACTCACTGATCACTATATCTCTAGATAAAAGAGGATGGTTGCCTAGTACTTCCTCTTATAACCATCACCTCTCTAGATCCAAAAGACGTAGAAATCTGAAATTAGGAACATCGGTTTACCTTCTAGCTTAGAGATGTACTAAGAAATAATTTTTCAAAATTCAATTTCTGTCCCTGACTTAGGCCCGCTGCTACAGTAGCATAGGCTAGCATAGTAAGAAATCAAAATTTTCGTAGGACAGCCAAAGCAAATTTAAAATCACGACGCGAGGATCAAATCTCGGTATGTCTCTATTGGCACTAAAACCAACTAACTGTTTTCGACATATCGGCACCACACTGCACAGCTCAACAATCAAGAGTTCTGAAGAGCACGTTTTGACAGATTCACGAACGATAAATCATCATTACAACTTCCGCTTGGGCAGATTGCATGAGACATGCAGAAAGATTGTCAGAAGTATTATTCTGTGAGGAAAGTTCACGGTACACATCTTATCTTCTTCTTTTGTATTATTCTTAACACTTTTCACCTTTTTGCGACTCACTTTGGTCACAACGCTTTAGATGTTCTACCAGGTTTTCTTTCCTGTGTACTCTAGTTCCTGTTTCTCACAGCTGATTGTATTTTCCTCTCGTTTTCCATAGTAGAATTCGTTAGGCATGGAGCTCATTTCTGTAATTGTACCTTTCGAAGGGAGCCGGTCTATCCCCTATATTATTTAATGTACCGCACTGACTCGCTGGCACCTCAGGTGGGGGTTAGTGTCGTACAGCACATTCGTAACACTGACAACAGTTTCAAATGTTTACTATGATGCTGTGAGGATACAGGGACAGAAACTTGGTTCAGTACCAATCTTACGTGTCCCATCACATACGCCGTCCACTGTGAAATTGTGGCTGCTGGTGAAATATGCCCTTATCATGTGGAGGTGTATCGTGAAGGGAATATGATAATACAGCCTGAAGGAAGGGCCATATTAGGTTTTGCCTTTCTGGTCCCAAGATATCATCGCATTTTGAACCACTCAAACGTCAGTACGTCCCTCTTCACCAACAACCAACCACTATTGCTAGCCCTGTCCTTGAATCAATGAATGTAATCAGCCGTGCAAGTAATTTTTGTCCAGTGTACTGCCGATGACAAAACTGACAATGAATTTCCTTTCACTGCTCATCGTCTTCTTTCGAAAAACAAATGTCTTTCTTTTGCGCCTGATGATGATCTGAATTACCCCTCCGACTCGAAAAGCAGTTCAAATGCTCTATCATCCAAAGAAAAATAAGGAGGGGAGAAAAAGCGATGTACTAAATTCACCAATATACCCTATATTATTCAGTGAGAGAATCTCACGGTGCTCACTGACTGGTTGTATGCAATTGTAATGCGACCTTCCAAAGTCGAGTGTGACGGGCAGTAGAGGCAAGGGGACCTGCCATTATCATGAAAACACCCCAACTCGATTGTGACTGGCAGTTGGCAAGGGAGTCTGCCATTAAAATGAAAATCCCTCAAACTCGGCTGTAACTGGCGGAGGGAAATGGGGCCTCTCATTGTAATGAAAACTCCCCAAATCGACTTTAACATGAGAAACGACGTATGACGACCGCCCCGTCGTGTTTCACGGATAATTCTAGGAGCAATGCAATGTAATGAAACCTTATTTACAATGTGCATAGTATATTACCTAGAGTTCCGTATACAATGTAGAATATCGTAGCGATGCACGGACACGTGAGCTAGTAATCTTGTATGTGCTGTGATAATTGTTTTCGACAGACTGAAAAAGCATTAAAGGTACCTTAACTAAGTCGACATTGGAAAGTATGGCTTCCTTCACAACAAATTTCTTCAAATACGCGCAACTTGCCACACTTCTAACCATCACAGACCAATGAGATAATAAATCCAGAGTGGTTACCTCGGTATGGGCCCGGAAGAGCGCAAGCACGCGCTGCCCGTGACGGAGTTTCACTAGCGAAGTTTTCGATCAGAAATCTCCCACTCTGTCTATTGGTAGGATGCACAGTGTTCTGCGTACTAACCTTGCTATAGAGCAGACCCAAAAATCGTCAAAGCAGTTAGTGGGACGCAAAACTAATAACATTATTATTAGATATGTCAACCTTCTGTCGGCAGACGTACTGGTACGTAAAGGTAACCCTAGAGAAAAAAAATGTTGGCAACTCGGCATCTCCAGAAACAATTGTTAGTGGGACTTTAAACCAGCAACTTACCTTGTGGACATTTTCTGTTGGAATAAATTATATTTCAGATATTCCCATTTGAACCCGGTTAGTTCAAGAGGTAGGGGCTGCCTGGCCGAGGCTGTAAAGGCGTGTTCGCTTCACCCGGAAGGGCGTGGGTTCGCTTCCCCATCAGGAAGTCCAAAAATTTAAGAAACGAGATCTCCACTTCCGGAGGAGCATATGGCCCTGAGGGTCTCTCAGACTACACCAAAAATGAGTACCAGGTAAATTTCTGGGGGCAAAGACGGCGGACCGTAGAGCTAGCCACATTACCCCATCAAGTGCCGAGGTTATAGATATTTTAAGCCTTTACTTTCCACCCCTCCAAGGTCCTTCATGGCATGAACGAAGATGACTTCGCTTTGCTTATAGTTCAAGACGTTCTTCGAATTCTAGATGCCGTTGTTATACGCTGCACTAGAGAAATTCATATACAGCTGACACGTTCGCCAGTATCCGGGGAAACATGTGCAACGGGCCGGAGTCTTGAGTGAACCACCCGCCTGAAGTTCAATGGAAAAGGAGTGTGTTTTGAGAGGAACTCTCACTTCTGGCAGCAAGTAATAGAGACAATATTCATTTAATGCATGATAATCTTGGAAACTCCAAAACTACAATTCCACTCCCTCTTCTTAAAAAGAATTCGCATTACCCAAAATGAAGAATTACTTATTATTCTTCGTAACTGCTTATACAAACCTATAAAACAAACATGTGACTGTGTAAATTGTAGAAAAGAAGTCAGTATAGATGTTAGCACTGTCAATTTCTGCTAAATAGGGCAGACTAAATTATTGACATTCTGAGAAATATACACATTACGTTCAACACGTTGCAACTGTCATAAGCAATACTACAAGCATACAAAATGAAATAACAAATGCAGTTATTAATACAAACACACATTTCTTCAAAGTAAATTAAATAAATAAGCAAAAGGATGAGTATGTTACCCCGCAGCTTTGCGCGTAAACATACGAAATGAACAAATAAGTATTTAAACCCGAGGAAAAGAACATAAAAGTAGTATTAGCATTGTACATCGTTGACAAATATAGGAAATAGAATTATATTTCCTGACAAAATAAAATAGGTTTCTATCTTAATTTGCTGTAACTATCGTAAGCAACGCCGGCCCCGTGGTGTAGGGGTAGTGTGCCTGCCTTTTACCCGAAGGCCCCGCGTTCGATTCTCGGCCATGTCAGGGATTATTGCCTGGATCTAAGGGCTAATTCGAGTTTCACTCAGCCTACGTGATTAGAATTGAGGAGCTATCTGACGGTGAGATATCACCCCCTGTCTAGAAAGCCAAGAATAAAGGCCGTGAGGAATCGTCGTGTTGACCACACGACAACTCGTAACAGGTACGCCTTCGGGATGAGCAGCGATCGCTTGGTAGGCCAAGTTCCTTCAAGGGCTCTAGTGCCATGGGGTTGGGGGGGGGGGATTTTCGTAAGCAAAAACACGGCGCTCATAACTACCAAACCACAAAGAGAAATGGTACAGAAACATACTGATTCTCGACTCATTCATTTGCTTCATTGTACACGATGAGAATGACATCCCTTTTAATAATAATAATAATAATAATAATAATAATAATAATAATAATAATAATAATAATAATAATAATCTCCGCCTTGTGGTGTAGTGGTAAGTGTGATTAGCTGCTATCCCCGACGGTCCGAGTTCGATTCCCGGCTCTGCCATGAAATATGACAAGTGGTACGAAGGCTGGAATGGGGTACACTCAGCCTCAGGAGATCAATTGAGTAGAGGGGGATTCGATTCCCACATCAACCATCCTCGAAGTGGTTTTCCGTGGTTTGCCACTTCCCCTCCAGACGAATTCCATGATAGTACTTAAGGCCACGGCCGCTTCCTTCCTTCTTCCTTGCCTATCAATTCCGATCTTCCCTCCGCATAGGACCCCTGTTCAGCGCAGCAATTGGGGCCGCCTCCTCCTCCCAAGTTATATCCCCCGACTCGATGTCTCACGCTCCAGGACACTGCCCTTCAGGTGGTAGAGGTGGGATCCGTCTTAGAGTTCGAGAGATGAACCAACACTGGAGGGTAAACTGATGAAGTAGTAAGGAAGAAACAAAGAAAAAATGATAATAACGGTGCGTGGACTCCGGAGCGGCCTCCTAGTCTTCCGGGTTGACATCCTGCAGGCGACCTACGCGTCTGTGAGGATGATTTCTAATGTTGAGGACTGCACAAACCCCAGCCTCCAAGCCAGAGAATTCAGCTAATGAAAATACCTGACCGGTCCAGGAATTGAACCCAGGACTCCCCGGAACAAAGTCCAGCGTGCTAACAACTTAGCCATAGAGTCGTACGTTTTCGGAGATAATCGCAATCTTCTGTCTTGTACAGAAATACCCGCCTTACTTATGTTCCTTTCGCTGAAAATATTGGTAAAATTTTGGTAGGTAGCGGGAACACAACGAACACTTAATTTTGTTTCCCCATGTTGATATTTTCCCCGTCAAGAAGTAAATACTTCTTCCACAATTTTAACGTCAATGGACACAGAGAACTACATCCTAACTTCATTGCTACCTAGACGAAGTGTCTCGTCAAAGTCAGGTCAGTTAGACTTTTTCTCTGACGGCTCTTCTGTCTGATTTTCTGAAAATTTACGTTGACGTATTGAGCCCGTAATTCTACATTGCTGAAATTTCAACTACAAGATGGAGCGCATCCATATTTTTTATTGCAAGCTCATCTCGCGTTCCGTGGCATGACAAATCACAGCGGGAGGCGACCCACCAAAACATTCGAACGAGGTCGGAACATATCGGAAGACCTCGCGTAATTAATAATGAAATTCTGGCTAATAATCCTCATTGTGTGATATTTCGCCACTGTCATTAACAAATAAATTAATAATTAGGAGTTTAGGAAATAATTGATGAAGCTAAATTTCATAGGGTGGAAATGTGTATAAATAAGCTTGGCGAGAATGTAGCATCTATTTTGGCCGAGAGGAACATACGTATCAAGGACATATTGTCAAAATGCGCGGGAACCATTGTGAATAAAATTAATAAATCACGCTCGTTAAAGAGACAGGAATAATCAGAGAACAACACCATCGTGCCTGGAAAATTAGATGGAATAACTGGAGTGTCTCAAAGAAATGGGCCCAGAGGTCATCAAATGGAATGATTGCACCACAGTAGATAACGCCAAGCAGAGCGTCCCCAGAGAATGCATAAATACCCCCTACTTAACCAAAAGAGTCAGTCATCATTCAATTGTCCGAGAGGGTGAACCTACGTCAGGTGACATTAAGAAGAAGACTTAAAGTGGGCGAAGTAGACTTGAAGAATCTCTAAAGCCAGTTAATGTGTTTTGCTTCGTGACGAGTGTAGAATCAGTGTATTTATAAGGTATTATTTAAGCGAAGAATGTGTCCCGCAATTTGCGAGTGGCTAAGTCCAGAGGTGGTTGGAGAAAGATGAAGCCGAAATAATGCCACGCCAAAAGGGCGCAATTACAATTACAGGTCTGTCTGACTTAAACGTTATGTTTTCTAGTTAGAGATGTAAATGGTTTTCCCTTTAAATTAATTAGTGAAATGAAATGACATATAGCATTTAGTGCCGGGAGTGTCCGAGGACATGTTCGGCTCGCCAGATTCAGGTCTTTTGATTTGACACCCGTAGGTGACCTGCGCGTCGTGATGAAGATGAAATGATGATGATGACGACACATACACCCAGCCCCCGTGCCAGCGAAATTAAGGTTAAAATTCCCGACCCTGCCGGGAATCGAACCCGGGACTCCTGTGACCAAAGACTAGCACGCTAACCACTTAGCCATGGAGCCGGACAATTAATTAGTGTATAAATCATAACATCGCGTTGTATATGTGGCGTGTGTAATTAAGTATGTTGCGATGACGATGAAGTGTCTTTTCGTTATTCCATTGCGGACGCGAATTTTCTGTTATTTAGGTCAGCGCGCGAGACTTTCAACTGTGTTTAAATTTCTTAAAACATTAAAATAAAATAAAAGTGAAGTTAAGTGTTGCAATGAAATAATGCTCGGGCCGGTAAAAGTTACAATAATGATAATGATAAAATCACCATGAATGTGATAAAGTCAAATGACGACGTATCCAAAAATAACAATAATATTCACGTCAGGATAAAATTGAGATAATAATGTTTTCAACAGTTAGGTAAGCGAGATTTGCGGTATGTATCGAAATCCAGTGAAGTATGATAAATTTTGGCATGTTTAAATTTAAAATTTGTGACACCGCATATTTGTGACGTAGAAAATCACGGCATTCTATTTTGCTCATATGGTCCAGAAAAATTTTGAGAAGTTAATGGTGAGACCATTATAAAGTTGTGTCGTCATGTGATCGCTAGTGTTTAAATTTTTCAAGCAAGAAGAAAATGGATTGTAATTGAAATGAAATATTATGAGAACAATTCGGAAGATGTTAAAGGCAGAGTAAGCCTGCATTTTATGATTGATGTAGAATAAGCTGAACGCCGAGGATAAGAGGCCTTGTAGATCGACGGAGAGGAATTTTTGTGACATCGTGTACAGGTTGAGGTGTGATATTTCTGAGGCGGGCTGTGAAAGAGGAGCAATGTTCTTTAGCAATCCATGACGATTGAAGAATGTAATGCTTGTCAAATCCAAGTGAGCGCGTTGTAACATCTATTTTAAATATAAGTTGATGTTCCCCGTGATTACTATTCTATGTAAGACCGTAGGTAACGGCATTAGGTCTAAGTGACGGTTCTATTTGACACCAGCGAAGTGCATGTTTGTGATAGCCGGCCTCACGAACAAAATTAATTCTGACACACGATCAAGATAATAATTATTGTAAATTGAATTCTATTCTGTACCCTTACGAGACGAAAATATCACTGACTGGAAACATTGGGGGTGTGAAAATGAATTTTATTAGAATGAGTCTTTAGCTTGCTTAGGTTGATGAGAAGTTTTTTCACTGGACACTTCGTGGTGATACCTCTTTGGAGTGTTGACATGGTACGTCAGTTGGAGCCTCACACTCGACTAATGCCTTGAGTATCGTGATGGTAGTGATTATTGATTTCAGTAATATTACGTAACACAAAACAAGAGATGAGTTTATTTTTATTTAGCGAATTTCACCGCATGTGTTTAAATTGTAACGAGGAATATAATGAACTATTAGAACATGTCATTTAATTACGATTTCACACTTTGTTTTAGGAAATAGACACAGTAATATTTCCAGGTTCGAGTTCATTTTTGTAGTGAAGTTCACTTCATGTGTTACAGAGTTTCAGCGAGGATCAGATTTAAATGTCCAGACATTGTGTTAAAGTTTCGATTTCGTCTGACAGTGTTAATGAGGTGTTGATACCATAACATCGGCTCAACGATAGATTTAGGATGCCGCGTGTATTATATAGCTTAAGGATGTGTAGACACTGTAACGTGACTCAACGACAGGATTAGGACGTCGTCTGTACATAGCGAAATCATAGGTTAGGCATTTTTGCGAATCGACTTGAACTATGTTAGTGTTTGCAGTAGTGGATACGAATGTGGAAGATATTAGCAGGTACAATTTAGGCCATGTTTCGGCATAAATCTTACTAGCCGGAAGGTGCTCCCTTAATAGTGTTCCATCAGTAGCGGCATGAAAGGGCTGTCCCACATGGAAACCTGGCTAATGGAGACTGATCACTACTGCTTAGCCGCGTGTGTTCAAGTTCGATGAATTTTTGTTTTCTATTTCCTTTTCATTACTTTAATATTAATTTTTCGGGTGTCCGGTATATTATGCTAGTGCCATGTGTTGACACTTAGTTGATTTATGTGGGATCTACACTGCGAATGCGGTTTAGATTCGTCAGCTGTTAATATATTTCATTTTCATTTTTTCGATATTGACATTATTTATGTGAGACGTTGATCTACCGATCACTTGTAGTTTGGTTTCATGGGACAAGTTTAGGTAGACGGATTTGTAATTGTAGTCGTGGTTATAGAAAATTGGAAAGATTTCCTGTTGTTTGTCTTATATTGTGGACTTACATTTTAACGAATTTGACAACGTAACTGTTTCATAACCTGAAAGTTGGTTTAGTAAAAACATTTTCAAGTGATGTATCACTTTTCTTTAACTTCAGTGTTTGGCATTTATTCTAAATGCATAACGAATTAATGTTTTCTGCATTTAGCAGTTATCTTCCTTCAGAACGATGTAACGTAAGATCTCATCGGATCAAGTGTTGTTGGTTCCTTCTGAGCATCTGTTCGGGGGTGATGCATGTTTCGGCATCAGGAATCCTCTGTAAATTAAGGGCGTCATGAGATGACAATGCATGGTGGAATTTTAATTTTTATTTTGACAATTGTTGTTAACTTGTAATGAACACCAAGCTTTCAAGTAACATTTCGCAACCTATCCAAATCAACTGATAGTCGATTTGAGTCGATTAAGGATCCATTCGGGGGATGTTCCAATATCCGCTAGGATAGTCGACTGTTGGATAACATGAATTAAATGTAAATCTAGAATTCTACTTGTTGAATATCAGATTTACCACGGATCGTGCGGATTAACTCTCAGTGTTATCGTTTGGATCAATGTTGCCCGATCTTCAGGTTTTCTGTTCTTTTCCTGGCTTTTGCTGTCCGCGAACTTTACATTGCGTTTTCATTCTTTGGAAGACTGGTATAAACAATTTCAATATAACTTTACCACTTACGTTCTGCATTGTGGCTTCGTGATAACATGTTGAGAAAAATTTAACTGACTTCCCTTGCATATTTAACAAACAAATTATCGTGATTTACATTCAATAAATATTTTACTAAGCACATTTTTTCTCCACATTTGAAGTAGTTATGCTCCTCTGAACCCTATCGATTGGTCGGTGAAGTGACAGGAAAAAAGAAAAAACCTCGCAACGACCCCAAGATCCAAGAGTATTGCTCTACTGAAGCAGCCGAGGCAGACGACGAACGATGGAACGGTAAGCTCAAGGGTTCAGTATGAGCGATACTAATAATTTCCCAGTTTTACATTGTTTATGACCTATTTAGGCTACACGTTTTAACTTTACTTATTTAATCCGGTTACCCTGAAGGGTAGGATCTTCCCCCGGACTACGCGAGGGATCCTAATTATATAGCCTCACGAGCAATGCCATGGAGCGTGAGACATTTGGTCAGAGATACAGCTGGCGAGGAGAACTAATACCTCAGCCAGGCGGCTTCACCTGCTATGTTTAAGATTAGCCCTGCGGGAGATGGGGAAATTAGAAGGGACAGGTAAGGAAGAGGGAAGGATGCATCCGTGGCCTTAAGTTAGGCACCAACTCGGCATTTGCGGTGAGAGGAAGTGGGAAACAACGGAAAACCATTCCGAGTATGGTTTAGGTGGGAATCGAATCCCCTCTAATCAGTTAACCTCTCGAGGCTCAGTGGACCCTCATTTCAGTGCTCGTCCCACTTTTCAAATTTCGTGGCATAGCCGGGAGTATAACTCAGACCTCCGGGGGTGGCACACCAACTACTACACCACAGAGGCGGACGATTTAAGATTGAACTTTTCAAAATTCTTCTTTCTTCTCAGGCGACAACATGTTTAAGTGACGGAAAGGTGGCCACAGAAATGGTGCTATGTTTTTCACGTGATTGTCACCAATGGATTAAGGGGTATGAAATAACGTGCTCATTTTTCCAGTGTCTTCAGCCTGAAACATCACAAAGTGGAGTTAATAGCTATAGGTCTTAATTGTATATATTCATAGAAATAAGTATTCACACACTGCAGTATACAGAAGTAAATAATTTTTCCGCTGTGGGAGCAAAAATACTCATTGGATTTGTAACATGTACGTTTTTCATTCACAACTGTACCTCTACAGGTAGAAAAGAAAGCATTTGTAAAATATACAGAATGAAACTGCCGAGTGCTGTTCTGCACTGTGAAATAAGTATTCATACACTGACAGAACATACAACTCATAATTACACCACGACCGGTTTAAAACTTCGTATGCATATCACTCCTATGCCATTCCCGTAACAGTCATTCTTTCAAAGCTGTCTTACTAGGAATTTTGTATTTTCTCACTCTAGATTCAAATTCGCTCTTCATGTGCTCGATTTGGTTTAGGTCCGGACTCTAGCTGGAATTTTGAGAGCGTCTGGCGTGTGGTACTGAAACCAGAGATGTTCAATTCCCGCTATTTGTTTCGGTCATTGTCTTGATGAATGTACTGTATTTACTTCTTACAAGTCCCAAGGTATCAACATCTTGCTGTAAATTATCTTTGAGAATATTCAAATATAATTTTTTTCACAATTCCGTCAATAAATACAAGTTTCCGGAGGCCTCCATACATCGTCAAACCATGACTCCACCACCTACGTGCTTTACCGCGGTTTGAACATTTTGAGGGTATAACTCAGCATTCTCCTCCAAACCAATACCCTACCATCGCTGTGAAAGGTATTAAATTTACACTCAACCGTAGGTAATACCATATCCCCGAAATATACTTTTGATACATATTGTTGCGTGAATTCTAATCGAAATTTCTTGTTCTTATCAATATAGGGTTTTCGTCTACATACCCTGGCTCTGTAGCCCAAACGATAAAGAAAGATACGGATTGCCATTCGAGTGATCCCCTTTCCGAACTGGTCACACACATGTGCAGATGGTGCAGACGCTGAAAATTTAGAGGTTTTACTGATCATTCCTAGCAGGATTTTAGTCTCTCTTGTCATAAACTACTAAAAACGACCTATTCTTTCACCGTCAGTTATTGTTTTCCTGTTCTTATATAGCTTAATGATTGACTGCAGAGTCGCTCGACTTGTTCCAATTGTACTTGAAATATTTCACAATTTGATTCGTTTTAAAGGTATTGGGGGACAGCAATGTTTGTTTCCTCCACAGCCGTTTCCTTCGCTTTACGGTCCACTCTCCTGTTCCACAGTAGACACGTCTTGCCATTTAATACTTCACGGTACACCACGCGACTACACTAAGTGTTCCTTATTCCATGGAGTTGGATGAGCCGTTGTTTTACACTAACTGACAGAGCAAATGCAACACCAAGAAGGAGTGGTCAGAACTTTATGCCAATTGTAGACTGACGTCACTGAGGTATGCTCATGATGTGAAATGCGCCGCTGTGCTGCGTACGTAGCGAACGATAAATGGGACACGGCGTTGGCGAATGGCCCACTTCGTACCGTGATTTCTCAGCCGACAGTCATTGTAGAACGTGTTGTCGTGTGCCACAGGACACGTTTATAGCTAAGAATGCCAGGCCGCCGTCAACGGAGGCATTTCCAGCAGACAGACGACTTTACGAGGGGTATGGTGATCGGGCTGAGAAGGGCAGGTTGGTCGCTTCGTCAAATCGCAGCCGATACCCATAGGGATGTGTCCACGGTGCAGCGCCTGTGGCGAAGATGGTTGGCGCAGGGACATGTGGCACGTGCGAGGGGTCCAGGCGCAGCCCGAGTGACGTCAGCACGCGAGGATCGGCGCATCCGCCGCTAAGCCGCCAAGCGGTGGCAGCCCCGCACGCCACGTCAACCGCCATTCTTCAGCATGTGCAAGACACCCTGGCTGTTCCAATATCGACCAGAACAATTTCCCGTCGATCGGTTGAAGGAGGCCTGCACTCCCGGCGTCCGCTCAGAAGACTACCATTGACTCCACAGCATAGACGTGCACGCCTGGCATGGTGCCGGGCTAGAGCGACTTGGATGAGGGAATGGCGGAACGTCGTGTTCTCCGATGAGTCACGCTTCTGTTCTGTCAGTGATAGTCACCGCAGACGAGTGTGGCGTCGGCGTGGAGAAAGGTCAAATCCGGCAGTAACTGTGGAGCGCCCTACCGCTAGACAACGCGGCATCATGGTTTGGGGCGCTATTGCGTATGATTCCATGTCACCTCTAGTGCGTATTCAAGGCACGTTAAATGCCCACCGCTACGTGCAGCATGTGCTGCGGCCGGTGGCACTCCCGTACCTTCAGGGTTGCCCAATGCTCTGTTTCAGCAGGATAATGCCCGCCCACACACTGCTCGCATCTCCCAACAGGCTCTACGAGGTGTACAGATGCTTCCGTGGCCAGCGTACTCTCCGGATCTCTCACCAATCGAACACGTGTGGGATCTCATTGGACGCCGTTTGCAAACTCTGCCCCAGCCTCGTACGGACGACCAACTGTGGCAAATGGTTGAGAGAGAATGGAGAACCATCCCTCAGGACACCATCCGCACTCTTATTGACTCTGTACCTCGACGTGTTTCTGCGTGCATCGCCGCTCGCGGTGGTCCTACATCCTACTGAGTCGATGCCGTGCGCATTGTGTAACCTGCATATCGGTTTGAAATAAACATCAATTATTCGTCCGTGCCGTCTCTGTTTTTTACCCAACATTCATCCCTTTCGAACCACTCCTCCTTGGTGTTGCATTGTCACTGTCAGTCAGTGTAATTTCAACTAATCGCGTGTATTAATACTTTGTTCCCGGTTGGATGCCGTACGAAATACAAATTCGTATTTTCATAAAACATTTCCTTGACGCCCGGTCTAGAAAGCCAAGAAAAACGGCTGAGATTATCTGTCGTGATGACCACATGACACCTCCTAATCTAAGCTTTCGGGCTGAGCAGCGGTCGCTTGGTAGGCCATAGTCCTTCGGAGCTGTTGCGCCATGGGGTTTGGTTTCGTTTCCGGGACGCATGATTAGATATATAGCCAATGACTTTGTTGAGTCATGGCACATCATGGTACGCATTGGGTTGGATGCATTTTTTATTTACTATAAAAACATTCACTTTGACTTGCAGTGCATGCTGTATGAAAAATTCTTCCCATGACTGTGTATCAGAACCGTGCTTTTTAAGTAGAAACCAACCTGACAATCGCCTTCTGTTTCCTCCGTATGATTAAACAACTTCTGTTGGCAGAAAACCCAAATGAAGAGGAGAATATATTCTCCTTCCAGTCTGTCTGTCCTTTAAAGTTATCAGAAAATCGTTCTTTGGGCAAAGCCTTGGTTGAAGCCTTCCACTGTGGACCCCTTCTTTTCCCTACCTAGTAGCGTTCGAATACGTCGTGTTCATTAAGGGACTGCAGCATTTTAACGAGTACTCCATCGTCTCTACTTCCATAGTCAATTTTAGTTGTGTTACCAAATCACTGTTTATTTCAAATTAATCAAGGTGCATTTGGATACTTCGATAGTCAAATACACCAGTCGAAGTCTCTTACAATCTAGTTAATTCCTTTCTATCTTCGCTTCAAGTGCTTTAGAATGGTAATGATGCAATTTGAAGAATAGGCTAACCTTATGAAATCGGAGAATCACGATTCAATATTCGCCCCTTGGTATGAGACAAATGTTATATTCTTTAGTCCATTCTGATGAATTTTAAGTCATTCTACGTTGGTTTCTATTTTTTCCCTAATATTTAATCCAGGTGTGTCTTTCGGAAATTCAGCCGTGTAAAGCACATATATTGAAAGGTCCAACTGTCAGATATGTGGTGGGACGTAACTTAACATACCGTCTGTATTTGTTAGCCCATATATCTGTTGTAAGCCTCCTTTACTCGAGGTGAAAACTCGCCCTTTACTTGGTTGGCAAAGTTGTATATTTCACGTGCAACTGCACTTTTGGATAGTAGGATGTCCTCAGCAGCTACAACTCCGTACATCGCATCCAGTCTGAGCAGCTGGTTTGCCAGATTAATGAAGTACTGTATTTTCCTTTTATAATTTACAAAGGTCCTAAGTCGAGGGTACAGAAAAGTAAACATGCCTTCAAAATATCCTCCTTGTCTTCTTTGGGACTGAATATGGCACACATATGTCTCCTGAGAAACGAAATGGAACTACTTTTGTACGCTAATATGTCAAAATATTGCAGATAATTAACATACCAACGCACTTAATTGTCAGTAGGTCCACAATTTGATGAAGGTTTTACCTAAACATAACTTGAACTATTATGTTTTAAACATTACTGAAAATGTGAATATTATCATTCATATCGAAAAATGAAGCTCCGAGAAGGAAACCATAATTTACTTTCATCGATTACAGATGTTGAAAAACATTTAAGACTTTCGGGCCATTTCAATCGTGAAATTACCAGCGTTTCACCCCAGTGTAGCACTGGCCGCCAGCTTCTTCGAAAGGTGTAGCAATCCAACTGATTAACGCATCTGTTATTTCAAGAGTAACTAAAAAGGTGTACCTGCTGTCTCCCGAATCCGATGATATTATTTTTGTGAGGCCAAGGAAATCATTCATTTTCACACCCTTCGTTAGCTTTACCGTTCCTTTTTACAAAGCCCTCATTATTTGAAGTGTTAGATCTCTTCAACTTTGTCGTCTGATTGCTGTCGCCTTTTCCATATATGTTGCAGTTTGTAGTAAGCCTACACGAGAAAACTTTCAATACTCCTTCGGTCTCCCTGTAAGCTCCTGGTCCTTTGAGGTGACTTTGAAATCATTTGCACCTTAAAATCCGCTCATGGAGGAGCATACACAAAACTTGAAATTTGGTTGAAATACCTTAAGTCGTCAGTCTGTAATAGAGGAACACAATAAGCTAAAACACAAGTCGAATCGAAAGATAAAAAATTTTGGTATCGTCTTCAGTTGATCTGAAAGGGAAAAATATCCATACAAAATGTGACAGAAACGAATGCACGGATATCGCACCTTGTAGAATATTATTAACCTCGTGAGGCCCAGAACATTTCTCTTTTGGTCAAATGTCATAAAAGTGTATATTTTCTTAACAGTATCTTGGTGGGAGACAGTGAAGCATATCACACCAAGGTAAATGAATTCCCCCAAAAATGGAACACCAACAAAAGGTCAATTTTATTTATGTCTTTTGAGAACTCCGTACTTGCTACCATACAGCAAAACCTCTGCGTTTACGACCTAACAAGGAAGATGTTTTGATATAGACTACTCTCCTCCCATAAACTTAATTTTTGCACTGTTTTAAAGAGATTGGATATTCTATACTTACTTTAAATTCTTCCTGCACGTAGAGGCTGACCGAAGGCAAAGAATAAACAATGCAGGTAATATTGATTAAAGAAGAAATAATTTGTAAAGAACCCGAAAGATTAAAAACGATTGTGTAATTAGAAATTAGATCTTTGCTATAACTGTACTGATTATGAGTGCCCTTCACTGAAGTCCAAAACGGTAACAAGCTGAGATATTTTTTAGCAAATCAGGGACCAGTGGCATCATTACCAGTTTCCTAAGATGGTCGCAGGTGGAATTCCAACCAATGGATGTTGACGTTTTGAAGACACCTGTCATAACCCTGTGATTCGATTTCCAGTTCAGTGGATATAATCAAGATATACAGTGATATAGTCCGGCTCCCTGGCTAAAAGTTTATCGCGCTGTCCTATGGTCACAGTGTTCTCAGGTTCGATTCCAGGCAGGGTGGGGAATTTTACCATAATTGATTAATTCCTCTGGCACGGGGATTGGGTGTATGTGTCCTCTTCATCATCATTTCATCTTCATCACGACGTGCAGGTCACTTACGGGCATCAATTCAAAAGACCCGCACCTGGAAAGCCGAACTTGTCCTCGGTTCTCGGACACTCCCACCTCTAAAAGCAATACGCCATTTCATTAAGCGGTGTATATTTACAATAACAGGCAATGACATCTTCCATAAAAGTACACCTCGATCTTGCATGTTAGATTGTTATTTCCAAATAATAGGCAAAGAGTTGTCTAGTTGTATGGCTCCGGTCAAGAAAGGTACTTCATAAAACATGACGACGTATTCCCATCCTCCTATACACAACCACGGTCATCACCTCCTAGCAAGAAACGTACTTTATAAAACATGGCGACATGTTCCCATCCTCCTATATACAGCTCTAGCAAATGTACCCGTGCTTCGCTACGGTATTCTACATTGTATACGGGTATGGAAATAAATTACGGTAGTTGCAGTGAATACGATTTTTTAAATTCTATGTCTCATAGCGTTATCCTAGAAACAGCATAGGGAAGCCCACAAACGTTGTTTCCAATGTAAAGTGCGAGTTGCGCTGTTGTGATTATAACTGCCATTCGCAATCCAGTCGGGAATGTTTATTATAATGTCAGGCCCTATTGCCTACTGCGCGGTCACAATAAATTTGGGGAGTTCTCGTTACAATGGCAGGCCGCATTTTCTACTTCCAGACAGATTACAGTTGAGGAATATTTATTATAATGGCAGGCACTTTCCCTACCGCCAGTCAAAATTGAGCTGTGGTGTTATCATTATAATGACAGTCCCACTTTTCTAATGCCATTCAGCTAACTGCCAGTCACACCAAGTTGGTGAGTTTCCATTATAATAACAGTCCACTATGTCTAACATCAGTAACATTTTTTCCCTTTAATTCCAGGTGGAACATAGGGCCTTGACGAATTTTCTCCAGCTTGTTCCATCTGCCGCCAATGCCTTCACCTCCCTTCATGTCTTGTTAACTCCAGTAATCTCCTTGTATATGGTTCTCTTCCAGGTAACCCTCTGTCTGCCTTGTCTGCGACTGCCTTGTGGATTCCATCTCAATGCCTGCCTTGTGACACTTTCCTGTGGTATTCTCCAGGTGTGCCCAATCAATCTCCATTTTCGTCTCATTATCTACACCTGTATGGGACTTTGACTTATGGCCTCATAAAGGTCTTTGTTTGAGATGGTCTTAGGCCACCACATTCTCATAATGTACCCCAAACACCGATTTACTAAAGTCTGTAACCTTGTATAATGTCTTTGGTCACTTTCCAGGTCTCACTTCCATACAGTAACACAGATTTAACATTTGAGTTGAATACCCTTAGCTTCGTTTTTATACGAATGTCAGGGGATCTTGCGATTTTACGATAAGACGCGTAATTTAGCGGTCTAAACGGTTGGTCCGATACATATTTTCTTGTATCTCATCTAATTTTGGATAAGATTGAGTGAAAGACGTTGAATAGGGTGAAAATTGGTTAAGGTTTTCTCACAGGGTATTTGTGTGATAGGTACAGACATAGAATTTGCCTCGCATATGGATACTGGGTGGGCCAATGTTTGCGTAGAATTTGATGATTCTGTCTTTCACATAAGTGATTCAAATTATCAGTTATACGTGTAGAAGTGAAAAAGGTACGTACAGTCGAGAAAGAGAGACAAATCTAACGTATAAGGGATAGAAATACGATAAAAAGTCATAGGCCCAAAGATGTAGATCACTCCAAATTGAACCCAGATTGCGCCATCCATTTCGCGATACGATTTACCGTTTAGCTACCAAATACCTCGAAAGGAAGGTCTACACCGCACTTAAAATTTCCTCCATATTTCGATGCATTTCGGGGGTAAAATATTAAAAATTTGAACATCTCCTAATTTTTCCCTCGGTTACAGGTTATAAGTATAATTTTGCCAAATTTCAAATTTCTAGCTCGTCTGGAAGATTGTGCCGTCATCTTGATTTGGAGAAGGGAGTTAAAAGTAAAGACATTCAAGAAACTTTTAAGCTCATGAAACCTTCTGGTTATCGTTTTGAATAAATATATTCGACTGCCTTCTTATACTGCGCCCCAAATTTGAAACACCCAGCGTGGCCCCCTCAGGGAATTTTGAGGAATTTCGATTTTTCAAAGGATGCTGAAGTCATTAGCTTCTCCGGCACAGGTTTTAAGTTTCTAAGATGCCTGCTAGTACATCATTAATTCACGTATATTTTCATTTTGTACCATAATATGTATACAGTACAGTATATATGGACCGCTCCAAACCGACTTCCATTTATTAATATAGATTATACTTCACCCAGTTCCTTAGGAGTTCTAGGGGCGTCGTGCCCCCACAGAATTTATTCCAGATAGTAGGTAATATTTATTAGCCCACACCCCAAAGCGAACTTAACTTGTACTTTAAAAATATCCGGAGTGCTACTATTCATCTCAGCGACCCCGAAAAATATGGGTAGACTCTATTTTCGATATTATTTATATCACTTCCACCTCGTCCCCCACCCCGAAGGGGGATGAACTTGGACTTTAAACAAATATAGAGTGTCTATTCAATTCAGAGTCCTCGCCAACTATACACACCACACTATTTTCGATTATTTTATATCTCACCTCCTCATCCCCCACCACTCAGGATGCTAATTGTGTCTTACCCCCACGCGATTAGTCCTCTGATAGTAATTCATATGTGTACAAAGTTTAGTTGAAATCGCTCCAGTAGTTCAAGAAACTATGGATTCGACTCTAATATACTTCGTTTTCAGTTATATTTATATCTCACCCACTCCCCTGGGGATTCAATGGGATTCTAGAGGTGTAGTGGCCCAGCAGCATTTTTCAATGACAGTTAATAATATTTGTACAAATTTACTTGACAGATATGCTGGAAAATACACGCACACATACATAATCTCAGTCATTGTGGTCACTTGTTTTTTCACCCTTTTTAACCCCCTATACCGAAGAGGGATGAAGATGGACTTTAAAATTATCCGGAGTGATACTATACATTTCAGCTACTACGGAAACTGTGGATTCGACAATATTTCCGATTATTTTTAAATCTCACTCACCCCCTTGCCCTCCACTCACGAGAGGGGTGAACTTGGACTTAACAAATTTCGGAGTGTACTATTCATTTCAGCGACCCCAAAAATGTGGATTCGACACTATTTTCGATTATTTTTATATATAACCTCCCTGACCCCAATCCTTAGGATGCTAGGAATGGTTTACCCCACAATACCCGTCTCCAAATAGTAATTCATAAGTGTACCAAATTTGGTTGAAATTGTTCCAATGGTTTAGGGGGAAGAATGAAACAGCTGCAGTCTCCGCGACCTGTATAAATGGGACGCGATAATTCGGCACAACACAGCCTTATCCCCCAGACGAACCAGGACGATTGGATGATGGAAGTTGGTGCTACGATCCAATATTGCGGAATCAAAGATATTAATTACAACTCTACTGAATTACGGTGAGAATAACTTTGAAATATTTCCGTAGTCACTGCGAACTCAGTCGTGAAATCGAGATGTGCGATAATTTAAATATCTCAAGGTGATTGACATATTTATGCTGATAGCCAAGTTAAAATCTTAAATAGTGCATCAGGGCTTGTAATTTCTCAAGGTGAACATGAATGTTAGGAAAACATTAAAACTTCACGTGTGAATCAATGCGTGATTTCAATAGATTTTAAAGAAACTTGGTGGTATTTGAGATATTAAAATGGTGTGTACGGTGATGTTATTCTAATATTCGTATCATAATTCATATACGCTTTATTCAAGGTAGAAGGTAAGGAAACTTCTATGGATGACGTAACTTAGCCTTGGCGTGTTGGAACTGGCTCCTATGTCACTCGCCACATGCTTGCTGTAGCCGGCTATTCGGATGGCGCGCAGCGTGAATTTTTAGGTTTGAAATACTTCAACGCCTATGCTGGACCAGCGTTTCTAGTACAGTATATAAATGAAGACCATAATTTCAGATTTACTGCTCCTAAATGGTACATAATATCGACAAACGGATTGCGCGAATAGACGCTCATTTTTTCGTTCTACATGATCGGTCCTATAACATTTTCTCGTATCTCCCATATTTATGGGTTAGATTGAGTTAAAACTTTGAATAGGTTGTAGGTTAAATTTTGAAAACTTTACATTATTTTTCGCATACTAATGTGGAAGCTTGAATAATAATTTGGCTTGCATATGACAATGGCTTGCTTGAATATGCGTGCCAAATTTGAGACTATATCTTTCCTATAAGTGCGCCAATGTATAAAAACTTCGTGTAAAAATTACAAAATATACGTAAAATCGAGAAATGCTGCTTTTTCTAACGTATAGGGGGAGTTTGGACAAAATATCACAGGACCAATGTTGTAGATACTTTCACGCTGAGTTCGACTGAGCCACCCGTTTTGCCGTACAACTTACCATTTAGCTACGAAACACATCGTAACGAGGGTCTGCATCGTCATTAAAATTGCCTCCATTTTTTTTTATATTTTCCAGGGGTAAAAAGTGAAAAATTCAAGCATATTGGAATGTTTTCGCCGGTTACATTCTAAAAGCTATAATTTTGAAAAATTTTAATCATAGCCCGTCTGCCAGATTGTGCCGCCATCATGATTTTGGGAATAGGGGTAAAAATGAGGAATTTCAGGAAGCGAAAGGTAACATACAGATGCAAATGGTCATTAATACAGCTGAAAGGGATAACTGTACGAACATTTCGCCAAAATATTCAATGTAAAGACACACGGTCATTACGATTTTATATATAATAATAATAATAATAATAATAATAATAATAATAATAATAATAATAATTGTACCGGGCGGTACACCTCCACTCCGCTAATTTAAAATGTGCGCCTGTTGAAACTCCTCTGCTGGAGGAAGTCCGAACTTTATTGACAGTATTAATTTTCTACCTTCTCAGAAGATGTCACCACGTGGAAAATTTTGAGTTTTTGAACTGTGTCATTTTTGATGTGTTTTTGTTTCGCTTGAAGTAAGAAGTGTGAACTTTCTCTTCTAGAGGACACTACTGAAGATCTACAATAGTGCAACCTAGTGCGGAGTCAAAGAACTACTTTTTTGGAGAAAATTTAATTTCAAGAGTTTGTTCTTTGTTAAATTTCTTTCTATCATTGTTTAAGTTGGCAATAGTTACCCCTTTCTTCCCCTTGTTATGAATGTATCCAATCCCGAATTTCTTCAATTAATTTCTATCCAATCAGAAGTATCTTCCCCCAACTTGAATCTGTTGCGGGGTCCTATCCAATAAAGAGTTTGTGGGAGGGTGTTTTCTTTCCCCTAACGCCTAGAAACTTCCGCGAGAGTATTTAAACTGCTGATTTTTGGGTCTCTAGGCCACTTCTGTTCCATCTTTCAGTGTGTTAAGTACATAGCAGGGGGCGGGAAGCGCCTCTTTCTTCTCCAGCCGTTCAACACAAGGTAATGGCCGATTAATAACTTCTTTCTTTGCTAGCTCAGCAGTTTAACTTTCGGGGCGGGTTCTAAGCGTTCAGCCATGTAACCTTTTCCTAAAATGTAACTACTCCTTTCATATATTCTCTTTTAAAACGACATATTGGGATAGAGAGTGCTAACCCTCTCGAGCTCCCACTCACATTGTCTTGAGGTGAACTTATTTTCTCAACCTATTTTTCGTTAATGTAAAACAAATTGTTCTTTTCCTAAGTCACCTCTTTAGCATGGGATTAGCCCTTGTATTAACGGCCTAGTGCCAAGTAGGTCTTAATCAAAGTGTATTAGGAGTGCAAGTTCGCCTCCTCTCAAATTGTTATTTTAGAGGTCATTTAATTAACCTGCTTTTCTTTTAATAGACCTCAGTAGATTGGGTATTTTACCCCTGTGTTTATGTCCGTTGAGGACAACTTGAAGGTGGAGTTTGGTGTGGCCTGGGAGAGGCTTAAATTTTGAGAGCGAGTGGCTCTTTTGAAAATTCTGGGTTGTATGCCTCATGGAGGTTTTTCAGTGTAATTTGGAGCAAGGGCTCCTAGGTATGAATGGGGTTTTCTCCCCCTCTGTTAAAACTTGTGTTTGAGGTAAAACTGAGCTGATTGCCCAAGCATTGTGAAGTCAGGGCGCGAAGCCCAAATTCTGTAAATATTGTAACTAACCCCTTTTGAATTGCTACCTTGTACCTGCCATGCTTGTTATTTCTTTGTTTTCGAAAAGAAAATATAACCTTGTTAACTTTTAAATTAATTTTACATTGCACTATAATTTCGTAGCTTGAAACCCATTCACACCCGCACCTTCTTTCACCCCTACCTACCACGGAAAAGTCCGTAACAAGTGGTAGCAGAGCGTGGTTGAATGGGTCTCAATTTAGCCCCTTTTGACGGCTAAATATTGTTTGTTCCGAACTCTAACTATTTTCCCAGTTGCTGGAATTTTTTGAGTTTTTCAAAATTGGTCTGTCATCATGCCCGGCCCTCGCGATGTTCTCCTTCTTAACTATTTGCGTAAGGAGGAGTTGATCTATGAATTAACTATCAGAAATGTGCAATCTGGAGGCACGGTTGCAATAGACACTAACAAACTTAGAGAGTCCCTTGATTTGCCCATTTCCATCCCCAATTTGGGAGAGAAAGAAATTGACGACTCTCTTTCCACGATCACGGAGAATATTACTGGGCTAGCTTCTGTAGTTAGTTTTTTTGATGAAAATGATCCGTCTCCTAATCAAATTAAGCGTGTGCAAGGCAGGCTATATCATTTTTCGAATAGGGTTAACGATCTGTTGTCTCTAAAACTGAATGATGTTCAGAGGAAGGAAGCTAGTACGCTCCTGGAAAATATTTCCGAATTATCTAGTAAGGTCACTCAATTGTTAAGTGGGGAAGTTCCTCCCAAATCTGATCTGCCCACCATAGTGAATGTAGGTGGCGAGGAAGAACCTGCTAAGGGAGAAGTAAATAGGAAAACCGTTGCTGCTCAAACTATCTCTGCCCCATTGGACAACGAGTCTGAACGCCATGCATCGCTGAGTAACATCCGTTCTGAATTAACTTCCTTGCCATTGAAACCTTTACCTACTATGTCACCCGGGTTTAGTAGCTTGCCTCATCCATTGGCAATGTTGCTCAGAGGTATATCTAAGTTTTCCGTTAATACCACCAGTGACGTAATTTCATTTTTAAGATTTCTAGTGGAATTTCAGGATCATGCCCTTGTTTTTTCTCTTTCTCCATGTCAAATCTTGCAAATTATCTATCCGTATGCTATTGGTATTCTCTCTGATAAAATCGTAAGAGCCATTGCCGAGCAATCATCTATTGAGGATTTCCATGCCCATTTGCTAGCTAACTTCATCCCTGCTAGGGCCAGGTCCTCCCTTATTCAGAAGTACTATTATCGTGTACAGCGCTTGGATGAAAACTTGGCTGATTTCATACAGGACATTAAGTTTTATACTAGGGTGTTTGCCCTTCATTTTCCTGAAGATCAGATTGTACAGGCTATTGTAGAGGGAATTTCACCTCCCTATAGGTCATATTTGTGTTTCGCGGCGTGCCCGCAAACTTTCTCGGAACTTGAAGCATTGGCCGTCTCAGCGGAAGGAGTTAGATACGCCGATTCTTTGCGTGTCGCGAAAGAACCCCCGCCTTCCATTAGTAATACTCGGCCTCCACCTCGCCGATCAGTCACCCCCCGTAAATGTTATGCTTGCGGGTCGCCTGACCATCTGCGCAATAAGTGTCCTCTGATCAAAACTAGTAGGGCAAATAATGGAGCTGGTTCATCACAAGGCTGTTTTAAATGTGGGGCTTTCTCACATATCGCAAAGAATTGTCCAAATTCGAATAGCACCCCCTCCTGCTCAACTTCTGGCGTAACTTCCAACAACAATCAAAAGTGACTAGTGGCTGCGGCTGAGTCAACTAATTCTGCTTCCCAAGGCTCAGCCCCTGGCAAAAAGGTCGAGAATTCAGGGAACGATAAGTCTTCGAATACATCTTTTGAATGCCCCAAAGAGTGTCTTAGGATTGCGGCGGATACCCCCGCACCTGTTCCTTTTCTTAAGATTGAGTTAAATAACGAGCCTATAACAGCTCTCTTAGATTCAGGCAGTGTTTGTTCGATTATTTCGGCTGAATGGTATTCTAAATTGAAAGCTGTTTGTAAACTACCTGACTACGTCTCATCTTCTATTCAATATGTTTCGGCTAATTCATCTCCATTAGAAATTCTAGGTTCCGTACTGGTCAAAATTCGTATTTTTAAGTTTACTTGGAAAATTAAATTGTTTGTGGCTAAGCACCTGTCTTGCCCCATCATACTGGGAGCTGACTTTATTTCTCACACTGGTCTTGTGCTCGATCTCCAGTCTAGGTCGTGCACATTCAAATTTGCTTCTAGTTGTAAAATACCACTACTAAAGTGTAATTCTGTGTCATGTTCTTCTATTTCGCATACCCAGGATGAGATGTTGTTAGACCTTAGACATCTACCTGAGGAGCAGGCTGATAGTATTCGCAAACTGTGTCAGTCGTTTCCCGAGGTGTTCTCTGATACTCTTGGTGTTACTGACCTTATTGAATACAAAATTGAGGTCACGGATTCGATTCCTGTCCGTTTTCCACCTTATAGGCTATCTCCACCTAAAATGAAGGCTCTGAAAGAAATTATCGATCAGATGTTGAAGGATGGTATTATTAGGCCCTCTAAGTCGGCGTATTCATCGCCTATTTTTCTAGTCCCGAAACCCCAAGGAGGCTTCAGGCCTGTCATTGATTACAGGGCTCTCAATCGGAAGGTGGTGTTGCAATCTGTGCCCCTTCCTGACCTTCATTCTTGCTTTTCATGGTTTCGTAAGGCCAAGTTCTTCACTATCTTGGACTTGAATCAGGCCTATAATAAAATTCCCCTTGCCGAAGAGTCTAAACACCTTACAGCGTTTGCCACGGACTGGAATTTATACGAATACAACCGCGTGCCTTTCGGGCTCCCCACGGGGGCAGCTGTGCTCACTAGGCTACTAGATAGGGTCTTCTCCGACATCAAATTCGAGTACTTATATCACTATTTAGATGATGTCGTATTTTCAGAGACTTTTGAAGAACATCTAGATCATCTGCGAGAAGTTCTCGATCGCCTTCGTAAGGCTGGGTTAACTGTTAAGTTGTCCAAGGTTGCCTTTGCTAAGCCCTCTATGTCATTCCTAGGGCATATTGTGTCACCCGATGGTGTATCAGTCGATCATTCTAGAACACAGGCCATCCGTGATTTTAAACCTCCCAAGGACATTAAAGGTATCGCCAGGTTCATTGGTATGGTGAATTTCTTCAGGAAGTTCATTCCTAACTTTGCTAATAGAGCGGCGCCCTTAAACCTTCTTCGTAGGAAAGGCATCAAATTCGAGTGGGGACCTTCTCAACAACCCGCTTTTGAAGATCTGAAATTAGCTCTCTGTAATGCCCCTGTACTTGCTATGCCTGATTTCTCGAAGAAATTCATCGTCCAAACCGACGCGTCGTCGTCAGCGGTAGCTGCAGTCCTTCTTCAAGAGACTGAACTAGGGAGGCGACCCATCGCCTATGCGTCTAGGACATTGTCGGCTCAAGAAGCCAAGTATTCCATCTATGAGCTCGAAGGTTTGGCAGTCTTATTCGCCTTAGAAAAGTTCCGTCTCTATCTGGAACACGTCAAATTCGACCTGGAGACAGATAATCAAGCATTAAGCTGGGTCTTAGGTAGGCCGCGTCGTACTGGTCGTATAGCCCGCTGGGCTATTCGTATTTCCGCCTTCCAGTTTGATGTTAGACATATCAGAGGTACCGAAAATGTTGTTGCTGATGGACTCAGCCGTATGTTTCATAACGACGTCGAGACCCACGAACCGGTCGACAGTTCATCACCTCCCGAGTCCATACTATCTGGTGTTAATGCCATCTTAACAGATGCTCCCATGCTTTTTAGGGATATTGAGAAATACCAACGTGAAGATCCGACGCTGGCTCCGATAATGGAAACCCTTTCTTCTGGGGAACATGTTGTCCCTTATGTTCTGAGGAATGGTGTTCTATGTTGCCCATCGAGGCATGATAGGATGATGAAAGTTGTCGTTCCAGCTGTTCTTGTACCTATGATCTTCAAGTATTATCATGAGACCCCATTAGGAGGGCATCTTGGAATCTTTAAAACTCGTGAGAAGATTCGTGAAATGTTAATCTGGAAAGGTATGGACGGTGAAATCCGGGAACTTGTAAAAGCTTGTAAATCTTGTTTGCTCAGTAAACCCACCATGTCCACCAAGGTAGGCCTTTTGTCTTCGCATCAAGCGTCGCGCCCCATGGAACGTCTGTATATCGATTATGTAGGACCCTTCCCCCAGTCAAAGGGTAATGCTAACAAGTTCATCTTTGTGTGCGTAGATGGTTTTACCAGATTTTCTTGGTTATTTCCGACTAAGCTGGCTACCGCTCAGTCTACCATTACCTGCTTAAATTCTATTTTTGCTTCTTTTGGTCCGTGTCAATATATTGTATCTGATAATGCTAAGGCTTTTACATCTAATTTATTTCGTAAATTCTGTTTTGACTTATCAATCTCTCATGTAACTACTTCTGCTTATTACCCTCAACCATCTCTGGCTGAAAGGGTTAACCGTAATCTCAGGTCAGCACTTATTGCCTATCATCATGAAGATCATTCCAAGTGGGACACGTCCCTGCATTGGATAGCTTTTGCTTTGAATTCGGCGGTTCATGAATCTCACAAGTTTACTCCAGCTTCTTTGATGTTCAAGTTTGTTCTCAACTCGCCGCTCTCTAACCTCTGGTCTCTGAATGACATTCTACCCGAGACAATAGATCCGGATAACATTAAAGATCTTCGGAAGAAGGCTAAAGCCAATCTTAAAGTGTCTCATGAAAAGGTTAGGGAAAGGTATGATCGTGGACGGAGACCCACCCCTTTGAAGGTAGGTGACCAGGTCATGGTCAAAAATTTTGTTCCCGCGGGCAAGCTTGCCCCCAGATTTCATGGGCCTTGTATAATTCTCGATTTCCTCACCCCGGTTACGTTGTTATTAAGCAATCCAGCCACCGAGAGGATATTTAGGGTTCACCTGTCACAGGTGAAACCAGTGTAAATTTTGTGTCAACTTGCTTCATATAATTTGATAGGAATATGAAGGTTATATTTTTTTTGAGTTCCACTCTTAAGGCATTCTGCTCCTTCTATTTTATTTTATATGTAAGCATTTCTTGTAAACCTCCCCGATTGTTAAACTGCCTTCCTGTCCTTACCTCGGCCATTACCACGCTCCCGTCTCCTGCGTCAATACACACAGTGGCTTGACTTATGCCATGGATATTTGCACGCCGCTGGCCCCTCAACCTCTCCACAAGCCTGTACCCTCAAAAAGATGATGGTCCAACACAATTCTGCCGCCAAGCTTTAATGTTTCAGTGCCCCCGCAGCCGCGCGGCGCCGTGCAGCAACTGGAGCTGAGGACGGGCCCCCTCGGCCCCAGCGAGGACGACGTGTGCACGGCGAGCCGGAGCTCTCCTCCCGGCCAAGGCTGATGTGCGGCGCACGACCTGCTACTTGCCCGCAGCCTGTATATGTTCACCGCGGGCACGGCGTGCTTCAACACCTCTGCTCCCCTCATAGTGCGGGCGAGCGGTATCTCAGGGTACTTGAGGGGTCCGAGCGGCCTCCTTTGGACGCAAGCCGCAACGGCCGGTCTGGCAATCCCACTTCATCACCATCTACTAAATGAACAGATACCATAAGTAATGACTACACTTGGGAATTCAACTGCAATATTTGGTGGACCTTGAAATTTTTTTTTCTTCACTTTCAAGTATAAAAAGTTATCTTCTGAAATTCAACTTCTACAAATATAAAGACTTTACTTCATCTGCAACAACAAATTTTGAAACCAAATCAACCCCAAATTAAGAAAATCTTATAAATTTTTTGGCAATCAATCTTCATACCCACAGCATAACTTGGACCTTGGTTCAAACTGATTTCATGTGTCATCCCTGGAGGAACTTTTGGGGGGGGGGGAGGTCTGTACCGGGCGGTACACCTCCACTCCGCTAATTTAAAATGTGCGCCTGTTGAAACTCCTCTGCTGGAGGAAGTCCGAACTTTATTGACAGTATTAATTTTCTACCTTCTCAGAAGATGTCACCACGTGGAAAATTTTGAGTTTTTGAACTGTGTCATTTTTGATGTGTTTTTGTTTCGCTTGAAGTAAGAAGTGTGAACTTTCTCTTCTAGAGGACACTACTGAAGATCTACAATAGTGCAACCTAGTGCGGAGTCAAAGAACTATTTTTTTGGAGAAAATTTAATTTCAAGAGTTTGTTCTTTGTTAAATTTCTTTCTATCATTGTTTAAGTTGGCAATAGTTACCCCTTTCTTCCCCTTGTTATGAATGTATCCAATCCCGAATTTCTTCAATTAATTTCTATCCAATCAGAAGTATCTTCCCCCAACTTGAATCTGTTGCGGGGTCCTATCCAATAAAGAGTTTGTGGGAGGGTGTTTTCTTTCCCCTAACGCCTAGAAACTTCCGCGAGAGTATTTAAACTGCTGATTTTTGGGTCTCTAGGCCACTTCTGTTCCATCTTTCAGTGTGTTAAGTACATAGCAGGGGGCGGGAAGCGCCTCTTTCTTCTCCAGCCGTTCAACACAAGGTAATGGCCGATTAATAACTTCTTTCTTTGCTAGCTCAGCAGTTTAACTTTCGGGGCGGGTTCTAAGCGTTCAGCCATGTAACCTTTTCCTAAAATGTAACTACTCCTTTCATATATTCTCTTTTAAAACGACATATTGGGATAGAGAGTGCTAACCCTCTCGAGCTCCCACTCACATTGTCTTGAGGTGAACTTATTTTCTCAACCTATTTTTCGTTAATGTAAAACAAATTGTTCTTTTCTTAAGTCACCTCTTTAGCATGGGATTAGCCCTTGTATTAACGGCCTAGTGCCAAGTAGGTCTTAATCAAAGTGTATTAGGAGTGCAAGTTCGCCTCCTCTCATATTGTTATTTTAGAGGTCATTTAATTAACCTGCTTTTCTTTTAATAGACCTCAGTAGATTGGGTATTTTACCCCTGTGTTTATGTCCGTTGAGGACAACTTGAAGGTGGAGTTTGGTGTGGCCTGGGAGAGGCTTAAATTTTGAGAGCGAGTGGCTCTTTTGAAAATTCTGGGTTGTATGCCTCATGGAGGTTTTTCAGTGTAATTTGGAGCAAGGGCTCCTAGGTATGAATGGGGTTTTCTCCCCCTCTGTTAAAACTTGTGTTTGAGGTAAAACTGAGCTGATTGCCCAAGCATTGTGAAGTCAGGGCGCGAAGCCCAAATTCTGTAAATATTGTAACTAACCCCTTTTGAATTGCTACCTTGTACCTGCCATGCTTGTTATTTCTTTGTTTTCGAAAAGAAAATATAACCTTGTTAACTTTTAAATTAATTTTACATTGCACTATAATTTCGTAGCTTGAAACCCATTCACACCCGCACCTTCTTTCACCCCTACCTACCACGGAAAAGTCCGTAACAATAATAATAATAATAATAATAATACAAGTAACTTCAACATCTATTTCACTTCTTTTCAAGCCCCCTTAATTGGATATTCCGGAAACAAGGAAATACGTGCTTCTTTATTATTAATGTCCAAATATGAATTTTCACTTCTGTGACATCTTTAGTTTTGAGATATCAGTACCCTAATGAAAATACTTCAACCCAATTTCCAGTCAATTTTACTCCACCCCCCCCCCAACCTTAAGTCGTTTTCCAGAAACAAACAAATACGATTTTTTTTACTTTTTAAAGAGATTAATAATACCAATTTTCTCGTCTATAACATGTCAAATTTTTCAGATACGCTGTAGATATGCTCATTTTAAGAATTTATCCTCTTTTTCACTTCACCTTAAGTGGTTGTTCCGAAAAAAATGTTATGCGTTTTTCTTAACTTTACAGGAGATTTCAAATACCAATTATCACTTCCGTATGATGTTACTTTTTTTAGTTATACTCGTGATACACTCAGTCTAAAAGTTAACCCACTTTCCTATCCAGTTCACGCACTATTAAATGGACTTTCCGAAAAAAATACGTCTTTCCTTATTTTTAAAGGACATTCCAAATACCAATTTTCATGTCTGTAACATCTGCAGTTTTTGAGATGTAAATTGAAATCAAACCGTTTTTCAACATATTTCACCCCCTTAAAGGAAACTTTTCGAAAACAAAACATACCTATTTCTATTATCTTTAATGTCTGTAAACGATTAAGTTCACCCCCTTTTCATCCGGTTAGCGTCGGAATATCCAAACAACCTCCGTTAGTGAACACTTACACTGTAATATAAATGTACCCCCAAAATTTCATTCCTTTATGTCACGTAGTCTTGGCTAGGCGTTGATTTAAGTCAATATGAGTTAGCCTTTTATATTATAGAGATATAGATGACAGATATGCATGAGCACGCTTGTAGGTGCAGACTTAATTTCGAGATTTACTGCTCCTAAACGGTACATCATATCGACAAACGGATTGCACCATCAGACGCCACTTTTGTCGTACTAAATGCTTGGTCCTATAACATTTACCTTTGTCTCCCATACTTATAGGTTACATTTAGTCAGGAACTTTGTGTAGGGCGAAACTTGGATACAGTTTTAACGCTTTTAATTATTTTACGCATACTTATGTGGAAGCTAGAATAATGAAACTTGGCTCTCATATGGCCATGAGATATGTGAATATGCGTGTAAAATTTGATGACTCTATCTTTTCTATAAATGTACCAAAGCAAAAGGTACAAATTTTACGTAAAATCGAAAAATGCTGCTCGTTATAACGTGTAAGGGATGGAGATACGAGAAAATATCAGTAAACCAATGTTGTAGATTTCATTTTGCTGAGTTCTATTGTGCTATCCGTTTTGTGATACGACTTACCGATTATCCGCTAAATACATCGAAACAAAATTCTACACCTTAATTAAAATTGCCTCTATGCAGGCGTATAATTTCACATCAATTCATGAAGGAGTCGTGAAATAGATTAGCAATTCCCGTGCGGAAAACGGGTACATATGCTATTTATCTTACATTTCTGTATATCTACATGGAATGCTCATACTTCAGCGGTCTCAAATGCCACCTGACTCCACTGAAAATCTATACTGCAGCCCCAAACACAGGCAGTGCATACCCAAACTATCGCCATGATAATTGAAGTATAAATTCTTTCCCGATGAGAGAGATCCATTTTTCACACCCATTGAGCATATAAAAAGTTAGGAGTAAAGTTATAGACATCAAGTACTGCTCTCGCGACAGTAAGATTTTTTTAAATGTCCGCAAGATTATTTCATCGAGTTCAAAAGAAATACTCATGTCGACACACTGGGACTCTCCCCAACCTTCCTTCCTCTCTCAAAGCAAAATGAAAGTGGCTTCGTTAATTATCCATGCGGTAATTCGCAGAAGGGAACAGAGCACTCGCACAATGAAAATAAGTACAGCATAATAATCACATTAGTGAATTTATAATTTACTTCACTCTTTCCACTTCAAGTACGATGCTATAAAATCACTGAAGCTTCTCCTCTATAATACTCAATGGATTCAGGATTATACCATACAAATACTCACTCCTACTGTACAATAGATTAACAACTTGCATAAATAGTTGGTTAATTGTTTCAAAACCTCCTCTAATTTCTGTGCGCAGTGTTGCGTTAGTGATATTAATTACTAACATGAATATTGCTTCACCTGAATATTTTTCTTTCGCTTTCTTTGTTTCCCTCCAGTGGTAGTGTTCGGCTTGAAATAATAATGCACCCTTTGTCTAAAACCGTAAAGCGAACCGTCCTATATCGTCGAACAACAAATGTAAATAAAGCAGCGCTGGCATGACACAGTAAATGCCGGTATGATGACTCTGGACTTAAATCCACTTAATGCCCAAGACCGTGCAAACGGCTAGCCAAGATCAGAACATCGGACCATGCACCAGCGGGAAAACGATAGGAAGAATAATAAGGAGAAGAACAAAAAGAAGGACCAAATGTAAATAATGTCGCTATCCTGAAAAATTCAACAGCTTTGTCCTTTTAACACTTAAACATTAGGGGTCCGACTAATAAACACTCAAAATGTATTTAACCTGTATGGTCATTCATGCCATTGGGTATTTAAAAACAGTTACCCGTCAAGTTATGACCAATATGCAACTGATGCGCTGATATCTGAAGGATTATATAAGGGAGAGAGAGGTCTAGCCACAATAAACGTAATTGACGAGGAAAGAAGAGAGAAATGTTAAACGTCATACATATAATATAGGACTCCGATAGATTATTTAGTAATACGACCCAGGCTCTTTGTAGATTTCTGTTTCTGTTTGAGTACATGTAGTTTTTCTATGTTGTAACCTTTGGTGTGGATTTCCGGCTTATCACAACTTGACCGACTTACAACGCTTCCTCAATAAGTGCAGCTGCCATTTTCGGAGGATCCAATCGCTCTCTAGAGAGATCACTGGCCGTGGCAACCTATGCCATCATTTTGCTAGTTGCTTTACGTCGCGCCGACACAGAAAAGGTCTTATGGCGAGGATGGGACAGGAAAGGGCTAGCAGTGGGAAGGAAGCGGCCGTGGCCTTAATTAAGGTACAGTCCCAGCATTTGCCTGGTGTGAAAATGGGAAACCACGGAAAACCATTTTCGGGGCTGCCGACAGTAGGATTCGAACCTACTATCTCCCGAATACTGGATACTGGCCGCACTTAAACGACTGCAGCTACCGAGCTCGGTATGCCATCTTTTACAATTGATTTTACGTCACATTGAGACAGATAGTTATTATGGAGACGATAGGATAGGTAAGAGCTAGGAGTGGGAATTAAGCAGCCGTGGCCTTAATTAAAGTACAGCCCAAGCATTTGCCTGGTTCTCTACAGTATGTGCGTGCTAAGAACATCGCATTCAAAAAACGGTTGTAGCGAACCACTCAGCGACCTGAAAATAAAAGAGTTAAGGTCATTATACAAAGAATCATCCAGGGGTGGCTGCATGGCTGTTTAAGAAAAAAAGCCCCGGTGACAGACAGACAGTATTAACAGGAGAACAAAGCTAATAACGTGTGTATAAAATAACGGAATTTAATACAGATATTTTGAATTGATGTTCAGATTCATCTCATCAAGGAATCTGTGCTAGTAAAATCATATATTTCAGAAAATTATCGTTGAGCAGTTACAAATAGATAATTTTAGAGCACGAGGTAAGGCTAGATTTGATCTGAATGGCATGTCATTTCACATAATGGATAAAACGTCCATGCTTTCAATCAACTTAATAGGGATCTGTTTCGAAGGAAGAGTAAATATTCAGCATTGATTTGCGGTGACTGATGCCAATATACGTGTAGTGTGTTATGGTCTGGCGCACTTTTCACTTTGTTCAGTGAAACTAAAGTCAGAGCTGCCATGAAAACGTGCTGTTGTTTTGTTTACCTTCGTCTAGTGGGAGTTGACACCTCTCTCTTTAACAGTTAGTATGAATATAAATGTCCGCGTCTACGGTGTAGTGGTTAGTGTGATTAGCTGCCACTCCCCAAAGGCCCGGGTTCGATTCGCGGCTCTGAAACGAAATTTCAAAATTGGTACAAGGGCTGGAACGGGGTCCACTCAGCTTCGGGAGGTCAATTGAATATATGGGGATTCGATTCCCACCTCAGCTATCCTCGAATTGGTTTTCCGTGCTTTTCCAATTCTCCTCCAGGCAAACACCGGGATGGTACGTAAACTTAAGCCTACGGCCTCTTCCTTCCTTCTTCCTTGTATATCCTTTCCAAACTGCCCATCCCCCCACACGGTCCCTGTTCAGCATAGCAAGTGAGGCCTCCTGAGCGAGGTACTGGTCATCCTCTCCAGATGTATCCCCGATCCAAAGTCTCACGCTCCAGGACATTGTCTTGAGGCGATAGAGGTAGGATCCCTCGCTGAGTCTGAGGGAGAAATCAACCCAGGATGGTAAACGATTAAGAAAGATTAAGAAGAATTAATATAAATAATTTGGTGTATAATAATAATAATAATAATAATAATAATAATAATAATAATAATAATAATAATAATAATAATAATAATAATAATAATAATAATGTATTGGCTTTACGTCACACTAACTACTATTACGGTTCTCGGAGAAGCCAAGGTGCCGGAAATTTGTCCCACATGAGTTATTTTACGTGCCAGTAAATCTACCGACACGAGGCTGACGTATTTCTTGGATAGAAGCTGCCAAGTTGGGGGAGAAGGCCAACGCTTCAACCGTCTAAGCCTCTCAGCCCGGCGGTGTGCAAAAATCAACGATGAATGACTTCTACAACTGAAAATTCTTACTTAAAGAAAAATATTTCGTCGAAGACAGACTTATTATTATAGTTTTTAGTTTATTTTTTATTTATTTACTCAAGAAAAGGCACCTGAGCCGAGGCTTTTACGGCGCAATAGATTAACTATTGGCAGAGTTTACAAAATATTTACAATATAATAATAGCTTATTTCTAAATACGTTATAGTCTTAGAGAAGAGGAAACCCTTACAAATATATAATTTCACTGTACATTACTTGATTTGTAAGATTTACTGCTCATTTTCTTTTGTCCATTGACTATTTATTTTTGTTTAAATTTTGAAATTGTTGTTGCCTGTTGTATATGTTTTGGGAGAGCATTATTAATCTGTTTAAGAGAATATTCTCTTTTAGCAAACTCTATTGGTATTGAGAATAAAGTTACAGACTGTAAAGGGGAAAGTACAAAAAAGTAACTGGGCTGAATTACAGTTACTGAGAATTATTTTACATAGCCTACGTACAAGTACAAATTGCTTTTCCAACAAGTAATAAGTACATTTGCAACTGCAATTACTATTACTTCACAGAACGCTAATCTTGAGTAAATCACAGACTTCTTGGAAATTTCTGCAAGATAATCTGGATTAAACCACCACTTTTCATCATTCTGGAAAGCAGAAAATGATAGGTGGCTCTTCTCTTCAAAAATATTCTCAACTTTTCCTTCGGTTTAGGAACTCGATTTCCCCGAAATAGCCACGTTACCTCAGTGTGAATAGGAAAGTTTCATGAATCGCGTTCATCTCATGACAACGTTTCTAAAAAACCCGTAGCTTTAAAGGGCGAGACTTCATACAAGTCACTTTTAATAATATGATCGAGCATTTCCGATAACGTATTTCCTAATTTTGGTTACTAATACTTCCCTATGAACAAAACCGTGTATAATTAACATTGACTGGTTTTCGTTTTTATTCTGGAAATAAATCCTTTTTATATCCTAAACACTAATGGTCCTCCGTTCATGCAAAGGGCATAGCATTCAATCCATGACAGGCATGAATATTCGATGTTATGATTCAATGATTAAAATGCGTAACTTTCAGTCATTGTAGTCTTCATTTACATGGTAAAATCACTCAATAATACTTGTTCCATTGAAAGAGTCAAATCTAATTAATTGAGCTTATTGTTTCTGTCGGTGCTTTCGTCTACTCGAAGAGCAAATTGTATCTTTGGTTTTAGTTTTTTCAATGACTTTCTGGTTGATATTTTCAGACATTCGTCGAGCAATCGAATTATTTAACAAAGGCACTTTAGAAATTTGCTCTTCATCTTCTTTTCCCACAATGGTTTCAACTAGCTGTCCCAAATTAATCTTCGCTAATCGTAAGCAGTTTCATCTTTCTAGCAATAAATTAAGAAATTTTGAACGATGCTCAAGTGCACTATTTGAAAGTTTAACCTTTTTTTCCCATTCTGTTTGCTGAAGTATGTTGTTCTCTACCTTAAAAATATGATTCTTATTCCTGAGACTCACCGGAATGTTTGATTGTTAGATGTGATTTCAGTTTGCTCGGTACCGCTACTCCCGTACTCAATCGTTCCCCGCAGATGATATATGTGGGAACTAGCCTGTCACAAACTCCAGTTCATGTGAAACCGAAAGCTAAATAAGTCTCATTATAATTCCCTAACACTTAAGGATTATCATAAGACAATTTATTTGAGTTTCCACCATTTATTACATTTCGATTTAAAGTATTTACTGTAATACTCTTATTCACATAATTGGAAAATGTCGAAAAATTAGCATTATGGTTTACTTCAGTTCTACGCCTTTTTAAAAAGAACTTAGCCATTGTTTACAACAGACGCTGTCCGCAAACAAACAAACAAACAAACAAAGCGAACGTAACTGGGACACACATAGACTGCAACTGAAATGCAGTTCAATGACAATGCTGGTTGCGTTGAGCATCGCGAAAGGAAATCCCTGTTTTGTGCTTCCGTCAAATGTCCAAAAGCTTAAACAATAATGAGAAAACGAGTTTTAATGCCGTTGAATGAACAATATCCTTATCCGAGTAACAGCGGTTTCTTTCTTTGCTTTATTTATTTATTTATTTATTTATTTATTTATTTATTTATTTATTTATGTATATATTTATTCCCTTCATTCCATCCTTCATTTATCTCTTCTTTCTTTCTTTCTTTCTTTCTTTCTTTCTTTCTTTCTTTCTTTCTTTCTTTCTTTCCTTCTTTCTTTATTTTTGAGACAAAATTTCAGGATACTTCTCCAAATTTTGGCGACACAACGGTCTAAATGCACTGACCTAGCATCCTTCTACGATTAGATTGTGCATTTTCATTGTCGTTGTTCAGGAACACTTCATTTATTGTATTTGTAATACAAATTACACTTCATATTTTTAACGGAAATTGTAAAATCGTAAATGCTCACTATATCAAGAGTTATATGGTTCAATTTTACTACGTACTTATCATCACCCCATTTCATCGTAATCGGACTCTAAAGTACTAATGTTTTAATCAGTGAGTCTAAATAGTGATCTACAGTACATTGTATCCTGGCATCAGAACTCATTTGCAAGCCAGATTGTGAAATGTATCCATTAATTCGTTATGAAGCGAAAGTTTACATGGTATGCTTCAAACTTTAATTGGTGTGTGTGTTGGAATATGTCTATACGTCTATTGACTAGGATATTGAAAACAAATTTGGTTACATGATTCTTTTATCTTCGTTACAAAATTTAATTTAAATATAATATGAATTCTAGACTTTCGAATATCTCGTTCAAGAGTGCATTATTACTAGAGAAACATTAGTCCCTACAAGATCCTCCTGCATGTAGAATACAAGTTCTGTCTGACAGTCTAAATTTATGACTTAAAACTCACGTTAATATAAAGACTATACTGTATGGCTATGCTTACCTACTACATTTAACTTCCAGTAATTTATCATCACTGTCAAGAATTGCAATAGTAATTTGGCAATTTGGTTAGATACAAATGCTTGACAAGTAAAAAATTGGCTGTCAACAAAATTTAACAGGAATAACTTCTTCTTAATCTGTTTACCCTCCAGGATGGGTTTTCCCTCGGACTCAGCAAGGGATCCCACCTCTTCCACCTCAAGGGCAGTGTCCTGGAGCGTCAGACATCGGGCCGAGAAACAACTGGGGAGGAGGACCAGTACATCCACCAGGCGGTCTCACCTGCTATGCTGAAAAGGGGCCTTATGGGGGGATAGGAAGATTGGAAGGGATAGACTAGGAAGAGGGAAGGAAGCGGCCGTGGTATTTGCCTGGAGGAGAAGTGGGAACCCACGGAAAACCACTTCCAGGAACGCTGAGGTGGGAATCGAACCCGCCTCTACTCAGTTGACCTTCCGAGGCTGAGTGGACTCCGTAAAAGCCCTTGTATCACTTTCCAAATTTCGTTGCAGAACCAGGAACCGAACCCGGGCCTCCAGGGATGGCAGTTAATCACGCTAACCACTACACCACAGAAACGGACTGATAATAACTTATTAAGTAATATGGTTGTCACTCGCCTAACTGCGCACTGTTGGCATGTAAAGGCGTCACTTTTTAATATTGTATCTATCGATTTCATGATTGCCTCGCCTGACGAAACAAAATAAATCTATATGAAAATTCAATTGACAGACGCAACTACTCCGTAATTTGTCTAAGCCAGTACATACGCAGTCACACAGCGAAGAATAACAGTAACTCAAAGTGGCCATCACCAGCTTAAAGGCTACGGGATGCTAAAGACTCTTGCTCTTCAAAGAAGTACGAGTTGGCGCAAAATCCGTAGAGATGGCAGCATCATCCAGTAAGGTTTGGTTACTGGAGTTTTGAAGAGATAGCACATTGGACGTGTGCACTTCCCATATGGTAACATCTTCGTTAAGTATGACGTTACCATCATACACGCATGCGCGAAACCTACCGCAGTGAGAACACGAGACCGATGTGCACATGCAAGCAATTCTGAAATTCTGAAGCCTGTAGAACGCGGCAAATAAAAAATGTGGCAGGTCAGAATTCTGATGAATAAGTTAGATACCTAGTAATTAGAGGGTAACATGGGTCTCAGTTCCACATTATGGGTGTTCTCTTACATTTGTGCTTTTCTACGCGAGTCGCCGCTGAATATAAAAGTATTTCTTGCTTGCCAAACAGCAGTTGGTGGATAATGTGGGGACTAATGTAATAAATGGAGACCAAATTTCATTAAGGGATGAGAATAATCGGTCTTAGGATGTGCTGGTGCAGACTATGGCAGCCAGAAATCCTCTAGCATATTTAAAATTCTTGTATTCTACGCTGGTACTTACTATCCCATTTTCCTTTTTAATAAATAATAGTGATTATTATTCTTTGTCTAATATATATTTAAACGTCATTATAAATTAGTCAGCAAATTCCAAGCAAAATCATCTCTGTACAAGTCATGCATGCCCTTGGAGCAGTGGAAAGTAAAGGTTTCTACTATTTTTAGCCTCGGCACATAGTAGGGCACTGGCCACCTTCGTCGGCGATAATTATACTAGATCTAATTTTCTGTGTACTGTATCTTGAGTGAAAATCAGGGTCAGGCACCTCTCCGGAACTGGATATTTATTTTATAATTTAAATTAATATTATAATTTCTTCGCTTATAATTTTTTGAGAAAGGGAAAAAGAGCTCACGTCCTTCCAGTTGAACGAAGCATGATTCCAACGATATAATTAGCATTAAATTCAATAAATATTTATTCATCAGTAGGCAAATTTTTAGCAAGTATACGAACAGAACATTACCCTTAGTTTATAATATAGAAGGGGACATGATACCTTGCGCGAACCCAGAAGACTTATTAATGCATCTGTTACGGTTCATTATGACAGTGCTACTAATTCTAGAGATTTAAAGTACTCGATCACTTATCCTGTTAATAGAAGTACTTTTTAAAATGAATTGATGTGGTGTTATTCAGACGATGTACTTTTTTTTAAATTTGTTTTTCGTCGAACCGGCGTACATAGGTCTTATGGCGACGTTGGGATAGGATAGGGCTAAGAGTGGGAAGGAAGCGGTCATGGCCTTGATTAAGGTACAGCTTCAGTATTTGCCTGGTGTGAAGGTGGGAAACCACGGAAAACCATCTTCAGGCCTGCCGACAGTAGGGTTCAAACCCACTATCTCCCGGATGCAAGCTCACATCTGCGCGCCCCTAACTGCATGGCCAAACTCCGACGGCCGTGTACAATTTAAGGTAAAGGTAGTTCTCATAAGTCTTTGAATCCTTTAAGCCAAGGTGGGAAGACAAATATCTTGTTGTTGCTAACATACGACATAAATAAGAATCTGTGAGTTCCACCTGTATCTGGTCTCCCATCACAAGAAGCTGTATGAGAGTAGGAAGCGTTCCATTTAAATATAAATAAAATGTTAAAGGCTAAGAAAACCTAGTTAACATACAGGATAATAATAATAATAATAATAATAATAATAATAACAATTACCGTGGCATTTCCCTCCTATTGGTATCTTACAAAATTATTTCAAAGCTGTCCAGATCAGGGCAGAACAACAACTTGATCCACAAATGGGAGAGTACGAAGCAGGATTCAGGAAAGTGCGCTCATGTGCCGAAGAGCAAATTATGAATTTTAACTCTGTCCTCTCAAACCTGAAACCAAGGAACAAGAAATTTGTGGTTACCTTCTTTGATTTCAAGAAGGCCTATGTCTCGATTAATGGAATCACTCATATTCAAGTCGTAAACGAATTTGGCTTGGAAGAAATAAAAAGCATGGTAATCAACGATCGGACCCTAACTAGCACAACCTCCAGAGTTACGTTCAGAGGAGAGATTTTAGTCGCTTTCAGGATAAAGACAGGAGTTAGGCAGGGAGATGGGCTCTCGCCCCTGCTCTTCAATTGCGTCCTTGAAAAAGTCATCGGCGAGTGGAGCAAAGAAATGAACAACGATGAGCACCAAAATGGTGTGAGGTTGGGTTACAGGAACATGAACCTTTCAGTTGATTGCCTACCTTTTTCGAATGATCTAGCAATTTCCTCTGGTTCTTTAACCATGGCTAGAAAGCAAATTAATCACCTCATGACACAGGTGAAAAATCAGGCCTACAGATTTCTTTGGAGAAAACGCAATTCATAACTAACATCAAGCCAGCACCAAAGTAAACCAGGGGGCAATCAAGCGGACATATAAATTTAAATGGCTTGGCGAGTGGATAGAACGAAACATCTCTTAGAAAGAAGCTTTCGCGTCGCGCAGGAATAAAATGGAAATAGCTTATCAACTAACCAAAGACGTTTACAACAAAAAGTCCATATTCTTGAATGCAAAAGTCAGACATTATTGCACTGTTGTAAGATGTTGTATGGAGCGGAATGCCTTGTTATGAACAAGAAAAGCCTGATTGAAAAATAGAAAATTAAAAAAAGAAATATCTTAAACAAAATTCTTGGCCCAATTAAATACAAATATGAATAACTTATAGACATCGGCATAACTATGAGCTGTATACTCATGTCCAGAAAATCTCTGATGTCATGCGAAGAAGGAGAATTGCATTTTATGGGCACTTGCTAAGAATGAAACCCACACGAACCAGATGTTGACCTATTTTAAGAAGACCCAGCCAATGTGGTTCAAAGAGATGGAAAGGGACCTACAGGAGGTGGGAATCACTTATGAAGACATACAAGAACACAACCCATTCAGGGAGAAACTAAAAGACCACCAGGGCTTTCAAGATAGGTCAAAGTTGAAGACGGGAAAGACGTGAATGGAGGGAAAAAAAAGGAGCAAAACCGGCAACGAATGAAGGAGTAGGTCGATTAGAACAAGGAAGGAGTAATAACAATCAAAATAGTAGTAATAATAATCATCATCGTGCGTCCTTAGTACCGTGTGCAAACTTCTTGATTATAAATTACACAGGCCGTCTGCACGTCACTTAAAATTTCTGTTTTACTATCCCGGGGAACTGAGACTGAACTGGGCTACCCATCGCTGAATTTCGATTAATTCTGTCGCTAAAAGCCTCTTAAATGCTAAGTCGTATGATATGGGGTGCTGGATGGTTTATTTCCTTAACTTCAATAAGTATTAATTCTATAGAGCGTTCCAACCTTAAAATACAGTACAGCAGCAATGGGATAATTCCGTCTCTTTCCTTCTCCCCTTCTCCTACTCTAATGCAGCGGGTTTGCCAAATATCCGTAAATTAGAATATTATCGGTTAAAATGGGTAAATATCGTGTTATCTACAGAATGTTAAGGCGCATTTGATGCCGTTAACAAACAAAATGTAAAAAAAAAATAGTGTGAAAATGGTAATATAGTGGAAAGTTTCGCCAAATGCAAAATCTTCATTGCATAGAAATTATTTCATAACTCCCATTTCATATTCATTATTTTCGTAAATTTTTCACTGATGGTAAAGAAGCATTTCAGCTCGATGTAGATAAGTTTATTTTTAAATTTAAATGAAAACAAAATGCAGTATATGCGTTTATTTTCAATCATGTTCAGGGAATTTTATGTGCAGGCACGAAAAAGTCAGTCGCTCGCCAGCATCTTTTCTACTGAATTTGAATGGGGCGTCAAAGCAAGGCTAAAGGTCTTCAGATATAGTAGTTATTTTGAAAACAATCCCGAAGTTCTTATCTTGCTCAGTTCTTAATTTGTGACAGGAAGAATATCTCCTTGAATTTTGGTTTCGCGCGTGACTCGGCTGGCTGTCTGGGAGGCTGAAATACGGTGGGAATCTACCAAGCATGCTCTTTTAACATTTCCAGACAGTCGCATGCAGTGCAGTGCTCATTTCGTCAGTAGTATGTATAATAGTGAATAAATACATATCAGTGACATATGTACAATTCTTAAGGGAAAGTGTATTTCGTTTGTATGGTTCGTGAGTTCGTGCTCGTGCGTGTGGATCTAATTTCGAAGAACAAATGCAGAAGGATCATGACGTGGTTAAAGCAAAGCAAACGGTATTCGGATATGGAAGTTATTTTTAAATCATACCTCAAGTCCTTATCTCGTTATCTCTTAATTTATGACAGGGAGAACGCCCCGTTTATTTACGTTTCAAGAGTGACTCGGCTGGCTGAGCTTTTAAATATACTGACAGCCGTGTGCAGTGGTGTTCATTTAATCAGTATTATAAGATTGATTAAATAAGCATCAGTGATATATATTGTGACCGTTCGTGGATGTGGGTGGTTCGTAATGATATGATTTTCTTCAATTAAACCTCGGCTAGTATCAATGGTTAAATCTCTTCCAACATCAGCTCAGAGAGAGTAATTTCCACGTCCTACCTAACCATGTAAAGGCTCTTAAATTATAATTTTAAAAATGAAAGATCGCAATAAAATTTTGGAAAGATATTCCATTTAATTAAGTAATCATGAAGAAAAATATAATAACAATAATAATCACCTGATTAGACAACATGACGGAGAAGTAACACACATATTTTCAATCTTTGTTGGTTTCGCAAACACATTAAAAACATTATCTGACGTTAAATTTAAACTCTAAGATAATTCATCACAATATCTGAAATATTTTCCACAAATAATGAAATTATTAACAGTTCTGAAAATCTGCCAATCTTAAAGTCATTCACTTTGTTCATTCATCTGAGTCAACATTTGCCTATAGTCTGCCTTCCTCAGTTCTATCTGTTTGATCATTTAAATGTCTAGCTATCTAATATACAACTTGAATATCCTGACGGTTAGTCTCCCTAACGTCGCAAGAGAAAAATATAATTATCTGTCAATCATCTAAAAGACACAAATAAATTCAAAAAATTATCTATCATCGTGCTGTGACACTCATCGGGAACATTCAGCTTCGCCGTGTCTGAAAATCAACAACATCTAACTACTGGCATATTCAATGAAACGATAATATCGGAAGGTCTGTACTTTATCTGCTCTACTCCAGTGTTTCCTGAAAATAATACCACTGCCAAATAACTACAGCAAGCAATTAGCTTGAATGCCAATGCACTTCATCAGGTGACATTAACCTCTTAAAACAACTTATTTTATTGTTTAGATATGTCATTTACCAAAGATCCTAACAATTTATCCGATAATACATCCGTTTAACCTCTATGCTATGCCGTATATTCGTATTTTGATGATTTCTACATGCTTAAAATTAATCTCTCCGGGATTCCTTTGAAAATACTAGCATCATATTATTCCGCTTGCCTATTGTAAATCTTTAAAATCACATGATGAACACCTCACATAACATTACTACCTTAGGTTCATTGAACTTCTCGAAGATTTACCACGTTACCGCAGCATCAATTTCAACAAACCTCATTCTTATAATAATCTAGGGTAGTTGCTTTACGTCGCACCGACACAGATAGGTCTTATGGTGACGATGGAACAGGGAAGGGCTAGGACTGGGAAGGAAGCGGCTGTGGCCTTAATTAAGGTACAGCCCCAGCATTTGCCTGGTGTGAAAATGGGAAACCACGGAAAACCATCTTCAGGGCTGCCGACAGTGGGGTTCGAACCTACTGTCTCCCGAATACTGGATACTGGCCGCACATAAGCGACTGCAGCTATCGAGCTCGGTCTTATAATAATCACACTATTTTATCATAACATATTTGACGACCCTAATATTTACCATATCTCATAAAAAACGTGCACCATGTCGACATTATTCAAATATACAAGCGCAGGTTTCGAAGAACCTCAACTATACGCATATAAAAACTTCATATCACTTACCACTTACAGCATTAGAATAGTACTAAACAGAGTTTAAAATTCTCAATTTCGTCTACTAAACTCGCCTTCGTATATTGACGTCGTATAATTGGTTATTCAGCTCTTTTAAACTTTGCAATATTTTAAAAACTCTTATAATCTCCTCAGTTCCTTTTAATATGTATCAGAGCTATTCTCGAATCAACCTTCTACGCTGTATTTTCGTCATACATTGTCATAAAACAAAATACCATTTTAATAACATCACAATAATACTTGGTTCGCATTTTATGATTCGCGCTAAAATTGCTATGGCGTAATCCCTGTTACATATGTTTTTGACATTTGAGGAACTTTGCCTAACACAGTCACTCTCTTCATTCATAGAACTGCACAAAGGAACACATTCTGCTATTCATTTATTTCCTCAATGCATACGATCCGTCACTCCGCATACGCCTTCCTGATGGTAGAACTTGCATTGCTCCAAACTATTCCATGGCCACCGCCGCGCGACGTTTCTGGACCTGAATGTTACATATGAGATTTCTGCTTCACAGCTGTTGATATGAGATCTTTCATCTACTGGTCTCTATTTGTATTCCAACTCATGTTCTTAATTCAATCCTCCGAACACCACGGGGTTTTGAGCTTATGAATTTCCTGATTTCACTCCGTAAAATTCCATTTGATGAGCGAGTTGTCTCGGTTTTCGTACGTAGTTGGTCGTATAAACTGGACGTATTGCGGCTGATTGTGTACTTATGCACCGCTTCTGTTGATCTATTTAACTATAACGTTCAATGGCTCCTTCGCTCATGACCTCTAGACCATTGAAAGGTTATAATATATAATATTTAATGGCGTGTGGCCTCAGGTCTTTCGAGTTGACGCCGCATAGGCGACCTGTGCGTCTATAGGAATGGTGCCCTACCTGTGATGAATTCTAATGCTGAAGATGGCACACACACCCAGCCCCAGAGCCATTGGAATTAACCAATGAAGGTTAAAATCCCCGACCCGGCCGGGAATCGAACCCGGGGCCTTCTGTACCAAAGGCCAGCACTTTTAGCCATGGAGCCGGACAAGCTCTGTGATAAATGTATAGTACTTGAGGACAAGTGGATTTTGTTTGTTGTGTTTGTGTAGTCTGTGCAGTTGTCAGTTCGTGCTCGTGCGGGGGGTTCTTAGTTGGAAGAAAAAGTGCAGAAGGATATACAATGGATCGTCAAATTAAAAAGAAACATTCCGTAGGTAAACTCAAGGGAAAGAACGCAATATTATAATGAGTGTCCTGGATTATTTTTTAAAGACTATGAATGTGAGCAGTGCAGTCAGTGAAACAGCTAAAGCTACAGGTTGTTTCGAAAGAACAATCTATGCTATAAGGAAGGAACACACACACGGTCCTTTGCGAACTCCCTTAAAATACGCAAAAATGGTATGGAGGCAGAAAAATGCAAGGGAAATTAAATATAATGAAATTGTGCGAAGTGGAATGCGTCGGGTGGTTCACACTCTCTTTGATTTGCTAACATATCACCGACATTGAACGTGATTTTGAGTCGGTTAATTGGAGAAGATTCTTTGCCACGATTTTCCAAAACTGTATCGCTTATTACATGATATAGGCTTCCGTTAGTTAAGACGGTGTAATAAAACAGCTTTCATTGAAACCGATGACATTATTAATTGGAGGCACAGATATATCAGGGAGATAAAACGTTTGAGGGCACAAAATAAAGCTATAATTTACACAGATGAATCGTGGATAAATATTGGGCAGACAGTGACAAAAGAATGGAAGGATATGACAGGTCGCCATTGAAGGGGTGAGTTCTAGACTTAGGCCACCGAAAAGCCGAGGACCGTGATTTGCCTTTATTCCACGCGGGTAATGAACATGGTTTTGTTCCAAGTGCTGAACTAACATTTTTATGCCATAAAAACACGGTGGATTCCCACGAGGAAATGACTGTTGAAATTTATGAGAAGCGGTTTTCGGAACAACTGTTGCCGAACACTCCCGAAGGTGCCGTGATCGTGCTGGATAATGCCGCTTATCATTCCCGTAAGTTGGAACCTTTGCCGGTGGCGTCGTGGCGAAAAGATGATATCGTACAGTGGTTACGTAAAAAACAAATATCTATTGAGGACGGGATGCTCAAGCGAGAATTGTTGCACATCGCTTCTCAGCATAGAGCTCTGTATGATAAGCAGAGAATAGATGAATGGCAAAAGCGGCAGGTCGGCACATTCTACGTCTCCCGCCTTATCACTGCAAGTTAAACCCTATTAAGATTGTGTGGTCAAGGTGAAAAACTACATCCGGTATCATAACGTATCATTCAAGAAAAATGATACGGAAAATTTGATAACCGCTGCGTACAAGAACGTAAGACAATTGGGCAAATTACGTGAACGAAGTAAAGAAAAATGAAAGAGATTTGTGGAAAGCAGATGAATTACAGGACAATGTAGACGATTAAAATATTTTAATAAGACTTTCTTAATCGTCCGGATCATCCTCAAGTTCATCTCCCGAACCCGGTTCATCCAAAGCGGGAACACCAGGCCTTGCAGAAATGATAGAAGGTGTACGTCCAATGTCTGAGAGCAACACCAGTTATTAACGTATGTTGTATTTATTTTACCATACTACAAATATTAATTTTATGAATGAATGAACTTAAAATTACAAAATTACAAACGAAAAATATGGAACTGTTACGCCCTGTTTGAGTCACACTCGAGCGTGATCTTCACGAGTCGATTTCGCCACAGCGCGCTCCATCTACGCTGAACTGCAATTTAAGGTTTGAACGCAGTCCACGACCTTCTGACCTGAAGATCGACGTTAAACCATCGATAGGCTACATAAAAGAGGCAAACAAAAAGAACTTGATAGTTAATTTTACAAATGCTCATTCGAAAATTTCGATATATAGAGTATGAGCTACACTACTATAACAGTGGGTAGTTCACTACAAGTCCGTATTGATGAAATGTGTCTGTGATAAAATAATACTTGTTAACATCCTACAAATATTCATGTTTAATATGTGCAATTTCAGTGATCTTCACCATAGAGTACATACATTAAATTGGCGATTGACAATACCAACGACTGTTCAATTATTCCCTTCCTCTCTGCGGTCACTGAAGACATTCGTAAACAAAATAAAAAATAGAACTGGATATTCACAGACCACCGACATATCATTGAAATCAACGTAGAAAGTTCCCTTTTTTACAATTTGCTTTACGTTGCATTGACGCTGGTAGGTCTTATGGCGACGATGGGATGAGAATGGGTTATGAATGGGAAGTAAGCGGCCGTGGTCTGAATGAAGGCACAGTCCCAGCATTTACCTGACGAGAAAATGGGAAGCCACGGGAAAACTACCTTCAGGGCTGTCAACAGTGGGGTTCGAACGACTGTTACGGCTACTTGCTCGGTGTGGGAAGTTTGACATCGAGGTGGTGCATACGAGAACTAAGTATAACCAACATATCATGGCTTAAAAATAATACCGCCTATCTGACAATCCTCCTCCTATCTATTATTTTCCCTGAGACTGGTCACGCCTCCCAGTCCCTTTTGGATATGAAATCCATCAGAAATGTTTTCGTTTTGTTCGTTCTCGTATGCTTATGTACGAAGGAAAATTTTACTGCAGGAGTACGTAAATACGGCATTCAAACATATATCTCTAAAGTACGGTACGGTAAGGCTCAGTTTCCTTTACACGTGTATGTATGTTCAGTCTTCAGCCCTAACGCTGGTTGGATCCTCAATAGCTCCACCATCATCGATCATAGATGGCCTAGGCATCACTGAAGAGGCGTACTAGGGAAATGAGGAGCGAGGTAATTTCCCGTTCCTTTCCTCAATGAGCCAGAAGATGCTATTACATATCATTTTGCCATGCCCACTGAAATGCATCCACCAGTCGATCCTATGAGCAACATTCCATACCATTCATAGTAGGGACTGGCTGCAAAAGGAATGGCATTACTAGCATCGCTCATACCTCAGTCACTTTCATATTTTCAAAGCCAAGGAAAAGAGAGAGACCGATCAATGAAAGTAACAAACTTGCCCTAGCCTATACCAGAAGACATAGTGCACTGCAAACACTAGGTCCTGCCAGCAAAAGCATTATAAATAAATACATTAGAGCAATACTAAATATTATTTTATGTCCATGGACGGAATATTTTGAAAGGATTCAACTTACCGTCGTTCTTCATAATGAATCATATCCTACGCTAGAAGACTGAAAACGCATGTCTCTAATTGCATAACACAAATAACCCAAGAATGTACATAGGAAGTTAATTTGTTGTGGAATACATTTAATGGTGTCATCAAATCTGTGCGTGCGATATGGCATGATTCATCATTTCGGTGACTGCAAGATGAGTAAATAGAAAAACGGGTGCGGACGAAATGGCAGCTCTCTCAAATAGGAAACCCAGCAAAATATACTACCCATCGGCGAAGGACATTTGCCCACACTAAAGCCGAAATTGAAGAAGAATAGAAACACCCATTTCAAGATAATTATTGTTAATTCACATACGGGTCTGTCTAGATTTATGTCTGGTCAGTTACTTTATAATTCACTGAATACTCTGTGTTTTCTGATACGGGCTAGAGCTAACCCGTCGCTTTCACAATTACATTAGGGAATGTGGCTCAGTTGTGCATCCAGTCCCTGTGATGAATGACTCGAAATTGTTCCTCGTAGGGTCGATTGGTGCAGGCATTTCGGTGGTTTGAGTGATTGATATGTAACAGCACCGTCTGGCTTGGTGGGAAAACAAGAGGTAACTAGCTCACTCATAAATTCCCTAGTACGCTTGTCCATTGACAGCTAAGCTACCTATAACAGCTAATGGGTGGATCTGTTGAGGTACCAGGCATTTAAGAAGAGGACTCACGTAACAGTCAGTTATTTGCTTTACGTCGCACCGACACAGATAGGTCTTATGGCGACGATGAGGCAGGAAGGGGCTAGGATTGGGAAGGAAGCGGTCGTGGCCTTAATTAAGGTACAGCCCCAGCATTTGCTTGGTGTAAACATGGGAAACCACTGAAAACCATATTCAGGGCTGCCAACAGTGGAGTTAGAACCCACGACCTCCCGAATACTGGATACTGACCGCAATTAAGCGACTGTAGCTATCGAGCTCGGTATACGTAACCGTAGGAACATCATTGATCATTAATCTCGGAGAAGTTTGTGTGAATATTTTTCAATGAATATTAATGAAAATAAATTTTCCAGTATGAATAAACTTAATAAATCAATGAATATTCAAGATAAACTTACCTCGGTAGAAGTGAGTCCTTCTCCGCACATGGGGACCAATAATAAGGAATAAAATTTTATCCATTACCACACAGAAACCATCACGGCCCCGATCTGACTTTAAATTCTGAAGCATTTAAATTTTAGTATACCATCTAAGGAATACTTATTATGTTTCAACAAATCTTTCACCAAGGAATACAAATCAAGTGTGCTATTTACAACAAGTGATATTTTAAGATTTTATAAGCAAAACTGGTAATTTCCAAGAACATCAACAAGAGAATTATGGACAATTTAACTGTTTTACCTGTCTTATGACTTACAATTTGAAGATCTTATTTTAATTGTCAAAAATTTTAATGTGTCTTTCCAATTTTAATGTTTATTTCTGATATATTAATATTAATTTATTATGAACTGACGATGTCCCTTAGGGGACGAAACATGTCCTAGATATTAATAAATTATATATTGTATTGAATAGGCGGACCGCTTGATTATAATATTTAAGTTTATCTTGAATATTCATTGATTGATTATAGTCAATACGGGATTAGTATTACTTGAAATAAAGCTGTTAAAGCTTATCACTTGTATTCTTAATAAACTCAAGGTTATAATGGAGAAGTTTTGCGTTAGAATATCATAAACATAATAAGGCGTTTCAAAATGGTAGACACAAACTGCTGGTGTGAATAGAGAAAAAACTGCTAATGAACAAGTCCAGAAACAAACCGTTTCCAAGATATAACTTAAGCACATTATTACAGTCGTCAGAACGTTGTTCGTGTTGTATTCTAGGTACCAGACTCTTCAAGGAATGACAGCAGCGCCTTGTACTCGCGGCAGCATTCAAAACAGTTGTTATGACACCTCACAAGTTTTCAAACGGAGGAGTGACCCCCATTCATTTCACGTGCGAACGTGGCAACGGCAATGGACGGGAGACAGCGCGGTTGTATCTTGGTCTTTCCAAAGAGAAGACAGCCACGGTGATAGTGAGGCACGCTGTATAATCTCCTTTCCTCCTGTAAATTACCGTTAGTGACCCCAGTTGTACCGTACCCAAGGGTAAATACCCTCTAGGATGATGCCTCCATTCCTGTATGAACATCCGACTAACTCAGGGTTGGGCAGAGTGTGGGTTGGTTGTCGGTTGGGTCAGGATAAAAAGTCGATGTTCTACACTACAATATCAATCAATGAGAGGAAATGGAGGTATAACACGAATGAGAAACAATCATAGGGGGTAAGATAGATTTATTGATAAATATCCCCGATCATATTACGAGAAAACAATTAAATCAAGGAATAACAAGATGTCAAAATGAGCAACAAGTGGCAAACACTGACATGTGGTATTTCCGTATGGAGTTACACACTATTGCATTACCACGATACGGTTTCCAAAGTTAAGTTAAATCGAGAGTCGCCGAAATGTTACCGTAAATAAAAGTTACATTATAAAGAAAAGTTACGACGAAAAGAAAAATAATTAAGGCGCAATAGGACGCTATGTAAGTTATGCAAAATACTAGGGACATATCCTATACTCTATTTACAACAATTCAAATAATCAAACTAAACACATATATATACATCGGATATCGAGTAAAATCTTAAATGCTACACAGACTCTAATGTGAATCCCGGTTCACTGCAAAAGATCTAGACAGAACTAGATAAACCACCAATACTTCAGCGCTCAGACTGTTCCCTTTTATAACAACGAGACAAGATATACAACCACAAATAACAATTTAAAACATCATCCTGTAAGGGAAAAACATATAAATAACCCTTGATATCATGAAGAAAGCAATGGGCAACATTGCCTCCTTCTGCTGCATTTGAGCGCTCTACAGCGCGGTCATCCGTAATGTACTTCCGGGTAGATTACGAGCTGAAAAGAAATGTTGAACTCAACTCTATGCTAAAGTTTGGATTCTGTCTCCCGAGGCTGTCACAAGGAAATATCGTCTCATTCACGCCTACAGATAAACACAGGCCAGAAATCAGCTTGCCATGAGATAACGTCTTTCGCCGGCTACACGGAAACTCACGTATATTCATTCCTTCTTAGCATGCTTGTGCCATTTAACAAAATCAAACTCAATAGTCTGGAATTAATACTGTCCATTCTGATCACAATATACACTCAGAAGACACTTGACAGGCACACACATCTGCACAATACTCTTTCTCTTGTCAGGCATAAAATCAGCCTGCACCAATACATTATAATTCAGCATGCAATCTTTATCTCTTATTTCTCATAAATCCCATCATGCATCATGCAAAATAGCTACACCTGCCTCTCTGAATAACCGAAATAAAATGAAATAATACGTATTTAACGTTGTATAAAGATGAAACTGTCAATCTAGCCCTTCTGGCATATATATAAGGAAAACTCGGAATATCCTACACTAAGTAACATGCATAAATAAACAACAGCTAATCCTATCAATCCCTCATTTCCCCAATCATCTAATCATAAAGCAAAATGAAAATAAAATAAACATGCATTATTCTCGTATCCGAATCTATCATAATAACAAAATTAAACACATGCCGTCAGGCTTACTTTACATAAAATTAAAAGTCATATCTGCACTGCCCTAGTACCTTAACATAATTTACATATCATGCCATCAATAACACATGCGTCTTAACTGAATTCCATCCGACGACTCTCGAGATACCAGGTTAGCAGCTTACATCCCCGCTGATTGAGGGATTTACTCCATGTTAATCACAGCATTAACATGTGGGAATGCACTTCCTTCTTCTGCATGCATAGCCATCAACTTGCTGGAAAATAATTCACTGGAACACAGAAGACTTTGGTTGACAATATCTTCGCTGCTCAATGCTACGAGCCGAAATACCCTTTCTCTTTACAAGATCAGCTAAACACACTGATACATTTATAATACACACTTCACTTAAAGGGTGAGAATACAGTTTGAAAAGCAGCACACGGTTCGTTACAAAGGTTCCTCGCGAAACGCGCCCGTCGCGAAGTAGTGAAACAATAACACGTCTCCTCTACACTTGCTACACAGCGGTCACTAAACACCGTCTTTAGATATTGAAAGTAAACTCTGCCAAAATATACTCTTCCATTTACTCAAGAACAGTAAAATCTTCCAACTGCACAATTTAAAATATCATTTAGAACCAGTTACTGGTACTGGAATAACACCACGTTAATCACGATCACCAATCAGAGTTTGTGCTTCCGCACTATCCAAGCATTTAACACAGAGTGACGCTCTCCATAGCTTGGGTTACTGAGGAGGCTTCGGTGACGCCATTTCAATACTGGGGTTCCCGGGTGTCTGAACCAACCACCAATCAGAAAATTCGTCGTATATGATGACACAATATTTATTGTGATATATTTACAAAACACAGCTCAAACACTAGCAAATCGCTTCCACCACTTTTTATATTACATTTCCAAATATATCTGACTTCAGAAACTGTGGAAAACCGATTACCGACAGAAACTGACTTTAGCAACTGAGCACGTTGGTCATTCTGGAATTAAGATTTGGCGCGGTGTGGCCTCCATGTTTGCCAAGTCCTTAAGTTCCCATTGGCTGAAATATCTTGCTTGGTCAGCATCTAATACACGTGTCGATACTTGCCAACGCTTGGTTACGCCACCCTTTCTCACGCTCATACGGAAATATGAAGCAATATACAGCGACTCACTGTCTTGCTCAACATCCGGTATCAATTATCTTGGGATACGATGCTTTAACATATTAGGCTGTAACTTTCATAAATAAATTTTACATATTGGTCAAATAATACTCTAATTATTATTATGGGCCGGCAGGATACGGCTCACAGTCATATTGGTTATCGGAAATTATTGGTTGCGGGCCTAATACTTATTAGGACCTCTTTCCTAGCTCGATTGTCCTGTTCTTATCTATGCTGCTTAATACCAGTGGTTGCGCCGTAATGAGGCGTACTAAGCAACATGAGGCATGAGGCAGTTTGCCATTGCTACCCTCACTGTCCCAGAAATTGCTATTAAAGCACGACTGGCCCTATGAGTAGCCCTTTTCATAATATCAGGAAGTTAAGGATCGTGCTCCAACTGTCGTATCTCAACACCACCCATTCCTCAACTGCTTATTGGATCATGGCCATAATTGAGACTGATCTTCTGTGGAAGCTATATTTTACTCTGACCTGTGTCAAGAGATAGGTGCAAAAATACTGTATCCATTAAGAAATGACATCAGGTGTAGCTTGTACCTATTTTCGAACACCTTGTAGGTACTGTATAGGAGATATCCTCGCTGAGGTGCGAAAATCGCAAATGTGACAATGTTACTCCATTGTTGTGTCGGTCGAAAAATCCCTCAAAGAGCAAAACTCAAATGTTTAGATTTCTACGATGTTATCTACATTCCATTACATGAACTGTGTAATCCTTTATAGAAGCTACGCTTTCAAAATCATTTTGTTATTCAACTTCTTTCAGGCTAAATTTGCCGATGTAGGCTATTAACTAAGTATGATTCCGGATGAAGATACGGTCATTCATTTCCGATGCCCTGTCAAAATGTATAACTTAATTTGTGTGTTACACTTTACTATTTATTAATTAATTTATTTAATTACTTTTCTTCGATCTTTATAACGGAGAAAAATAACAACATATCCAAACCCAAGCCAACTCTGGAAATTTGCAAACTACAGAAAACTAAACAATAACAGAATCAAATCAAAAAGAGGATTGTTCTCCCATTCGGAGAGAAGATATCAAAATGAAAAAGGATAAAGAATACCTCACGACATCAAACTGAACAGTAACAGTAACAGAACAACATAGAACATAAGAATAATAGGAATAGTAGTTCCTCAAAGCAGTGATACCTGCGAGGTGGATCCTGGAGCTAACCAGATACTTGACGATAGCCAGAGGATCGCGAGGTTGCTCACGATGAGAATGAAAATATAGAAATGAATGATAGTTCCTCCGAGCAGTGATAACTGCGAGAAGGAGCTTGGTGTTAACCAGATACTTGGCGATATCCAAAGGATGGTAAGGTTGCTCGCGATAAGTATTGGCAACAGAGCATCCCCAGGTAGAGGCTAACAACCTGCCCCTTCTGACATGATTGAGTCAGCAAGACTTGAAATACATACATATATACAACAAGATATGTACGACAATGTAAAACAAGGAATGCAAGGAATCAAGGAAAATAGTTATGAAGTCGCTAAAGGAATATAGGGAAACGGAGGAATTGCAGAAAAATAAGTTTTCTGTAAAGGAAATAATAGAAAATTAAAATTGTTGAAAGGAAGAAATTTTGGATGAAGGAACAAACAGAGTTAATAAATAGGGAGTGTAGGATGAACCAAACCGAGAGAGTGGGGGACAGAATAAATAAAATTAATAAGGGAGGGAAGAGGTCTGATAAACAGAACATTGATTACGACCAGGGGTGAACTACTTCCGCGAAGAATTAGGAGAGAAAAACAAATGGAATTGTGGAAAGGGGGACGAGGTTTCATGGAGAGATACCGAGTTAACGATATTTGAGTTTGATAAAGATATTTCAAGAGAGGAAGTACTAGAGGTGATACGAAAACTTAAGTGTAGGTTGCGGGGTGGGGGGGGGGGGAGAGGTGGAGAAGCAACGGTATCAGCAACTTGATTTGGAAAGAAATAGGTAAATACAGACATATGGTAGAAGGCATAGTAAAACTATTCAATAGGATCTTCGACGGCGGTAAATTTCATAAGAGTGGGAAAGAGGGAATATAATGTCCAATCTATAAGAATAAAGGTAACAAAAATCTCCCGAGTAATTATAGAGGGATAACATTAGTGGACTCCTTGAACAAGATTTACACAGGAGCACAGCAAACAGGCTGAGAGACTTGGCTGAAGAGAAGTCGGTACTGTCGGTACTCTTTCAGGTTAGTTTTAGAAAGGGAAGAAGGACGACGGATAATATAATGACAGTGAAGATGGTCATAGAAAAATACCTGAACAGGGAAAGATGCAAAGTATACCTAGCTGCCATAAATTTTGAAAAAGCGTTCGATACATTGAGTAGAAGAGCGCTAATAGAAAAATTAGGAAGGATAGGAGTGTCAAGAAAGATGTATATTGTTACATAAAACTGGAAGAAAATTGAGTAAGTAGTCCGATAGATTGTAAGATGAGATTAAAACAGAGATACAACTTATTGCCGATTTTATTTATATTATTCAGAAGCGATATGTTGCAAGTGTGACGTAAGTTGCACATGAAATTATTATGTGTGGGACGGCGATGGTGGATAAATAGATTGATGATGGACGTATGAAAATACAACTAAGATTGTAGAACATTCATTGCAACCAACCATTAAATACAGCACGTAGCATAGTTTGACGCTGGTCTGACCAGCATGGTACCATAAACAACGCAAGCGAAGCAATTTACAGCACACAGTGAAAAGGATTACTGACCTTGATCAGAATAGGCGTGCGCAGCTTAAAGCAAAGTTCACTTTTCAAATACTAAGTGGAAGCAAATAAGCAGAGTGCGCGAAAATGCTTTTTGCTGAAACCATTCCAAAGGTGTGCGTGGTAAGTACAATTTGGGGAGGAGTATAGTAAAGGCCGAAACAGTAATCAGGGAAACAGAACCAACCGTATTTTGATAATAGACATGTATTGTAAAGACAACAAAAATGATCACACGAAACAAAGTAGAATGATTATTTGAAATGAATGACTATGTTCAGCAGTAAACAATCGAAATATTAATAATATCACCTTAAAATAGGGCAATAAATTGATGCAGAAAACCAAATGGATTATCGATATTTAGTTGTTTGACACAAAATAAGGGATTATACACCATAAGATTGACTAGAATTTAACAACAAGTATCCTACCGATATATATTACCACACAAATTATAAAAGGAATTTTAAAAGATACCTAGGCCACTGTACAATATCCAAAAAACTCACAGGATAGGATAAAGGAAAAATAACAGATAACGGGAAGAGAAAATAGTATCGAAGGGCTGGCAAAGGGAAAAGAAAGGTATAGCCTGCAACTAATTTTTTTAAACAAAGAGAGCACACACCGAAAACTAGGCTTAAATGAGAGTTTCGAAAAGGTCACAGATAGTACAGTCAGTTTATTGTGTCTGTTCACAGATATTTATATCCTTTCTCATTTACATTTCTTTCTTTCACTTCTAATTGGGGAATGAAATTTAGAAAATCCAAGTATGATCTTGAAATAGAACACCAAAGTCTACAGCTTTATCTTGCAGCCACAGCAAATATAAAGTTGCACTTCCAGCCAGGAGGGCATGTTGGAAAAGGAAAATAGTTTCAATTGAAAAAGCGGAAAGAGATTAAAACTCGCTCACCCAGCCAGCGGTCTTGAGTTCGGATAGTGAGCAGTAGACGAAGTAAACATCGCATACGGGCCAGCCGTATAATGCGAATAAAAGGAGTCCTCCCTCCACACAGTTCGTTGCACAAAGTCGGACTCGATGATCGAGGCCAGAGCAGGCCTATTTGTATCGCAAAAGAAGAGTCCAGAAGGAGCGAGAGCGCATGGTGACGACACAAGCAGCGTGCAGAGGGGAGGGGCGGAGGGAGAGCAGTAGTGAAGCACAGGGCCGGCTGAGCGAGCGGACGGAACACACGCAGAGGTTAGAAGCAACAGTAGACCAGTTGAAGAGGTAGAATTGTAGAGATAGGGGAGGGCACGGAGGAAATAACTGGTCGGCGCCGGTAGTGAACGAGTAAGAGATCCCAGGATTAATTTTTTTCTGATGACGTGATTTTGCTTACATTAACAGGAGGGGATCTACAGAGCAGTTTGAATGCAGTTTCGGAATACGCTAGGAAGTGGTCCGTGATAATTAATGGTAACAAATCGAAGGTGATACCTAAGAAATAGTGAAGAAGGAACTAAAGGAATTGGGTGGTCCAGGGGTAGAGGATTGAAGAGGTAGAAAAGCTGGAATATCTAGGTGTTTTTATAAATAAAAGAGGGGGATGGGAAATCAAGTAAAGAAAACGAAATGGAAGGGGACGTTGGCTCTCTCAGTGGCTAAAATTCTAGAGAGAAATTTTCCGGGGTAAATTATAAGATATTGAGGTTAGTGTTAAGGACAATAGTGTTAAGCAGACTGTTGTATATAGCTGAATTATGGGTACTAGAGGAAAAGAGTGAAATGCTAAGTGAAATTATTTGTAAATTCATTAAAATGGTAATGCGACTCCCGCAATGTACAGAGAATGTAGGGGTGATATTAATGTGCGGGGATATATAGAAGTGGAATGTATAATGAGAGTACTTAATTATTGGATGCGTTTATAAAGAGGGGAGGGGGTAAAGTGTTCCAAGCGGCCTATCAGCAACAACTGAAAAGTATGTATGACGGGAGCTGGCTGTAAAAAATTAAATTGTATGTGAGAGGGTGCGTATGGGTTTCATTTGGCAGGAGGTCTGGAATAGAAGGGACGGTAGAAGTCAGAGGGCGATTATAATGTGAATCAGTGACATAAATAGGCAAGAATATTTGGAAGAAAGTAGTAATAGAGTTTCCCTTAGTTTATTTAATAATGTAATACAAGTCTCAAAGATAAATATTAAGAATGTGGATAGAATGAAGAGAGAAGGTCTATTATGATGGCTTATGGAACTGCACAAACACAGAACTTAACTTGATATTAATATTCAAAAAATAATTTGTTATTAAGATTCCTCCTATTTAATACTTAACATCGACTATTTAACTATAAAAAATTCATACCTAAACTAAAACATGTTTCGGCCTGTTTTTATCCATTCTCGCACTCAGTCAGAATCAATCACCTCACTTAGCAGTGTTAACATCAGTGGATGTTTGAAGGAACGCGAGGAATTGTTTTTATTTATTCGCCCATTTCAATTAAGTTTAATTCGTTCTCTCATATTCTGTTTTTTCTTTTCTCTCTAGCCCTCTTTCTCAACATGCGCTAAATGAATCAATTTATAAATTCAAACATCAGGTTCCATATTGAAATCAAAGAAAAATACTTTATACTACATGAGAACGAAAGATCGCAGAGATACCATCTTCAACTATCAGTCAGCCTAGAATCTGTTCATCATATTTTCAACGAATATCTTGACGAAGGTTTAATCGAAGAACTTTTTTAACAAGCAAATAAACAACAACAACACTATTTTATAGAATACTGCACACATTTATTTCAATTTGTACAAAAATATTTCAATGTGTATATCCCTCCTTTAACGTGTGTTTGACATGTACTAAAAATAAGTGATTGAATTTGATGAGGGTGGCCACAAGAAGGCCGAAGCATGTTTTAGCTTAGGTATGATTTTTTAATTGTTATGTGGTCGATTTTAGGTATTGAAAAGGTAGAATGTTCATAATACATTATGTTTAAGAATTAATTTTTGAATATTGTTAATATTAGTACGTGACCAACAATGAAATTCATAGGTTGTGATTGTATTACTTTCATATTATCAGTTCCAATATTACTGTCTTAGACTATGAATTGGTAATTTAAAGTATGTGTAAAAGTACTCTATATATTCTTTCTTTTTTTCTTTCTTTCATGATCCATTTACCCTCCAGGGTTAGTTTTTCCCTCGGACATAGGGAGGGATCCCACTTCTACCTCCTCAAGGGCAATGTCCGGGAGCGTGAGACATTGAGTCGGTGGGGATACAACTGGGAGTATAACCAGTGCCTCGCCCAGGCGGTCTCACCTGCTATTCTGAGCAGGGCCCTTGAGTAGGGATGGGAGGATCGGAACGAATAGGCAAGGAAGAGGGAAGGAAGCATCCGTGGCCGTATGTTAGGTACCATCCCGGCATTTTCCTGGAGGAGAATGGGGAAAACAGGGAAAACCATTTCGAGGATAGCTGAGAGGACACCATATCCCCTCTACTCAGTTGACCTCCCGAGGTGACTGGACCCGTTCCATCCCTCGTACCACATTTCAAATTTCGTGGCAGAGCCGGGAATCGAATCCTGGCCTTCGGTGGTGACAGCTTATCACACTAACTGCTACACCACAAAGGCAGACCATTCAATAGTAAGACTGTTAAATTTGGAGCTGTTGCTAATATATAGTATGTTCTTCTATCCCTTTTACTGCATTGCTAAAAATTAAATCTACTTCGTCATGCAAAGATTCATTTCCTCAACTCAGTCTGTGGCGTATGCAACTGATATTTTCTATCTCTATCGTCCACAGTCATCTTTTTGCACCCTCAGGGCTTGCACTGAAACTTAAATAGCCGGTGTACTTTGCCGCCGTCCTTAATTCACAAGGGAATAGAGACTCCCGTCAAACAACGTACTATTCGCTCTACACTTTGGGTAGATAATAATGAACAGGAAGCTCATTATTGTCCTGGGCGAGTAACGCCGTCAGTATTCACGTTGCGTTATTTGAACTCTGTCATGGGTGACGATAACGGCTCAATGCGTAGGTGAAACGTGTCCTTCTATAACATATCGAGATAATCGTATTCGGCAGGTAATGAGAAAGTGATATATTCATCAGCGCCGCATTGATAGCATATACATTTTGAAACTGAATACGATCTCTGCAGTATGATATCGCACGATATCTGTCTGCTGAATTGTGATTGTGTCAGGGCATTGGGTGAAATATGTCCACACTTCAATATTTAATTGAACATATCTTCCAGTGAAACTTTATTAAAGCACGAACTATGGAGTATTGGTCGATTTATATCAGATGGCTAGGAATTTCGACTGGTGGTATTACCTTCCAGAAATCTATATATAGAAACTATATATTTATATTCCAAGATGACCTCATCTCACGAATTGTGAGTCACTACGAAGATACTCAATTCTAATTGAAATTCAAATTATTAGAAAAGTGCATACTATTCTATAGATTAAAATTACCACAACAATATCGTGAACAGCACAAATCAGAATCTGTAAACTGCCGTGACCTACGTATGAGAGATATGGGAATTTAGGATGCTGAGTGAATATTTTACGAGTTTCAGTGTAGGGTGATGAATAATCAACCTCTTTATGAGATTCCATATATACTTCATTGCACCGCCTCTGCAACCAAATAGTTGACTTATTTTGTCTCTTGTTACTTGTAACTTCAGTCAAGTCCTATATGAAGTGGTGCTAACTCAAGTCGAGCCTGACACATTACGGCAGAATGTCTTTAATCAATCCAATCGAGCCATACACTTTGAGGAGCCACGTATTTATTAATTCCAAGTCCTAAATGTTGGAAGGCCACGTATTTACTTTTTCCTCTCTGTGCAGGAAATGCTCGCACTTGAGCGCTAGCTTAATGAGCATGTGCAGATAACTCAAGCGTATGTGAGGTACATTATTGTAGTGGATACAGAGCGAGGTTGTAGTTCAATAATAGTCATTATCTTTGAAGTTCTGGTTTAATTTCAATGTTCTATTCATATCACTTTTATAACAAGTAGTAGCTTTCTTGAATGACGTATATTCCAAGACCCGGTGGTAATGTCCTCACCACGGAACCCCTTATCCCGTTGAAGCTCCCTAAACAGACGTTCTCGATGACGGATTACACTCACTTGTAGTTTGAAATGTGAAGTTTAAAGTACAACTTCCGAAGTGAAAATCAGAACGTATGAGTCAATTGTTTCACTAGATGAATTTCAAAGCCAAGTCATAGAAAATAAAATCTGTATACGTAGAAAACTAAGATGAATTTGTTTCTAAATAATAAATAAAGTTCTAACGTCGACCTAGAAATATATTAGAGACTAGCAAACGTACCCGTGCTTCGCTACGGTATTCTACATTGTATACGGATATCGACGTAAATACTGTGCGTGCAGCAAATGAGATTGTTTTAAAATTGCATGTCTCTTAGCCTTATCCGAGAAATAGCATGGGGAGGTCCACATACGTTGTTTCCAATGTAAAGTGAGGGTTGCGGAGTTGTGATGATAACGCCAGGCTCACTTGCCTACTGCCATTCACAATCGAGTTGGCAAGTTTACATTATAATTGCAGGCCCCAATGCCTACCGCGCTCGCAATCGATTTGGGGAGTTTTAGTTACAATGGCAGACCCATTTCCTACTTTCAGACAGGTTACAGTTGAGGAGTTTTTATTATAATACCAGGCAACTTCCCTACCACCAGTCAAAATTGAGTTGTGCAGTTATCATTGTAATGACAGTCCCTTTTTACTGCTGCTAGCCAGCTTACTGCCAGTCACACAGAATTAGTGAGTTTCCATGAAAATAGCAGACCACTATGCCTAATGCTAGTCAAATTTTAGATTGGAACATTTGTTTATAATGGCGGGCACCCTGGCCTAGAGCCAAACACAATAGAGTAGGGGACTTACGAACAAAACTGCATGATCCCTTGCCTTCTGCAAGACAAATCGAAAAGTGAATTATTCATTAAAATGGTAGGCCCTCCTTACTAATGCCAGTTACACAGGAGTTGGAGAAGGACCCCATTCCTACTGCCAGCAGTCAAAGTCGGTGTAGGGAGTACTGATTACAATAGCAGACACATCCTTTCTCGATCGCTACAAATCGACATCCATGAATATATACAGATGGACATACGAAAGTATATGAATGTTTACAATATTGCAGACCTTCATTTACAGATTAACTGCTGCTAAACGGTACGTCATATCGACAAAGGATTGTACCGTAAGGCGCAGTATTTAGCGATCTAAATGGCTGGTCCTATGATATTTTCTCGCATCTAATCTATTCATGGGTCAGATTGAATCAGAAACGTTGAAATTTGTGTAAGAATATCTTACAATGCATTACTTTTCGGATAATTATGTGACATAGCATTTGGCTCACATATGGGTACTGGGTGGGCCAATGTTCGTGTAGAGTTTGATCATACTATCTTTCCTGTAAGTGATTGAAATGATGCACATGAGAAGAAAAGGTTTAGAAATTAATTTCCATTAAGGCAGGTAGATTTCCATTAAGTTTGGTTGTGTGTATTTTGAGGGAGTGCAAAATCACGGTTTCGATTTCGTATAAACCTCCAATTAGTTCAGGGATTTAGAAACAATATTTGCCCTAAAACCTCCCCAAAGGACAGGTGGATTCTAAATATGAAGTTTGGTGGAAATATATCCAGTAATTTTCAAGTTAGAGAAAGACAAACAGACCAACAAACAAACAAACAAAGAAACAAACAAACTAACTAACTAACTAACTGACACCAAGGAAACCTACCCTTGGACAGATGGATGCTATATATAAAATTTGGTTCAAATATCTTGTTAGTTTTCAAGTTGTAAGAAGTACGCTTTACACGCACCCGCTCTTGTGTTAAGTCCGCTAGGATTTGTACCGAAAAACGGTCCGTTAATGATATCTCCCTTACTAAATCCTGTTATCGAAATGATGCACATGAGAAAAAAAAAGGTTTTGAAATTAATTTTCATTAAGGGAGGTTGATTTCCATTAAGTTCGGTTGTGTATACATTGAGGGAGAGCAAAATCACGGTTTCGGTTTCGTAAAAATCCCCACTCAGTTCAATGATTTAGAAACGATATTTGCGCTAAAAAAACCTACCAAAGGAGAGGTGGATTCTAAATATGATGTTTGGTGGAAATATATATTTAGTAGTTTTCAAGTTATAGAAGGACAGACAAACAGACAAACAGACAAACAGACAAACAAACAAACAGACACGTAAGCTAAAAATGATGCAGACGGTCATTATTACACCTGAAACGGATAACTGTACGGAAATTTCGAAAAAATAATCAATGTACAGACACACGGTCGTTACGACTTTATTTTTTGCGCAAAAACCTACCCAAGGACAGGTGGATTCTAAATATGAAGTTTGGTGGAAATATATCCAGTAGTTTTCAAGTTATAGAAATCAGACAAACAGACACCTGAAACGGATAACTGTACGGAAATTTCGCCAAAATAATCAATGTACAGACACACGGTCGTTACGATTTTATTTATATAGATGACGGATAAGCATGAGCACGTTGAAAAGTGCAGACTTCCACTTCGAGATTCATATCTCCTAAACGGTTTATGATATCAAGAAACGGTTTGCGCCATCAGACGCCTCATTTATTGCTCTACATGTTTGTTTCTAAACCATATCCTCGCATCCCCAATATTAAGGGGGTAAATTGAGTTCAAGTTTTGAATAGGGTGAAATTTGGGTGCATTTTTAACATTTTACATTACATTTTGCCTACTTATGTATCAGCTAGTATCATGAAATTTGGTACACATATGTCCCTTAATCGTGCCAATGTGCGCACCTAACGTGATGATCCTATCATTCTTATAAGTGTGTCAAAAAATGAAATATACTTGTAAAAATCACCAAATTTACGAACAATCCAGAAATACGGCCAAATTTAACGTATAAGGGAGAGAGATACGACAAAATGTCACAGGACCAAAGTTGTAGATCACTCCGAATTGAAGCGACATTGTGCCATCCGTTTTGTGATACGACTTACCGTATAGCCAAAAAATAGCTCAAAAGGAATGTCTGCACAGTCATTAAAATTGCCTCCATATTTCGATATCTTTAGGGATAAAAAGTGAAAAATTTGAACATCTTGGAATTTTCCCGTCGGTTAGGGACCAAAAGCTATAATTTCACCAAATTTAAATTGTCTACCTCGTCTGGCAGGTTGTGCCGCCATCTTGATTTGGGGGGATAGGGGATAAAAATGAGGAAATTCCCGAAAATTTTTAAGCCCACGAAACCTATAGGTTATCGTTTTGGATATACTATACGACTGGGTTCTTATGCTGAGCCCAAAATTTGAGCCCCCCCAGCGTGCACCCTTCAGGGAATTTTGAGAATTTCCGATTTTTCTAGGGATCCTGGGGTCATCAGTTTCCCCCGTACCAAGTTTCAAATTTCTGAGATTTCTGGAAGTCCCTCATTAATTCACGTCTTTTTTCATTTTTAAATATTTATATATACATCGCTCCAGCCCGACTTGCTTTTATATATATAGATGACGGATAAGCATGAGCACGTTGAAAAGTGCAGACTTCCACTTCGAGATTCATATCTCCTAAACGGTTTATGATATTAAGAAACGGTTTGCGCCATCAGACGCGTCATTTATTGCTCTAAATGTTTGTTGCTAAACCATATCCTCGTATGTCCCATATTAAGGGGGTACATTGAGTTCAAATTTTGAATAGGGTGAAATTTGGGTGCATTTTTAACATTTTACATTACATTTTGCCTACTTATGTATAAGCTAGAATCATGAAATTTGGTACACATATGTCCCTTAATCGTGCCAATGTGCGCACCTAACGTGATGATCCTATCATTCTTATAAGTGTGTCAAACAATGAAATATACTTGTAAAAATCACCAAATTTACGAACAATCCAGAAATACGGCCAAATTTAACGTATAAGGGAGAGAGATACGACAAAATGTCACAGGACCAAAGTTGTAGATGACTCCGAATTGAAGCGAAATTGTGCCATCCGTTTTGTGATACGACTTACCGTTTAGCCAAAAAATAGCTCAAAAGGAATGTCTGCACAGTCATTAAAATTGCCTCCATATTTCGATATCTTTAGGGGTAAAAAGTGAAAAATTTGAACATCTTGGAATTTTCCCGTCCGTTAGGGACCAAAAGCTATAATTTCACCACATTTCAATTGTCTACCTCGTCTGGCAGGTTGTGCCGCCATCTTGATTTGGGGGGATAGGGGATAAAAATGAGGAAATTCCCGAAAATTTTTAAGCCCACGAAACCTATAGGTTATCGTTTTGGATATACTATACGACTGTGTTCTTATGCTGAGCCCAAAATTTGAGCCCCCCCAGCGTGCCCCCTTCAGGAAATTTTGAGAATTTCCGATTTTTCTAGGGATCCTGGGGTCATCAGTTTCCCCCGTACCAAGTAAAAATTTCTGACATTTCTGGAAGTGCCTCATTAATTCACCTCTTTTTTCATTTTTAAATATTTATATATACATCGCTCCAGCCCGACTTGCTTTTATATATATAGATGACGGATAAGCATGAGCACGTTGAAAAGTGCAGACTTCCACTTCGAGATTCGTATCTCCTAAACGGTTTATGATATTAAGAAACGGTTTGCGCCATCAGACGCGTCATTTATTGCTCTAAATATTTGTTGCTAAACCATATCCTCGTATGTCCCATATTAAGGGGGTAAATTGAGTTCAAATTTTGAATAGGGTGAAATTTGGGTGCATTTTTAACATTTTACATTACATTTTGCCTACTTATGTATAAGCTAGAATCATGAAATTTGGTACACGTATGTCCCTTAATCGTGCCAATGTGCGCACCTAACGTGATGATCCTATCATTCTTATAAGTGTGTCAAACAATGAAATATACTTGTAAAAATCACCAAATTTACGAACAATCCAGAAATACGACCAAATTTAACGTATAAGGGAGAGAGATACGACAAAATGTCACAGGACCAAAGTTGTAGATCACTCCGATTTGAAGCGACATTGTGCCATTCGTTTTGTGATACGACTTACCGTTTAGCCAAAAAATTGCTCAAAGGAATGTCTGCACAGTCATTAAAATTGCCTCCATATTTCGATATCTTTAGGGGTAAAAAGTGAAAAATTTGAACATCTTGGAATTTTCCCGTCGGTTAGGGACCAAAAGCTATAATTACACCGCATTTCAATTGTCTACCTCGTCTGGCAGGTTGTGCCGCCATCTTGATTTGGGGGGATAGGGGATAAAAATGAGGAAATTCCCGAAAATTTTTAAGCCCACGAAACCTATAGGTTATCGTTTTGGATATACTATACGACTGTGTTCTTATGCTGAGCCCAAAATTTGAGCCCCCCCAGCGTGCCCCCTTCAGGGAATTTTGAGAATTTCCGATTTTTCTAGTGATCCTGGGGTCATCAGTTTCCCCCGTACCAAGTTTCAAATCTCTGAGATTTCTGGAAGTGCCTCATTAATTCACGTCTTTTTTCATTTTTAAATATTTATATATACATCGCTCCAGCCCGACTTGCTTTTATATATATAGATGACGGATAAGCATGAGCACGTTGAAAAGTGCAGACTTCCACTTCGAGATTCGTATCTCCTAAACGGTTTATGATATTAAGAAACGGTTTGCGCCATCAGACGCGTCATTTATTGCTCTAAATGTTTGTTGCTAAACCATATCCTCGTATGTCCCATATTAAGGGGGTAAATTGAGTTCAAATTTTGAATAGGGTGAAATTTGGGTGCATTTTTAACATTTTACATTACATTTTGCCTACTTATGTATAAGCTAGAATCATGAAATTTGGTACACGTATGTCCCTTAATCGTGCCAATGTGCGCACCTAACGTGATGATCCTATCATTCTTATAAGTGTGTCAAACAATGAAATATACTTGTAAAAATCACCAAATTTACGAACAATCCAGAAATACGACCAAATTTAACGTATAAGGGAGAGAGATACGACAAAATGTCACAGGACCAAAGTTGTAGATCACTCCGATTTGAAGCGACATTGTGCCATTCGTTTTGTGATACGACTTACCGTTTAGCCAAAAAATTGCTCAAAGGAATGTCTGCACAGTCATTAAAATTGCCTCCATATTTCGATATCTTTAGGGGTAAAAAGTGAAAAATTTGAACATCTTGGAATTTTCCCGTCGGTTAGGGACCAAAAGCTATAATTACACCGCATTTCAATTGTCTACCTCGTCTGGCAGGTTGTGCCGCCATCTTGATTTGGGGGGATAGGGGATAAAAATGAGGAAATTCCCGAAAATTTTTAAGCCCACGAAACCTATAGGTTATCGTTTTGGATATACTATACGACTGTGTTCTTATGCTGAGCCCAAAATTTGAGCCCCCCCAGCGTGCCCCCTTCAGGGAATTTTGAGAATTTCCGATTTTTCTAGTGATCCTGGGGTCATCAGTTTCCCCCGTACCAAGTTTCAAATCTCTGAGATTTCTGGAAGTGCCTCATTAATTCACGTCTTTTTTCATTTTTAAATATTTATATATACATCGCTCCAGCCCGACTTGCTTTTATATATATAGATGACGGATAAGCATGAGCACGTTGAAAAGTGCAGACTTCCACTTCGAGATTCGTATCTCCTAAACGGTTTATGATATTAAGAAACGGTTTGCGCCATCAGACGCGTCATTTATTGCTCTAAATGTTTGTTGCTAAACCATATCCTCGTATGTCCCATATTAAGGGGGTAAATTGAGTTCAAATTTTGAATAGGGTGAAATTTGGGTGCATTTTTAACATTTTACATTACATTTTGCCTACTTATGTATAAGCTAGAATCATGAAATTTGGTACACGTATGTCCCTTAATCGTGCCAATGTGCGCACCTAACGTGATGATCCTATCATTCTTATAAGTGTGTCAAACAATGAAATATACTTGTAAAAATCACCAAATTTACGAACAATCCAGAAATACGGCCAAATTTAACGTATAAGGGAGAGAGATACGACAAAATGTCACAGGACCAAAGTTGTCGATCACTCCGAATTGAAGCGACATTGTGCCATCCGTTTTGTGATACGACTTACCGTTTAGCCAAAAAATAGCTCAAAGGAATGTCTGCACAGTCATTAAAATTGCCTCCATATTTCGATATCTTTAGGGGTAAAAAGTGAAAAATTTGAACATCTTGGAATTTTCCCGTCGGTTAGGGACCAAAAGCTATAATTTCACCACATTTCAATTGTCTACCTCGTCTGGCAGGTTGTGCCGCCATTTTGATTTGGGGGGATAGGGGATAAAAATGAGGAAATTTCCGAAAATTTTTAAGCCCACGAAACCTATAGGTTATCGTTTTGGATATACTATACGACTGTGTTCTTATGCTGAGCCCAAAATTTGAGCCCCCCCAGCGTGCCCCTTTCAGGGAATTTTGAGAATTTCCGATTTTTCTAGGGATCCTGGGGTCATCAGTTTCCCCCGTACCAAGTTTAAAATTTCTGAGATTTCTGGAAGTGCCTCATTAATTCACGTCTTTTTTCATTTTTAAATATTTATATATACATCGCTCCAGCCCGACTTGCTTTTATATATATAGATGACGGATAAGCATGAGCACGTTGAAAAGTGCAGACTTCCACTTCGAGATTCATATCTCCTAAACGGTTTATGATATTAAGAAACGGTTTGCGCCATCAGACGCGTCATTTATTGCTCTAAATGTTTGTTGCTAAACCATATCCTCGTATGTCCCATATTAAGGGGGTAAATTGAGTTTAAATTTTGAATAGGGTGAAATTTGGGTGCATTTTTAACATTTTACATTACATTTTGCCTACTTATGTATAAGCTAGAATCATGAAATTTGGTACACATATGTCCCTTAATCGTGCCAATGTGCGCACCTAACGTGATGATCCTATCATTCTTATAAGTGTGTCAAACAATGAAATATACTTGTAAAAATCACCAAATTTACGAACAATCCAGAAATACGGCCAAATTTAACGTATAACGGAGAGAGATACGACAAAATGTCACAGGACCAAAGTTGTAGATCACTCCGAATTGAAGCGACATTGTGCCATCCGTTTTGTGATACGACTTACCGTTTAGGCAAAAAATAGCTCAAAGGAATGTCTGCAAAGTCATTAAAATTGCCTCCATATTTCGATATCTTTAGGGGTAAAAAGTGAAAATTTTGAACATCTTGGAATTTTCCCGTCGGTTAGGGACCAAAAGCTATAATTTCACCACATTTCAATTGTCTACCTCGTCTGGCAGGTTGTGCCGCCATCTTGATTTGGGGGGTTAGGGGATAAAAATGAGGAAATTCCCGAAAATTTTTAAGCCCACGAAACTTATAGGTTATCGTTTTGGATATACTATACGACTGGGTTCTTATGCTGAGCCCAAAATTTGAGCCCCCCCAGCGTGCACCCTTCAGGGAATTTTGAGAATTTCCGATTTTTCTAGGGATCCTGGGGTCATCAGTTTCCCCCGTACCAAGTTTCAAATTTCTGAGATTTCTGGAAGTGCCTCATTAATTCACGTCTTTTTTCATTTTTAAATATTTATATATACATCGCTCCAGCCCGACTTGCTTTTATATATATAGATGACGGATAAGCATGAGCACGTTGAAAAGTGCAGACTTCCACTTCGAGATTCATATCTCCTAAACGGTTTATGATATTAAGAAACGGTTTGCGCCATCAGACGCGTCATTTATTGCTCTAAATGTTTGTTGCTAAACCATATCCTCGTATGTCCCATATTAAGGGGGTAAATTGAGTTTAAATTTTGAATAGGGTGAAATTTGGGTGCATTTTTAACATTTTACATTACATTTTGCCTACTTATGTATAAGCTAGAATCATGAAATTTGGTACACGTATGTCCCTTAATCGTGCCAATGTGCGCACCTAACGTGATGATCCTGTCATTCTTATAAGTGTGTCAAAAAATGAAATATACTTGTAAAAATCACCAAATTTACGAACAATCCAGAAATACGGCCAAATTTAACGTATAAGGGAGAGAGATACGACAAAATGTCACAGGACCAAAGTTGTAGATGACTCCGAATTGAAGCGACATTGTGCCATCCGTTTTGTGATACGACTTACCGTTTAGCCAAAAAATAGCTCAAAAGGAATGTCTGCACAGTCATTAAAATTGCCTCCATATTTCGATATCTTTAGGGATAAAAAGTGAAAAATTTGAACATCTTGGAATTTTCCCGTCGATTAGGGACCAAAAGCTATAATTTCACCAAATTTCAATTGTCTACCTCGTCTGGCAGGTTGTGCCGCCATCTTGATTTGGGGGGATAGGGGATAAAAATGAGGAAATTCCCGAAAATTTTTAAGCCCACGAAACCTATAGGTTATCGTTTTGGATATACTATACGACTGGGTTCTTATGCTGAGCCCAAAATTTGAGCCCCCCCAGCGTGCCCCCTTCAGGGAATTTTGAGAATTTCCGATTTTTCTAGGGATCCTGGGGTCATCAGTTTCCCCCGTACCAAGTTTCAAATTTCTGAGATTTCTGGAAGTGCCTCATTAATTCACGTCTTTTTTCATTTTTAAATATTTATATATACATCGCTCCAGCCCGACTTGCTTTTATATATATAGATGACGGATAAGCATGAGCACGTTGAAAAGTGCAGACTTCCACTTCGAGATTCATATCTCCTAAACGGTTTATGATATTAAGAAACGGTTTGCGCCATCAGACGCGTCATTTATTGCTCTAAATGTTTGTTGCTAAACCATATCCTCGTATGTCCCATTAAGGGGGTAAATTGAGTTCAAATTTTGAATAGGGTGAAATTTGGGTGCATTTTTAACATTTTACATTACATTTTGCCTACTTATGTATAAGCTAGAATCATGAAATTTGGTACACATATGTCCCTTAATCGTGCCAATGTGCGCACCTAACGTGATGATCCTATCATTCTTATAAGTGTGTCAAACAATGAAATATACTTGTAAAAATCACCAAATTTACGAACAATCCAGAAATACGGCCAAATTTAACGTATAAGGGAGAGAGATACGACAAAATGTCACAGGACCAAAGTTGTCGATCACTCCGAATTGAAGCGAAATTGTGCCATCCGTTTTGTGATACGACTTACCGTTTAGCCAAAAAATAGCTCAAAAGGAATGTCTGCACAGTCATTAAAATTGCCTCCATATTTCGATATCTTTAGGGGTAAAAAGTGAAAAATTTGAACATCTTGGAATTTTCCCGTCGGTTAGGGACCAAAAGCTATAATTTCACCACATTTCAATTGTCTACCTCGTCTGGCAGGTTGTGCCGCCATCTTGATTTGGGGGGATAGGGGATAAAAATGAGGAAATTCCCGAAAATTTTTAAGCCCACGAAACCTATAGGTTATCGTTTTGGATATACTATACGACTGTGTTCTTATGCTGAGCCCAAAATTTGAGCCCCCCCAGCGTGCCCCCTTCAGGAAATTTTGAGAATTTCCGATTTTTCTAGGCATCCTGGGGTCATCAGTTTCCCCCGTACCAAGTTTCAAATTTCTGAGATTTCTGGAAGTGCCTCATTAATTCACGTCTTTTTTCATTTTTAAATATTTATATATACATCGCTCCAGCCCGACTTGCTTTTATATATATAGATTACTTTTTGCGCGAAAAGTTATTAACTGAGAATTTGTAGGTTGAATGAGTGTTTACAAGTCCCTACACTTAGAATTTATGTTCACACTCGATCATTGCCTCTGAAGATAGAAGTTCACTCACGATCAATGGAAATAAGTATTTATTCTGAATTAGGAAACGCGAAGTAAATTGTCAAACATTTCTAGAAATTACTTGCGTAGGACGAAAAATAACTATAACGTAGAAAATAACTCCTTTAACGAGGAGTTGATATAAGTGTTCACTCGCAACTTGAGGTCGCCGATAGTTTAAGTACTACTTCAACGTGGAAAATAACCAAGTCCATTAACACGAAGAGTTCATGCAGAATTAATATGAAGGAGAAAATATCGGTATATTAAACTGCCATTACCGAGCTCGATAGCTGCAGTCGCTTAAGTGCGGCCATTATCCAGTATTCGGGAGATAGTAGGTTCGAACCCCACTGTCGGCAGCCCTGAAGATGGTTTTCCGTCGTTTCCCATTTCCACACCAGGCAAATGCTGGGGCTGTACCTTAATAAAGGCCACGGCCGCTTCCTTCCCACTCCTAGACCTTCCCTGTCCCATCGTCGCCATAAGACCTATCTGTGTCGGTGCGACGTAAAGCAACTAGCAAAAAAAAATGCCATTGCTGAAATTGGTTTACTATTAAGACATTATTTCGTAAATACAGTAAATTTATACTGCATTTTTATGGAAGTTGTTAAATAGGTTCTGTTACAAGTGCCTCCTACTCTACCATCCACCATATGAAAGCCGTGAAAGTAACCAGACAGTATTTGACTCGAAAAGAAGACTGCAGCACTAACAGAATAACGGAATAACAGAGCAGGATATAAGCCATAGGCTTCTGTGCTTTATATATGAAATAAACCGAATCATGATGAAACGATTTATTCCGACCAATCTGCCGCCTGACCCTACACCAATGAAAATAACTGTATTCATTTACAACTAAATCGCACTTACGTTATACATATTTTCATATACTGAAACTGAAATTTTTTGCCTTTCCTGAAGAGCAAAATGTACTTTTATGTTCCATGTAATGCGTATTCGATTAATTAATACACAATTCACCTCATTTTTTGCTCAAAAATTCGGAGCACCCATCCAAGGAAAAGTTTTATTTCAAACTGGGCATCGTTACTGTTTCTTAATGGACCTAGAGTAAATGTGGTTATCAGTTCTATTTTCATAGTACTCAAACAATTATCCAGACCTCTCCAACGGCGACTGTTGTTCATAAACTACTGGTATCCGTCGCGAGGCATGATTTAGACACGAACTTTTCACGTCACTGCAGTTCAGATTACGCTTTGATGCAGCTCTGACTGGGCTTTTCATACGAAACATGAGGCGGTTTGTTCGTGACCAATCGGATGGGAAGGGACGGACGAATAATCGAATTGACCTGAAATCAGTATCGTCCACGTATCTAACTGGAACAGTCCGAATCAATGGCTAAGTTTTCAGCGTCTTGGGCTTCGTTTATAAGGGCCTTGGTTTCAATTCCTGGCAGGATCGACTGATATTAATCTTAAAGGCGTAATTCCTATGACTCAGGAACTGAATGCTTGTACTATCCCCAACGTGCCTAAATTCACATTACTCTCCATCACGCTAACAAGTGGTTTCCTATACATGACGGATGCCACCCACACTCGTTAAAGAGTTTGGCTCATGCTGCACCAGGCAAACAATAGCCGCATGAAATGAATTTAAAATTGGCACGATTTTATATCTCCAATATTAACGTGTGACTAATTACTTCTGGTTTTGCAATGTTCATTTCCCTACGAAGTGTTCATTTATTTTCTGGTATTCTATACCTGCCATCCGTTAAATAAAAGTTAATAGCACACTTAATTCGCCAAGTGTAGTGGTAGAGACTGTAGAAATAAAATTGTTTGAAATTGCAACAGAAATTTCAACCTATAGCACACCAGTTAACTAAGGTTAACCACTGAATGATGACATATGACGGAAATTTAACTCTACGCACCTTCAGCAAAAAACTGTTTTTATATATATATATTCTTACTTAGTTGGATACATACTTTAGTCCCTTGTCTCATTTCAAACATGACAGATATACAATTCCGTATACAAATTAACATACCCTAGGGAAACGACAACACCACACCATGAAACATAAAAATAAATGAATGTGGTCCACACGGTATGAAGAATTACATACCAATTGTATCTCTGTATTTAAAGCAGTAAATTATACGTCGTATAAATATATTTCACATGAAAAGAACTTAAACGACATCCAAATAATTATTTCGTTTCTGTACTCACAGATCCTCTTATTTTATATCAGAAAAACGGGTTCTCAGTGAGCTTATCATAGGTTTAGTGAAATGGATATTACATCTTGTAAAAATGTATAGGATTCAGGTTCATGCAACTTGTGTCCACTACACTTGGTTTGGTTTTCTTCAGAAACAGAACTTATTCTAGGAATCACTGTCTAATATTAGAAATTCAGTTTTATAATTAAGGTTGATATTTTTTATTTTATAGTACGAGATGCCAGACACAATGCTCAAAACCACTTTTATAGCACGGTACATCATCTGCCCAGGTTACATCAAGAATCATCATATGAGTTGTTCTAACATTTCTGTGGCAGTCTGGTTGGCAGTGTGGCAGTGTTGTGTGGACAGGAAGAGGAGAGTGTTGTAACACACACGAATATCCAGTCTCCGAGTCAGAAGAATTAATTAGATGTGAGTAAAATTGCCGAACTGGCCGGAAATTGATCTTGAGATCCTCTGAACGAAAGGGCTCGACGCTGGCCATTCAACTAAATAGTAGGACGATCAGATAATTCATCATTAATAATCAGAGAGCCATTTTCTAGACATTTAGTCACTCATTCAATCTTTTGTCTAGTCCAATACCACACATTTTCTTCAGAAGTCTCCCATGATCTACCTTATAAGACATAAGATAGGTCATTTGCCATAAAGCCCATTTGATCGCTCGAATCTAAAGTGTCGGTTGTGTATTAGTGGAATCCTGCTAGTTGAGCCTCACTGGAATAACCTTTCCTAAAACCGAACTGCCATTTTATCAGATCAGTTAGTAATCTTACAAACGTGTCAAATATGATCAGAAAGAATGCTTTCTCAGAGCTTAAAAAACACATGTGAAGCTGACTGGCATATAGTCATCCGCTTTATACCTATCACCTTTATATCCTTGTACATTGGGGATATTATAACTACTCTCCATTCATCTGGAATAGCTCCTTAATGCTAGCAGTAATCAAATAAGTAGGATACTTCAAATATGGTGCTATATCCCAACCCATTGCTTTTGGCCTATCCTCAGAAATCGTATTAACTAAAATAAAATTTCCAATTTTTGTTAAAGTAAATCGTTGCTCTAAGTTATCCCCTGTCCAGCCATTTATCCCATGCACTTCCTTACCTTTAAGTTCCAAAATAAATCCCTGTATGAAGATAAATACACAAGTTTTAGGGATACCACAAAAGTCGTCGTTGGCGTTGTCAAAATTGTCCAGCTCTTACTGCAACGGTGGCATTGTGAGGTCTTCGAACGTCCTCGTACTCAAGAGACATGAGTCCTTATGACTTAGACCTGTTTCCGAAGTTGAAGGAACCCTTCCGAGGCCACCGATTTCCTGACGTAGCATCTATACTCCGTGCATTAGGGTGCTCCGTCGCTGTCATCAACAAAGAACGCCTTGTCAATCGTCCCCAACAGCTTCCCGCTAATTGGCACTTTGCGATTTACTACATTGTAGGAATGTTATGAAATAAGTCTTGTTAGTTCATTAAACATTGCGTTCTATTAATATTGAAACAACTTTATTTGCAGCACTCAAATTTATTTCTTTACAGTGTTTCTATACTTCAACACTAGCAATATTGTCATCCTTACGTGACTTCCCTTGCGTACACATCAACACGCACTAGCACGTACAGATTTAGATGCGTGAGCTTACAGTAATTTGAGATATTACTCACTATTGAAATAACACAACACAATTTTGACTGTATGTGACCGGAGGACAATTCTGAGATAAACCCTATTTCCAACAAGTTGTCAGCGATGATGTCCGTGACCATAATATTACCAACTACCCAGCATTATCAACAAAGTTCCTCGGATGTAGTAATTTCAGTTATTTTGCTTTCTCACACTTTCTTTGCATGTAGTTATCAAGTATTGTAAGAAGGGTATAATAAATCAAAAATCCTTCTGCCTGACAGATTTGAAAGCTAAGCAAACGGATGGGCATTCCTCCAGTGGATTGCACGAAGTTACAAAAAGATGGCCGTTAATATGTTCGTTTTGTCACACACTGTCACTTCTTCAGGCGATCAATCATTTTACTCCTGTCTGAACTTTCCTTTTGCTATTCTTGGTGTTGATGGATAGGGTCAGACAACACGGGAGAACGACGTTAATGACAGCTCTTCGTGGAACAAGAACATAAACATTCACATCGTTCACATCATAATTTCCAAGAGGAATATTACTTGGTGATCCTTAATTTCCTTCATATTCTGTCACAACTACATGAGAAAGATATCGTTACAGTGAAGCATTACGCGTAGCATGTAGTACGATTTCGGCAAGAAAAATATTTCTGGTGGCACATTTGGTGTTCACCGGACAAAATTAATTGAAACTCAGCTATGGACGCCCAAGAGAGATTCGTTATACTAGCGTAAAACGGAACTTAAAACTGACGATCGTGCTGCCAGCCGGATGGTGTCGAATTAAAGTGTCTGCACATTGTAGCTAAGGCAGTAGGATTATTGTTATTATTATTATTATTATTATTATTATTATTATTATTATTATTATTATTATTATTATTATTATTATTGAAAAATGAAATGTCGTATGGCTTTTAGTGCTGCGATATCCCAGGACGGGTTCGGCTCACCATGTGCGGGTCTTTCTATTTGACGCCTGTAGGCGAACTGCGCGTCGTGATGACGATGAAATGATGATGAAGACAACGCATAAACCCAGCCCCCGTGCCGTTGGAATTAACCAACTAAGGTTAAAATCCCCAACCCGGCCAGGAATCGAACCCGGGACCTTCTGAAACGAAGGCCAGTACGCTGACCGTTCAGCCAACGAGTCGGACATTTTTATTATTACTACCATCAGCGGAGAGCAGATTTGTTTTATATTAATTAGATTGATGTTTTCACCGACCGTAATTATAGACATGATAATATCGTTTCGCTTTTGGGCTTCTGACGTGTCAAGAAAAGAAGTTGAAATTCTTTACGTTTCTCAAAGGACTTTGGTCCGCTTCTCCAGAATAATATCTGGTTTGTTCACAAGGAAGACTTCTCAATTATATCGGTTTGAATTTAAAAATACTTTACTGTAGAAGTGCGTAAATCATCATCATCATCATCATCATCTGTTTACCCTCCAGGTTCGGCTTTTCCCTCGGACTGAGCGAGGGATCCCACCTCTACCGCCTCGAGGGCAGTGTCCTGGAGCTTCAGACTCTTGGTCGGGGGATACAACTGGGGAGTATGACCAGGACCTCGCCCAGGCGGCCGCACCTGCTATAGTGAACAGGGGCCTAGTAGGGGGATGGGAAGATTGGAAGGGATAGGCAAGGATGAGGGAAGGAAGCGGCCGTGGCCTTAAGATAGGTACCATCCCGGCATTTGCCTGGAGGTGAAGTGGGAAACCACGGAAAACCACTTCGAGGATGGCTGAGGTGGGAATCGAACCCGCCTATACTCAGTTGACCTCCCGAGGCTGAGTGGACCCCGTTCCAGCCCTCGTACCACTTTTCAAATTTCGTGGCAGAGCCGGGAATCGAACCCGGACCTCCGGGGGTGGCAGCTAATCACGCTAACCACTACACCACAGAGGCGGCTTGAAGTGCGTAAATACGTCTTGCAAACATACACCCCTACAGTAATGTACGATAAGATTCATTTTCCTTTACACGTAATCATAGGAAAATGAACACAACGAATTGTTCTGACGGACTGCATATCAACAAGTGGCTGGGAGGCGTAACCTGTCAAAGAACATAATGCATAGGGAGAGCAATGTGACATACGAGGTATTGCTGCTTAGGGGACGATATTTTATTCCTTATATCATTGTACTGGTGTACAATCCCTGCAATTCGCGTTTAATTTATTATATTTTTAATATGCATAATGCTATTTTGTGCCCCTTTTTTCTTGTAATATGTCTTCTATAAATCTCGAAATTCCTACATGATGTCCATACACAATTCTGAAACTTCTAGATAAGTTTGCTTACTGTACATTTTTACTTGTTGAAATTCCTCTCCAAAAGATATTTTCCGTTGTGGCCTTATTTGATTGGATTCTACAGTGTGGGCATATTTTAAGTGGACTGTATGTACAATCGACATTCTATTGAGGAACAATTGACCTATAATAATATTAGAAACATTCATTTGTAACAACAAAAAAGAAAGGGAAATCATACTTCACATTTTGGACCTTCCTTGGGACCAAGGAAACCCGTCATGTCATAATTGTGGACTTAATTAATTTACCTAAATTAATATTTTATAGGAACTGGAGTTAAAGGAAACAATTGCATTGAAGTTCGTCTCCTTGTGTAGCGGAGAGTTGTAATGAAATTCAACGAGATATTGAAATTTAAATGAATGAATTAGAATTGGCAAAGAGAAAAGAGGTGTAGGCGTGGCTGAATGTACTTCTCCACTGACATTTCACAGTATGGGGTACTAGATTCGTGAGTAGATAAATAATTATCTCAAATTTTAACTTGAAGAAACTTTACCAAGGTAAATTTGTCCAATCCCTGACTCCTCTTCCTATAAACAATATTTGCTCCAGTTTGTCTGTCTGAATGCCAACTTTATCTTCACATTGTCATAAACACACCACTCAAACTTATTCGCCTACTAATGTCATTCCACGCTATCTCCCCAGTGACAGTTCGGAACATAATTATTAGTCGAGCAGCTCGTCTTATTTACACCCTTACTGTAGAAACTGTACTGTATATACTTTGGGACAAAATATGAGATCTCGCCTCACACTACTACTCTCCAGGGGCAACCCGGTATCTTTTAGTGGCTTATAGGATTTACTACGTCTCTAGTGTAATTGTGTAATGCACTCGACACGGTGAAAGGGTAAGACTGAAGAGAGTGGACGAATGTGGATTGGCAACTTCTCCACACCAAGCAAGGATCACTTACAACCTCCTAACTCAGCAGAGTGCAGGGTGGGATTGACTGCTGGCTTCCAGCTCGCCAGGGAACTGAGGCCGTCATGACTTTTCCGCAAGTATATCATAGAAGTATTAATTCGTATGCCTCCATTTGTTTTCAAAGAATTTTAGTGCGGATATAGATCCATCACACCGGAGAAAAGGATAATGCCACAAGAGACGTAATAATAATGGTATTTGCTTTACGTCCCACTACCTACTTTTACGGTTTTCAGAGACGCAGATGTGCCTGAATTTTGCCTCACAGGAGTTCATTTACATGCCAGTAAATCTACCGAAACGAGGTTGACGTATTTGAGCACCTTCAAATACACCTTTTTATTGCTTTACGTCGCACCAACACAGACAGGTCTTATGGCGACGATGGGATAGGTAAGGGCTAGGAGTGGGAAGGAAGCGGCCGTGGCCTTAATTAAGATACAGCCATAGCATTTGCCTGTGTGAAAATGTAAAACCACAGAAAACCATTTTCTTGGCTGCCGATAGTGGGATTCGAACCCACTATCTCCCGGATATTCTTCAAATACCACCGGACTGAGCCAGGATCGAACCTGCCAAGTTGTGGTCGGAAAGCCAGCCGTCTGAGCCACTCAGCTCGGCCCGCAAGAGACGGCGTACATAAAAATGTGATAGAAAATTCATCGTATGTGCCATACACTGTGCCCTCGGGGTAGAAATAATATTCCGCTCTCTCTCTCTCTCTCTCTCTCTCTCTCTCTCTCTCTCTCTCTCTCTCTCTCCTTCCATCCCAATTTCCAGTCGGGCCGCGTCTTTATTTGATGTTCCAGATTCCTTCAGTCATTTATCGTTGTGACGTGCAGACTTTGCCCTTGTGAACCCCTCCATGCGACGTGCATTCAGAGCTCTCACTCTCCGTTTGGGACGTTTAATACTAGTAATGAGTAATACTAGTAACATGAAGTGCGCTAATGATGACGGAACGTTGTACCGGGTGGCCACAAAGTCCCGTTACCCCCCTCTCATAACCAAGAGAAACCCCTAAACCTAGTTAAATATGTTGTACACGATTTCTAAGACAAGTTTTCTTGGGAATATACGGCGTTACTACTCCAAAGCATCAGTCTGTGCACCATCATTTTCATGGGAAAGGATAATACGGCGCCAAGTTCTGTGCGACATTCTTCGGAGCATTGCTGGTGTGACTTTAGTGAAATCTTGTTTTACAGCATCTTTCAGTTCATCCGTGGTATTTTATCGGTTTTTTTTGAAACGATACCCTTTATGTACCCCCATAGCGCATTATCATATGTGGTAAGGTATGGGCTTCGTGGTGGCCAGGCAAGTTGAGCCGGCAGCACAGGAGGACCACGACCTACCCATCGCCCTGGAAGAACTTCATTAAGATATTAGCGCACTGCGATGGCAAAATGAGCAGGTGACCGATCATGCTGGAACAAACATGTCTCTTTAACTCCGTGCTCCTCCAAGAGAGGGAAAAAAACAGTCCTGCAACATGTTCAGGTAACTGTACTGATTCACAACACTGTCGAAAAGGAAAGGCCCAAACAAGCGTCTGCTGTCCATGGCTGCCCATACCATGACGTGCGGTGGGTTATTTTCCAACGCTTCATAAAAGTGTGTATTTGTCTTGCTCTAGAAGACCACATTTCGTGCGCGAGAGCTCGTGTAAATCGCACACTCATCGGAAAAGAGCACTGTACCTCGTTTTGGTATTGTGTCAAACATCTGAAGAAGTGCCGCACCTCTCCGGTCCATTTCAGCATGTGATAATTTCTGGACTGGCGTAGGCCGATATGAGAGCAAACCTAAGTCTTCTTAGGTGCTTCTGCATTGTCGACCATGGTATTTGCAATTCCTCCGATCTTTTACGCATCAACTTCTTCGGCGACCTCTCCACGGACTCCTCGATAAACTGACATGTTTCTCGTCTCCCATTTCTGTCCATATCTTTCACATTTCCTGTGGCGAAGAGTTCCTTTTCCCATCGGAGAAGTGTTTCTTTTGGAGGAGGCTCTCGTTGAAGTCAGTACGAACGTGTGCTATTGTTTTCCCTGTTTGAACTCTCTCATGCACCCAACAACTTGCAATAAGACGTTGTTCAATACTGTAACTGGACGTATCAGCCACCGTTTAGTTCACACAATCTGAAACGTACAACAAAACATTTATGAGGGGTAATAGGACTTTGTGGCCACCCAAATATACTACATTAATACGTTAAAAAGAAATCAGATGCTATATCAGCAATATGAAATGACAGTCAACAATTGCCACCGCACACAATTTTTTATACAATATAATTCCGAATTATTTACCGATGATTAATGCGATGGTGGAGAACTCTCACGCCGATGGCGAGTCCGAAGCCCTGCAGTTCCACTGAAAATCGCTGACGCAATTGGAATGGCGTTCTTGGGAAGGAGTTGGGAGTAAATCACCCCCCCTCCAAACCCCATGGCGCAATAGCCCCAAACGGCCATGGCCTACCAAGCGACCGCTGCTCAGCCAGGAGGCCTGCAGTGGGGAGTAAGGTGGATTGGTTTGCTGTACTCAACGGGCCGGAAAATGTTCTAAGATAGCTGAGCGCCAAACCTACCGAAAGTAGTATACCAACTCTACAAGAGGAAGTGGCTGTATAAGAAGTGAAGTTACTAGCACCGCTCATACTATAAGTCATTCTTGCATAGCCAAAGCTACAAATCAGGCCAAAGCTGGTCAATGAATGTAACGATTTCGTTCTAGGTTGTTCAGCGAGACATAGGTCACTTGATCACTGCCCGGTATGGAAATAAAAATACATTTAGATCGCTCTTGCTTTATTGTCCCAACCATATTATTTTAGATTTTTGCAAAAGATGGTTCAATCAATCGAGTAGTAGGTCTTCTTAATCAGCGAAGATTACCAATAATTTTCGTTTCCTGAGTTTCAGATATGATCCTTAAAATTAATTGCTGCGTTCACGTCTGCAATTTCACTTTTTTTTAAATGAGAGTGTATCAGAGCGGAATTAGTTTTTCGATCACCTTGCTAGCTTAATATTTCCGGAATTTTTTAATTATGGAGTTTTCAGCATGTGTTTGTTGTTCATGAATGATTAGATTCGTCTTTCAGATTTCTCCTCTGGTGGGGTGGAGATCACTCAGATTTAGTGGATGTGTTTCTTTCGAATATGGGTTCTGATTTTGGAAGCTCACGGTTGCGGGAAGTATCAAATTGTTTGCCGAGATCTGACATTTGTCCTTGTCATTGTTATCAATTTTACCATCAGGCTTTTGAAGTGGAGGATTGGTAGGGTGTACTTACTCAGGATCCTTTTTGAGGTTTGTATAAAACCATCGTGCTCCATTTTCTTGGAACATTGGTCTATGTCTTCTTCTATTTCTTTTTTCTTCCTGGTCGGTTCATTAATATTTAAAACGGCAGGTTCGTCAAAGTCCTTATGTGGTCAATGTACCGGTTCGTGGTGCGTGACCTTAGCTGATTTATATTAGCTCTGTGCTGGATGCTATGCTGGCCAATGCTGTCTCGTCTGATGACAAAGTAAACGAAATACAATATTTGTCTTTGGATGTTTGGTAGTAGACGTGCGTTAGCTGCATCGTTTTCAGTTCTTTCTATTACCTACTACCTATGATATTCGTAGCATTCTTCGATAGCACGATACGACATGCAACATTTTATAGTCCAGGACTTAGAGCCATTCGTGGGGATAGGAAATGCCAAGGCTTGAACCATTGTGGACTGGCTGTATTTGTCTAAGGCACGTTTCATTTCACGAATGATTTTGGTTGCGTGCTTTCCCGCCTCCGAGAAGTTCTTTCTGTTATATTGGTTCCCAAGCGTGTTCCATATCTGCCAGGCTAGCCGTCTTCGCTTTATTGCTTCCTCGCATTCCTGGGTCAACCAGATATATCTTCGAATTTGTTGACTGTCTCCTTATACATTTTAGCCATGGCCACTTTCTGTTATTCTCATTTGCTAAGATCTAGGGATTCCAAATTCTGACTGAGTTATTCGTATCGTATCGAAGCTATTAATTCTCTTAGTTTGTTTGTTTGTCTGATTGTTTGTTTAGTGATGGTGATTATCGTTGTTTAAAGAGACCTAACATTTAGGTCATCGGCCTTTAATGCTACGAAATAAGACGAAGTTTAATGACAATTTAAAATTTCTGAATTCATCCACTGGCCAGAATTCAAAACTTGACTATGAAGAATGAATGAAAAAATATGAGTGTAAAATAATCAGCGGGTCAACTCACAACAATAAAAGTTAAAAATAATTCCTAAATCAAACCACTGAGTAGCATTAAAAAAGACGACGGTGAACTAGAATTATGAACTTAGAACAGTCAGTGGATCTGACCCGCAATGCCCCACCTTCCCAGAAACTAACTTAAAACAATGGTATATACTAACCAAGAGGCTGCTTCCAAAGCACAGTCCTGAACTGATGATGCTTGTTGTCTAAAGGTGTCCAAAATTCAGTTCAGCGGCCCCTCATAATGACATATCGCTAGTAAATTAGAACCGTGGTATTTTTCATGTAGCGGTACTAATAACAAGTAACGTAGACTCACTGTGTTCCTCACAAAGTGGTACTACTCACAGGTAATTTACTGCGCACAGGTAACGCAGGCCTATGGTATTTCCAACATAATGGCGCCAATCATTGGCAATGCAATCCCATGATGTTCCTCGCATAGTGTTACCAATCACAGGACGCCTACTGCCCCGTAGTGTTCCTCACGTTGTGGGCACTAAAAACAGACAGCGCAGACCCATGCCGTCGCTCATATACTGGTACTAATCAGCGGTAACGCTCAGACCAGCGGAGTTCCTTGAAACGCAGACCCATCATGTCCACAATTAGATGCTGAAACAACCCAGCGATGTTAGCTTCGTTTTATCTCCTTGGGGTATTCCAACCAAACCAGGACCGAGGGGAGCCTCCATCACAGTGGCAGATACTATAGACGGGTATTGTAAACCCAAAGTGATCCACCCATTGGCCCATGGTATTCATCATATAGTGATACTAATCGTTGGGAAAGTCGAATCATGATGTTCCTAGTGTGATGGTACTGATCACAGGTAATATCGTGGTTCAAAATTATGCATCCCTTTGTCGCCTCCTTTAATTGCCTCTTATGACAGGCAGGGGATACCGTGAGTGTACTCTTCCTCTGCGTCCCCCATCCACAGGGAGTTGTGTGTTTGGTCCACGAGACATATTGTATTTCGCTGAAGTCCGCCAGAAAGCCGGTTATCCGCCACCTGGGACGCGCCATGCGGGAGTATTACCATACAACTCCCCCTGCTACCACAGCGTAGTAGGTTCGTTGCGTTTGTTTCCTTGTTTCTTTCTTTATATATTTATTTTATTTATTTATTTATTTATTTATTTATTTATTTATTTATTTATTTATTTATTTATTTATTTATTTCGTTCAAAGAGTTTAACTTTGACATTAGAAGGATAATGATCAGAGTCAACGTTAAGCATTTCTCAGCACTTTCATATTCTGGACCTGCAGTTTTACTTTCGGTGCGATGACAACGGGACCAAATGAAACTCACCACGTCTGGGGTTTGGAAACGTCCATGTTTTTTGTTTGCTGCGCTTATGTTAAAGCAGTATATTCAGTCTACTACATAGGTCCGTTGAAAGCCTCATAGATGTCCGTGAATCTTTGTCCGTTGATATTAGTTCTCAGGTGGGCTGGGTAGTTTCCGAAAACAATCTGAAAATTCCTTTCTTTGCAAATCTGAGCCTTGAAGTCCTCAAGTAGGACGATGTTTTTAGGCAAGTTTGGGGAGATTTTACTGAGGATATCTTCGAGATCTTTCCAAAATTTACCCGTTCATTCTGGATCCATCTAATTATCAACATTAATTGGCGTATGCACATTCACAATTGCGTATAATTTATTTATACATCGTGAAGAAAGTGTTGAGGCCCGGCTATCAGGGCAAGAGAAGTTTGTGACCGAATCCAGAATGTTCTTGCTGAAAATGAAACATATACCGAGGTGTAAGAAGCATTTAGTACACGCTTTCCTATTTCACCCAATTCATATAATGGTAATTCAAGTTCTTTGCCGGAGATGAAAACCAGCAGGAGGGCGCTTGATGTTGAATTATGACCTCCACTCCTTTGGAACTTCTCAGCACCATTAAATGTGCCACTTTGATATTCCATTGCAGTTTCTGCTGATTATATCTGTGTCATCTGATTTGGTGACGATCTTAACGTCACGCGCATAAAATTCTAGAGCGATATCATATTGGATACGGAGAGCTGTGTTCTATGATTCTTCCGTACATTTCGGCCTGTTTGTTAAAGCGTCTTATACTTGGAAGCTTGAAATGACTCAACGTATGCAACCAAACTGGGAAAGTGGATTTAACGATGTCATTGATCGTCCGCAAGACACCGTTGATCAGTTCAGTCACACCGAACAGTTGTAGACTACACTAATTGAGTCATTAAAGGCCTGGAAAGCGAAATGTCAAACCTTGAGAAATGAAGGTCCGCCTCTGTGGTGTAGTGGATAGTGTGATTAGCTGCCACCACAAGAGGTCCGGTTTCGATTCCCGGCTGTGCCACGAAATTAGAAAAAATGTACGAGGGTTGGAAAGGGGTCCACTCAGCCTCGGGATGTCAACTGAGTAGAGGTGGGTTCGACTGCCACTTCAGCAGTCCTGGAAGTGGTTTTCCGTGGTTTCCCACTTCCCCTTCAGGAAAATGTCGCGATGGTACCAAACTTCAGGCCACGGCCACTTCCTTCTCTCTTCTTGTCAATCCCTTCCAATCTCCCCATCCACCACCAAGGTCCCTGTTCAGCATAGCAGGTGAGGACACCTGGGTTATGAGAAGTGTCCTTACGATCCAGATGTCCTGTTCGAGTGCCCCGTTTAATGCAGCAACATCGCGTAGCTCACCCTCTGTGTGCCTGTACCCGTGTCTAGTGGCAACTTCACCAATAGAAACCCGTGTTGTTAACTGACGAGTCCAGATTTAGCCTGACACAGCGTAATGAACGTCAACGTGTAAGGAGACGCCGTAGTGAACAGTTCATGCCAAATGTTGTCCAGGAAGGCGACCGATTCGGACAAGGTTCTGTGATGATGTGGGGTGGTACCAGTATTCATGGCCGTACGGATCTTGTCGTCGTTCGTGGTAATCTTACCGCTGCGGGGTACATCGAGCAAATACTGCTACAGTATGTGTTGGTTGCTGCATACGGTGTTGGCCCTGAATTCGAACTCATGCACGGCAATGTCAGGGCTCATGTAGCTCGCATCACCAGAGCTGTCTTGCGAGGACTGGACATTCAAGAGATGGAATGGCCAGCAGTGAGTCTCCACCTTAATCCCATCGATCATGTGGTGGTCAGGCCTGACAGAAGTGTTCGTGGGCATCCTGTTCCACCACAGACTCTCCAAGCCCTCGAACAGGCTCTCATTGTAGAATGGGACCTGATACCGCAACGTGACCTCCGTCTACTTATAAGGAGCATGCCACGTAGGTGCCAAGCAGTGATAAATGCTCGTGGAGAACATACACCATACTGAAGCCCTCCTACTGCGATAAAAATCCACCCTGGAGGACTTCTATCACTTTGTTTTCGCTCCTACTTCGACATTTCCGTCTATGTTCTGAAAAAGGACGCGAATCCATCGATGTTCTTTTGTATACTTCAATGGTAAAGAATAAAGGTTTATTTGGTAATATACCTCTGTGTGAGGTATTGTTTTTTGCAGCATGGCTTACGTTCAAAAATATGTTCCCCTAAATTTTGAACTGTGTAGTTACCCAGGAAGTTAGAAAAGTTGAAAAAGTACATTCGACATGAAACAGCCCAATACACCAAGTTAAAAAACAAACCATACCCCATGGAGCAACCACGTACCAAGCGACCGTTGCTCAGCTCGAAGGTCTGCAGAATATAAGGTGTCGTGTGTTCGGAACGACGAAACCTTTCGACCGTTATTCTTGACTTTCTAGGCCGGGGCCGCCATTTCGCCTCAAATTGCATGAGTTCAGTTCATCTCTCACAGGTGGTTCATGGGCTGACGATATCCAAGCTTATGATCTTACATTAGTACCTGCTGAAATAACTCAGATTTGTTGAAAATATCATTCCAAGGTTATTCGAACATTTAAAATAACAAATTTACTTGAATTATACACTTAAAATATCGTGTCGTAATCTGTTTATCCTCCAGGGTCTGTTTTTCCCTCGGACTCTGCGAGGGATCCCACCTCTACCCCCTCAAGGGCAGTGTCCTGGAGCTTCAGACTCTGGGTCGGGCGATACAACTGGAGAGGATGACCTGTACCTCGAAAAACCAACCCTAGAGGGTAAGCAGATTAAGAACGGAAGAAAGGAAAATTGCCATATCAAGAATATATTAACATCATACATACACTGTATTAACGTTGCACTTACAACTACATATCAATCAAAGAGAATACCGCGTGACTTACAACCGGACGGTGGTCAGTAAAAACAAATTATTCATAATGAGAATCTCAATATCTCAATATGAATCTGAATGAGAGTAATGTGACTGGCGCTATACGTTTGCACGCTCCCAAATAGTGGCTTTACATACCACGTGGACTATCAAGCGCAGACTTGGTCAAATAATTGCTGGTTCATTTAACTATTCAAACATTACTTGGCTCTAATAGACCGAGCAAAAGGTTGTAAAATATACGGAAGATCACAATCTAATTTTCCCGTTGATTGTTCTACATCCCATGCCGGCCTAGTCGTGTAGGGGTAGAGTGCCTGATTCTAGCCCGAAGGCCCCGGGTTCGATTCCAGGCCAGGTCAGGGATTTTTATCTCTACCCGAGGGCTGGTTCGTGGTCCACTCAGCCTACGTGATTAGAATTGAGGAGCTACTGACGGTGAGACGGTGGCCCCGGTCTCGAAATCCCAGAATAACGGTCAAGAGGATGCGTCGTGCTGACCACACGATCCCTCGTGATCTGCAGGCTGAGCAGCGGTAGCTGGGCAGGCCAAGGCCTTTTGTAGGGCGTTAAGTGCCGTGGGGTTTGGTTTTGGTTCTACATCCAATAGACACTTGTTCGGGCCGTATCCGGCATTCATCAAAATGTATCAAGATTTTCTCAGAATTCTATTTGTAAGCTTCAGTCGTCTGATTTCTTCTCAACAAACTTTCCATATTGCAACACTAATAGCTATATTTACTGTACATTGAGTAATTATGAAGGGCTCTATATTCAGACTTATACATTTATAATATTTCGCATTTAAACCGTAGAACTGCCATATATGAATTATTATCCACTGAATACACTATCAGCGTCGTCATGTTCGTCATTTATTCTCAGTTACAATATATGATATATCTCTTTTGGTCGGACTTTGATTTCAGTACAGTTACTAAGTGCAACTAAACAATAATCCCTGTTCAAGCTAATCAGAAAGGAAAACGAAGAGGTAACCTTTTTGATGAATACTAAGAGTGTTCAAAAGAAACCGAAGTTTTGCTTTAACATATTTACCTATTGTACGTCATTGTAAGCACTATCTCGATCAAAGTAGTCCCCTCTACTGGCAATACACCGCTCCCATCATTTTCTTAAATTTTTGAAAAGTCTTTTGGAAAGCAAGTGTCTTGTCACATTGCCCTGAATTTCCTGTATGGTTTGGTTTCAACATCATAGCCATAAACCCATGTCTCATCGCCTGTTATGATTTTCTCAAGGATGTTTTCATTGTCATTTGCAGTGGTTAGCAGTTCTTGGTACTGCTTTCGACACGGGTCTGTTTCTGATCGTCAGTCAGTAAACGCGGCGTAAATTTTTCACTGACACGGAGCACCTCAAAGTTTGTCACTAGGAATTTGATTGAAATTTCTCCGTGAAAGTTTTGTCACGTTTGTAACAAAATTTCACACCCACATGTTGTTATTCAAGCTCATTCATTGTCACTTTGGCACCAATCCAACGAACAGCTAGTGCATGTGCTCACTTCAGTAGCTGAAACTCGCCAACCGATGGTCAGAGTGAACTACAGCAAATGCAATTTTGTTGTCTAAACCTGCTGCTACGTGCGCTTAGTTGCCGCAGCGCGCACCCTCTGCTAGCTAGCGCACTATTTCAGAAGTTCCGTTTCTTTTTGAACACACTTCGTAAACGAATCGACGAATGAAAGGGAAGGGATGCAAGGAACGTGGAACCAGCCAGGCCTCGCATGCCTGAAACCTGAGTGAGAAGAAGCCAGGAATTGTGTAAGGGAGGTTAGATTGTAAAATATAAAGTGAGGAACGTGACATATTATGTAAGTTGAACCAGTGCGAACTTAGTTGAGGGTCTGATGATCATCAATATGCGCATTTTGTAGAAGGATACAAAATAATAATAATTGGCCACAACATCAAGATCTTCATACTGCACCCGTCCACCTCCCGAGTCCCAGACTAGCATTTATCTCAGGGGTGTCGGTTCATTATTTAAATCATCAAATATAAATATAACGGCATAATAGAACACGGGGATGAACGGAGTAACTTAAAATTAAAAGGGGGAAGGCTCGATTGTAACTTGAATTTAAGGACTCCATGATAGGACTAGGAAGTGACTGTTACTTTAAAAAGGGCATCATCTAACTACAATAAAAAGATTATGAGAGTGGTTTCCTTTGAAATAATTTGCCAGAAGGAGCGGTTTATTACGCCATTTGACGTATAAAACTTTGATACACGTGGCAACAATATTTGAATTTACCCACATGTTACATATATAAATCACTTGCCATACCGCAAGTGGTATCAATATCTTGCTGCGTTGCTTCTGAAATAAAATGACATTTTGGAGGTATAATTTACGGATCGATTCCATTTGAATCGAACCGTCACTCAAAGATATAGCTTCCTTCTATCGGGAGCCCGAGCATAACCCACGTTACGGTCGGCTTCCCGATTTAACTAAGATGATGTACTCCGGCTATATACATTTTTCCGAGACCGGTACTCGGACTGGGTAATGTTTCTCGTGAAGTGCGAAAACTGGATTCCACGGACAGTTCCTATCTTACGATATCCAGCTGGTACCATACCAATGAATTAGCATTTACATTTTATTTACATGTGATCTGAATTGTCACCAGTTAGCCTCAGTAGACTACTGACACAGATGAGATAACGAGGAGCGGTGGGAAATACCGTGCCAGTGACCCCCCTCGCATCGCGAGCGAAGTAAACAAACACGCAAGTATGACTGTCACATCGTCCCATACGGAAACCGTACAATAAAAAGATACCAAAAGACTCTAATATTATCACTCTCATTATTCAACATACGAATAGAGGGATATCGTCACCAAATAATTTAATCCACAAAATTATCATCCTCGAAATTATTATTATTATTATTATTATTATTATTATTATTATTATTATTATTATTCAACGGTTCCTGGCACTGTCACGTTTGATTAATATCATCATTATTATGCGGGATGCAAACACAAATGGTTATTACTGTTATTATTATTATATCCCTCTCGTGATTATTATTATTATTAATGAATAGGTGACTCAAGATATTATTATTATTCACGTCACTTAAAAAGGTTATTATCATTAATGGACCGGTCACTTCCGCCAAATTATATATTAAGATATCGGTCGCAATTACAAATTAATTCACTGATCAACCAACGACATCATTACAGTTATTATTATGACAATTATTATTAATCCGACCGCGGTGATTTAACATCGTCCTTACATCGTTATTATTATTATCGGTTGCACATTATCATTTAGATTCCCGTTTAACATCTTTATCAACGCTCAATTAATTAAGGCGGTCCAATCCTTTATCTGCAATATTTATTATTATTATTATCACGACATCATGATCGTCCTCACTCGTTATTACAATGAATACAATATACGACCATTTCTGTGGAATCTGAACTCTCATTATCCTTAGATCCGTTGTATCTCAACGAATAACTGTGCAGTCTATTTATTTCGTACATGCTGTCACGGGTTCGAATTCTACCCGCTGCGTAACTCAGTATTTCTCTGTGACACTGCCCGTACATTTTACACTCATATCAATATCCTAAGTGTCTCTCGTACGGAATTTATTTTCCTCTCTATCTCAATATTCCTCGATTCATTTATTTATTTATCACAGAATTATCAACTGACTTATTTATTCATTTCGGACATCGTACGACCTTTTTTTTATCTGACTGCAAATTCTTTCACATTTTCTATCTCATTTGGATCTATGCCTTAGTTCATTCTCCACAAATAATCGTAACATCTTGAAATTATATTTACCAAAATTTGACAATCATGGTCTCGTAATATTAGCACTACATGTTCCGGCTAATGAATCGCAACTTCAAAACGCGACATTTATACGTAAAAAATATTGGACCGTAATTTAAACCACACGTTCATTAACATGTACGGATTATTAACACCGATCTACATTTCAATATTATTAATCGATCAAATTAAGTTATCTCACACTTTAATTCCAAATTAAAACGACCTCCCGTCATTAAATGATTCCCAATAAACTCAGCACTTGATCACATGAATTATATGAATTATTATTATCTCCAAATCGTATTAAAAAAAATATCTTCACAAAAAAAATAGTTATATTATTTATTTATTATTATTATTAATATTAAAAAAAATAATAATTTCGCCTGTACTACGGTAGTCCACTCTTATTATGTTTAACGCATAACCCCTTTTACAAATTCAATTTATTCTGGCACTAATCACTCCAGATATGATTTACTTGGAAATATTATATTAATCGCATCTCACAAATTTAACAACTTCACTTTGAAAATATGACCATATTAATTTCAACAAAACACACTTGGTATGGCGAAGCTGGATTTTCCTTCCATGTCATTAAATGGCTCGTTAAAATGACAAAACATAAAAGCACATATCGGGTCTTATTTAACTAGCATAATCAAAATCAAATGTAAAGAAAATTATCGACTACAAAGAAAATATGAATGCATGCATGACTTAACGTACTACACTATATATACAAATTTACATCTCCAACAAACTGAATACATAAAAGACCCGATTATTTACATTATTATGATTTACTACTGTCCGTGCTACAAATTTAGGATGGGGTCGTTAAGCGACCCATCTTGTTACAGAAGGTAACCAAGTATAATCAAATTATTCCCATTTTTCCCATCACGATAACATTTCCCAAATATATTTTACAGTTTAGTACTCATCTTAGTTATCGGTATTCCATTGCAGCTTTGCAGACGAGAGGCCTCATCCAGCCCCTCTCTGCGTTTTACTCCTCCATCCTTGATGGCGTAGTTTCACAAAAGATTTCCTGGCACATTATTATTATTTTACACTCATATCTTGATTACCACAAACCTTCACCATTTACTACGTTAACACTGTATACTTTAATTTGGATACAACAAATTTCTATCCTAGACCCAAGAATTTAATATATTTACACTATTTAATCTTCGTCCACCTACCGCACAATGGACCTGGACACGTACGACGAGGTGTCAACTATTTCGCCCGTCGCGATACGCCCGATTTATACGGCATTCTTGACGTGTTCATTACATCGGTTCGGTATAGCTAAGTACAGGCTACTACTTCCTTAAAGTACTGTTCGTCACACAGTCTATTATGTACGTACTTATGGTGATATATTTTATACTACTCTCTTGCAGGGTAATTACTTTACGTCACTGATTATTCATAAATAAAAAAAAACACTATCCTACGTTAACTATTCCCAGATTTAACATGTTGCTTGAGCGCGATCACACTTTACAAACACTGGCGGATGCTCGCGCCATTAAATGACTGTACGTCCGTAGAATTCTAAGTTACCGGCGACCAACAGTTCAGCTCCCGATATTCAATTCACGTGTGCTGGCGACCGTCAATTCAGCTCCAACAATTCAAGACAAGTGTGCTGGCGACCGTCAATTCAGCTCCGTATATATGGATGAAGCCTTTTTCCCGCGGATTTGTTGACGTCATGCCCCTTAGGGAGGGGGTGGATTTTTAATATCGGTACTTGCACTCCGAATTGGAAGTTAAAATTTACATCAAATTAATCCACTCCGCTAGCATATCTGCTGGATAAAATATGAACTCCAGGTGATCACAGATTTAGGAGATATGGATGGATTTCGCTCCTCACATTTCGCGCCTTCGTAAGCGTCTCTGACAACGTGGTCTTCTTTCAGCCAATGAGATTCAAGCTGTCCGGTTTCCAAGAAATCCAGCCTTCAATTTAATTAATTTGCCAATAAGTATTGATTATTTTTCCATGCGTGACATCTAATAAATTCATTACATCCATCCGCGTACTCATATTAATTTATTACTGATTACTTTTGTAGTTACGAAAATATCTCATTCCTCATTCCATAAGATGGTATCACTGAGTCTCCCATCAAATTTTTACTATTGGCCGGCAAGCGGTCACGTGATTTAAATCTCCACCTGCTCGAACTTAGGCTAGCGAACGTACACTCAGCCGCTGTAATTTTCCATGAGGTCATGGAATTTCCGTCCTACCAAAAATATCCCAAGGTCTTACTCATGTGGTGGGTTTTCTTTGTATGACTCTCCCCCTTCCTCTTTCTGACCAAGACTTATTTGTGGACTCTGTATTTACTTGTACGCCAACTAATGATATTCCCTGCTGTGAAGTAGCTAAAAGTTGTCGTGTTGAGCTAATCCGTCAGGCTCCAGTCTGTCGTCCTTCCTTCGCTCTGATTTCAACATTACATAAACGAAATATTTTCAAATACACTCCTCTGTATTTCAATAAATGTCTCATATTATTTTACCGATCAAATCATGATTGATTATGGGCCTAAGTCACTCGGGTTCAATACTACCCTTTGCAAAATCATTTCATTAGAACCTAGTTTCTCATTTGATCTGCAATTTACTCTGTCTCTGTCTTCTCAGTCGCAAAAAAAATCTACTTGTCTGAAAGAAACACATGATGTGTTGGGCAGGCATTTTATTGACACATCATTTAGATAAGTGATGAAGTGAAATGAAGTATCCCTGAAATTAATTGACATTAGTGCTGTACAGGACGTTCACAGTCTCTACTCAACCTCACGTACAATTTTCTTACAGAATTTACAGTAAAACTATACACCTACTCCTACATATAGTGTATCGTGATATTACGAACACTGAAGCTAACGTTGAACAAAGGGCATATACAATACAATACAATGGATTTATTTTGTCTGGCAAGATTAAGGCCATTAGGCCCTCTCTTCCATCTAACCAGAAAATACAGTTTCTACATGTGAAAAATTGAAATAAATACACTTACAATTGAAATATCTTGCAACTACTAAACAATACAATATTATGATAGATAATAAAAAGTAAAAATAGGAAAAAATAGGAGAATGTTGATGATGATGATGGTGATGATGATGAAGATGATTATTTACAAAATTATGACATGATTACCTAATTTCTATTAACGTTGGTAATAACAGTGGGATTTTATAAAGTCGACAGTTTGAGGAAGGCTAAATCTACAATATTTTCACAGCATTACTTAGTAGGTAGCGGTGACAAAGTTGCCTAAAACTAGCAGGTGAGATTCCTCTGACAGAGACGTTAGCCCATTTTCGTGCCGAAGAAATAACAAATGAGTTGCGTATCGTGCGGTGCGGTGAGGTGGAATAGATAAGAGTGTATCAGATTTTGACCGTGCTCCGAAACTGTGATTGGATGAGAGGTGGTGAAATTGACTGTGCAAGTAGGGAGGTGAGCATGAGGAAAGTATTCGACGAAGAAGGCATAAAGCATGAAGATTACGGCGCTGTTTGAGTTTTAGCCAGCCGAGTTCATCGTAGGCAGGTGTAACATGGTCAAAGTAACGTAGGTCATATATATGGAGAACACAGGCGTTTTGCGCGCGTTGTAGTTTGTCGTTAAGAGTAGCAGTCAGGTCGTTGTACACGCCGTCACAGTAGTCGAAATGAGGTAATACCAGAGTGAAAATGAGGCGTTCTTTTAATACTCGAGAAAATATGTTGCGGAATATTCTCAGTGAGTTAAATGTCGCAAATACTTTCCTGGAGATGCTGGTAACCTGCTGCTTCCAAGAAATATGTTCGTCTATCATAACGCCGAGATCTTTGACAGATTCACTGAAATCAATGGGTGAATTTTGTAGGTAGAGTTTTGGTAACGTGAATTTGCTTATAGTTTTTGAACAAAGCCAAGGATGTGAAATTATTATAGCTTGAGATTTTACGTTATTTAATCTAGGTCCATGCATGTCAGTCCAGTTACAGATAAACAGGTTATGTAAATGTTCCATGTTTCATAGAATTTATTGATATGTTGGAAAAAACCCTCGAAGATGTGTTTGTAAATTAGAGATCTGTAAAATTCAACAGAAACTTTATGGACAATAGTTCGACCACATTACTGAAATAAATAAAAGACTACTTTAAATAGGTCTTATAAAAATTGATGTTATGAAAAACATTGGATTTAAAATAAAGGAAACACGTAGGCCTACACAGAAAAATCGACCCACTAACAAAGCTGTTAATCAGTCCAAATACCTCGGAAGCGAATGTACGGAGGATTTCAGAAGTAAAACAGGAATGGTCAGGAGGATAAACCAAGGGTAACGTTCGTACAAAAAACGATACAAATGACGTATCGTACAATGTTACTTTCGAACCTTCACACTGTTACAAATACTTCGCTTTGTTTTCATATAAAACCTCTGGGAGTAGAGATGGTAAGAGAATTAGCAACGTTGCCATTGGCCTGATGGATGGATTTTATTTCCATCTTTTAATGCAGGCCAGGTCAAAATGTAGCTTCCACTGATTTTTGTGACATTATGGAACCTGCTATGGTACGGATGGTACAAAGAATTCATATTCCAAGTACAATTGTGCATTTGTGTTATAAAAGATGCTATTCATAAAGCTAAATGTAGTGAAAAACTGCTTTTTATTTTCAAGTGAGGAAAGCAGTGGAAAATTTACATACACCACATCACGCGTGTACACCTCATAATAGTACCACAATTGGTTTTAAGACTTAACATATATGAAGTCAGACAATGTTATTTTGTGCATCGTCGATGAAGTAGCTGTGCGTTTTGGGTCACGTAACTCTCACCTTGCATTCCGTAGATAGTAAGGTTGTTTTTTTTTTCTTTCTATAAGTTGCTTTACGTCGCACCGACTCAGGTCTTATGGCGACGATGGGACAGGAAAGGGCTAGGAGTGGGGAGGAAGTGGCCTGCCTTAATTAGGTACAGCCCCAGCATTTGCCTGGTGTGAAAATGAGAAACCACGGAAAACCATCTTCAGCGCTGCCGACAGTGGGGTTCGAACCCGCTATCTCCCGGATGCGAGCTCACAGCTCCACACTCCTAACCACACGGCCAACTCGCCCGGTAAGCCAGCAACTAAGCCACTGACCTAATCACGCGCCCCACCTTCATAAAGTGAATATTGAATTCAAATATATTGATACTCAATAATTACACAGCATATGTATTTGTAGTGCAAACATATTGGTATCGGTAAATATGCCGATGTGGTTTTATTTACAAAACCTGCTTTGCTTCCGTCAGAGGTAGCAGTAACATAGATGTGAGCTACGACGATAGAGTCATGATGAAGTAAACAGCCCACAGTGTGTTACTCCGTGTACTGGTAAAGTACATACAGCTATGTGAGCACTACTTGCGTACATTGGAATTAATTAAATTTGTTCGCCGTATGGAATGTGACAATTTGAATTTAAATTTTCTTACGTAAATATGGAGTACATTCTAGTGAGCTTGATGGAAAACGTAAGCGTACCGTATTTAAAGTAAAAAAAATTAGTTATAAAATTGTGAAAATGCACGATGGTCGCTATATTACGCTAACTACTGTACCCAGAAAGTTGACAATAAATTAATAATTCTTGAGCGTATAGCACCATTGAACACTTAGTGCTGTAGTATCGAAAAATATGTACAGAAAGATATTGTACACTGAGGATCTATCTGCAAAAAATCAGAAATTTTTCAGTCATATTATATCATGGATAATTCTTAATATTGCTGCCTAGCAGCGTACTTCACACTGCCTTGCCTACCCATTTTGCAAGCTTTCTCATGTGATGGATACCGATCTGGTCACCTAATCAGAAATTGGTATTAATATTAACGCACAATCGTAGTGACTACCAGTACTTCCGCTGGGAAAACAGGTGGTGGTCAACTGAGCAGCCGAAACAGTGCTGAAGTGGCAAGGAATTTATTCTAGTTATCCATGAATTTACTACTTTCCTACCTGTTTTGTAAGTAGTTTAACTCTTCTAAAGACGTGTGTTACATCATGTGGCTTATCCTGCGTTTACTTGCCTTTACTTGCTTATTCGATTCCCTTGTTTCTGTACAATCTACCTTATTCACGACTACAACAATAGTATGTTTACAATTTCAAGGGAACGTGTAAATTTCTCATTTCCTATTGTCTTTCTCTTACTATGCCCTCTCCCTCATTCATTGATAAATATTTAAGAATTCCTCTCCAAATATCAATGATAAGGACGACCATATAACCGATTTTTCCAACACTTAAAACAAAATTTATCATCAATATGCTGGCAAAGAAATAAAATAATAATATTAATAATAATAATAATAATAATAATAATAATAATAATGTTTTTTTGTTTCTTTGTCCAACCCTTGTACCATTTCTCTACGGAGTCGGGTATGAGGTGGGATGAATCTGTCGTGGCGGGTTTTTATGACCGGATTCCCTTCCTGACGTCAAGCTCATCAGAGGAGTTATGAGATGAAATTAATGACGTGATATATGATAGTAGGAATGGAGAGGGTGCCGACACATAGCCTACTCCTGTCGAAGAACACCAAGGGATCTGCTCAAGGCTTAAGGTCTCCATCGGACGGAAGAATTACCATCGACAGAGTTATATACCCTCATTCCATATGAGCATTACGGAGAGGTTTGGAATTTAATATGTGCTTTTGGCACGCAATCTAGTGACTAGAAATTGTATACCACCACCTCCCCTACGCTGCCGGCCAACATTCTGATGGTGAAATTATTTTCTACCAACGGGTCTTGAATAATAATGAAAATAATAATTGCGCCTTCGCTATGGCCATCTATGGCACTTTATAGCCGTCTTCTCTGATTTGCTCCAGTTACTTAGAGTGCGGCTTGACCGTGGCTTGATAGGGCTTGGGGGCAGGGTGCGGCCGGCTTAAAGAATATTCAGCGCTACAAGGTGATTACAGAATTTACCTAAACTTGATATAGGCTTTTGGGCTTACGTTGTGTCAAGAAAATAAGATGAAATTCTTTACGTTTCGCAGAGAACTTTGCTCTGCGTCATCAGAAGAAATCTCGACTGACCACGGGAAAGGCTTCTCAAATTATGAGCTTTGAATTTATACGTTGCAATAGAAGTGGAAATGGTACGTTCATTCGTCACCAGATGGCTCCCCGGACGAGATACAGCGCTAGCGTTCGAAGTGGAAGCTGAGGGAACCATCATTATCAGGCTGAGAGGGTCGCATAACATAACAGATGTACGCAACATATGATATTGGCAGGTGTATGACACTGACAAAAGCGCGGAATGAAATGTTTGGCGATGAGGAACGTACGAATTTGGTGGAAAACTCCGAAACGAATTAACAATAGTGAAGGGACAGGGAGGGGAACTACCTACGTAAATCCTTAATGGCCTGCAAGCAGGTATTACTTAATTGATAGCCAGTGTCCTGTTGAAATTTTTAGGATTTCTACATATTTCCACTGCTTCCCATGTAACCCTGGACCTGTAGTTTCTAGTGTGGGTAAGAGCTCAAGCATCTTGGAAAATGACATCAAGACCCGACGTGCTCAGCTACTGCTGATTTGTTCGGCTGGTTGAGACGAATATTACGTTCATGTACCTTGATATGGGTACCAATGGACCGAGATGTTTGGCTAATGTATACCTCAGAGCAAGTGCAGGGAATTTCGTATGTTCCAGTATGTAAAAGTGGGGACAACCTGTCCCAGACTGTGAGCAATTGAGGACCGTTTTTGCAAAACTTGCTTTCTGCAAAAAATTGGAAATTTACTTTTCTATTGATTCACATTCATATTGAAGTCCTCTATAGGATGGTGAAACCTGTTTTTGTATAACTTGCTTCTTGCTGCAGTAATAGTCGATAAAATTTAGCGAGCTTTTGCAAAACTAGCTTTCTACTACTTAAGAGTTACAGCAAAACTTGCTTTCTACAGGAATGATTTTCATTTTGAAGTCATTGAAACTGTTAATCTTTATAACTGCATGGATTTGGTTTAAAATTAATACGACAATGGTCCTCTTTTTGGTGTTAATAAATATCTGATAAAATTAGAATGATACTATTTTCCTTTCTTTTTGTGGTTTCTTTTATATTCATAAAGCGTATATACCAAAGACAATGTTTAAATTATTTTGAAGACTATGATGTCGAATAATTTTGAGTGAAAGGTGGATAAAATGTCCATGTAAATAAATTTCATAGAACAAGAATAACATTCTCTTCTGAATTAACTGATGGTGGTGGTGATTATTGTTTTAAGAGGAAGTACAACTAGGCAACCATCCTCTACATAACACTAATCAGAGGGAAAACAGGAAGGGATCCGACACTTCGAAAAATGAAGGTATCGGCCAAAGGAAGACAAAGGCTACGAAGGGCATGAAAATGAGAGACTCCCTAGCCCTCCATACGTAATACCGTCGGGGTCCGAAAAGAACAAGAGTTGACCAAGGGAGGTCGAATAGGATAGATGAAAGTGAGGAGCCTGGAACAATTAAGTGGAAACAATGCCAGGGCTCAGCTAAGGGCCCCGTGGTCGCCAACCCTGTCTCCAAAGTTCAGAGCCCCTGGGGCCCCTTTTAGTCACCTCTTACGACAGGCAGGGGATACCGATATTCATCAGAGTGTACAGATCAGAAATTGCAGGAATGGTGTACTGTAAAACTTACACTGTTATTAAATATGTTTAATTGATGGAAAAACCAAGATAACTCATGTTTTAGTAAGATTACTAACACTTTCTTCACTAATATTTTGTGTAGAATGCAAGTTTTGAAAGAACTGTTGACTTTTGAACCCTCATACAGTGTACAATTCTTAAATTAAATAAAACCCAAAGATCACCGTGTAATAAGCACTAATATTATTATAAAGTTGATCAACAAAAAAGAAAGTTTATAACTAAAAAGCCCTTCTTGGAAAACAGTTTTTTGTCTCTCCTGAAAAAATTCACTTTTTCACAAAGCAAGTTTTGCAAAAACGGTCCTCAATTTTAGTGACGGTGCCAAACACGGTTTTTATATTGCGTTTGCGGAGGACCTTGGCAATTCGATCTGTGGTGTTCTAAATATGTGATTGTGCCTGCGAGTACTTCGAGGGGAGGCTTTCAGCAGTTTTCTTAGTATCTAACATGTAATATATTCTTTTGGGGCTGAAATGTAAGACCTTCTGCGCAGTCTTCGGACTCTATTTTATTCCCTACTGAGAAAATATAAATGTAAGGGAGTACGAGAGGGGAACCCCAGATCTCTCCCCTTCAACTTTTAACCTCTAAATTTTGGATACCTGTCTCGGATTTTAATGTTTCCTCCTGTTCCCACGTAGGTTATCGTCTCTTCCAGAATGTTCGCTAAAGAATGCCAGTGTTTCGCCTTCTTGCCTTTTGTTAATGTCCTTATTTATTGTAAGCAAAGTCATCTGCGTACAGGCCATGAAGGCCCATGGAGGGGTGGAAGGTAAAGACTTCCACTATCCGTAACCTCGGCACTTGGTGGGGTAGAGTGGTTAGCTCTACGCCCGGCCGCCTTTGCCCCCCGGAATTAACCTGGTTAATTACCTGGTGTAGACTGAGTGAACCTCAAGGCCATATGTACCTACGGAAGTGGAAACCTCGTTTCTTAAATTTTACCACTTCCTGACGGGGATTCGAATCCACCTCCTTCCGGGCGAACCGAGCACGCCTTTACCACCTCGGCCAGGCAGCCCCTCTTGTAGTGTGGATAATTATACCCCTGTATATTCTTTATAGTTCTTAGAGTAACCGTGTCTACATTTTGGTTCCCTTTAGGAATAGTACTTAAACTAATGGTGGAACTTTGTAATAGGTAAGCCCACCATGGGACAACCAGTGTATGAACACTTTGAATTGGGGTCACCCTTGGGTTACTGAGTGTAACGGAGTTTCTGAACAGAAATTGACTGCTTGACTGAGCGTAGCCTCTTTTGTATCCTGGAGCTGAGACTGCTATAATATTGTACCTGTCAGGATTAACTATTCTCCTTCGTATGTAAGTTAACGGCTGGGAGTTTCTCCCAATTTATTTTGTTCCTGATTTAGGACTTCTAAGTCCAATGCATTCTTGGAGGTGACGATCTCGTTGTTAATATTTCAACTGTTTCTTGTTACGTCATTGAGTTACTCTTTCTGAATGTTAAGAAAGGAAAGAAAGAACATTTCCAAATTTTGTAAACATAAAAGTTTTCAATAAATGATTCTCTGTCCAGCCATTCAACCCAGACAGTTGTTATTCCTCTGCGAGCTACTGAATCACGGAAACAACAACAATAACAACAATAATAATAATAATAATAATAATAATAATAATAATAAATTTTGTGAGACTATTGATCGCCTCGTACAGTACTTGTATGTCAGACCCTTCGATGGGGTTCGGTGGCATACACCGCGTATTGGGAAACTGCGTGCTTTCGTGGTGCAGAATGGAGTTACTTGCTAGTGTTACGTATAAGTTGCAAGGATGTTGGAGATAGCACGAGCGTCCAATCCACGAGGCAAGGGAATTAACCATTTAAATAAAACCACAGTCCTGGCCGGGAATCAAACCCGGTTTCTTCTGAAACGAAAGCCACTAGGCTGACCACAGCCGGACATGGACTTAGTAAAACGATAACAATGATATCCACCACATTAGTTATTGGCCAGTTAGGTACTCTAAAATTGTACGTTCAGACGCTTCGCACAAATTTCGCCGTTCCTATATGCAGCTCTACAGTGGAAACGAAATCTATTCGAGGGCTACTAATGTTGAATTAATTTTGTCAATTTCAATTTACGCAGTTCTTCGAGATTTAGCAGAAAACATTAGTCCAACACTCTAGCGCAGATACAGCTAAGTAGCTGTTTGCCATATTAGCAGTTGAATTAATTATAGGGGATATTCGTACAAAATATAACACATGTGGAGAGCTATGGTTTGTAATCCTTAATATGATTTAAGGAGTATGATGACGATTAATTACTGCTACTTCCTTCATGAGCTTAGCATATTGTGGTACAGAATAGTTATGAAGTCACTGCATGGTACATTGTCAACTGTAGCATCATGCCGAAACTGTTTCAGCATTGGAAGTGAGATCTACCAACAACCAGTCCTTGTCAGTGTTAATACTTTCAAACAGTATAAACTTCAAACAACATATTCCTTCATCATGCCTTGCCAGGGGTTCGGTTGTGCTATACTTTTCAGTAGAAGAACAGGTTCGATCAATCAGTCAATCAACATTAATCTTCAATAAGGGCTGTCTCACAGCTGGCTGATTTGCTATCAGTTTAACTAGCCTTCGAATAATTAAGAAAATGGATATTTATCAAATATGGCCCTTGATGAATTATTCAAATTCCCAATTCATCCACATAAGAAAGGATATTTGCTCCAATTTTCCCCCATGAGTCCAACTTTACCATTATATTTCGATCAATCCTACTATACAAAGCTCCACTCGAGTTTATTTGTCTAGACTGCCAATGTGAACTCACGCCATCTCTCCACTGACCGCTCGGAACTTACCATTTCGAATAACTCGTATTCTTACCCCCAGTCTTTCCAGTTCAAAGTTTTCAACACATTTGCCAGAAATCACTCAAAACATTTCGTTCTGTTTGGATCATTTCCGGTTCTCTAATCAAGTAATCCTGGTGTGAGTCCTCTATAATGAAATCATATACTACATGGGGTTTACTAGAGACATATTCTCTCTTTTCATCCTTAATATAGCTCCTAAATACCCACAAAAGCATATGAAGGGATCTGTAAACTTTATTTAAAATGTGATTCAAAAATAAAGATCTTTCGTTTTATTAACCCCTAAGTACATACAGTGACCCCATGTGGTACATTTTACCCCATTAACACAGTAATTAACCCTCCGTTAAACGCGCGCTCTGTTGTAACACCACTACACGCGCGAGGACTGACAGTCCGCGATTGTTTGTAAGCTTCCATTCCTTTCATTTCAATTCTTTTTTCAAGAATTCCTTATTTCTCTCTTTTTTCAATCTGTCTTACATCGTAATGACTTTATTTTGATTTTATTTATTTTGATAAATGTATATATAATGTACATTTACAAGAACATTTCAGTCCTTTAGGATAAATTAGAAGTTATCAACTGCAAATCACAGGACTTAGCAAAACTAATTGTAAATTAACAATAATTGGTTATTAATTTACTCCTGGAATAAAATTATAATCGTTACATTCTATTAATTGACGTATATCGCACGGAAGAAGTCACGACGTCGTGATGTCCTTGCCATGGAGTAAGTGCATATCATTTCACCCACCTTATCAACGCCCAACTTCGTGTCATTATAGGTAACCATTGAGGGTTTTGATCCATCTGAATCGTCATCAATATAATGGTCTTCATGGAAAGTAGATAGAACCAATAGAACTTTATCTTTCCTTGACGTATGGCACAAGAGTATATATAGCGATTTATGCATGTTACGATTTCTTGTAGCATTTCGTCGGTAAAGAACAATTGCAGAGCTTCAACTGGCGTCTCAGTATTCATGGCAACTCCTAATACTCCAGGCAAGTGTTTTATAATGTTATGTTCAGGTTGCCTGACCCTTCTATTGCAGGGCGATGATTCCACTCGGCCCCGTCCTTTCCAACATATATTCCATGCTGTTCACTTTCAGTCACGTCCTCTTCGTACGTGGACTGTTTGCTCTCAGAATTATGATCCACTATCGTTTACGACGTCCCGATCATTATCATCACTTGCACCAACTTAATCGTCGTCCAATGACTGCTCGATTTGATCCATAACTCTCGGAATAAATCGCACCAAGTGGAAAGAGGACGCAATATAATTATTCATAGCTCATTTTTTAATATCGTGTTTATCCCACGGTAAATAATCACAAGTAGAAAATATATCAAAATGAGCCCACTACTATACTTGTAGGTAATAAAAGTATATAATTTTATAATAAATAATAACGGAAGAATTGACGACTTACCAAAAGAGTGAGTAAGATTAACAACTCACCAATACACGCCTGCGGACTCAGACTCCGCAAGTCTGCAGTTGACAATATAAACTTCTGTAATCAACAGCTCGGCGATTACTCAGACATTCTCATGCCGTCACGGCCTTTGTGTTGTTGCAGAAGGAAGCTACAAGAAGGCAGCCCGTTCTGCCTTGCATTTTCGGTCTATGATACCAAAGAATAATAAAGTGCGGACTCTCACTCCGCGGCGCGTGTAACGAAGGGTTAAAACTGAAAGGCCTTTTTCTCTTAGGGAAAATCAAAGTCTGAATATTATTCCGTTTACCGTTATACCATTGTCTGCTGTCCATCTCACAACACTCTTGAGCTTTTTGCTGTCGGTCACAACCCTGTAACTTATTTTGTAAACTATGCATTACATCAACTGCAGAAAGCCTTATCTGTGATTCCAGTTTTCTACCCGTACCGTACATGTACACAAAAAATATATATTTCCAATTACACTGCGTTGAGAAACCCCCATATTATTCATTACAGCATCAGACGATGCTTCGCCTTTTCTAATTCTGTGAATTCTATTTCCTAGAAATACAGCCTATAGTTCAATAGCCCTCATGTTCGTCAGTAGTCTTGAATGATCTACCTAATCAAAAGACTTGGATAAGTCAATAACTGTACAGTACATATGATATCCTGATTTTGAAAAATCTGTTATCCCTTTCTGGAATCCTACAAGTTGAACGTCATTGGAATAAACTGTCCTAAACCCTGTTTTTTGTCAAACCACTTAGAAATGTTCGCTAAATTATATTCATAAACAGTGCTTTCCCAGGGTTTGAAATTAATAGATGTCAAGTTGACTGTCCTGTAATTATCCGATTTATGTTTATCACCCATTCCTCTATACACTGGGGTTACTATAGCTAATATAGCTACTCACAATATATTTGGTATAGTTCCTTCATGCAAAACAGTAATTAAATAAATATTTCAGATCGATGGCCTAGAATGAATACCTCGTATCTCACAAAGTTCTTCCTATCTATTATTTCACTTAAGACTGGTCACGCCTTCCAGCCACATCTGGGTATGCAGTCCATCAGAACAATGTTCGTTGGGTATATTTTCCTATGCTTACTCGTAAAGGAAAATGAACCTTATAAAACTTATACTCTAGGAGTTAGTAAATTTGTCACACAAACATGCTTTCCTATAGTACGGTAAGGTAAGGTTCATTTTCTTTCACACACCTGCATAGGAAAAAAGAACACAACGTACATTGTTCTGATGGACTGCATATCCATGTGTGGCTGGGAGGCGTGGCGAGTCTTAAGGGAAAAATTGGATAGGAAGAACTTTGTGAGATACGAGGTATTCATTCTAGGCCGTCGAGATACGGCGTACGGTATTCCATCTGCTTTTGTATCCTTCGACTTTCGATATTTTATCTGTTAAATTTCAATATTAATGACCTCCACCACCAGGACATTAGAATTAGTGTTAGAAAATAAAATGACTTTTGGCTTTTAGTGCAGGGAAATATCCGACGACTTCGGCTCGCCAGGTGCAGGTCTTTTGATTTGACGCTCGAAGGTGACCTGCACGTCGTGATGACGATGAAATGATGATGAAGAAGACACATACATCCATCCTCCGTGTCAGCGGAATTAACCAATGATGGTTAACATTCCCGACCCTGCCGGAAATCGAACGTGGGACACCTGTGACCAAAGGCCAGCACGCTAACCATTTAGCCATGGAGCCGGACAATATTAGTGTTAGTATTATTTATTTACCACAGTTCTGTTCAGAAATGTTTAAGGTCTACAGAAAAAGGGCGAGACTCCACGTTCATATAAAATGTTCCCTAAATATATCATAAGATGACATACTATTTACACAGTTTGCAAAATACTGAAATAGTACTGTGCAATATATATATAATGTCCTACTGCTCATTAATTCTGTCTATCGATAGTCGGCTAATAATTCATTCATTCATTCATTCGATCATTCCTGCGCTCGCATACTTTCTTTCACTCTACCAAACACCCACTCATTCACCCACACACTCACAGACGATGAGCAGTTTAATTAAATTACATTTTTTCGTCATATACTGTACATTTGGAATTTTGGAACCAACTTGTAACCAACTGTGTTTACATATCGCCGACCGAATACTGTATAAGTCCTCCCATAAACATTCCTCTTGTTCATTAATGATCTCTGGAATGTCCTGCCTGTTCCTACTTTAAAATATCTCTGACGGCCATTTACGTCTGGCACCATGTTATCCTTAGCTGGTTAAATGTAAGATAGTGCCTTGAGCCGTTACTTATCCACAAATAAACACGAATTACTTACTTTCTTACATTTTTGTTAAATTCAATTTCCTTCCACGTTTATTAAATCTCGCGTTACTTCCACAAGTTTTTCAAACTTTCTTCTTCTTTTCGATGTGGCCTTCTAGGGACCACATGTCAATTTCAATTCAATTATTCATAATTTGTTGTATTACCTTCCGTTCCTTCCAATATTCTTTCATCCTTTCAGTATGCTGTTTCTTTCTCTCTTCGGACCACTTCGCACCAGGTTTCTTGTTCCGTTTTCCTTGGAATCTTTCCATACTTTCTACCCTCTTTCTAAAAATCTTTCTGTCTGTAGTTTCTCCTTCTCTTATGCTATTCCTCCCTAAATCATTCTTTGCTTAATGAATCCAGCGAGTTGTTGCCTTTTTCTTCCAAAGGAACTTGAAACTCCTTTTTGTTCATCTAGAATAATCCATTCTGTAAATATGTCCCCCCCAAAAAATTGCAATCTCCTTTTATTTCTTATGGTTTCTGTTTTTTTTCTATGTTCCTGTTTATTTCAATATTAGATCTTAATTTCCATACTACCGAGCTCGATAGCTGCAGTCGCTTAAGTGCGGCCAGTATCCAGTATTCGGGAGATAGTAGGTTCGAACCCCACTGTCGGCGGCCCTGAAAATGGTTTTCCGTGGTTTCCCATTTTCACACCAGGCAAATGCTGGGGCTGTAGCTTAGTTAAGGCCACGGCCGCTTCCTTCCAACTCCTAGCCCTTTCCCGTCCCATCGTCGCTATAAGACCTATCTGTGTCGGTGCGACGTAAAGCAACTAGCAAAAAAAATTATAAAAATAAATTTCCATACTTCTATTGTTTTCACAGAGCCTAAGATTTTTCTCATGATTCTCCTTTCTAGTACCTCAAGTTTATCTATCCTATAGTTTAGTACCAGGCATTCGCTTGCATATAGGCCTTCAGGTTTCACCACTGTAGCGTAGTGCCTTATTTTAAGATTTTTTGGTAGACACGTTTTGTTGTAAAAATTCTTTGTGATACCGTATGCCCTTTCCATCTTGTGTACCTCTTCTTCTACTGAAGATTTGTCTAAACCATTTTCTCGAATTATTTCTCCAAGATATTTGAATTTCGTTACTCGTTGCACTGCACCAGTATCTGTGGTCAAATATTTTGGAGCATTCTTGATGTTTGTAATACATTTTGTTTTTTCTACGGAGATTCTCAAACTTGTCTTGTTGGCTATTTCTTCTAAGGGATTTATTTGTGTTATTGCACTTGTTAGGTTTTCTGACAGTATAACAAAATAGTCTGCAAATGCTAGGCTATTTATTTGTGTTTCAGTGCCTTTGTTTCTTCTGCGCAAAGTTATAGGGAAAATGTTATGTTCTTTTATCTTTGCAGTTCAAATTCTTACAATTTTCTGTAGAACACAGTGGAATACGTCACCTTGCCGTACTCCTGTGTTTATATTAATAGGTTTTGATAACTCATCCATAAATTTCACCTTTTAAATTGTGTCAGTAAGGGTTTCACGTATTAGGTTTACCAATTTAGTTTTAACTCCAAATTCACGAATTGTTTTATCTATGGTTTCTCTATCAACCGAGTCAAAGGCCTTTTTAAAATCTACAAAGGTCGCAACAGTGTCCTTTGAATTCAATATCCTATGGCGAATTATGGATTTTAAGTTAAATATTTGTTCTGAACAACACGTGCCTTTTCGAAATCCAGCTTGATATTCACCCAGTTGCTTGTCAAGTAATGTTTCTACTCTATTCAGCAATACCTTGTATTCAATTTGCAGGATTTCTCTATAGTTTTCAACCTTTGGATTGTCTCCATTTTTATGCATTGAATGTAGTTGACCCTCTTTCTGTTCTTCTGGAATCCTCTCTGTTCTCCAAATATCCTCAAAGATTAACTGCAGCTCTTCAATGATTTTTGCATGAGACCATTTGAAAAGTTTAGCTGTTATGGAGTCTTCTCCATTAGCTTTATTATTTTTCAGATTTTTAATTCTCTAATTCCTTCAGCAGTGGGTGGTATATCTTCTTCCAGATTTTCAGTTATTTGAGAGAATTCCGACTTATGGACAGGCTCAGGGCAGCTCAAATGTTGATCAAAGTGCTTCGCAAGTATTTCACAATTCTCATCATTGCTTAGTCCAAGTCTAACATTTTCATCTTTGAAGCATATGTTAGGCGCTTGATACCCCTTTAATTGACTCTTAAATGTGTGGTGGAAATTTCGAGAGTTAATTTAACAAAGCTACCTTGCAGATCAATTTATGATTTTTCAAAAGATCTTTTAACTCCCCTTATTATTCTAGCAGTGACCTTCCTTTGCTGCTTGAATTGATCATATTGCTCAATATTTCCAGAGGATTTCCACTTTTTCCATTGTTTAATTCTGTCTTGTAACGCATCTTCACATATTTGATTAAACCAATGTTTCTTTTTAGGTTTGACTAGCCCAAATATTTTCTGGGCTGCATTAGTTATGTCTTTAGATAAATCTTTCCACTTACCATTATGAGATACTTTTATTTCTTCCTGTCCGGCTCCATGGCTAAATGGTTAGCGTGCTGGCCTTTGGTCACAGGGGTCCCGGGTTCGATTCCCGGCAGGATCGGGAATTTTAACCTTAATTGGTTAATTTCGCTGCACGGGGGCTGGGTGTATGTGTCGTCTTCATCATCATTTCATCCTCATCACGACGCGCAGATCACCTACGGGTGTCAAATCAAAAGACCTGCACCTGGCGAGCCGAACATGTCCTCGGACACTCCCGGCACTAAAAGCCATACGCCATTTCATTTATTTCTTCCTGAAATGTTTCCAATGTTTCTTGTCTGATTTGGAGTCTATTTGTGTTATATTTGTTTACTCTTTCCCTTCTGTGATTTCTGTTGGGTAAGACTTTTTTTAGACATGTAGTTATCGGAATCAAATTCTTTGCTTCTTACATCCTTGGCATTATTAATTTCATTCATGTTTCTTATGGATATGGCTACATAATTTCCTGAAGAAAGTTGAAAAGCTGAAAGTTTTTACAGAGAGCGTTTAATCTCATTCCATTGATGTTTGTTCATTGTTGTGCAGCATATCGTCACTGCCGGGACAAAACCTCATATGTGAAATATTTTCGCTTAGTATTTCGGCCGATAAGGTTCTGTCATCTAAGGTGCAATATTGCGTGAATGTTGTCAGGGCACTCTCGCTATTCATAATGTATGTGCTGCGTGTCTGTAAATCTCCAAAAATATTATCACATAGTAGGTTTTGTCCCGGCAACGACGATATTGTCCCACTATTGGTGTATGAATTCTCTCTCTTCCTACTTGGGCATTGAAATCTCCAACTAATATCACTACATTTGATTTTGGAATCCTAGATAACTCTTCATCTAGGAGTGTCCAGAAGTCCTCTACTTATTTGGGTTCTTTTTGTTGTCTTCATTTATTGGTGCATGACAGTTAGCAAAAGTATAATATTTTTGCATTTCAGTGTTAAAAGTTGTTTGCAGGCACTTTGAATGTAAATTCCTTGTTGAAGGTTGGTACACAGGAGGAATTAGAACTACTTGTAGATAGAAACGAAATCCAAATTTTAACAATTTTTGGATGAGAATGTGACAGAAACGAAAGATTGAATTCAGTTACATTGTCTAATAATCTTTTATGGACCTAAAAGGCTGTTCCCAAGAGTGGCATTTCTTTTATAATTTTAATCGCAGGTTTACCATTAAAGATTCGATAATCTTTCGTTTCTGCCATATTCTCAACCCAAAATCTCGTCTCTTGTACTGCTAAAATTTGGATTTCGTTTCTATCCAGAGGTAGTTTTAATTCCTTCTGTTTAACAACCTTCAATAAAGAATTTACATTCAAAGTTCCTGCAAATACTTTAAACTTAAGTCTGAATGGATTTCAAGGAAGCTTCGACTCAACCTTATTGCAGAGGTTGGGACTCCCCAGAACCCTAGGTACCGATGCATTGCATAACGCAATGGTGGATTTCTCTTCCGAGCTGCCAACTCGGATAGTGCTTTCTTTCAGCGACTTTTCTATTCTGCATCAAATTGATCTGAAATGAAACTTTTTTGTGGTTGACTCCACTAGGTTCTTCCGCTCTCTCAGCCGTTGAGAAATGAGATTCTTCTTCTGCCTTTGACACTGTTGACCGTTTTTCTCTTGACTTCAGTTGATCCGCAGGTGCTTATTTGGCATTGCCTTATTCACCCGCATCTCTTTCTTAAATTATTTATACCTCTATCCACAGTGCGCCTTTACCATTCCTTACCATCATTGAAGGTACAGACTTATTTTTATGCTCCTCGACAATTGGTTTAAAACCATTCCATAGGCAGTTTACACTTTTAATCAATATCTTCTACTCATCAAAATGACTTTCTTTAAACTGCCCATGTCTCCCACCCTACTCACCGTAGCAAAACCCAGCCTCATTCAACGATTCGTAACACCAAATACACTCCCTCCACAACTCATAAAACTAATTCAAGAGAACCACATTTAAAAGAACACGATTACTGTAAAATAAAATAGAATTTAATCGACTACGGTCTAAATCAAAAAGAGAATTAATTAAACATACAACCAGTAACTGAACTAAAAAACTTTCAAATATAACTACAAATAATAATAATAATAATAATAATAATAATAATAATAATAATAATAATAATAATAATAATAATAATAATAATAATAGTAATAATAATAATAATAAAAATACAAATAATGTATGGAAAACTACTAAAATATTAACTTGTATTTTCCACTTGGTGAGTCAGGGTTTGAGCCTGTATTAGGCTAGTGTTCTTGTATGCGTTGTGTGGCTGCGTCTGGGTTCCTGCTTCTCGCCATAATCTCTGTGTCATGTACAAAAAACAACAGTTCACACGACGACCGAAACAACCACAGCAACAACTCAAACTACACAAGCACCCTATACACAGGGTTATAGTGACAAAATATTTTTTTTTTTCTAGTTGCTTTACGTCGCACCGACACATATAGGTCTTGTGGCGACGATGGGAGAGGAAAGGCCTAGGAATGGGAAGGAAGCAGCCGTGGCCTAATTAAGGTACAGCCCCAGCATTTGCCTGGTGTGAAAATGGGAAACCACGGAGAACTATCTTCAGGGCTGCCGAACCCGCTATCTCCCGGATGCGAGCTCACAGCTGCGCGCTCCTAACCACACGGCCAACTCGCCCGGCAGTCACAAATATTTAGGAATTACTCTGGAATCAAGACTCACCCTAAAAAATAAATAGTACCATACACCGTGCAAAACAACACACACTAATGCTTTACCCACTATCATAAAAATAATGTAAAACTGATATACACGACACTCATACGACCTGCCCTTACATATGCATACCCAGCCATTGGGTTCCTACCCATAACAAACATACAAAAGTTATAGAGAGAAAACTGGTCACTACACTTAGATGTTAAACATTACACCATTCCCATAGTACAAAAACACGACATAACAAAAGTATCTTACATATTAGACTACGCATATACTGTACACTAAAAACAAATCCACCGTGCGAGTTGGCCGTGCACGTAGAGGCGCGCGGCTGTGAGCTTGCATCCGGGAGATAGTAGGTTCGAATCCCACTATCGGCAGCCCTGAAAATGGTTTTCCGTGGCTTATGCTGGGGCTGTACCTTAATTAAGGCCACGGCCGCTTCCTTCCAACTCCTAGGCCTTTCCTATCCCATTGTCGCCATAAGACCTATCTGTGTCGGCGCGACGTAAAGCCCCTAGCAAAAAAAAAAACAAATCTTTATAATACTACCCAACTACACAACCCACTAATAAACATCCTAGGCCAATACAACCCAGATAGAAAAGACAAATATCATCGATGCCGTAAATACATATTACATTCTAACAAACCCTGATTAAACCCTCCCCCCACCCCCGTACAAACACGAAACAATAACAAAAGCACAAACTTAACGCACACCATAAAACTACCATAAATCCTCATATAGACCAGAACAACACAACTATAAGGCCTGTTTTTACATCTTCTGCGCCACCCCCACCCCTTCTTATGAGAAACACTTGTTTATAGTTTACAATTTACTATAGTTGCCAAAATAGCTGCTAAAACTTCAGTCCATACACACATACTTATTGATAGTTAGCGTTAACAAAATACGGTGCAGCGTTGCAAATCTCAAAGCAGTATTCATCTAGGCTACACCCTATATGCGTAATGATTCAGGGTAAACCACACCGTATAATTAAATCAACACTAAGAATAACCGTGGACCCTGGTAACACACACAAGTTTCACAACGACACTAACACACTAACACACATAAGATATTAAATAACACAAATAAATAAATTAGATTGTTAAAAATCCATAACATTATACACTCATCACAGACAGAGAGGACAGAGAGAGGAGCGCCAATGGGCGTACCGGTAACGGTACCTCACACACCACCTACCTCTCGGGAGGTAGGTGGCTCATACGGATAACCATGGGCCCATGTCTCCCTTATCGAACTCATGGTATTGCATAATAGTTCTGCTTTTACAACCTTCACTTCTGTCCCATTATTTTTAACTACGGTAAATATGATTCAGATGTACTTCCCACATTCACTTATTTGCCTCTTATTGGTCACGATTTCTGGTCATTCGCGTTACTTTCCGAGTTAACATTTAGTAAATTGAGATCACCCTCTACAATAACGTTCCTTACGTGTTACTCCCCATATAGCTCATTATCTTATCAAATAATTCTGCGTCAGCGTCAGTGTCATCCTTGCCAGGTCTCTACACCCCAGAAATAACAAGTTACTTATTATTTTTACAGATGAACCTTACACCTAGTGTTACATGTTTCTCATTCTTAATGTTTTCATTACCGAGCTCGATAGCTGCAGTTTCTTAAGTGTAGCCAGTATCCAGTATTCGGAAGTGGGTTCGAACCGCACTGTCGACAGCCCTGAAGATGGTTTTCCATGGTTTCCTATTTTCAAACCAGGCAATTAAACCTTTATTAAGGCCACAGCCACTTCTTTCCTACTCCTAGCCCTTTCCCGTCCCATCGTCGCCATAAGAACTATCTGTGTCGGTGCGACGTAAAGCAGCTTGTAAAAAATGTTTTCATTGCTTACCACCTTTTCATTCTTCATGAATACTTCATCCACCAACCAGTTGCATCCTGACTCTCCTATAAACAATCCAGTTCCATGAAAACATTACCGTAGCCCATTATTTCCCAACGTAAGATGTTTTCTGGCATTTGCTATCATATTTTACTGTATTCCTCTCCTACTTCTCTTTTCCGCCTTAATTTCTTGCTTCCGCCTTAGCTTTTTAGGCTTAAGTAATAACTCCATAAGCCATATTCTTATCTATCTACATAATAATCGCTGCGCCTAATTTTCTTCTCTGCTACCGCCTTCTTATATCCGTAACTCTTTTCATTACAATTTACTGAGGGACATTACATTCTCTAATACATTCACTTGCTATATAGGCCGTACATATATATCCTATCCGGTTTCCTCAGTTATAATAATCTGTTCTATTAATTTCAACTTTCTTAACTGTATTACTTTCTGCCTAAATTACTCCATGCGTATGTGAGTGCTAATCCCGAAACCTGGGCATTGTTTCCTTTGAGGAAAAGCTCCAAGCTGTTCGAATATATAAACTCTTGGCGCTGGATCATATCGAAATACGGATCCATTTTTAATGATGGTGAGGAACTTTGTTGGGTAAATGGTGGCCAAATGGTAAGTCGTATCACAAAACGGAGAGATCTACAACATTGGTCCTATACATTTTTGTCGTATCTCGTTATACGTTAGATAGAGCTGCAACTCTCGATTTTAAGTTAATATAAATATAAGAGATATGAAAGAATATTATAGGTCTAACTGCGTAAAACAATAAAGGAGGCGTCTGATGGTCGAATAAGTTTGTCGATATGACGTACCATTGAAAGCAGTAAATCTCGAAACGAAGGTCTGCATATATAAATATACCCATGCTTATCTATTTAAATAAAATTGTAGGGGGTCCGCTGTCTGTAATTTCGTTTGTTTTGACAATGTTTCGCCTATTTATCCGTTTTAGGTCAACTCAACACCGTATCAGTCGTTTTTAGTTTTCGTCTCTATTTGTCTGTTTGTTCTACCATCACGGCAGAACGGCTTGTTAGATCTCGGCCAAACTTCATATTTAGAGTATACTTGTCCAGGGTAAAGTTCAGATATGCATATCATTCAAAAATCACTGTATAGACTTGGAAATTATAGGAAAACTGGAACAATTTTCTTCCATTCTCCCTTAATCTATTGATTCTCCAAAATCCGTGGACTGCATGCGAAATGTACATTATTTCGCTTGGCCAATGGACACTCTTTCCTTCGAGGTTAAATTCCATGGTGTTGAAATATATAGCTTTTTGGCCACAAAAAGTATAGATATATGGAGGCAATTTCAGTGACGGTGCAGACCTTCGTTTCGGGGTCACTGCTGGCTAAACGGTAAGTCATTTCACAAAGTAGAATTGCACAATACCTGCTCAATTTGGAGAAATCTTCAAATTTGCTCCTATGGCTAATTTTCGTATTTCGATTCTTTATACGTTAGATAACGCTGCATTTTTCCTTTATAATCAAATCTCCCCAACTCGATTTTGACTGTCATTAGGAAATGGAGCCTGCCATTATTTAAAACTCTCTCTATTGGGAATGGCAGTCGACAAGTGGGCCCTCGGTTATATCAGAAACTTGATTGCGAATGGCAGTAGGAAATGTGACCTGTCCTTATCATCAAAACTTCGCCAACGCGCACTTTACATTGGAAACAACGCATGGGCTCACCCACTCCCACTTTTTTCTCTGATAGCGCTAAGTTACATGCAAATTAATATAATCTTACTCACTGCGTGTACAGTAATATGCGTAGAAGTCCGTATACAAGTTAGTATGCCGTAGCGAAGCATGGGTGCGTTTGCTAGCAGAAAATAAAATTATTTTGTCTATAGCTTTTGGAAACCGTCACTACACTAAACTGTATACTTTCACTCACTGGTCCAGGCCCTCGTCACTTGACTTGTAGACCTGCGTTCAATTGAAACATTTTACTGCTCGTTGATGGCCCGCTTCATCGGTTACAGTAGCTCATTAAGTAGTGAGCAGTTAATGAACTACTCCACGCCTACACCTGCTTTCATATGAGTCGTTAACCTGAGATTCTCCTTATATCAATAACTGTTCTATTGGCATTTGCGATATAAATACCGTGGAACGTCTTACCTACTTTGAAGGGACATGATTTCATTTCAAACGTTGAAGATGTTTTAATGTCGAGTGACAGCTCTGGTGCACGATCGACAATGTGGTTGCTCTATCCTAATTCACAGTTGCATATTTTTCCAATATTTATATTGCTACGTATTCTTGGTTACGTTAAGTGACAATGCTGTAATGCAAGCCATTGAAACATATTCTCGAGAGCAGCAATGTCGGATATTAAGACATTAAGTGAAATAAAAGGGATTTAAGATGTGGGATATGTTGAGCTTGCATTCGAGATACTATGGGCTCGAACCCCTTTGTCGGTAGCCTTGAAGATGGTTTCCCGTGCTTTCCATTTTAACACCATGCAACAGAGAGCGGTAATCAAGTGGCTATGTCACTGGTTTTTACAAAGGCGACCGTTACTCGGATGTCGGCCAATAATTGTGGGAGATTTCAAGTAAAAATTCACATTCTTGTTGTTCAGATTCAACGTAAAGCTGGAGGTTTCGTGGCTATGATTACTATTGTAACGGAGGACAAGAGTGAAGATAGGTTGGGATATAGTAACATATTTAAAATACTAATCTGATTAAGGTTTGTATGAAGTAGTGTTACCAAACGAATGTAGTGTTACATTAGTAACCCCAGTATACAAGGGAATGGGTGATAAACATAAAGTGTCAGCTTGACATGTGTTGTTAGTAAGCACTGAGAAATCATTCTTTGTGATTATATTAGACACGTTTGCGAAATTACTAAATAGTGTGGTAGAAGGCAGTTCAGGTTTAGTTATGGTTAATCCAATAAGGCTAAACGTGCAGGATTCCAGCGAGAAATAGCGTGTTATATTTTAGATTCAGATGGTCAAGTAGACTGTGTCGCTATTGTCTTATCCAAGGGTTTTGGGAGGCTAGATCATGGGGGGTTACTGAAGAAAAATGAGGGATATTGGACTAGACTAAAGAGTGATCGAATGAGTGGTTAAATTTCTATAAAATAGAACTCAGAAACTTAGAGTAGGTGAAGCGGGGGCTCCACAGCGCAGTATTATAAGACCGTTATGTTTTCTTATATACCGGTATATAAGTGATATCAGAAAATAACTGGAGGCACAAAAGAGGCTATTTGCTCATGATGTCATTCTGTGTAGAGTAGTAAATTAGTAAGAGATTCTATGCGAGTACGAAAAGACTTAGACAATGTGAGATGGACGGCAGACAATGGTGTTATGGTAAACGGTATGGAAAGTCAGGTTGTCTCACCAAGAGGAAAAGTCATCTCACTTTTAATCACTATGTTAATGGGGTGATAGCACCCCATGTAGATCACCGTAAGTACTGTTAATATACTTTAAGCATATAATTCCTTTGGGGTAATCTCATTAAAGAGGTTGTAAATACAGGATACAGATCTACTCACATGGTTTTTAGGGTATTTAGGGGTTGTAGTAAGCTTGTAAATGAGAGGATATGCAGGGTTATTCACCTAGGGTGTTACACGTAAATAACGTCTAAACCAATAAAGGTATCGGTATTCTGTTTCCATATTCGTAAGACACCCAAGGGCTTGTAAAATAACTTGCTACTTATTCTCATGCGATGATTAATAACCGAGATATTAATACTAAATCCATAATTTAAATGGAACGGCTCGAATACATACAGCTGGCCTAAAAGTTCAACTGCGTACAGGTTCAAATGTGTAAGTATTTTCAAAATCGGGCAGTTACTTTTTGAGATATCTACAAAAACCGCATTTTGGATTTTGCGTGCCTCATCAGGCAGCGTGCGTTCGGCCAAGGACATATTGACACACAAGCTGTTTCCTGGCATTGATTCCAGCCACAGAACGGCTACCAGGCATGTACTGTAAACTATCCTACACATAATATATAAGTGGAGGCACATGCTTCCCCTAGTACACAGTCACTGTATTGTCCTACAAAGGAGGCTTGCAGAGGTATCTCAATGGCACACTAGCGCCAGCGTCTTGGAAATGTGTAGCATTCCAATAAATGAGCCCACTGCTACACTGCGGCGAAACGCTGGTAATTCCACGATTGAAAAGGCCTTAAGACTTACTGAGCTCAATTTTTTAAAGGTTAAAGTTGTTGTTTGCTTTGTTCTGTTCTGTTTTGAAATCCATGTGTAACAGGTTGCGCTCAGTTTGGCGTCTTTTTCCACGGATGAGAATGGGAAGGATTTGGAAAGGACATCGGCCATATTGTAATGATGTGCCCACATCGGAGCTTCCAGGGAGGATAGATACCACGAACTTCATGCGGCAAGTGAAGAGGCAGTGAATTGGCTAAATTCTCTGGACATTAAATTATAAGTTATATTACCATCAATTGATCCTTCGTCCGATTGTTGTTCTATCTACTTTCAGTGTATATAGTTTTAAGTGTATGTATATATATAGTTTCTATGTAACCTCTTTACGCCATACGAAATAAATAAATCTCAAAGGTAACAAGTCAAAATAATTATTTTATTCCATTTAAGAACATTAAATCCCCCGCCCGTCCTGTCATGAGTTCGTCTGACATACACACTTTGCAAATCCATCACATGTGTACGATATGCTCACATACCTGTTATCCATTCTGTGGCTGCAATCACACCCAGGAAACCACTTGCGTGACAATTTGTCCTTGTCCAACTGCACGCCGTATAATGCGGCATGCAAAACCGCGCATGTGGTTCTTATTGATATCTCAGAAAGTAACTGTCCGATTTTCAAAATACTTACATATCTGAACTTGTAAGCAGTTGAACTTTTAGGCCACCTGCACGAATTTGTGCCGTTCCATTAAAACATTGAGTTAGTGTTAATATCTCGGTTAATAATCACATCACCCCATGAGAATACGTAGCACATTGTTTTACAAGTCCCTGGGTATCATTTACGAATACGGAAATAGAATACTGATATCTTTAATGGTTTAGACGTTATTTCCGTGTAACACCTTCGGTGAATAATCCTGTATAGGTCTCTGGCAAGATCCCAAATGGGTATGGTTTCTGTATAGGGGACCCGCATCAGGACTACTAGATACTAGAACTGAAAGCGAACTAAAGAAGAGCATCAGGAGTTTTTCTTGGTGATTTCGGGCAAAACAGAATTGCTACGAAAGTTTTGGGCTCGGAGGAGTTTGATATAAGGGGACGAGCTGCTCGAATAAGTAGTATATTCCGAGCTATCAGTTGACAGATTGCGTGGAATTACATCAGTTGATGAATACGCTCGAGTAGTAATTATATGAAGATAAAGTTGGAATTCAAGAAGATAAATTGTGACAAATATTCATTTATACGACATGGAGTATGGGATTGGAATAATTTATAAAGGGAAATGTTGAATAAATTCCCAATTTCTTTGAGAGTGTTTAAGAGAAGGCTTAGTTAATAATTGATGGGGAGTCTGGCACCAGGATGGCAGTCCTAAATGAACATCATTGATGATTGAATGGTGTCAACACTCAATTCAAGCTGCAAGCGTAACTGAGTTTTTGAACGTTTTAGCAGCAATAATGTGAATATCAGTTAAATTGAAATTATCCTCTGATCAAATAAAGCTGAGTAATAGTGCCCTTTATCTAATTTATTGTAAATGAAATATTTTAATGAATGTCCTGTGAGATCATTGACATGCTGTGACGTGTAATTTTCGTGTATTCATCATCATGTAATATATTAACTGTTATCGATTGAAACTACCCAAAAACGGTGGTTCAGTGTTGTTTGTATGCAGTACATACTTAAAACAACTGTTGGAGGACGAGTTAGGTTGGTTTTTTTTTTTTTTTTTTTTTTTTTTTTTTTTTTTTTTTTTTTTTGCTATTGGCCTTACGTCGCACTGACACAGATAGGTCTTATGTCGACGATGGAAGAGGAAAGGCCTAGGAGTTGGACGGAAGCGGCCGTGGCCTTAATTAAGGATCAGCCTCAACATTTGCCTGGTGTGAAAATGGGAAACCACGGAAAACCATCCTCAGGGTTGCCGACGGTGGGATTCGAACCCACCCCCTCCCGGATGCAAGCGTACAGCCGCGCGACCCTAACAGCACGGCCCACTCGCCCGGTCGAGTTAGTTTTAAGAGGTACATAATGAATACTACCATCACGGTAGATTTGGCGTATAGCTTACTCCGCTGAGTTATCTCCCGGTTTTATGACACTAATTACTGACTTCACAATGGTAGCCGTGAAAGGAATCGAGCAATACTCATGGGTTTATTGTTATTAGGAACCCTGAAACCCATAAAAAGGGCTCTCATAACGTACTACTGCCACGATAGCTGGGTCAAGAGTTTAATTTTAAAGAGATGCAGGCTATCACTCACTCTTCTTCTTGGCTTGCGGCATGCAGAGCCTTACTTTCCACTTGGTGGGCCCAGGTTTGCGGGATTCTTGCACCAATAGTAGAGGGAGGGCAGGAATGAGACACTTAAGACACGCGGAGGGATGCCTTCCACAGATTTAGTTGTCAGTAAAACACTGTAACTCGCCTTCAGGAGATTTCCATCTCGCGGAAAGTCAAAGAGACGTTCGAAGAACCACACGGAGGAAGACATGAATGAGGCCTATAGGGCCTATGACAACCGAGGATGCCATCAACTTCCACGATGGCGAAGTCATTGCAGGTGTGAGGACAGTCAATATCGCCAGAAAAGAGAGAAAGAGAGACTTCAATATGGGACTGTGACGACAATAATAATAATAATAATAATAATAATAATAATAATAATAATAATAATAATAATAATAATAATAATAATAATAATAATAAATTATATCGGGCGAGTTGGCCGTGCGTTTAGGAGCGCAAAGCTGTGAACTTGCATCGGGGAGATATTGGGTTCGAATCCCACTGTCGGCAGCCCTGAAGATGGTTTTCCGTAGTTTCCCATTTTCACACCTGATAATTGCTGGGGCTGTACCTAAATGAAGACCACGGCCGCATCCTTCCAACTCCAATTCCTTTCCTCCCCCATCATCACTGTAAGACTTATGTGCGTCAGCGCGACGTAAAGGCACTAGCAAAATAATAATAGTAATAATAATAATATAGGAGATAGTGAAATGTTATTATGTTGAAATAAAGTAGGCAATCAAATCTATGTTAAAACTCCAAAGCCAAATCCTGAGTCACATCTGTGGTAACGTTAAATTTGCAACATACAGGTACATTACTATGTTCGATCAAAGGAAACAACCGGATTGATAAAAAGGATATCAAATTATCCAGTGAACGCCAGGGGTCATCACCCAAACAAACCACCACTAAAACGATATTTTAATATAAATTATCCTGTTGCGTAGAATATTTCAATTCAAAGCTTTTTTCCCACTGAACTGAATAATGAAGCTAGAGTGGAAAAAGTATATTTATACTCACCCGGCAGACATGATTTCATGAGCTTTCAAATGTGCAAAATAATGAATTCTTTAATGAATTTGTTGGGACTATGTGCTGTTTAATTTAGAGGGGAGATTCAACTCTGTAAAAATTATGATTAGGTCCATAACATTGGGGAGCACTGGGAATAGAGTGAAGTATTTCTCTCCTAGGCAATAATAACGATGAAGTATTTCTGAGAATCATTTGCTTCTAATTTCAGAAAATTCAGAGATATATTATATTTCATCATCATCATCATCATCATCTGTTTACCCTCCAGGGTCGGCTTTTCCCTCGGACACAGCGAGGGATCCCACCTCTACCGCCTCGAGGGCAGTGTCCTGGAGGCGGTCGGGGATACAACTGGGGAGAATGACCAGTACCTCGCCCAGGCGGCCTCACCTGCTATGCTGAACAGGGGCCTTGTGGAGGGATGGGAAGACTGGAGGGGATAGGCAAGGAAGAGGGAAGGAAGCGGCCGTGGCCTTATGTTAGGTACCATCCCGGCATTCGCCTGGAGGAGAAGTGGGAAACCACGGAAAACCACTTCGAGGATGGCTGAGGTGGGAATCGAACCCACCTCTACTCAGTTGACCTCCCGAGGCTGAGTGGACCCCGTTCCAGCCCTCACACCACTTTTCAAATTTTCGTGGCAGAGCCGGGAATCGAACCCGGGCCTCCGGGGGTGGCAGCTAATCACGCTAACCACTACACCACAGAGGCGGTATTATATTTCAACCAGCGAATAATTGTCTCATTGAATATTTTTGTTCTGTACTTAACATCTCTTCAACACGTACTACATGTACGTAACACGACCTAATACGTTGAAAGTCTGTTTCGATTACAATGCGGTCGTGAAAATTAAATATTCATTGACATGCCCCACAACGGGCGACTTAAACGCACTCTGCAGTGTGCTAGCAGTAGTGCAAGACCTGTAGCTCAGATCCTTTCAAACAGAGCAAAGAAGGCCTAGGCCACCATAGCTCAATTGGTAGAGCAAGCGACGCGAAATCGGGAGGTTGTGGGTTCGGATCCCACTGGTGTCCGGCTGGCCATTTTTGTTCTGTACATAACATCTCTTCAACACGTACTGCATGTACGTAACACGACCTAATACGTTGAAAGTCTGTTTCGATTAATTTTCTCATTATTGAACTTCTTATTTGTAAACCCTTCCCCACACACACACACACGAATGCAGACACACACACAAACACACACAATGGACGGTCTGCACGGAATGGGTTGTGAAGCTGTGAATAAACATTCGGGAGATGACAAGTTCGGGCCCCATTGTCAAGAGGCTTCACACGTGATTACGAATCCAAAGTCTAACAGTTTCCTGGAATTACATTCTGATTGTTTTCCAGAGCCTCTACAGTGGATCAATAAATCGAACCAATGGCTAAGTTTCTACCAATTGCCCTTATGTTTCATTGGTATATACATACTGTTTTCATTTTACATACTATTACTTTGGGACGTACGTATAATTTTAAAAGCATAAGCTAAATTCTTTAACAAACTATTTTATGTACATCCAGGATATTATGCAGTTTCTATTTAACTGCCTACCAACCTTTTCCTAAAAGAGGACATAAATCATTACACTTTGGGGTGCTAATTTCGTGAGGCTATTTCTAGCCGAGCGTAGCGCTTGTAAGGCAGACCCTTCGACGAGAGTGGGCGGCATCCGCCATGTGTAGGTAACTGCGCGTTATTGTGGTTGAGGATAATGTTACGTGTGGTGTGTGAGTTGCAGGGATGTTCGGGACAGCAAGAACACCCAGCCCCCGGGCCATTGCAATTAACCAATGAAGGTTAAAATCCCCGACCCGGCCGGGAATTGAACCCGTGACCCTCTGAACCGAAGGCCAGTACGCTGACCATTCAGCCAATAAGTCGGACACACTTTGGGGTGCTACATTTTAAATGGTTTTGTTATGTTTTCGTGTTTCTTTCAGTGATTGGAATGTTTGTGGTTAAGTTAATGCTTTCTTAATTTGCCTTTGATTAAGGAACAAAGTGTAGGGAACGCAAACAAGTTCTTATGGATAATGTATCGTGAACATATGTTTCGTAAAACTAGTCTATCACCTAACATTAATTTCGTCGTCAGATGCCGTTGTGATTTAAGTTAATTCCATTAACATTATTTCCTGAAATATCGCTATTTGAAGCAAATAAATGGATAGTACAATAATTGCATGTACGTTATTTACAATTTGACAGCAAAATATATAACTTGAGTGTCACTTAAAATGCTTAAATTATGTCTACACTTCGGACGTAGTTTGCTATATTAGAGAATAGAGTACCGAGCTAATATCTGCGCGGCTTGCGTCACTTAGCCGTCAAATTTCATTCGGGACATGGCCGGTACGAACCCCACTGATGATGGTTTTTCGTTGTTACCCATTTTCACATCAACTGTACCATGAATGAGTTCACAGTCATTTCCTCGCACTACTGGCCTATCCCTGTCCCATCGTCGGCATGAGACCTATCAGTGTGTCAAAACGTAAAATAAAAATTAAAAACGGAAGTAAGAACCATTTCATCTAAATTCAAGAAAATAAACAAATCAAAGTGCTTTCTGCGGCATCCTAGTAGTGTCAGAAGCTAATCCTACAACTTACGCATTTTTGATATGACACAATGTGTAATTCTGTATAGTAATGATCTAAATTCAATTTGGTAATAGTCATCATCATCTGTTTACCCTCCAGGTTCGGTTTTTCCCTCGGACTTAGCGAGGGATCCCACCTCTACCACCTCAAGGGCAGTGTCCTGGAGCTTCAGACTCTTGGTCGGGGATACAACTGGGGAGTATGACCAGTACCTCGCCCAGGCGGCCTCACCTGCTATGCTGAACAGGGGCCTTGTGGAGGGATGGGGAGATTGGAAGGGATAGGCAAGGAAGAGGGAAGGAAGCGGCCGTGGCCTTAAGTTAGGTACCATCCCGGCATTCGCCTGGAGGAGAAGTGGGAAACCACGGAAAACCACTTCCAGGATGGCTGAGGTGGGAATCGAACCTACCTCTACTCAGTTGACCTCCCGAGGCTGAGTGGACCCCGTTCCAGCCCTCGTACCACTTTTCAAATTTCGTGGCAGAGCCGGGAATCGAACCCGGGCCTCCGGGGGTGGCAGCTAATCACGCTAACCACTACACCACAGAGGCGGACTTTGGTAATAGTAACAAACGATTTTGTAGTTTCAGCTCTGGCATGAAAATTTTCCCAGCTTCGTATTTTTAACAAATATTTGATTGTAAACTTTGCCTTCCAAAAGCTCCCATCTATCCTGAATATCGATAAGGTCTCGACGGTTTCAAATCCACTCTAACACTTCCACTCCGTTATGTTGAAGACTGCTCCTTGCAATCTTTTCTACGAGATAAATGAAATTACATTTTAGTTTGGGGACTTAAACATACAACTAGTACTTGGAAAAACTTTTTTTGTTTCTCATTGTACCTTCAAGAGTGAAAGCAGCAGGATTTGTTCTGGGCGATTTCCGACAGAAGATTAGTGATAGGAAACTCTTGAAAACTTTGGGCTGGGAAGAGTTGCGGGCAAGTAGACGAGCTGCTGGATTAAAAGATATCTTCCGAGCTGCCAATGAAGAGATAGCCTGGAATAACTGTAGTATATCAATGAGCTTGAATGCAGTTTTTTAAATTAGGAAAGAATACTAATTTTCTGTTGAAGAGGACAAATGGAACCAGTATTAGTTTATTGGAAGTAGAATTAGAGATTGGAATAATTGATGAAGGAAGACGTTTGATAAATTTCCAAGTCCTTTGAAATAATTTAAGAAATTATAAGGTGAGCAATTGATATGGAACTTGCCGCCTTGGTGACAGCAATAAATGGACGTCGGTAGTTATTATTTGATTGATTGATTGATTGATTGATTGATTGATTGATTGATTGATTGATTGATTGATTGATTGATTGATTGATTGATTGATTGATTGATTGATTGATTGATTGATTGATTGATTGATTGATTGATTGATTGATTGATTGATTGATTGATTGATTGATTGATTGATTGATTGATTGATTGATTGAAATGGGTCCATTTTTCTTCCTGAAAAAGCAACTCAGTACCATTAAATTTGTAGGTTATTTCGAAGTTTGCTGTACACAGTCTTCCAGTAGCTGTTTCTAATGTCTACGGAACAGTGCAAACTGAACGAATGGTATGAGTGACAGGTTCTTACTTTTAGTTCTTCCTAAACTTAGGGGTGAAGTAAGTATGCCACAAAACTTAAATGTTCAATTTCTTTCTCCTTCCTTCTTGGACTAACGTCACCATTAGATATGAGAGGAAGGTTACCGACGACTATTTTGTTATAAAGGTACAGTTTTTGAGAATTTCAAAATCCATTGAAATCTAATCTATATGAAGTGGGAGATATAATTAATGAAACGACTTCCTCTTGAATAATTCTAAACAAAGACATTAGCGTTGACTAAGACACATCTCTATTGATGATGCGAGATTTATATGAGGAGGTGACTTGCATATAAGGAAAAATTGAATATTGATAGAATATAGGAAGAATCAGAATCAATCAATATGAGAGTGGAATCACTACAAATTTGGCTACTCATATTTTGACTGTCAGTGAATTCCATCGCTCATTCATTGCAAAGTTACGCAAATAATATTATTATATTACACGAATGTACCCTGTTGACCAAAATTGAGTTCATATCTGTGTATCTCTAATGAACTTGTCAATAAATGGAGGCACGAATGGAACATAGTACCTTCCAAGGCAAACTATATTAAACCGCTCGGAGGACTAATTGAATATTAATAGAATGCAAATGAAAATTAATTCATTTATGGAAGGAGCAACGTTGAGTAAAAGCGTACATTCAGCACACGACCAGAAACTCGTTAAAAACAAATGTTTTTAGAACAAATATTACTGAACCTCAGACCAGAATGTCAGCAAAAAATCTCTGTAATTCATTTCACCATAAATAGTAAATACACTGCAACGTTCTTATAAGCGTCCACAGGAAACTGCCATAATGAAAATATAGACGTAGAAAGACTAATGGCTCGTCGAAGTAGTTTAATTCATCTTCAGAAGTACTGTAGGTATCAGAGAGTAACTTTTGGCAATAGTTCATCCTCCAGGAGTAATGGCACTCACGAAATTTATCAATCCTCTGTGTCTGGTCCATCGTTATTTCCAATAAGCAATATTTATAGGTGAAACAGCCAATATTTGACATATCTGTGATAATGTCCTACAAGTCTACAAACACTCTGACATATGTAACATCGTGGAAAGCATACTAGAACAAAAGTCTGTCATCGCTCAATTTCAACCCTATTTTCCTTTTATAACAGAACCTACTCCATCTTGTGTTATATGGCACAAAATATGCACTGAGGATAATAGTGAAAAATCTTTGCACCATGTTCGAAGAACTTCGGTAGAACATGTAAACATGTATCTTTTCGAAAGTGTTTCAATCCCACAGTCCTTTCAAATAAATACGAAATTTCCATCAACAATAAACAGTTATAATCGACACTCTAATAAAGCCCCTACTATATTGCAGTGAAGCTGTGTGAAGCAATCTTAAAACGCGGTTAGATAGTAGGCTGCAGTAAGTTCATACTTCCTAGGTTCGTTTCACATTCAACTTGGAAATGCGACAGCATGTCTCTCCATACCTTAACCAATCGCCAATGCTCAACCTACAAACAAGAAGGCAACTTCATACTTGGTATCAACTGCTCAACATTCAGCTTCTCTAGTTCTCAGAACCCCTTCCCTCAGGGAAGTACAACCACTGCTTCACGACAAGTAGAGATTGTGTTTAGAACTGCGTAATGGACGACTCACGGAGCTTGATATGAGGAACGTTATTCCAAAACTAGTATAAAAACACTTACTATTCATTTATTTCTGACAACTATTGCTATTAAAATTATTATTATTATTATTATTACTATTATTATTACCCGTGGTGTAGGGGTAGCGTGCCAGCCGCTCGCCCAGAGGACCCGGGTTCGAGTCCCGGCCAGGTCAGAGATTTTTCTCTCAACCTGAGGGCTGGTTCGAGGTCCACTCAGCCTACGTGATTAGAATTGAGAAGCTATCTGACGGTGAGATGGCGGCTCCGGTCTCGAAAGCCCAGAATAACGGCCGAGAGGATACGTCGTGCTGACCACACGAACCCTCGTAGTCTGCAGGCCTTTGGGCTGAGCAGCGGTCGCTGGGCAGGCCAAGACCCTCTCAAGGGCGTTAAATGCCTTGGGTTCATTATTATTATTATTATTATTATTATTATTATTATTATTATTATTATTATTATTATTATTATTATTTAGAATACCTGTTACCATACGTAGATCCCTGCACGGATCCACAGATTTTTCCGCGGATATTCGCGAAGTTATTGTCTTGGCGGATACAAACTGTATGGTAGGGCGGATAATTTTGCTGATAATTTCTAAATAATGACGTTTATTGATTTTCACTCAGGTATACTCTTCTTTTTCCTTGTGATTATGAGACCCTTGACAGCGGTATGGGAGAATGGTGATGTATATTAATAAGTGATACATAAAGATGACCTGAGTCTACCTGGCTCCTGCCCACAGTTAATGGAAGGAACATAGAGAAAATTTCTGCTAAACCTATGACTGTAGGGGTTCTGGTGCCAGATGTCGGGCATATAGTATTATGCTAACAGATCTATCCGTTAATACCTCGGGCATAATATATTGTAGTTAAATATTTACAATATCCGCGGACAACAATTCGCAGATGCGGGTGCGGAAGAAGGAAGTAGATGCGGATAAATATTTTGTATATCAGCACAGGGCTCTAACCATATGTTTTTTTTTTCTAGCATATTATGAATGTATTTATCCAAAATTAGTTTCGACAAACTGATGAAAATGTTATAAATTTACTTAATTAAAACTGAAAAGAGATGGCTTCAGATATCACAGTGTCAACTGCACAACTCTTCAGTATCACCGGTCCCGCGGTGTAGGGGTAGTTTGTCTGCCTCGTACTCGGAGGTCCCGGGTTCGATTCCCGGCAAGGTCAGGGATTTTTAAGTAAATCTGCGGGCTGGTTAGAGGTCAACTCAACCTACGTTATTACAATTCAGCACCTATCTGACGGTAAGATAGCAACCACGGTCTAGAAAGCCAAGAATAAAGGACGAGAGAATTCGTCGTGCCGACCACCCGGCACCTCGTAATCTGCAAGTCTTCAGGATGAGTAGCGGTCGCTTAGTAGGCCATGGCCCTTCGGAGCTGCTGTACCGTGGGGTTTGGTTTTGTAACAGTTATCATCAGTGTTTAGGTTACTTTTTAAAATTATTTCCTAGCCCATGATATTCTTTCAATCAATCATTCAATACTGATTTGCATTTAGGGCTGTCTCCCAAGTGGCAGATTCCCTATCTGTTGTTTTCTTAGCCTTTTCTTAAAGGATTTCAAAGAAATTGGAAATTTATTGAACATCTCCCTTGGTAAGTTATTCCAGTCCCTAACTCTTCTTCCTATAAATGAATATTTGCCTCAATTTGTCCTCTTGAATTCCAACTTTATCTTATTATTGTGATCTTTCCTACTTTTAAAGACTCCAGTCAAACTTATTCGTCTGCTAATGTCATTCTACGCCATCTCTCCGCTGACAGCTCGGAACATACCACTTAATCGACCAGCTCGTCTTCTTTTTCCCAGTTTTTCCCAGCCCAAACTTTGCAACATTTTGTAACGCTACCCTTTTGCGGGAAATCACCCAGAACGAATCGAGTATTATTTTCGTGAATATCTTAAGCATGATTAAGTTAAACGCAAAGCTTTTTTACCGTAGCTGCGCGACGCATTAAGAAAAGGCAAATAAATGCATAAATAAAAATAAATTATAAACAACTAAATGGAAAAATATGAATAATAATGCTATTTGGTTTACGTCCCACTAACCACTTTTACGGTCTTCGGAGACGCCGAGGTGCCGGAATTTAGTCCCGCAGGAGTTCTTTTACGTGCCAGTAAATCTACCGACACGGGGCTGTCGCATTTGAACACCTTCAAATACCACCGGACTGAGCCAGGATCGAACCTGCCAAGTTGGGGTTAGAAGGCCAGCGCCTTAACCGTCTGAGCCACTCAGCCCGGCAGGAGAAATATGTTGAGCAGTAGTTTACTAAACGTTTCTGAGTGATATATATATACAGTACTTCCTGAAGTCCGTTGGCCAAGTATACTTTAATAGAAATAATAATAATAATAATAATAATAATAATAATAATAATAATAATAATAATAATAATAATAATAATAATAATAGACTCAGCTGCCATGTACAGGCATTTTTAATTTGACGACTCCTGGATGCCGTTTTACTCTAGGCCTACTACATGGGAGAATAAACAGAATCTTTCCTGGACACTAATTACTGAGTTTTAATGAATTTTGTCGGGTAAACATCAAATGGTTCACAAGTGATCTTTCATAAGCCGACATCTTACGACTATCTCTTTCGGGTTTGAACCCGCTATCTCGGGATATGGAGGCCGATACTTCACCACTGATCCATAGAGACCGCTTATACTTTTGCCATTCAGTGGAATAGCCTAATACATCTACTGACATTTGTCGTTATACTGAATTAGCGATCATGTTAGATCTGACCTAATAAACTTGATTAACATCAAATGTCACATAAAGGGATTATGCCTCACTTAACATCAAGGTAGGCGCACATGCTGACAAGCGGGACTCGCTATATCCCTCCTTGGGAATAGTAGTTAATAGTAGTTATTAACTCCTGTTGTTTCTCGTGGAACATTGGGCATCAACAAAGCACCTCCATCTGGCCCTGTGGACAGCCAGCCTCTTTACCTCACTCCAGGTCTTGCCTTCTTCCATCGCTGCCATAAGAATAGATCTTCGCCACGTTTGCTTGGGTCTACCTCTCTTCATTTCAGCCTGCCAGTTCCAGTCCAGTGCCTCTCTCTGAATTGCTTCGTTCCCCTTCCTCATTGTATACCCGATCCAATTCCATTTCCGCCACTTTATCCGTATGGCCATCTCATTCTCTCCCATCCTCCTCCAGAGTTCATCGTTGGAGATTACTTCCGGCCAGTAGATGTAAAGTATACTTCGCAGACAGTGGTTAACAAAGGTCTGCAACTTGGGTGTAATTACTCCAGGCACTTTCCAAGTCTCGGGCCCTTATAACAGAACAGACTTGGCATTACTCGCAGTTCGGAAGATGCGGGGTTTGGTCCTGATAGATATTCTGTTGTCATTCAACACCAGATAGAGCCGAATGTAAGCACCATTTTCTTTCTGAATGCGCTGCGAGGCATCTTGTGTAGCTCCCCCATCGTTGGCAAATACACTGCCCAAGTAAATGAAACTATTCACATCTCTGATAGATTCACCACTGAAGACAAATGGATCTAATTTGCTGGTGTTAATTCCTAGAGCATTGGTCTTCTTTAAGTTGATCATTAGTCCCATCCTTTACCCTTCCTCTAACAAATATTTGAGCTTTACTTGCATTTTGGTCCGCCTCTGTGGTGTAGTGGTTAGCGTGATTAGCTGCCACCCCCGGAGGTCCGGGTTCGATTCCCGGCTCTGCCACGAAATTTGGAAAATGGTACGAGGACTGGAATGGGGTCAATCAGCCTCGGGATTTCTGTTGAGTAGAGGAGGGTTCGATTCTCACTTCAGCCAACCTCGAAATGGTTTTCCGTGGTTTCCCACTTCTTCAGGCAAATACTGGGATGGTACCTAACTTAAAGCCACGGCCGGTTCCTTCCCTCTTCCTTGTCTATCCCTTCCAAACTTAAAATCCACCACAAGATCCCTGTTCAGAATAGAGGGAGAGGCCACCTAGGAGGGCTAGTAGTCCTTCTCCCCAGTTGTATCGCCGACCAAATATCTCACGCTCCAGCACACTGTCCTTGAGGTGGTAGAGGTAGAATCCCTCGCTGAGTCCGAGTGAAAAACTAACCCTGAACGTTAAACGGGCTAAGAAATAAATAAAGGATGCGTACTCTCTGGTTTATAAACGAGCGCTACAACGTCCTATATTTCGGATGTGAAAAAAGAATAGCAGTTATTTTACTACACTCTTCTGTAACAGGGTGCATTTGGAAATAACCCAAAGGTGTAGAAAATAAAGTATAATAACTCATTAATTTTTACACGTACAGACATTGCACTCCACCAAAAGGTGCCTTGTATTTGAACGATCCGTTTTCTCCTAATTTTAACTATGTTCGGCAAAATATGTACCGTATAGGCTATAGTTTCGAGACTACCTCTTGGAAACTCCTACATGTTCAGTCCGTGAGCATTAGTTACATTCCGACCAGATTCTTTACAGAGTTATGTCGTTGCTGAACACACTAGCCATTATTGACGCGTTGACAGCAATTGTACTGCTGCGGTACCAAATACCAGCCTAGTACTGAGCGTTCTAAAACGAGGCTTACTAACGGAATGTGGCGCTCTAAAAGGATAGCACTGAGGATCATGCAGCGAGTGACCGTCCGGTTGTTATCTCTATGTACTCTGACGTCACCTACCTGCAAGCAGTAATATTCATGTAAAAAAAGTGTTAGCCCATACGGGACACTTATAAGTAGAAAGATTGGCGGTGGTAGACAACCTGCTATAAACTGTCATACATCACCAACTGTATGTACGTAATAATCGTACTAGTAATCATATAATAGGCCAGTAGCGTCCAGAGCGCTTCATACTGTGCAAATTTCCACAGCTGTACACCCGTGAATGCACATTACAGAGTGGCATGTTTCAATGACGTGGAGTAGAGGGTAAGGAAGACGTACAATAAGGGAAGGGATGCACAGCTGCTCTTCTGAAACACACATTATTTGAACAGTGAGGACTGACGTTGGACGGTGCTGTAACAGACAGTGCCTGATACCAATAAATGTACAAATTGTTTATGCGAGTATGGTATTAGGTGGCAGGTCTCTGGCTTTCTGTCTTCAACTTTGCGGGTTCGGTACAGGCTCAGGTTGGCGGTATTTTCATTGACTTAAATTTCATGCGTCTCTAAATATATCTACGAAAATATTTAGTGGGAATATTTAGGAATTTTGAATGGTACATAACACTATCTCATTTAATAAACACCGAGCTCGATAGCTGAAGTCGCTTAAGTGCGGCCAGTATCCAGTATTCGGGAGATAGTAGGTTCGAACCCCACTGTCGGCCGCCCTGAAAATGGTTTTCCGTGGTTTCCCATTTTCACACCAGGCAAATGCTGGGGCTGTACCTTAATTAAGGCCACGGCCGCTTCCTTCTCACTCCTTGCTCTTTCCCGTCCCATCGTCGCCGTAAGACCTATCTGTGTCGGTGCGACGTAAAACAACTAGCATTTAATAAACTGCGCAGTACAAGACGTAAGATGCATAAAGTTGGTATTTCTGCTGGAGGTTGTCGGCTAAAAGTCATTGTCATTCGTGTAAACTAGCAGGTTTTCATTGGGCAGTAGGTGAGGGAGTATGTTAACCTTAATAAGTTGACCCGAAAACGGGTCACTTAAGCAAGTCAGCTTACCTCCTCGAACCTCACCAACGAAAACGTTGTTCTAGATTTTAGCATTAATAAGGAAATAACATAATATAAGAATAGGATATTATATAGGTCTGCAGATAATATTAGCCATTATAATTAATAAATAGTACCACCTCAGATGATTTAGATATAGTAGTGTTTCTGCCCTCTGATGAACCGTTCTTAATACTGAAGTTAACGACTTTCCGGAAAGCCAGAAGAATTTTTCGGAATCTTTTTTTTTTAACTTTATTCTTAACGAGCCGTTCGTTAGAGTCCCCATAATATTCTTCAACATTCACTCGTAACAATAGGATAGACTTCATTGTTGAGACACTCAAGCAAGATTTTTCACTTGTCCACACATTGTTTATTATGGACTAAAACACGTTCCACAGGCGTAGATGTACCAAGTAAGCATTAAACAATTTCCAAATCCTTGAACAGGATGTCATAGTTAATTTGTTTTTCTAATAAATTGTTAAACATTTGCACCCTTCTCTCAGCCACAGAAAGATTTTTTTTCCATTTTCCGTCGGTATTGAATGGGTGTTATGATTTCTTTTGCACAGTACTGCTGATCAAACAGTCTAGATTCGTCTTTTGAACTATGAAGGATATTAGCTTTCGCTCATTTTTTAGGAACTAGTAAATGTACCCGTGCTTAGCTACTATATTTCACAATGTATACAGATATCTACGTAAATTGCTGTACACGCTGTAAGATTATATTAAATTGCATGTCTCCTAGCGCTATCCGCAAAACACCACAGCGAGGACCCCATACGTTGTTTTGGATGTAAGGTGCCCTTTGGGAAGTTTTGATGAAAATGGCAGGCAACGTTTCCTACCGCAATTCACAATCAAGTTCGGGAGTTTCTACTATAACGGTGGACTCACTTGCTTACTGCCATTCACAATGTGGACGTGGAGTTTTCATTATAAAGAGAGGCCCCTTTTCCTAATGTAAAACAGAATCGAGTTGGAGGATTGATTATAATAGAGAAATGCAGCTCTATCTAAAGCTAAAAACGAAGTGGATGTATTGCAAACATGAAACGTTCCTCAATAAATTGTGATGAAATGAGATACGGATTTAAGAAATCGGCAACAGAAGAACAATTTAGGTGCAGGGATTCATAGATAAGCATATTACTTTTGGTGTTATTACTTAAGCCTAGAAAGGCAAGGGAGATGCAACAAGTAAAATGAGAGAACGGAAGTGGAAGAGGAATACAGTAAAATTCGTGGCAAGTGCCCTAAAACACAGGTGCGAAATAATGGCCTAGAGGCCTCAGTACTGTTGAAGTATGAACGGTCTCCCTTGGTGCTATTTGAAGCACGATTGTAACCCCCCTACGGTATTCCGCAAATATCCCGTAGAATGGCAGCTTGCTGTCTCTCTCGACTTCTACCCAACGAACAACCACGAGTTTAAAGTAATAATGACGAAAATGTTATGGATACTTCCTTCCAGGAAATCAGTCAGAGGCGTTGCCATGTAATCGGTAGGTTCATTTTTGGTCACTCCAATGCAGAGCATAAAACCCACAGAAAATATTAATTTTCTCCGTCATTTAAAGAGAAAGCGAAAATATGTATATAAAATATGATGTTTAAAATGAAGGGAAGTTTAATATACTGTCTTCGGATTTTACAGAAAATCCATAGTGTAAGAGGAAATTGAAGAAACCTGATCTGGTTTTCGTATAAACCCTAAGTCTAGTCAGTGATTCTTAAATTAGGTGCAAATATAAACCTGTTCCTGGATGAATATACTCAAGATATGAAGTGTGGTCGAGGTCTATCAAGCCGTTTCACCGTGATGGTCGAACAACCCGACAGACAGACAGACAGACAGACAGACAGACAGACAGACAGACAGACAGACAGACAGACAGACAGACAGACAGACAGACAGACAGACAGACAGACAGACAGACAGACAGACAGACAGACAGACAGACAGACAGACAGACAGACAGACAGAAACAAAAGCTGAAAACCACTACCACGGTTTTGAGTTGACCTAAAACAGATACATATATCAATAAATTGACAAAATAAACGAAATTAAAGACAGCGGACACCCTACAAATACATTTATTATATAGAGAACGGGCGAGTTGGCCGTGCTGTTAGGGGCCCGCAGATATGAGCTTGCATCCGGGAGATAGTGGGTTTGAACCCCACTGTCTGCAGCCCTGAAGTTTGTATTCAATGGTTTCCCACATTCACACAAGGCAAATGCTGGGGCTGTACCTTAATTACGGCCACTGCCGCTTCCTTCCCATTCCTAGGCCTTTCCTATTCCACGTCGCCAGGAAACCTATCTGTATCGGTGCTACGTAAAACAAAGAGTATTTATATAGACAGTGGAAACGCTCAATGAACTTCAGACCAAGTAGGTATAACTGGAGAAGGAGCTACTTTTCCAGTTCTGCAACGGCTAGTCTCCCATTTATTAAGGTGTTCCAAGCTGGTGTTATAGAATGTATCGAGTACGTCAACAAGCGTTACCCTTTAGCATTAATGGATTATTTCTAAAGGTTCAAGATTTTTAAACTTTGTCGAGAAAATTTCTTATTCTTACCTATTTTTACTACTTTTTTAAATGTGGAAATGTTAGATGACACATTTTATTTGCCGAAATAACATTCTTCTCTGTCGTTTGCATTGTTTCTTGAAATACTTGAATTTGATCAATAACAGACAGTAGGTACATAGATAGGTAGATAAATGTATAGATACATATCTTTATTGGCATAGCTATGGCCATTGGGCCTTCTCTTAAGCTAAACCAATAATTGGTATACATTACAGTCATAATTAATACTCCGTAATTAATACTAGATAAAACACAATTAAACGCAATCAAAGTATAACTGAAATAAAATACACCCCAGTGAAACATACATACAACAGCAATAATAATAATAATAATAATAATAATAATAATAATAATAATAATAATAATAATAATAATATTGTAATAGCACGATCAATAAAAGACCGGAAATGCACAGTTTACTCGTATCCTGCTGTACCTATTAACGCTCTTTTAAATGCCACTGTATTTGGTATTCTTCTGACGTCATCCCGTAAAAGATTCCATTCTCGTGCAGGAAACACAGAGAATGAGTTTTTATATTTCAGAAGTAATGGAAAATCGAAGAAAGGTAAGATGCGGAAGATGTAGTAAGAACTCGATCGAGGAGAGACAAAGTATGATGATAACGACGAACATGGAGTCGCGACCAATCTAGTTTTAGGAAACATGGTGACACGTGGTCATATTTTCTTAAATTGCGTAAATATCTCACACATGCATTTTTAGCGCGCTGCAACCTGAGGGAAATTGCGGCCTCACATCATCGAAAAAGAACATCACAATAGTCAAAATGTGGCATTACAAGAGCTTCAATTAATTTCTTTCTAAAGTTTATTGGAAACATACGTTTATACACAGTTAAAAAATAGTTGAACATGTTTTTGCTCCACAAAACAATACCTCACACCCAGGTGTATTACCAAATAAACCTTTATTCCTTACGTTGAATTTTACAAAAGAGCATCGATGGATTCGCGTTCGTTTTCAGAACACACACCGAAATGCCAAAATAGGCGCGAAAACAAAGTCATAACTGTCCTCCAGGGTGGATGTTTATCATAGTTGGAGAGCGACAGTATGGTGTATGTCCTCCACGAGCATTTATCATAGCTTGGCACCTACGTGGCATGGTCCGTATAAGTCGACGGAGGTTACGTTGTGTTATCAGGTCCTATTCTTCAATGAGAGCCTGTTCGAGGTCTTGGAGAGTCTGTGGTGGAACAGGACGCCCACGAACACTTCTGTCAACCCTATACCACATATGCTCGACGGAATTAAGGTCGGAACTCACTGCTGGCCATTCCATCTCTTGAATGTCCAGTTCTCGCACGACAGCTCTGGTGATGCGCGCTACATGAGCCCTGGCATTGTCGTGCATGAGTACGAGTTCTGTACCAACACGGAATGCAGCAACCTACACATGCTGTAGCAGTATCTGCTCGATGTACCCCGCAGCTTTAAGATTACCATGGACGACGATAAGATCCGTATGGCCATCAGTACTGATCAACGTGCTAAAATGACCACACCATCACAGAACCTTGTCCGAATCGGTCGCCTTCCTGGACAACATTTGGTATGTACTGCTCACTACGGTGTCTCCATACACGCTGACGTCCCACACGCTCTGTCAGGGGAAATCTGGACTCGTCTGTGAACAACACAGCTCTCCATTGGCGAAGTTGCCGGTTGACGTGGGTACGGCCAAACAGAAGGCGAGCTGTACGATGTTGCTGCCTTAAACGGGGCACTCGAACAGGGCGTCTGGGTAGTAAGGACACTTCTCTTCACCTGTTCCTTACTGTCTGGTCAGACACCATGACCCCAGTGAGCCTTCTGAGGTCTTGTTACAGTTCTCTCTCGGTTGCTGAACGACGCCGCAACGCACAGATGGTCATATATCGATCATCCTGTGGGGTTGTCATGCGTCCAAGACCTTGTCCAACCCTCCTTGTGAACTGGCATGTCTCACTGTAGCTATTCCACAAGCGGTGTATAACTGACGGAGAGACATTGAGATCCACAGCAACACGACGAAAAGTCCACCCTTCCTGGATCAAAGTGACGGCCCTTGTGACTTGAACCTCGTTAAGATGTCTCATGGGATGTTCTGGTTGACGTACAACGTGCTCAAATGACCGCAGTAGTCTGTATACCTCACAACGACACACGGACCAACCGCTATTCACTTTGTTTTGAAGGGTCACCTGATAGTTTAATGAATGGCTACGCCTACAGATGGAGTATAACTTCGATTTGACGTGCGCTGAGTAGCTAAGGTATACTGTACGACCATTGAAACCCCATCTACCAAATTAACCTTCACATACCAGATGTTACAAAACATGTTCCCCTAATTTTTGTGAACTGTGTATTTATATAAAGAATGTAAAGCTGAGTAAACTTTTTGACAAATACGTTAGACATGTGTAAACTAAGTCATGCGTTTGTCTATGATAACGCCGAGATTCTTCATTTGTGATACAAAAGGAAATGGAACATCCTGAAGAAGTATTCTTTGCAACGGACGTTTGGTTATACTTGTCATTTGACTTTGAAGGAGAAGAAGGATTACTTGTCACTTTGTAGGGTTCGATTACAGGCCGTGCTCAGCAGACCACTCACTAACAGCTTGTAAGTCAATGTTTATTGAGTCGATATTTTCTTGAATATCTCGTGCTGTAGATTCTGTGTAGAGTTAAAGATCGTCAGCACAGATATGGGATTTGCAGTGTCTTAAATTCCATGATATGTCATTCACAAAGAGTGCGAAAAGAAGAGGACCAACTCCTCTGTTCACGTGGCACAACGAGGAAACGATTCCATTATTACCTTTCACAAACTGTTGACGTCCATGAAGATAAGAATGCATTCAAGCAATCGTACATTGAGATAAAACGTAGAGCCTTCAGTTCTACAAGTAAAATGCCAATGTCTACGCTGTCGAAAGCTTTACTGTATTGCTTGTCTAACGTCCTCAGTCACTTTGAGTAAGGCTGTAGTTGTACTATGTTCTTGTCGGAAACCGGACTGGAGAGGATTAACGAGATCGCGCGTTCGAAGGTACTCAGACTATTGTATGGACTACATATTGTAAGATTGTAGGACAATAGCCTTCTTACAGGGAGATGGATATGCCGGGTATAGAAGAGAGAAATTGATTATATGAGTTAAGGTTTGTAATATACAATCAAGAATTAGTTTGGTCATGTCAGTTCCAATGTCATGAATTCCTTTGGCATTCGTGGTTACTCTGAGAACTTCTTTCCCGACTTGAAAGTGCGCCATGTGACTGAAATAGAATTTCTCTCTGTCAGAGGTGGGGTGTGTATCGTGATATTTCATAAATCTCTGTTTGTCGTCAGGTCGTACTACGGAGGAATTAGCAGTACAGTAGTCCTTAAGAGTTTCGAGAGGTACTGTATTTTCTTATCTGTTCTTGCTCTTTGTAAGTCAAAGGTCATTAATAGATTACCACAATGTCGTTGCTGTTCTACTGTTAGCGTGTCGCAGCTTAGCATTTCGTATTTGTTGTGTTGTCTTATTTTGTAAATACCTATATTCGTAAAAGTTTTGTACGGTTGGGTCATTTTTGTACCGTCTGTGAGCGCAGTTTCTTTGTTTCAATATTTGTCTAATTTCGTAATTTAAACACGGGGAGGGTCCTATTCTCGCTCACCGCTTTGAGGCATGCTTGACAAATAGTTCAATTACTTTGCTATTAAAGAAGGTGACGTTGTCGTCTAGATTGATGTAGTTGGTTGTGTCATGGCAGGGTATTTTTCCAGCGTTCTCAAGAGTCTACCTTTATTTATATTTTTCAGTGGTTGACAGGTGATTAATTTCAGGTAGGGTTTCGGTGGCCAGAATTTATACGAGGTGTATATTGCGTTATGTGCAGATATACTACGTACAGAGGTTTGACCAACATTGAGAACTCTGTCTGAGTCTGGTAACTTTAAGTTCTAATAGAGTGTGCGAATGAGATATATGGTGAGCCGGAGAGAGAGGCAAGATGTCCATATTATAGGCTTGAAACAACTTTTTCAGTCGTGGGGATTCGGAAGAAGGTTTATTCAATTAAGTCCGTATTAAATCTCCAATAATTATGTGTAAGGGTAGTCTGGCAGTAGTTAGTTTATGTAAGCTTCCAAATCTTCTATGGGACCTGTATTTGTGGGTTTGTAAACAACTCCTACAAGGGCTTTAATCCCGTTCGTTGTTATTTCTTCAAACATGTATTCCGGTTTCCTCTCATACTGGCCTGGTTAATGACCCAACAACTTGGGTTTGAGGCTGGTTAGGAAATAGCCACATATCCCTCCACATCATTTGTGAGTGCGGTCATTTCTCAGAAGCGAGTAGCATTCAAGATTACACAAAGAAAATTGCCTCTTAACTTTTAACCATGACTCAGACACTAATATGGCTTGGAAAACAGCTGGGATGAATATTTCTGCAACCTCGTCAATTCGGTTGGCTGCTAATAAGCTTTTCCCGCTTATATGGCATACGTGTAGGTCTCTGGGATGTTCCGAGACGAAATTCTTAAGAATACTTGCAGTAATTTGGTCAAGGTTGGTGCTAGAGGGTGAAAGAAGTTGGGACAGCGTAACGACGGGAGAGGCTAGCAGGTCTGGGGCGACATATTTTATTTATTTGTACTTCCTACAATGGTAGGCTTGCCTAAATCTGACGAAGCATATCATAACATTTGAATATCGAATGTATGTATAAGACGGAAGCGTTTTCTGTAGTTAATCCTTCTCCTGAGCAGTACTATACAGGTGATTTCTAACAATTTGAAAGGATCCCTTAAAGGCCAAGACGGCTAAATCACAGTACAGATTCTTGGGAATGCCCACACTTTTGAAGAACTCAACTAAATATTCTGATATGGTTCCTCTTTCTCCGATGAAAAGTCATTCAACCCTTATGCAGGAGATTTTGCATGATTCTTTGAAGTAGCTGCTGGCTGGTTCATAGATGGCTCGCTTCTCCGCGTCCACCACTGCTGTCTGACTTGAGTCGACCTCACATCTAATGGTAGGATCCAGAATTTATGAAAAGCCCTTTTCACGGCCAATTGCGATTATATCCATTCTTCGGTTGCTTCCACCGTCAGCAACACATGGCACCTCTTGATGTACCTCGTAACCTTTCTGGGAGAATGCTTCTGCAATTCAGAATCTTATTCCGTTGAACATGACATTCGTAAGCAAGTTCCCCCCTGGACATGAACCAAGAATATGAGCTAGGGTTTCAGGCTCAGTCTGCAGTGTACTCCATCCCGGCTACGTCCACGGAGGGCCCGTGCAGGAACCACGTTTTATTGCATTTTCAGCGCGTTTTTCCTCTCTGATCCGGAGAGTCCATTTAGGGTGTCGACACATCGGTTAGCCGGTGTGTACTCCTGATGGAGTGTGGTTCCCTTACCGTGAGTTCTTAATGCACACCATTCGCTATACTCTTTTTTTTTCCTTAGCGTTTCTCTTAACTTCCTCGAGCTACGTTCTTCGAGTTGCGTTTTGTCTGGAATTCTTAGGTCAAGTCTCTGAACGCACATTTTCCGCACTTCTACCAGATTATACAATGATGTTACGTACTCATTACCAGCTTTCTCTAGAAAGTGACAGATCTAAAGATGTTGAAGTGGTGCCTCCCGTTCTGCTTTCCACAGCCCAAACCCTTTCAGAATATAGAGAGCTGTCTGGCGTGTCCCCAGGTAACTGAAGAATTTCTTTGATTGTGCTTCTAATGATCTTGTCGGCTTAAATTAAGGACTGCAGTATTTTAGTGGTATTAGCGTTCTGCAAAGGGTATATAAGAGTGGGCCATACGAACTGGTTTACAATTAAGAACTTTTTCTATTCTTTTAACAGAGGACTCTTTAATAAATTGTTGAGTTGCATTTTAGGTCATTTATAACATTTTGCTGATCGAAAATAATTATGTCCTGAAAGCTGACTCCCAAATATCAAATATTTTAGTCCGGTTCAAGGTGTCGAATAGTAAGAAGTCCCTCTTCAATTACAAAAGTGCAGAAGGAAAGCCTTCCATTTACAATATTTATTGCCACTGAAATTATGGGTGGATTTAGCTGAAGCCCGATTTCTATAAACGCTTTGTTGGCCATGCCAGTTAGTACGGCGCCGGCGGAGTGTTCTTGGCTATTGGCTATTATGACGGTGTCATCTGCAAACCGCATGCAAGTTAGCTTCTGAAGTCCTGGAACAAGCTGATAACTGTACTCAGAGGAGAACGAGTCCAGCGAAAGTTCATCCAATATGAAATCCGTAGTTATGTTGTATAGAGCTGGTTGAAGTAGCGCACATTGCATAACTCCTCTTCTAAGCTGGATCGATACGACGGCTCTCCATTTGCTTCTATAATATTCAAGTTACCTGTTTGCAACTGAAGTATTACTTGCTTTAGTTTGGATTTTAATTCTAGATGGTTTAATATTTTCTCAATGCTGATATGGCCTAAATTAAGAAACACCTTAGTTATATCGAGAAATACTATGGTCACATAATCTTTTCTTAGTATTGCAGTTCTTAATATACTGTCCAGAATTGCTATATTCGTATATGTCCCATGACAAGAAGAGAAACCTCGCTGATTTCTGTGGAAACGAATGCAGCTCCGCAATCTTAAGTCTAGTATTCTCTCAAAAATTCTTCTTAGTATCGAACAAATCGTTATTGGCCTACAGTTCCCCAATGTCTGTTTCATTGCCACCTTTGTGGATCATTATGGTTCTAGCCTTATGAAGTCATGGAGGAACATAGCTTGTTAAAAACATACGAGTAGAAATCAGTGCTAAAATAACAAAATATTTTCGCTCTTAACTGCTCTTATTATTACTCGATCAGGACCAGCGTTGTATCAATCTTAATTGTCTTCATTGCTCGTATAACAAGCTGTTGGCTGACTGAAGGGTAGTATTGAATCATTCGTCAATTGTTATCTGCTGTTAGTAATGTGTTCGTTACAATATCTCCGGATGTTGATGTTTTCCTGCTAAAACCTTGCCGAAAATGCGTCATGCAATTTGTCTTTCGTAATTTGTCTTTAAGCTGTTTATTGGACCTATTTTGTAAAACAGTACGTTCAATTTTCCGTCCCTGGTTATAGAAGTCAAATTGTGCTTTCTGGTTGAATAATTTTCACGCCTTTTTTCCCGAAGCCTTTTGGACGATGTAGTAGGATTGCTGGAATGTTTGTAATTATTTTGTTTTCCGAAATTAATCCTGCTTTTCGAGCTTGGTAAATCTTTGTAGCTGGATGTTTAGGCCCCAATAAAAGTGTGATAGGTTGTGCTGTGAAATCGGTAAATACTTCTACCGTATGATCAATTACATCAATTTAAATATTTTCTATGAATCTATAGTGACATTTATCCAATTTATTGTTAATAGTAGTAATTTGGTTGACGTCACTTTGAATCCTAATTGACAATTCATCGTTAGCTTCGCTATCATCATTTAAGGGTATAGCTAGAAGGGAGTCATTGTTAGCTGTCACGCGGAGGACAATGTTCTCTCTACCCTGTGATGGGTGGGACCTACTAATGTGGAAGTTAACTGATCGGAATTGTTTATTGCAGATGGGGCATGAAGTGGCTGGTTTTACATTTTGACCTGGTGTTACATCTTGGGACGTTGCTTGAAAATTCTGAAGTGGCACACTATCCTTGACGCAAATATCGCTTGTCATTGATACGTTGTTTGTATTTTGTTTTCCGAAATTAATCCTGCTTTTCGAGCTTGGTAAATCTATGAAATCTATGAAAATCAAAATCTATGAAAAAACAATGAGAGGACGATATCTATTTGACTCGCACTAAAGTTGCAACAGTAACACCTATAGATCCACCAAATATTATATAGTGAAGATATTGCATCATATCAGCTGTGTTCAATAGACGTATTTATGATAAAGAATTTAAATACCTTCGTCGTAAAATATATAAAAACATAACTTTCCTGGCAACCAACACATTCGACATAAGAATACTCACTAAACCATTAGAAGGGGGGGGAGTGTAGGAAATGTATATACACTTTCTGTACTGACCTTATCGGGAGTTTTACTTTGGTCAGTAATATTCTGTCATCTAAGATTCAATATTGTTCGAATATTATCCTGGAATTCTCCCTCTTCATAATACGTGCTGCCGGTCAGTATTTCTCCAATAATATTATCACATATTGGTTTTCGTAATGACGATATGTTTTTGTTGTGTGTATAATTTATATTATGATGTTGCGTGAAAATAGATATATAGATATAAATGAAGAAAAAAAAGAAGGAAAAATTGAAATTGGAATGCAAACATAAGAATGATTACATCCCGTCACACTCCTCAGACCAGGAATAAAATCCGATGGAACTCGAGGCCTCGAGACAGTAGGATCTAATAGTACATATCAATTATTTCATGTGTGTACTGTAAATCATGAAGAGTGGCGTAGTGTTCGTTTTCCGTAGGATAAGTGCAAACAACACACTACTTTAAGTCTGCACTCCTAACATACGCTTGCAACCGATGTGGAGAATATTCTCACACCAAATTACTTAATGACGAATATAGTAAGTAATCAGGCCTGACTAGAATGTACGGACAAGAGTAAACATACTGGATTTCATTAAAAGTTAAAAAAATCTTAGCTGAAATAACGTGGTGTTTATACGATGCACTAGAGCGTTTTACGAGTTAATTAACAGCGAAGTAAACCTGTAAAGACGAATTTACTGCGAATAAAAATAGATATAACTCTTAAGAAATGTGTACCTTACCGTCTTTTATCCCTTCATTTACAGCTCCACTTATCACCTATATAACCTCAGAGACTGCTGTACTTACCCCATTTCCACCCTAAATATCTTTACTGATTCATACGTGTATATGTATTAGCATTCGTATACGTTCAATCAATCAATCAATCAATCAATCAATCAATCAATCAATCAATCAATCAATCAATCAATCAATCAATCAATCAATCAATCAATCAATCAATCAATCAATCAATCAATCAATCAATCAACCAATCAATCAATCAATCAATCAATCAATCAATCAATCAATCAATCAATCAATCAATCAATCAATCAATCAATACTGATATGCACTTAGGGCAGTCGCCCAGGTGGCAGATTCCCTATCTGTTATTTTCCTAGCCTTTTCCTAAATTATATCAAAGAAATTGGAAATTTATTGAACATCCCCTTGGTAAGTTATTCCAATCCCTAACTCCCCTTCCTATAAATGAATATTTGCCCCAGTTTGTCCTCTTGAATTCCAACTTTATCTTCATATTGTGATACTTTCTACTTTTATAAACGCCACTCAGACTTACTCGCCTATTAATGTCATTCCACGCCATCTCTCCGGTGACAGCTCGGAACATACCACTTAGTCGAACAGCTCTCCTTCTTTCTCTCAGTTATTGCCAGCCCAAACTTTGCAACATTTTTGTAACGCTACTCTTTTGTTGGAAATCACCCAGAACAAATCGAGCTGCTTTTCTTTGGATTTCTTCCAGTTCTTGAATCAGGTAATCCTGGTGAGGGTCCCATATATTGGAACCATACTCTAGTTGGGGTCTTACCAGAGACTTATATGAACTCTCCTTTACATCCTTACTACAACCCCTGAACACCCCCATAACCACGTGCAAAGATCTGTACCCTTTATTTACAATCCCATTTATGTGATTACCCCAATGAAGACCTTTCCTTATATTAACACCTAGATACTTACAATGATCTCCAAAAGGAAATTTCACGCCATCAAAGCAGTAATTAAAACCTAGGGGACGTTTCTTATTTGTGAAACTCACAACCTGACACTTAACCCCGTTTATCATCATACCATTGCCTGCTGTTCATCTAACAACATTTTTGAGGTCAGGTTGCAGTTGCTCACAATCCTGTAACTTATTTATTACTCTAAAGAGAATAATATCATCCGCAAAAAGCCTTACCTCTGATTCCACTCCTTTACTCACATCATTTATATATATAAGAAAACATAAAGTTCCGGTAATACTGCCTTGAGGAATTCCCCTCTTAATTATTACAGGGTCAGATAAAGTTTTACCTACTCTAATTCTCTGAGATGTATTTTCTAGAAATATAGCAACCCATTCAGCCACTCCTTTGTCTAGTCCAATTGCACTCATTTTTGCCAGTAGTCTCCCATGATCCACCCTATCAAATGCTTTGGACAGGTCAATCGCGATACAGTCCATTTGACCTCCTGAATCCAGGATATCTGGTATACCTTGCTGAAATCCTACAATTTGAGCTTCAGTGGAATAACCTTTCCTAAAACCGAAATGCCTTCTTTCGAACCAGTTATTAATTTCACAAACATGCCTAATATAATCAGAAAGAATGACTTCCCAAATCTTACATACAATACATGTCAAACTTACTGGCCTGTAATTTTCAGCTTTATGTCTATCACCCTTTCCTTTATACACAGGGACTACTATAGCAACTCTCCATTCATCTGGTATAGCTCCTCCGACCAAACAATAATCAAATAAGTACTTCAGATATGGTACTATATCCCAACCCATTGTCTTTAATATATCCCCAGAAATCTTATCAATTCCAGTCGCTTTTCTAGTTTTCAACTTTTGTATCTTATTGTAAATGTCATTGTTATCATACGTAAATTTTATTACTTCTTTAGCCTTAGTCTCCTCCTCTATCTGGACATTATCCATGTAACCAACAATCTTTATATACTGCTGACTGAATACTTCTGCCTTTTGAAGAACCTCACATACACACTCCTCTTGTTCATTAATTATTCCTGGAATGTCCTTCTTGGAACCTGTTTCTGCATTAAAATACCTATACATACCCTTCCATTTTTCACTAAGACTGCCAATTATGTTGCCATCATGTTATCCTTAGAAGTCTTCTTTGCTAGATTCAATTATCTAATAAGTTCCTTCAATTCTCCTTGCTTCCACAGCCATTTCTAACTCTATTCCTTTCCAGTCTGCACCTTCTTCTTAGTCTCTTTATTTCTCTATTATAATAAGGTGGGTCTTTACCATTCCTTACTTCCCTTAAAGGTACAAACCTGTTTTCGCATTCCTCAACAATTTCTTTAAACCCATTCCAGAGTCTGTTTACATTTTTATTTACTGTTTTCCACCGATCATAGTTACTTTTTAGAAACTGCCTCATGCCTGCTTTATCAGCCATATGGTACTGCCTAATAGTCCTACTTTTAGGACCTTCTTTTCTATCACATTTATTTATTTTTAACTACGACAAAAACATCTTCATGGTCACTAATACCATCTATTACTCCAGTTTCTCTATAGAGCTCATCTGGTTTCATCAGCACCACATCCAGGATATTTTCCCTCTGGTTGGTTCCATCACTTTATGAATCAGCTGTCCTTCCCATATTAGCTTATTTGCCATTTGTTGGTCATGCTTCCTGTCGTTCGTATTTCCTTCCCAATGGACATCTGGTAAATTGAGATCTCCCGCTACAATCACATTTCTTTCCTTGTCGTTTCCTACATAGCCGATTATCTTATCAAATAATTCTGAATCCGTGTCATTGCTACCCTTTCCCGGTCTGTACACTCCAAATATATCAAGTTGACTATTATCTTTAGAAATGAGCCTTAAACCTAGAATTTCATGTGTCTCATCTTTAACTTTTTCGTAGCTTACAAATTCTTTAATAAGCATAAAACCAACATTTTACACAAAATACAGAATATTAAACTTAAAACTACCACAAGTAGTGGTCAGTTTTTCTTCAATAGGCACATTCAATGCCCTGTTTTGCCTGGTGATAAGGACAAATGTGTTTCGGCATGTCGTACAAAGGAATCGGGTTATTCTTCTTTTCTTTGATGGACAAAACGCATAAACGTTTCTTCCTTCAGCAGTATCTGATTGAGGCTCTTCAGGAATGCCATCTTTCCCAAGAATTTCAGTAATGGTCCTCTTCAGGCTGCGCCTGAATGTTGGTGTCTGAAGTCTCTCTTGCAGCTTTGGAGCCATTAGGATTTTGGATATATCTTTTGAAAACTCTCGCCTTTAAAGTGGCTTTTGGCCTTTTTGAACCATCTTATGCACATAAATAATGTATCCATTGGGAAGTGATGAATTAATCATACTATAAAAGATACACATTGGCCATCTCGTTTTTCTTGAAGAGAACATCAATGTTGACATTTCATCGAGAGTGTCCACGGCACCTATAGTCCCAGTGTAGTCTTCTGACATATCTTTTTCCGACTTGCTGCTATTGTTCCTACTTAATGGCATGTAGAAAGGAGGATTACGTTCTCGTTTGGTTTTCCTTTATAGGATACCATTGTTTCTATACCATCATAACAAAACATGGAGGACCCAGGCTTTCTTCCCTTGACTTTTCGTCTCTGGTGGTATCTGTGGCTTGTCTTTTCTCATTGTTCCAATGATTGTCAGGTTATGGTCGCAATGCAGAGAATCAGCCAGACGAATTGAGGTGAACCAATTGTCGGTCATAATATTTATGTTTGGTGCATGTATTCGCCGGGTAATTTCATTCACGAAATACATTACCACTATTGTCTCCTGAAGAGAGTGGTTGTTTGTCTAATACTGAAAACACTGCCGTTATCAATTCATTATCGTGGGCTAGATTTTTCCATTTCAGTATCATATTAAGCTTACGTATTACGTACAAAAACATTACTGTAATAAACCAGATATTCACACTATTTACAGCTATGTACAAATCACGAATACTTTCACAAATCATAAACTTTCGTCTCTCAGACGACGGTCATATCGCAGTGAACAAACAACTGGAATTTTATGCTTGAAACCAAGGTCAGCACTGATTGTTGATAGCCGGGGAAGAATAGATGGAGGGGGAAGGCACAGTTCATTAGCATCTGGAAATTACCGCGGAAACTATAGGGGTGCGTAGTCTGGGAGACGAAAGTTTATGATTCTAGGATTAAGGCCAGCGTGATAACCGTTTTACTATGGAACCGGACTAATTCCAAATCAGCCTGACTGAATATAGGTAGCTGGTGAAATCTAGTCACGTGCTGAGCTGGATTGATTCTGATTTAGTGTTAGCTTTACGTGATTTAAAATCGAGGAATTTGAAGAATGGTCTGTATTCTGTTCAGTGTGATTAAATAAGCAGGTGGACAGTAATTGTTGAATGCTTAATGATCCAATTTTATTACCATCGTCATCGTTGTCATTAACACTATCATTTTCAAAGGTACAATAATAAATATGGTACTTCTTATATAAAAATGCGGCGTAATAAAATGGAAAAGTCAAAGCAAGAGGTAAATGAAGGACGTCCTCCGACTTGTTATTCCAATGCAGCACAGATTTCTAAAGAAATGGCCGTTGGAGATTGAATAGAAAGTATCGTATAGAACAGCAAGTCATTAGAATGTTGAAGTTATCTGTGCTATCTGTGCAGTCGTGCTGAAGCTGGATCGGGAAAATTATGAATTTCTTACGTTCTAAGTCATGTGCAAAGGAGATATACGTGCTGTACTCCCCGGCGTTGCCCGGGTACTTTGTTCAATGGTAATTTTTAGGATTTGTTTTACCTGTTAGTTATGTGTGAAGAAATTTTTATAGATTGATTTATTATTACGATAATTGATATTTAATAATAATAATATTTGTTTTACGTCCGCTAACTACATTTTAAGGTCTTCGGAGACGCCGAGGTGCCAAAAATTAGTCCCGCAGGAGTTCTTTTACGTGCCAGTAAATCTACCGACACAGGGCTGTCGTATTTGAGCACCTTCAAATACCACCGGACTGAGCCAGGATCGAACCTGCCAAGTTAGGGTCAGAAGGCCAGCGCCTTAACCTTCTGAGCAACTCAGCCCGGCTAATTGATATTTAGCGAAATATTTTTAGCTTAAAAGTTATTTTAAGTGTTTAATTTTATGTTTTAATTTTATATTATTTCGTTTCACGTTTAAACTTTGGCCTGTAGCTGTCCGGATTATCTGTGCAGTAGAGGATCCTTACAATTAAAATAAAATAAAATATTTGGTGACTACGTATGTACGCATCACACCGTACATACGATGTACACGATTCCAACCTGTAAATGGGACTAACACCAATCAGCCTACTGACCCCAAAACTGTGGATTGAACACAATTTTGGCCAGTCTGGACATTTTATTCTGTACCACTTCTCACCCGCATGCTGATGGGGCTGAACTTGTACTTAAGCGGCATCCGAAGTGTCACAATTCATCTCAGCGACCCCGAAAACTACCGTGTCTTCCTTAATATTTTACGTTTTCGATTAATCTTGTATGCCACTCCCTCCCCAAGTCTTGAAAGGGGTATCTTAGAGCACAGTATATTTCCCAGATATTAAGTCATATGTGTATCAAGTTTCCTTGTGAGCTCTTTGTGGAACATACACTCATATATCCTCCATAATCCCGTACATTTTGGACTTACTCGTTGTCACATCATTTCACCCCCATGGTGATGGGGCTGAATGTGGACTTAAACGGCATGCAAGGTTTTACTATTCATCTGAGGGACCACGTAAATTATGAATTCGACACTAATATTTCTCGTTTACATTATTTTTATATGCCATCTCCTCTCTTAGAATGCTAGGTGTATTTTACCGCACAGTTTCTTATCTCCGATAGTAAGTCGAATGTGTACGATGTTTGATCAGGAGCTGTTCTGCAAATTACACACATACATTCAAAATCTCGTTTTTTCGACGTTTTTCTTCTTAACACTTTCTCATCCCCGTGTTATAGAGGGGAAAATTGGATTTAAACGGTCTGTGGAGTGTCACCGTTCATGGCAGCAACCCAGAAGACTATGGATTCGACGCTAATATTGCTCGTTTTCGATTACTTTGATGTTATCCGCACCCCTACGGGTTCTATCGGGTGTCTTACCCACAGAGTACATTTTTCCAAATAGTAAGTCGTATAAGTACCATGTTTGGTTGATAGCTATGATGGAACATAGGTACAAATAAAATTCCATATTCTCCGTACATCCCTTTTTAGCCATTTTCAACCCCGATTCCGACTGAGGCTGAACGAAGACTTAAACGACATCCAGAGCGTCACATTTCATTTCAGTAACCCCGAAAACAATGGGTCCCACACTAATGTATGTCGTCTTCCTTTTTTTTTTCATTTTACCACCTCCCCTAGTGATGGTAGGGGTGTCTGACCGCACACAATTTTTCCGGATAGTAAGTCATATGTGTACCAACTTCGGTTGAGAGCTATGCTACAACATACACACGTACATCGGTCATTATGGGCATTTTTTCCACCCCTTCTCATCCCCCATGACAATGAGGCTTAAGATACGGTATAAAGACATTCGGAGTGTCACTGTTCGTCTCAGCGACCTCGAAATATATGGATTCTACATTAATATTGAACATTTTCTATTTTTAGACTTCACCCCTTTTCAAACCCCGCCCCTAGGGATGCTAGGATTGTATTAATCCCACATTTTTCCCCCCAGATATTAATTCAAGTACCAAGTTTGGATGAGAGCTATGCTAGAACATACCAGGTGTATGCATAAGCTTTTGCCGGTTTTTATGGTAAAGACTACACGTAATTTACAAGGGAAATTGAGTTTTTAAATTCAAAATTTTGGCCGTCGGCTTCTAAACAATTCGCCCATATTTTAGGTAAGTTATGAATACCATGCCAGGAAAACTGTTTGTCTTTTGTGTCATACCATTTCATCGAGACATTTTTCAACTTCCACGAAATTGATGAAGTGCTGCTCTGCGAACCCATGCTCCATTGATGCGAAGTGGTGATAGATGGCGCGAGGTCGGGGCAGTACGGCATGTGCGAAAGGATGTTTCATCCGAGAGATTTCAAGGTGTCTCTCACTGGTTTTGCTATGTGATACGGCGCATTGTCGTGTAACAAAATCACTTAGCCGTGTCTTCTGGCCCATTTCGGTCTATTTCGACCAATGCGTGATTTAAATTAATGATTTTTTATTAGGGTTGTTTATAGTCGCTTTAACTCCAAGGTCTTATCGCGACTCTTACATATGATTACAGAATAATAGTAAAAATAATAATAATAATATTGTAATTATAAAAATGTGAGGAAAAAATAAGTATAATGTAATTACATTTTGGAGTACAAGCCAGTGTCTTTGAGGAAGTTGATAACTTGATGACTCAGTGCTGGAGAAGACAGTGTAATTTCCATTTCCTTAGGGATGCTGTGGTGTTGGCGCCAATGGTCATACAGTTGACATTCTGAGATGAAATGCTTGACAGTGAGAGAGCAGTTACATTTGCTGCAGGTGGGAGGTTGTTCCTTTTCTAGAAGATAGTTGTGGGTGATCTTCGTATGACCTATCCTTAGTCGGGAGATTAAGACTTGTTCATGTATGGTGAGGTTTTGGAGAGGATATGTTCTCGTAGATATCATTTTAATTTTTTGGAGGTTCCTAGTGGAAGTTTTAAGCCAGTTCATTTTCCATTGTTCGTGTAGTTTGATTTTGATATAAGCGATGATATCAGAATGTGGCGTGGCAATTTTACGGTCATTGATTGGAAGACTAGTAGCTTTTTTTGCTGCTTGATCAGCTGATTCGTTGCCTGGTATTCCTCTGTGAGATGGTATCCACATAAAAATAGCATTTTTTCCTGCAATCTTGATCTTGTGGTACAGCATTTGAATTTCTTTAACAAGGAGGTGTGTTGTTGATGGATTTTGTATTGAAGTTAATGCACTTTTGGAATCAGAGAATATTATGAATGAGTTATTGTAGCTTGTTTTTGAAGTATGAATCATGACCTGTTTAAGAGCATACAGTTCACTTGTAAAAACTGTGAAAAGATCTGGTAATTTGTATAGCTTACTATAGTCTTTATATTTCACTGCACAACCATTTCTCTCATTGAATTTTGATCCATCAGTATAAATTGCACTATATGATGAGCATCTATTACAAATTTCATTAAATAACTGTTGGAATTTTGCTGTGTCAGTTTGAGCTTTAAGATTGTTGTTCAATTCCCAGTTGACTGGAGGCAAATGAGTTTTCCATGGAGGGGTATCTAGTGAGTTGTGTGGAAATAAAATGGGTGGAAGGCTGAGGTTTATTTCTTTGAGAAGATTGGATATTCTGATGTTAAAGCGTTGGGGTTGAGATCCAGTTAGTTTTCATTTATGTCTCTTTGAAATTAGGTGTTTTTTCAAGTGTTGGTTACTTGTACCAGCTATCTTGAGTGCGTATGTCAGACTCAGCTGTTTACGTCTGATTTCAAGTGGTGGTTTGTTGGCTTCAATCTCTATACTAGCTATGGGGCTGGTGCGGTGGGCTCCTAGGGCAATTCGAAGAGCTGAAGATTGGATGGTATCGAGGATCTTACGAGTAGATGGTCTGGCAGAACAATATACTATACTGCCATAATCCAGTTTGGCTCTGATTGTGGCTCTGTATGTGTTCATTAGGACATGGTAGTCTGCTCCCCAGTTTTTTGCTGAGAGAATTTTCATGATATTCATTCTTCTTTGACACTCGTCTTTAAGATTTTTAAGGTATGGGGTCCAGGTGAGCTTGTTATCAAATAGAAGTCCTAGAATTTTAATAGTTTTAACTGATTCAATTTTATGGTCTTCCATATATAATTCAGGGTTAGCGATGGTATGTGTACATTTGCAGAAGAGAATACATTTGGTTTTAGTTTTAGAAAATTTGAATCCTGTGGTTTTAGTCCAGTTTTGAATATTTACAATTGATTCTTGTAATAGGAGTTGAGTCGTCATAATGTTTTTCCCTGGGCAGAAGATTATCAAATCGTCAGCAAAAAGGCAACACTTAACTGGTGAGTGGATGTTAGAGACTATACCATTAATTGCCACAAGAAACAGTGTTACACTGATAACTGATCCTTGTGGGACTCCATTGTTGATTACTACTTCCTTTGACAGCATTCCATTTACTCTAACTTGAATTGGGCGCATTTGGAGAAAATTATAAATGAAATATAGGATATTTCCAGATATCTTATGTGTCATTAGTACTTTGATTACATAGTCTTTCCATACCATGTCATATGCCTTATTAATATCTAAACTGACTGCTATTAGGTGTTGGTTATTGGTTATTGGTTGGTTGGTTATTGTTGGTTATTAGGTGTTGGTTATCTGTATTTCAGATTCCAGACTTATCAAAGTGTATGTTGTGGAGTGTGCTTTACGGAACCCGTTTTGCACATTACTGAAGAAATTTATGTGTTCGAGATACCAGCGTACTCTTTTGTTTACTATTTTCTCCATGAGTTTACACATCGCATTAGTTAAAGAAATAGGGCGATAATTTTCTGCAATTGTGTTGTCTTCCCTGGTTTGGGTATTGGAACTGCAATGGCATTTCGCCATTGGCCAGGAAATGTCTTAGAGCTCCATATGTGGTTGAAAATGGCCGGAAGATAATTTATTGCACTTAGTGGAAGCTGTTTTAGAAATTCATAAGGGACCGTATCCGGGCCAGGACTAGATTTGCCACATTTGTCAAGTTCAGTAATTATTTCCTGTAGTTGAAAATCATCGTTTAGATTATAGTTGGGGTCAGAGATGGCTTTCCTTAGATCAACGGGTTCACTGGATTTCTTTGTATGGAGAAATTCAGGATCATAATTTTTGTCACTAGAGATCTCGGCAAATGTGTCAGCTAATTTACCAGCGATGTTTTGAGGTTTGTTTATGAAGGTTCCATCAACAGAGTTTCTGAGGGAAGTAATGTAGAAGTGATTATATTTGCCATTTATTCTTTGAAATTTATTCCACATTTCCTTTTGTGGGGTTTGGGAATTTAGCGAGGAGACAAATGATAGCCATGAATTCTTTTTTGCTGAGTTTAATTTCTTTTCGAGCGATTGCTCTATACTTATGAAATTGAGCTTTATTTTCAGGTGTTGGTTTTCTTTTGTAGAGGTAGAAAGCATGATTCTTATCCTTAATAGCCTGCTTACAAGTGTCATTCCATCAAGGTACTGTTTTCTTAAAGGAATTTGAGATTACTTTTGGAACACTTTTACAAGAACTTCTGTGAAATCTTGAACAATGGTATTTATGTGCTTAGAAGGGAAATCATTTGGAGGGGTTAAGTCTTTTAAGTGATTATTGACTGTCTGCTTAAATTTCGCCCAATCTGCCGTATTTAAGTTCCATTTAGAGTTGTTAATAAATGAGGAGTTGACAGAAGAATTTTCATTATTGATTTGTATCGGGAAGTGGTCACATTTCCTTGGAGTGTTGAATAAACAGGCCAGTTGAAAAGGGTTGCTTCGTCCGGTGTGCAGATGGTTAGGTCTATACTACTACAGGTGCCGTGGGCTATGTCAAAGCGAGTTGGAGCAGTAGAGTTCATTAGAATTAAATCAAATTCATGGAGTATCTTTTCTATCTCTTTTCCTCTTGCATCAGAACTATGGCTACCCCATAACGTGTTGTGGCTGTTGAAGTCGCCTACTAGGATGAATGGTTTAGGTAGTTGGTGGATAAGGTTTCGTAGATCGTCACCTTGAAACAAATAACTGTTTGGAATATAAACATTGCAGATACATAGAGAAGGTGGTAGATGGACTGAAATTGCTACAGCTTCTAAATTAGTGTTAACAGTAATTCCTTTGGCATAGATATTGTTTTTGATATAAGTAGCTACTCCTCCACTCGCATGATTCACATTAGTTCTATTTTTGTGGTAGATACTCTAGAGCAGGGCCATCCAAACAGCGCTCCCCGAGCGCTAGCGCTCTGGCTGCGCTCCAAGCCAGTGCTCCGAGCGCTTTGGGGAAGGTAGTGGTGGGAGAAGCTTGGCTGGCTGAGCGAGCGGTCTGCCCGCCGCGCCGAAGGGAGCAGTCGATCCATCAGTCGTAGTCTAGTCTACAGCGACTATATATATAGTGTCACTGTAGTCTAGTCCAATGCGCTTTGTTGACAGCGTGTAACTAAATAACTAAATCAGTTTCGCAGTTGTCATGACTAAACGTCATACCAAAAAAAGAAGTGGTGAAGCAACAGCCTTTAAAGCAGAATAGGAAATTTAATTTTTCTGTACAGCTTATAAAGGGCATGCCAAATTTTTAAGTGTGCCACCGAAATTTAATGTGTTAAAAAAAGCACAATTCGGAACGGCAATACAGTGCCAACCATAGGGATGATTACGGTGATTTGACAGACGCCAGACGCCAATCGAAGTTGGAAGAATCGAAAGAAAATTTCAAGCAGTACTGTTCTGTAAATATTATTGTTTTAATTTTTAAATGCTTGTTTACAAATGGGAATGAAGAAATGATTGAATTATCTGAAGAATACTAAAATTGTGACTTGCCGTATTTTTGTCTGACAGGTGATTGAGGAGAGTGAGTTGGTGGACCCATTTTACGAACAAGCTACAACTGTTCGCCGCGAACTGCCAAAGCTGGGAAACCCTTCACAGAAGAGAATGTAATCAACGAGTGCCTAATGGATGCGGCGGCATGTATTTGTCCTATGGAGCTAGTTGAGAAATTTGATAAAATCTCTCTTTCTCCTCAAACTGTGGCTCACAGAATAGACGATATGGCCGTTGATATGGAACAACATTTAATGGAGAAGGCAGCAAATTTTGTATCCTTTTCCATCGCCCTCGACGAATCAACCGACATTGCGGACAAAGCTCAGCTCGTTATTTTCATTCGAGGGGTGGATGACGATCTTCGGGTCACCGAGGATTTCCTAGACTTGGTAGCTCTCAAAGACACCACTACCGGTTTCGATATTTTCCAAGCAGTGGAGGGTGTTTTTGAGTCAATGGGATTAAAATGGGAGCGGTTGACTAGTGTAACGACGGATGGAGCTCCTGCTTTACGTGGTCTACGCACGGGTTCCTCAGCTATGTAAAATTAAACATGGCTGAGAGCGGTAGTACCCTAATGGCGGCAATCCAGTGCTTTATACACCAGGAGGCAATCTGTGCAAAAGTCGTCAAGCTTAAAGACGTAATGGGAACAGTTGTGCGAATGGTAAATTTTCTTCACTCCCATGGACTCACGCACCGTCAATTCAAAGAGTACCGGGCGAGTTGGCCGTGCGGTTAGGGCGCGCAGCTGTGAGCTTAATTAAGGCCACGGCCGCTTCCTTCTCATTCCTGGGCCTTTCTTGTCCCATCGTCGCCATATGACCTATCTGTGTCGGTGCGACGTAAAGCAAGTAGGAAAAGAAAAAAAAACAGAGTTCTTGGATGACATCGAAGTGGAGTATCCGGATATCCCGTACCATGCAGAAGTAAGATGGCTGAGCAACGCGAAGTGCTTCATCGAGTTTTTTGCTTGCGGAATGCAATAGATACCTTTTATGACATGAAAGGGTGGCCCGAGTTTCTTTTGCGTGATACTAAGTGGGTGGCGGACTTGGCCCCTTTAAGTGACTTTACTGCCCATCTGAATACTTTGAACACTTCGCTTCAGGGCGAAAAGCACATTATCTCCGATTTGGTGGAAAAAATTCAAGCGTTCAAAAGAAAATTAATTTTGTGGGAAAACCAGCTGCGTGCAAGGAACCCAGGACATTTTCCATTGCTTGAAACAGTGAAATAAGGTGTCGACTTTGATGAGTATTTGCAGGTAATTCTCCAATTAAAAGAAGAGTTTGAAAAGAGATTTTCAGATTACAGAACTCCAAGCGGTGTTAGATGTATTTGTTCGACCATTTTCTCTTAGTGCAGACAGTGCTCCACAGCTATTTCAATTAGAGTTGCTTGAACTGCAGTGCAATGTTCGTCTTAAAGACCGCTTTCTAATGTCACGAAGTTTAGAAGAATTTTACAGCCGTTTTCCGCAAGAAGAATATCCCCTTTTGTATAAACATGCATGTAAAGTTCTGTCAATGTTCGGCTCAACGTACATTTGTAAGCGTTTCTTTTCGGTTCTTAAGCTTAACAAAAGTAAACATCGTGCAACGATAAGCGATAGAACTTGCGCAATTGTTTAAGAATAGCTGTGTCCAGAAATATTGTAGGCCTACTCAGTTTGGAGATGATTGTTTGCTCCAAAAGTAACAGGTCGTAAAAACGACTGACCGAAAGTCACTCAATGTCTGTACTATCTGTTCATATCGGTAAAACGTTGTTGAATTTTCCTCGCAGATATGTTCAAATTTCAGTTTTGAATAAATCGCATTACTGTATTCTTTACTTAGCACTTGATTTCGTTCCCTGCATATTCCATACGTCGGAGTACCTTTCGATTTGTAGATGCGGTATATTTTTATGGCAAAACAGCCCTATCAATATTATGTTAACAAACCCACAAAAGCCGTCGGACGCATGACTGTACGTACGTATCTGGTCAGCGCGGTCCGAACATCGTCTCTCTCAGGTCTCCTCGCTGCCACACTGTAGTGGTGGTAGGGGAAGGAGCGCTAGTCTGACTGCCCAGTGCTCCCCGAGCGCGGGCGCGCTCTCGGAGCGCAATGGCTGGATGGCCCTGCTCTAGAGTCTTAGATTGGCAGCAAAGTCGTTCTGAAAGTTTGTTTCTTGGAGACAGATAACAGATGGTTAGTGTTTGTTTATTAGGAGTTGTAGATATTCTAACTGTGATCGATAACTGTTAAGATTCCATTGGAGTAATGTTGCCATAATAATGATCAAAAGCAGAACGAGGTTTATCTCCATTGTTATACTGGGAAGGAATTGTCGTCACTGGAATAGTCTGGCGTTACATTGATATGCGTTGGGTCTTCACTTTGACTGGCGGATTTCAGTAGTTTTTTTAACTATTCGAGTGCTTTTGTTTTTTATGCTTTTATCGATATAGTAAGGATAGAGTTTTTGAAGGGCTTTAGCAAGACCTTCTATGTCTTGTGTGTAGTTTGAAGCAATTTCTGATATGTCCTTGGCACCAACTGTATTTTCAAAGAAGGACTGGAGCTGTAGGTAGCTGAGGGGAAATATTGATGGGTCGGCTTCCAGAACTTGTTTTACTGGCAGGAGCATATCACTTATTGATTTTTGCGCGTCTGTCTTGGGTTTCTTGGAAGTGTGATTTGTCTTACGGTTTTCGATTTGTTCAGGAGAGGCCAGTATGGATTTGTTGCTATCAGGAGGATTTGGATTAGTTGTTTCACTGCTAGCTAGTGAAATTGGCCTTTTACATCCAGGAAAATTCACTGTTGTAGGGGTGGCGTGTGTTCCCATAGGTGCTGCAATTTCTATCTCAATTTGAATTCTGGAGGGGGAGGATCATTACAGACGGCTAAGTGCTTAGTCAGGGTTGGTCATTGAAGTGGCTTCTTGAGTAGGCCTATCTTTTGGGAGTGAGCTAGAAGAGCTAGAAGAACCGATGTCTGTTTTGGGGTTTTCGACCTGTGACTTTTGTGAAATCTCTTGGAGCTGAGGAAAATTATTCGAAGAGGATTCATCTTTTCTAAGTGATACGTTGTTAGACAATCTTTGGCCAGATGTCCTTCGGTATGGCAAAGAAAACAAGTGGATGAGTCGGATGATAGGTAGATCCAGTAGTTTGTACCATCGTATTCGAGATGAAGGGATTCGGGGAGTTTATCAAAGTCTTCATTTTGAATGTACATTTGTCTTCGAAAGCTTAAAATGTGGGAGAATCCTGGAATTGACAAACCTGCTCTGATTGGGGTAATCCTAGACATGATTTTCACACCGAGTTTTAACAATTCCTCTTCAATAACATAGTTTGGGATCACAGGACAGACGTTGGATAATATAATACGCTTGTTTTTTGTTAGAAGGGGTCGTATTTCCAGTGATACATTGTTTATTAAGATCTTAGGGTTTGTCAATATCAGATCTTCGACATTTTTCTTACTAGAGAGAAAGATGCATATCCTTCCGTTCGATATACGTGAAACAAACCGAATGTTGCTAGGGGTTGTAAGTTTACCTATAGCTAGCACATAATCCTTGATACTGATCCCATCAAGAGATTCGATTACAATAGCTTGTTCTTTGGAGGGGTACGACTGTATTGCAGCAGAATAGCTTAACCTTGAATTACGTTCGTTACTAGGCCTAGGCCTACTTGTGACGGTTGTCATTTGGTTACCTGATGCACTGTTAGGATGTGGAGGATTATTTACGGTGTTGTTATTATTATTTGTTGGCTTGCATGGTGTCTGTTGAGGAAAAATATCATTGATTTTTTCATTCATTGAATTCGATAGATGCCGACCTCTATCAACAGAGGTGGCCATTTTGAGTAGGTCAACAAAGGGTTTTAGGTTATCTGTATAGTTCTTCACTTCTCACAAGGACCACGGAAATAATGTCAGGTATCTTACTTACAAGAATATAATAGGTGATCTAAATATTTACTTCTGATCACTCTTACACTAATGTAACGATTACGAAACTTTATTATATACCAAAACTTGAGCAAGGTAATTACTCGCGAACATCATCAGTCACTGCCTTCTCGATGCATATTCATTAATGATTTGTTGGCAATAGCGTGGTGCATTAACGGTTTCGCCGGGCTTCAGGAGTACATAACACTCAATACTGCTCTGGTCCCACTAGACATAAAGCATCGTCTTCTTGCCGAAGCGACTTGGCCTTGGTGTTGAAGGACCGGCTTCGCCAGATGGCAGCCACGATTTCCTCCGCTTCGGTTTCAAAATAAATACATTTTTCGTCACCCGTCACAATTCGGTACAGAAATTATTTTCTTTGGAGGCGTTGAAGCACGGTTTCAAAACTGACTACGATTTTCCATTTTCTATTCATTCAAATTGTGTGGGGCCAATTTACCGTGTTTACTGACCTTCTCAGTTGCTCGTAAACGTCTGATAGTTGTTTCTTGTCACACATCTAATGCTTGTGCCAATTATTGCTGACTTATTTGGGTCATCGTCCAGTAACGCCTGCAATTTTTCGTCTTCGCACTTTTATGGTTTACCAGAGCGTGCACTATATTTTACATTAAATGCAGCACGTTTAAATTGTCGAAATCATGCCTCACACGTTCTAATCGATGGAGCATATTCACCATATGTTTCTACTAGTAAACTATGACTTTCCACAAACTTTTCTTTTGATGAAATAAGAAAAGCAAGTGTTCTTTTCCAGGCAGAAACGTCGACAAGATCACTGAACGATGCAACACAGACGCTAGTGTTTGGAGGAATCAACTTGTGTGCGTTGGTACGTTAATGTCAGAAGAACAAACTGACGTATATGTCAAATTCATACGCTGCGTACTGTTCGCTTGCGCCATCATTTAGTGAAACCGGAAAAAAGTTATGCATACACCTGGTACGCAAATATATCCATGTCATTTTGGACATTCTTCTTCATCCCCTCTAACCGTTGTGCCAGCTGGGGATTAACTCTGATTTAAACGGCATCCGGACTAAAACAATTCATCTCAGCGACGCAAAAAACTATGGATTCGATACTAATATAGGTGGTTTTCGATTATATTTACATATTACCATGACTTAAATAGAAATCACATCCTCTGGGGGATAGAGTGGAGGATCAACTGAAGGTAGGAAATGATAGATTATCGGTAAAAGGAAGTTGACAAGCTTTCACTCGTATACACATCGTCACCATATTGTAACATTTTAATCCTGAGTGAAAATATGGTTTCTAGATCATTGGTGTAAATGGTGTAGAGCAGGGGACTAAGCACTGCACCTTGAGGCACGTGTAGACGTAGGAAATGAGGATCACGGGAGGACGTGAATTCTTGGAGACAGGACTGAGATAGCTTCTGTAGGCGGACAAACTGAGGTGGGAGCCTGGACAAGGAGGGAGAGGGTAGAGTGGTTGGTATACTGGATGCGGACGAAGAGCAAATGGCGGAAAGGATGGAGGTGTTAAGGTGGTGGTGCGGTGATGAACTTCTTTGCAGTGAACACAACAGAGAGTAATTAAATTAGAACACTGACTGGAAACATGCGGCCCTGAGCAACGGCTTTGACAGGTGTAAGTCACGCACTAAGTCATTCAATGTCCTCAGGGCTGTAAGACGGATGCTTGATGTTGATGCCATTATACGGTTGTATAAATCATTATCTTCCACTTCTGAAAGTTCTTGCCAACTGAAGGAGTTAACGATATTAGTTATTCATTGCCATGAGGTATTGGTGTGATGACTGAACGCTAATTGGGGTATGACATTCTCCGTTTATTTTTTGATGAAAAATATCTTATTTTGGTTATGCAGAAATAGCAATCATCAGTATGAATACTCTCTCACGTCATATCATGGAAACTTTGAAAGACATAAGCTCTTCCTTCCCTTTCAGCCACAGAATCAGATATACATAGCGCATGTTGCAAGTTATGCGCGGAGCGCAACCTTTATTTTGGTCACCGAGCGGACAGGCGATATGCAGTTTCCAGCAGTTTTGTAATATTCCTTTGATTACTACTTGTGAAATCCCCTCATACGAACCAAAAACAATTCGGGTAATTGTTACAACCACATTATTTGTCCTTCTTCATTTTTCTAAGCACAAAACCACAGCAAAATTTGAAAATTCAAAACTGTGTATGCACGCTTTAAACAGTAATATTAGCTAATACACGTGTTCGGGAAGTGAACTTCCAAGTCAGAACATTTCTATAAACACACCTCCAGTCATCCAATTAAAATAACATAAACAGTCCTAATCGCATTCACTTAACAATCCGAATATTCATGTATGCAGCGGTAAGCATTAACAACGATATCTTATCTTCCCGACGTGATAAAAACATTATGTTTTCAGGAAATGTAATCAGCACGTTATGTGTAATAAAATCCACCTCTTTCCTTCCCATTTCTCGAAACCTTGCTGAGTTCTGTAATTAATATGGGTTATCAAGCTCAAACACAACAAGTCCCAACGGTTTATTGTGGTGCTACATATACATCGACTTTTGATTAACATTTAATTCCTTTTTTCTAAGCTTAGTGTAAATACTAGAGATGTGCTTTCTTTCGTCATAGTCTTCCTCAGTTGTCGTTTCATCATATTTTAGCGCTCAAGTATCTGTTGTAGTTCTTTTAAGTCCGAGGGTATTCAGAAGGTAGTTGATCGCCAATAAGTTAAACTATACTAATGACCTTGAATTGTGGTTTGGGTCATCATACCACAGACCAGTGTGTTGCAGCCCTCCATGCCACCCTATCATGTGCTAATCTTTTCATTTCTTCGTAGCTATTAGCTAACGAAAGTGTATAATTTATTCGAAATTTCTTTTTTTCTACAATGCTTTTGAAGTAAAAGAGAAAATTTTTCAGCCAATAGCATTAATTTGCATTATCTTAGCATATATGTTTTTCCTTAAATCGACAATGACAGATTCATAGCAATGGAATAGTGCTCAAATTCAATAGTTTTCGTCTACCACTGCAAACAGAATACGTGGCATTTAAGGTGTTTGAGGAAGGATCTGTTCTTACTACTAATTAAATTAAAACAATTACTCAGTTCGACGACTCGTATGAGATTTCCTTGCATTCATTCTCTACTATTTTCCATTCTATATTTTCCATAACACTGGTAAAAGCTTTGTGAAATTCAATAACCATATTTAGTAAATTCCCCGAGGCCTGTTCGCTCGTGGCTGAGATTTCTAATTTCCATCCACATTTCTCTGTATCCTACGCTTGTATTTCTCGAATAGCTATGCACAATTAAATAATTGATCCATTCCTATTTACAGATTTCATTTTGCAATCTTTATCCCATTATCTCAATTCAAAAGTGAGGTTCAAAGCATTTAATTAAATTAATGTAGATAAATATAACTTCGAAGAGATTTATATCTACAAAATTTCTCAGAATTGACCAGGAGCCTCTAAGGGATTTATATTTAATAACAGTAAATAACATAATAACAGTGTTATGGGCTCTACGTCCCACTAACTGCTTTTACGGTTTTCAGAGACGCCAAGGTGCCTGAATTTAGTCCCGCAAGAATTCTTTTACGTGCCAGTAAATCCAACGACACGAGGCTGACGTATTTGGGCACCTTCAAATACCACTGGACTTAGCCAGGATCGAGCCTGCCAAGTTGGCGTCAGAAGGCCAGCGCCTCAATCGTCTGATCCATTCAGTCCGGCAATAATAATAACAATGTTGGAGGTAATTGTGATTACGATTACTGTTAAAGGAATCTATGTTGTTTTCATTACGAAAGTAAATTCGTATTTTTGATGAAACAGTGAACCTGAATCTTTCTGGGTGAACCGGGCAATCCTTTGCCATTTCAGCTAGGCATATGCTAATATTTGGGTGACATGATACTTATGAAAAGTATGTACATCAATGCAATACGGAATCCGAGTATATTTAAAGTCCTTTGCTTTCTAAGAAGGGAAGTGCACTGATAATGATAGTCAAATATTTCCCAGCATTATATATCATTACTTTTGTCATCGTTCATACACCGCTGTGTTATCATTATAATGTATGCCCGTTGCTCTTAGCAGACAGGCTCCATTGTATCTGTTCAGAACAGATCTACTAGATATAGACTAACATCACATTTACGACAGCTTGTTATTATTCTCGTTTAAGTAGTTCAGATGGAAAGTTTATTGCAACTGTACTGATATCAGTATTTGATATCCTTGAAGCTTCGATTGTGTTTTCCTGTACAAACGAATCAGAACAACACGAAGACCATTGGACATTAAATCTCAGACTAAGTCCTAAACTAAGCTTCACTGTTAAAGGAATCTCAGTTGTTTTCATAAATAAAGTAAATTCCTAACTTTGATGAAAGAGGAAACGTGGATCTTTCTGGGTGAACCAGTCATACAGAAAGAAAGAAAAAGAAAGAAGGAAATAAATTAGGAAAGAAAGAAAGAAAGAAAGAAAGAAAGAAAATTACGTTAGAAAAGATAACTAGCATTCTAATATTTATGTTGAAAGATTCCTGACTTTGACTTCATTTTTAAGTACGTGGATTTATTGTTTTAAGATATCAATCGTAGATTTTAAATCAAACAGTTACACCTTTTTTTTCTTCTTATTTTCCTACCGTTTTCCCACACCTGTGGGGTCGCGGGTGCGAACTGTGTCGCACATGTGGATTTGGCCCTGTTTTATGGGCGGATGCTCTTCCTGACACCAACCCCATATGGAGGGATGTAATCTCTATTGCGTGTTTCTGTGATAGCTGGTAGTGCAGTGTGTTGTGTGAATATGAAGAGGAGAGTGTTGGGACGGACACAAATACCCAGTCTCCGAGCCAGAAGAATTAATCAGAAGTGATTAAATTCCCCGACGCGGACGGGAATCGAAGCCGGTACCCTCTGAACTGAAGGCCAGTACGTTGTTGGACCGAAGAGTTACTCCTATCCAGTTATAAATCGTGGTATCTCTTGCGGTCATTGTCATTCTTAGTTTTGAGTAAGTGATATTTCACGCAGTGAAATTTCCCGCGGATCGCAGCGCGTTGAGAGATGACGTGACAATGCAGTAACCACTTGATTGCGTAATTCTGAATTGTCTGTCGAACCTGAAACACTTCTCATTTGACACGCGCTATAAGGAATAATACATGTTCTATATCTAATATCAATTGAAAATATGTTCATGCCGTTCTGCTTTATCTAAACACTGGCCTTTAATACCGTTAGTTGGTGTTCTTAATGAGTTTCTGCCAGTGAGAGCCTTAAGCATCCACTTATATTTCTACAAATACTCTAAAAGAGCGCAAGAATTGTTTTAGATGAATGTGTTTAATATAAACTACTTAGACCAGCCCTTTGCATAACGACAGCGTAGAATGAATACCTCGTATCTCACAAAGTTCTTCCTATCCAATTTTTCCCTTAAGACTCGCCACGCCTCCCAGCCACACATGGATATGCAGTCCATCAGAACAATGTACGTTGTGTTCTTTTTTCCTATGCGGGTGTGTGAAGGAAAATGAACCTTACCTTACCATACTATAGGAAAGCATGTTTGTGTGACATATTTACTAACTCCTAGAGTATAAGTTTTATAAGGTTGATTTTTCTTTACTAATAAGCATAGGAAAATAAACCCAACGAACATTGTTCTGATGGACTGCATACCCAGATGTGGCTGGAAGGCGTGACCAGTCTTAAGTGAAATAATAGATAGGAAGAACTTTGTGAGATACGAGGTTTTCATTCTAGGCCATCGATAAACAATTAGAAGGTTCTCCTTTTGTCTTTTTTCCTTCTGATCGTTTTTGTCCTTTACTCGTATTCCTCATAACTATTGTACTGCATTGCGTTATTTCAGTATTTACGCCTGATTTTCATAAAATCCAACAAAAACGTAATATCTTGTGATTGTGTGGTTAAGTCAAGTACAGAGTGCCTGCTACTTACTGCTTAGCATACGGTAAATATGAAGCAACAGTACTAGAGACATACAATATAACGCAAGCATATGCTCTGTATAGTCATATAGGTTTAGCTAGCATGAAATAGTCAATACTTCCTTCAGCTGCACTATATGACATTGTACACAATTAATCCCTGCAGCGTTCTGCGGTAGACAGAACTCGTGTAAGGCCGGCCCGTCCATCTAAAATTTAAGAGCATATTAAAAATTCATACCTCTGGACGACTTATGGCTAATCTTACTAGATGTAAAAATCCCAGTTATATCAGAGAATAATTATCGGGAATTTTGATAGCCAAATAAGAGTCTTACCTGACGAATGTTCCTGAGAGCAGAAACGTATTTCTTGCACATATTTCTTCGAATAGTTGTTTCTTGGGCTGATAACAGTCATAGCAACACTTTTGAGGACTCTTAAAGCCAATATGTCATCGTAACAACAATATTAGAAGTGGATTGGTTGCCATATTTCATTTCATATAAACTTTTTAAATTTGAAATTCAGAACGAATATGAGAAAAACTCGCAGTTTCTTTTACTTAAAATAATCTCTAAATTGCTTATTAGAGAACTCCTAATAAAACTATTGGGTGTAGGCCTACTATGTATTCTGAAAACCTTAGTGTTCTCTTCCAGTATTACAGGGTTCGTCCGCTTAAATGGAGTCTCAGGGGGTTATATTCCAAATTTATGTTTCCATTTAGTTCCTGTTTTGAGATACGGTAGTAAATATAATTCATATATTTTGCTTGGATAGGAGCCATGTAACATGAACGAAGTCCGTTTATAAGAACATTAAAGATTTTTTATATGATCAGAGACTGGAATTTGTCTTTATGATGCTTTAAGAACTCCTTTTATGCAAGTATAAAAATAATGTTCTCAGAATATGTTGATGATACTCAAATAAAACTTACTGTACGGGTTTTAACATGATTGCTTTAAACATTTTATTTGCACATGTTGTACATAACGAATTATATCCCGCTTGTGAACAAATATTGCAGCATATATCTGAAACATTGTAGCTCAAACGACAACAAGAAAATTAATAACGTACTCCTCTATGGTAAGTGGAATGTCCATAGAAGCAACGTTCAACGCTTTCATTGTTCTATGTTGATCACGTTCAGAGGAAATGTTCCATAATGAGCCCTGACAGCAATCCCTGTGACCATTTTGCACATCTTAATTCTGTATCTCAGTGTTGGGTTATGCCGCGGCAAAGCAAAGCAGTCGGAGATCCATGAAGCCTCCACTCTAGGGACGTGCAAGTCCGACGAGTCGGGTCACAGGTTCATATAGTGGACTATTATCAGTGTGGTTCAAACGTAGAAAGTAATCGTCATTTCCTGCCTAAAATTATGTGAATGTCCGACTCGTTGGCTGAATGGTCAGCGTACTGGCCTTCGGTTCAGAGGGTCCCGGGTTCGATTCCCGGCCGGGTCGGGGATTTTAACCTTAATTGGTTAATTCCAATGGCACGGGGGCTGGGTGTTTGTGCTGTCCCCAACATCCCTGCAACTCACACACCACACATAACACTATCCTCCACCACAATAACACGCAGTTACCTACAAATGGCAGATGCCGCCCACCCTCATCGGAGGGTCTGCCTGACAAGGGCTGCACTCGGCTAGAAATAGCCACACGAAATTATTATTTATTATGTGAATATTCCGCAACAGAATGTTAAGAGATCTAGGATATTGGCATATTCATCAAGATACATTAGCCATCATTTCATTTCATCCTAAATTAGATAACTATCCTAGTATTCCTACGCTACTTCAAATGAGAACTCTGTAAAATGTTTCATTTATGGAAGGATTTTCCGTTTAATGACTTCAAATAGCTTCGAATGTCAATTACATTATGAGCAAATTATTAGCAACACAAACGGATATAGAAAAGAAAAAATAAATGTTACGTTTAAATTGAAATAAACACCTAACTTCTTGCTCTTGTTACAAAGAAATTATAACATCGTCAATCAAGAGAAAATCAAAAAAACAAAAGAGACAAAGTGTCCCACTGCTGAAGGCTTACAGTGAAAGATCTATTATCCAACACGCATTTCGAAATAAATAACTGGGAATTATAGAATCGTCCATTTCAGAATGCTGTTCCTACTCAAATATCTCATAATATTCCGTCATTCTAATTTAAATCATCGCATTATTTATCGGTAAACTGTCTACCTAGCAACTTGAAAACACCGTTATTCTAAATTCATAAATCATCATAAATGCAAGAGAAATGTTTGAAGGACACAGGATCGTAACATAATATGTCATCCACCAAAATCATGCATTTAAAAGACAGACTCGATCCTCTCGAACATTCATCGAAGACTGCACCTAGATAAAGGACATCAATATACATTGCAGCATCTACAATAACCTTCTCTAACTACGTTGATTCTGCGCCTCCGGATTCCACTGCGATGTTTGGTCTGAAATAACTACATCAGCACTAGGCATCAACTCAAATGATCTACAAAATATCCAACTAGCAAAGAAATTATTTACTTACCATCGGAGATCATATTCCCTTTGCGACATGACCGAACATCTATACGTTATCGTTTATTTTGTGAAGATCCTAAACATCCCTTTAATACCGTGCGCTCTGGTCAATCTTGTATTTAAATAGGATAAATGTGACGACCATCTATAAGTGTTCGTGAGTGCAAAATCCTATAACATTATTCTAAAATACGGCCTCGTGCCTAAATAAATCATTCATCACAACAACATCAAAATTCACGCATGACCAACACAATTCCTAACGCCAATGCCATCATCAGGACCTTCACATTACATCATCATAAAAATACGCAATCCTAATGACACGTTTATAACCATCCACATCTCACTATCCACGTACATATTTTCAAAGATCCTACCGTATCAAACACCTTATCACGTCGCACAAATCGTCATGCACAGTGAATTCACAATACTTAGGAATAATCTATTCAGGCAATCACGTCAAAACTACTAAATACGTTGCCGCATTAACACCATATCATCACAAGTATATCACACTTCCATTATCAAACACCGCATTTCTGCACAAGCACATAATATTTGAAGACCACAGAATCGCACGTCGCAAATACTAAGCTCCTCCGGGGTATTTTGAGCCATGAGTTAGGTTAATGCTCATCACCATAACACCATTACGGTACCAATAACATCGATGCCGAAAAACCATTCCGTAAAACCTTGCTAGCAGATATTAAAAGAAAACTTACACGACCCATCGCATATTATCACAACGTAGATTGACTCACTGCACTAGACGCAACGATCATAATTAATACAACGCAATGATTAACAAATAACGGTCGCCTTCAAGTTGAAAATTGAACATGTCTTAAATCGACATTAAAAATAAATACTACTCTACATCTAAAATAAGCAACTAAGTGGCGGAATATATAGATGATATTCAAGTACTCATCCTGGGTTGTTGCTCCACGACGGTGTCACCTTCCGTGTTCAGCTCTCAACCATAAATATTATTCATTAATGTCCTTCACATTTCTGGCCAGATCCTTCGAGGTCCCTCTATTTTAGTTGTTCATGTTAATACGTGCAGTCATCTCATATGTATAACCAATAACTGACGGTTCCATGTTACCTGAAACTCAGAGATATCAATTAGGACAGAGTTATACACCTTGATACAATTTTACAGTTCAATTGATACACTTGCCTTTGCACTTTCAATAACAAGATATCTTGTTGTACAATATAATAAGTGTTTATAATATGCCAATATCACGCTAATATATCTCTTCAACACAATCTTTTCCCTACGAATTTTTGCTTCCGATCCTTCTAAGATACAGATTGAAAAGTCAACTTCCTCAGAGACAAAACAAATTCTACAACAACATAATAATCGCAGACGGTTTGCTTTTAGAATTCTTCTCTGCTTCCAGCTCCCATATGTTCTTGACAATTGGAAACATTTGACACATAATGCGTAATGATCTCGTATAAATCAGCTGTACTAGCAAAGGAACTTATTTAATAATTGCCGCCTTGTATTTAGGTTAGTAATCGACAGTTTCATTTATTCATCTCGATCGTCGAATCGTGCGAGACTAGATGTACAAGGTATGGCCCTCTCATATAAACTTATTATTCGCACATTTCATGGCCCTCAGTAACATTCTGTCATTGATATTCTGCCGTTTCATACGCATTTCAGTAACTATACTTGAGGAATGTGGTCATTTAATCCTGCCCTATCTTCCACGATGTTTAATCGTCTACCAATATTTCCAAGGCACCACGGGGTTTAGAGCTTGTTATCAATCCGCCGATATCTTCAATTCAGCGATGCCGTTCACATAATTAGACAAGTCAACTGAACTCAAATTCACCTGGAGGTGTGATAACCGGACATAAGATTTCATTGACATTATTTCTCAACATAAACTTCCAATGTGTTCACCAATCTCATCCTGACATACATTGGAAGGTTATAATAAACATGATCAAAATTAAAAATGCATTAAAAAACTCTCTGGTTCTTCTTAAGTTTTGCTTTTCGTACTTGACATAAAAATGACTATTCCGTTTTGTAAATTGCAAAACCCTAGGTTAGATCCAGGTGTAGAGAATAAATAGGCGCTGCAACGTTGATTGGTATTCACCGGAAACAAATTTAGGTTTACTGGTTATAATAATGAAAATTATCGTACCCGCCCCTACCCTAAAAAGGCTCCGGCGAGAAATCTGCAGGGCGTAACGGGTCATAACGAATAAGCGCATTTCTTAAATTAACTTAGCGGTATACAGGGTAGGAGAAACGGGGCGTACCTAACTATAATGAGACTACATTCTTATAAAATTTAAAATAAATCAATCGGTTTATTGAATCCTGATGATCATGGAAATGAAACTTATATACACAAATGAAGTACAGAATTGATTCTACATTTCGTTGTGAATTGTTTATTAACCTTTGGTCTTGTGTGATAGGTCCGAGTACTATCTACCGCGATGCGAGATGCCATGACGCAACATGAACGGAAACATTTATCATAAACACTGAAGCTATCCCATATTATTGGCCAAATAAAATCTAGACTCGTGCAACAAGTCTGAGTGATGCCTAATCTAGAACACACGAATTATTTCCCAACGGAATACCAGAAGATAAATTATACAGACATGGATCAAACACCCAGGTTTGAACCGAACCCTCACTTGAATACACAATTCGCCGTGCTAATTATAATCACTACATGTTACACAGAGCATCATAAACATATTATGTACAAGAATCAAGTCAGACACATCCTTCATCCCACCACTGTGGAATAACAGTGCCCACGCCCAGGACTGATCTGATGATCCCCAATGACGCAGGTGGCGCTGAAAAGCCTAGCTAATTTATACTCAAATAAATAATAATATTAATAATAATAATAATATAACAAAGCATTAGTACCAGTTACCGTGTCGCTTATTAGCAAAATAGATTAATCTGCCGTGTTAAATATTTCCAACCACATGGTTCACGCTAGCCATATTCAGTCAGGCCCTACTTTTCTCAGCCCAAAGTTCCTCTCCTTTGAGACGAACACACACAAAATATATATCTGACTCAAAGTCGAGACTCACCCCCTAGTGCTGGCGGTCATTAGCCTCGCCTCTTTCGAACAAAACAAGCCGTCCCTTTAAAGATGCATAGTACCGCGGTACACACTCAATAATACTGAGGTCTATTCCTCATTCATAACACTCTATGTGTGCGATTATAACACCTCACGCCGTGAATTCAAACTTCAAACTGTCCTGACTTCAAATAAAAGAACCTCAATTCCACACGCATTCTTCACACGGCCGAACCATGACTTCAAATGAAACATCTTTCTCCAAACATCACGACACCAGTTTATAATACTATTATTCGTATAATTATCATTAATCATCATTATTAATGTTATTATTATTAATATTATTATGATCATTCTTCTTCTTATTATTATTAGTTTCAGCTGTCCACCGACTTCCTTACGTGATTTGCCTCACACACACGTAATAATTATACCACACACCTGGTAATCAGATCGAAATTAAATCATAGTTAAATTGTCACATGATAATTAACTCATAATTAAATCACAATTAACTCATAATTAAGTAGTAATACTGTGGTCAATTCCTCATTCATAACCCTCAGTGTGTGTGATTATAACACCTCACACCGTGAGTTCAAACTTCAAACCGTCCTGACTTCAAATAAAAGAACCTCAATTCCTCACGTATTCTGCACACGGCCGAATCATGACTTCAAATGTCACACCTTTCTCCAAACGTCACAACGCCGGTTTATAATACTAATATTCGTATTATTATTATTATTATTATTATTATTATTATTATTATTATTATTATTATTATTATTATTATTATTATTATTATTATTATTATTGGTTTCAGCTATCCAACGAATTCCTTACGTGATTTGCCTCACACACGCAATAATTAGCCACACACCTGGTAATCATATCGAAATTAAATCATACCTGATAATTAAATCATAATTAAATTATAATTAAACTGATCAAAGCGACCCAACTTAAATTGAAACAATCCCTAACTAAATATTTCAGGGGAGGAGTTGGGGTATCAGTCCGGTGAGCATCTCTTGCAATTCTGATACTTCTCACGTAGCTTAACTTACAGTACTACCACTACTCATAAAATTACCAACACAATATTAACTCCAACCTATCTTAAGTTATCAATCCTTGAATCTATTAAACTACTGGTCTTATAAAGCATTAATTAACTATAGATTTCCCAAATCATATAAATAAATGAATCTTCTCCCGCATACAAATTTCTCATAATAAAAATTTCCCATATTTACAATTAAAATCACCCAGACTTGTTATCAAGAAAAAGAAACTATGTGCTCATCTTTGGCACTTGTACGTTCAAATAAGATTTATATCGCTAATATTATAGCTATTTATGACAAATAATTCTCGTCCCCTCTAGTCATGCCATTTAATTAGAAAGTACTCATCTTCTATCCTCTGATGACATCTCGGTCAGCTTAGGTGGTCCATATCGGGTTTAGTACTGCTCCATCAGCACCAAAGCAAACTCGTGGCTTTAAGGCATCAGGAGTGGAATTTACTGGGAAACGACACGAAAGTTATATTTTTTCGCAAGAGGAATAAACACCTATTACCATACTTTAGTCCGACTCCGTAGCGCGACGGTGAGTGCTAAGAGCTATCGTCCTCGGGGGCCCGGGTTCTGTTTCCGGCATTGCCAGAAATTTAAGAATGGCAGGAGATATGGTATGTGGTTGTGATATAACATGCAGATCTCCTCCATTGGGCTGTCCTTGAAAAGAACCGCACCACCTCGGGATGACGACACGAGTTTACTTTACCATATATCAGGAAAGATGGTTCGCTCTACGTTGTTGTGATGCGAATGGTTTGATATCAGAACTAAACTTTGCGTACAATAATAAATACTGGCATTTGTTTGATATTTTTCAAATATTAATTTGAAGGCTGTGCTTCTTCACAATGGCAATGAACTGCCGTTAGTTTCTGTGGATCATGCAGTTAGTATGAAATAAACATATGAAAGTATGTCGCTGATCCTACAAGCCATTACATTTAAAATGGACAATAACTGCGGTATTTGTAGTGATTGGACTTGCCCTAGGATTACAGAGTGGATTCACAACATTCTGTCATTCCCTCTGCCTGTGGGACAGTCGAGCTACTGTAGAACACTACGATGTTAAAGAAATGGCCTAAGAGAGAAAAATTCGAACCAGGGATGCATAACTATAAACACAAGCTATTGTTGAAACTTTTAAACGGGTGAAGCCAAGATGAAATAAGGGATATTCTTTGGGCCACAAATAAGAAAATTACGTATAAATTTCAAATTCGATATAAGCTGAATGCCACTGAATGTGCTGAGTGGTTATCACTTAAACTGACTGACAGTGACAATGCAACACCAGGGAGGAGTGGTTCGAAAGGGATGAAAGTTGGAGAAAAAACAGAGACGGCACGGACGAATAATTGATGTTTATTTCAAACCGATATGCAGGTTACACAATGCGCACGTCATCGACTCAGTAGGATGTAGGACCACCGCGAGCGGCGATGCACGCAGAAACACGTCGAGGTACAGAGTCAATAAGAGTGCGGATGGTGTCCTGAGGGATGGTTCTCCATTCTCTGTCAACCATTTGCCACAGTTGGTCGTCCGTACGAGGCTGGGGCAGAGTTTGCAAACGGCGTCCAATGAGATCCCACACGTGCTCGATTGGTGAGAGATCCGGAGAGTACGCTGGCCACGGAAGCATCTGTACACCTCGTAGAGCCTGTTGGGAGATGCGAGCAGTGTGTGGGCGGGCATTATCCTGCTGAAACAGAGCATTGGGCAGCCCCTGAAGGTACGGGAGTGCCACCGGCCGCAGCACATGCTGCACGTAGCGGTGGGCATTTAACGTGCCTTGAATACGCACTAGAGGTGACGTGGAATCATACGCAATAGCGCCCCAAACCATGATGCCGCGTTGTCTAGCGGTAGGGCGCTCCACAGTTACTGCCGGATTTGACCTTTCTCCACGCCGACGCCACACTCGTCTGCGGTGACTATCACTGACAGAACAGAAGCGTGACTCATCGGAGAACACGACGTTCCGCCATTCCCTCATCCAAGTCGCTCTAGCCCGGCACCATGCCAGGCGTGCACGTCTATGCTGTGGAGTCAATGGTAGTCTTCTGAGCGGACGCCGGGAGTGCAGGCCTCCTTCAACCAATCGACGGGAAATTGTTCTGGTCGATATTGGAACAGCACAGCCAGGGTGTCTTGCACATGCTGAAGAATGGCGGTTGACGTGGCGTGCGGGGCTGCCACCGCTTGGCGGCGGATGCGCCGATCCTCGCGTGCTGACGTCACTCGAGCTGCGCCTGGACCCCTCGCACGTGCCACATGTCCCTGCGCCAACCATCTTCGCCACAGGCGCTGCACCGTGGACACATCCCTATGGGTATCGGCTGCTATTTGACGAAGCGACCAACCTGCCCTTCTCAGCCCGACCACCATACCCCTCGTAAAGTCGTCTGTCTGCTGGAAATGCCTCCGTTGACGGCGGCCTGGCATTCTTAGCTATACACGTGTCCTGTGGCACACGACAACACGTTCTACAATGACTGTCGGCTGAGAAATCACGGTACGAAGTAGGCCATTCGCCAACGCCGTGTCCCATTTATCGTTCGCTACGTGCGCAGCACAGCGGCGCATTTCACATCATGAGCATACCTCAGTGACGTCAGTCTACCCTGAAATTGGCATAAAGTTCTGACCACTCCTTCTTGGTGTTGCATTTGCTCTGTCAGTCAGTGTAAATACGTGGTGGATGGGTTTCCGGAAAACAAACAAATTCAAAATAGTAATGTACTTGTCAATGATTCTTTAACTACAGAAACATAGTCCGACTCGTTGGCTGAACGGTCAGAGTCCTGGCCTTCGGTTCAGAGGGTCCCGGGTTCGATTCCCGGCCGGGTCGGGGATTTTAACCTTAATTGGTTAATTCCAATGTCACGGGGGCTGGGTGTATGTGTTGTCTTCATCATCATTTCTTCCTCATCACGACGCGCAGGTCGTCTACGGGCGTCAAATAGAAAGACCTGCACCTGGCGAGCCGAACCCGTCCTGGGATATCCCGGCACTAAAAGCCATACGACATTTCATTTTACAGAAACATAGGGTGTAATTAATAATTTTCTATATTCACACTTTGACTTTTTTTTGCTATGAATTTGGGTGCAGTTTGTGACGAGCAAGTGGAATTTTTCATCAAGACGTACTGCAGATGGAACGTAGATATCAAGGCAGGTAGAATCCCTCCACCATGAGCGACTTTTGGCGGTTTCTTTTGCAGGAAGTTTCATCTTCGCATAAAAGAAAATCGCATCGAAATAGCTTCCGTACTTCTCCACGATACAGGGTCAAGAGATAATGTACCATCTATTCTATATTTAATGCTAATATTTTTTTAATAATATATCCATAACTTCCAGATTCTAATCAGTGATGTTGAACCAAATCCGTGAAATATTACAATAATTTTAATGAGATAGGGTACTATATCTAATGAACTGATGTTGACGGAAATAAATGGACGACAGATTCGAATTTGGCATTGCCTAATTAGTATAAATCATGTACTTTCATGTAAGTTCCTTGATTTTTTAAATTTACATAATTGTGTTATCTATCGACTATGGTGGATTAGAATATTTGAAATCAATGGCTTTAGCAAGTCGAAAGGAATTTGTGTGCGAAGTGAAGAATTTTAAGTATACTGAACGTACCCTGCGTCGACGGCTAAGAGTGAAGAAATATCCAAGAAATACGGGACTGGTTAAAAAAAAATCAGTACTTCGAAATATCCCTCAAATGTGAAGTGTTAAGAGTTTCCGTCAGTCGATTCTGTAGAATATACTGTTATCATTCCAAAGTAAGTAATGATTTGCACGCTTTTTTAAATCAATTTTTATTCATCGTCCAGCACTGAGCACGGACATATCCCAGCTCATGGATTTCAACTAATGACTTATTGTACTTATGTTACTCGATCCAAGGACCGAAATATGAAGCACGCCACGTTATTTTAAGAGGCATGAAAATTGATTTAGATGACCTACGCAACGTACAACTACAACTTACTGTGGGACGGCATACGTAATAATCATGACATTGGTAGGAATGTTAAAAGATTTAGCTCATTTGCGCTGAACCTGTGCTCCGAAGAGGCAGCTACGATTTGTCCGCAATTCCCCTGGCTGGCGACAGATATAAAACATGCTATAGCCAGCCATGGCAGTTGGTATAGACAATACAGTCGCACACGTGACAAAAAGGACTTTGAGAAATACAAGAAACTTAGGAACAAAATTATACATCTAATTATAGAGTAATGCCACTACTTTTAACAGTTAGTGGCAATAATAATAAATTAACCCAAACCTGGAAGATGATACTATATTTGGGCATAGTGGCGCACATTTCAACCATTTCTCTAGATACATTAAATAATTACTTTATCAGCTCAAAGGCGGACCAGTGCTATTACTGGCTAATCCCGCAAACTCCGTATACCGTTCCGAGCTTGGCCAGTTCTCTTTCGGCACCCTTAGTGCTAATAATGTTAAAACATACGCTGTAGCATACTCTATCACTGACAATGCGATAGGTATGATATTATCTAGTTAGATTTAATTAAAACCATCATCGGGGATCTACTGCCAATACATACCCACTGCCTGACCAATGGAGTATTCCTTCACGTGTGGAAAGACGCAGTGATAAGTCTAATCCCGAAAAACACTACGCTACCTTGGATTCTCCCTCAGATTACCGCCACGTACCCATTCCCCCATTCCTCACAAAAGCACTTGAACGACTGATTCATGCACATATCTCTGAATATCTGACCCAGATTTCCCCCCATGACCATTTACACTCCGGCTTTATGAAAGGCATAGAACCGCTGAGGCATTAGTGCGAATTTCAGACGATATCAGACATGTAACTGGCCAACGATATGTGACTGTCAGTTGTGACGGTTCAAGTCCCGTTACAAACATTTATCTGTATTATTATTATTATTATTATTATTATTATTATTATTATTATTATTATTATTATTATTATTATGCGTGAATGGTTCCTTTCGGAACACATGAAGCTTTATTTATGATTTCGTTTGCGGAGAATCCAGGATGCTTTCACATGTTGACTAAAGATCCTCTTCCTTTCTTCCGTCCACTTGGTACCTGCTCTTTTTGGTACTACAACCTCTGGAGTAACTTCCCACTTGTCAATTTTCTTTCTATATATATTTCGATTCGAAATATCTTCGGGTTGAATTTGTGCGTTCTTCATGTCCGCTTTTGTTTGTTGTATCCATGGAAAATTCTTCAGTTTATCAACTCTTTCAAGAACTTGGTGGGTTAGTCTGGTTTCTGGAAGCCTCTTAACATGTCCATAAAATTGTAGCCTTTTTTTCCTGTGGTCTGCTGCAATATTTAAAAAAATCTGTGGATTTCCGGGTTTGGAGGCTGTACCCTTCTCCCGTGTGTCTTTGTCCTAAAATTTTCCTCATGATTTTTCGCTCTTCTTTTAGGATATTTTCCAGCTCGCCCTTTCTATGAAGCGTTAGAGGATCTTTATTTAATATTATTATTATTATTATTATTATTATTATTATTATTATTATTATAACTATTATTATTATTACTTTATTCAATTCCATAATATTATTTCGATATTTATTGATTAGTTATCGCTCGTTTCATTTTATTTTATATAGTATGTATTATAAGTGTGTATGTGTGTGTTTGTTAGTATTAAGGAAATGTACACTGAGATATTTGCTGCTTTACATATATATATATATTTATTTTGTGAAACATTTTTTAAGACATTGCATTACCGTACGTGATGCAATAATGTCACAATTACTGTCTAGTCATTGTATTGTCCCATACGTCATATCGTTCATTGATAAAACGGAAGGTGACTCACCGAGCTCACCTAGCCTGCGGCTATTTAAAATATCACGTGCAATACGTTGATACTTAGTTTGAGTGATGTCATGGACAGTTTTAACCATGACGTGGGTGTAATACCATGTGGCAATTAGTGTCTCTAAAAGGAGCTGGTCTCACATTGTGGAAGTCACTTGTATGGACAGCCTCGAACGACGAAGTGTTGTATTCAGTTGGATGAATAGCCTCGATCGATGAAGAGTTGAGTGGGATGGAGAAGAAGCAGTTCTATGGATACGTAGTCTTCAGTGACCAGTTGGATTATATGTTCGTAGTTGTCCGTATTTATGTTCGCGTCGAGTTCTTGTGTCAGTTCGGTAACGGCCGAAGTTTTTGTCGTCGTAATGCAGACTAACAGTTCAGTGAATTACTTGTAAAGTTAATTGTGAAGTGTGGTTACATATTCAAGCCATGCTTCCTGTGCCTCGCAAATAAATTAGCGTCGCGGTCGAAAAAGAACAAGAATAGACGAAGGGAGGTCGGATGGGGTAGATGAAAGTGAAGGAACTGGCGCAATTAAGTGGAAGCAATGCCAGGACTCATCTTGTGCCCCATAGTCGCCAACCCACTCTCCCAAATTCAGAATCCCTTGCGCCATATTAACTCACTTATTATGACGGGCAGGGGATAGAATGAATGTTGACCTACCGCCCACCACCGACAGGGGAAGCACTTCACCTCTTTCCGCTTTTCACTTCAGCCTTGCCTTCATTTCTTTTCTTTCATCCTCCTTCCAATATACCCTCGTGAAGTTATTTTATTTCACATCTGTGTCTTTGCTGGAATTTGATTCTATAACCTGAAATTGCACAAGTGAACGCATGTAGTTGACTTCTCGAGGTAACCTTTCTTCTGATCTGCAAAGGAGCGTTTCAGATTTCTATATTATAAGAAATTTCTCGATAATTTTGCAAAATATGTTTCTTCAAGAAGCGGCTTGAACTGAACTTAACTGACAATGGCCTTACGCGTTCACGTCTGTAGATTCCGAGACCTCAAAAAATTATCAAATGGTTTCTTCTCTCTGATCATTGGAGTGTATAATCTATTATAACTATACATTTCTCTACCACACACGCTCCATACATCCCATAGAACAGGCCTGCACAGTTTAACCTCAGAGGATTTCCGGAACTTGCATGGGCACCATAATTGGCAACAACAACAGGATTAATATAGCTGTAATGTGAAATTCACTGTTGAATACAAGAAGAACAATGGTGAAACTGTGCGCATGTTTTGGCATACAAATAAGTCTATAGAGCACAAGTGGATTTCTAGAATACTAAGAGCTTCCTCAGTTCAGAGGTATAATGTACGTACAGATAATTCCCCATCGACTACAAATGCCTAGCAGGTGAACGATTTACTGAATCCAGAAACAGCAAAATTATGTCTGAAACCAGAATTCAAAACTTTACATAAAGAGGAAATGTGAGGCAATGTTGCTAATGGAGAATTTTGAAGTTTTTCAGACATAACTACAGAGACTTGCGCACCGGCCGCTCACCGCTGGATTTTGTGTTTCAAATCACGGTCAGTCCATGTGAGATTTGTGCTCGACAAAGCGGAGGCGGGGCAGGGTTTTCTCCGGGTACTCCGGTTTTCCTTATCATCCTTAATTCCAGGAACACTCTCCAATATCATTTAGCCTCATCTATCAGTAATTAATCATTGCCCCAGAGGAGTGCGACAGCTTCGGTAGCCGGCACAATGCCTATGTTCGCCGCTGGAGGGGTGATTCATTCATTCCATTCCTGACACAGCCGAACGACTGGAAACAGGCTGTGTACTTTCATTTACATGTAAATGAAGCTTTGTAATTCCATGTGTAAAGAATAATTTCATGTGGTTATGCGACTGTCAGCGCCCTTGATTCCCCTTCGGTAGTTTCAGGAAGGGATGAGTAAGTCAGAATGGGAAACTACCAGCCGGCCTACGGGCATGTGACAATCTCTGCTCCTGTTGTCAGTTTGGACTGGTGCATTCATGAATATTTCGGAAGGCGAAAGTTGGACACTCGTATTATCGCTGTACCCTGAAGTTTCTTCAACTTTTTTTTTGCTAGTTGCTTTACGTCGCACCGACACAGATAGGTCTTATGGCGACGATGGGACAGGAAAGGGCTAGAAGTGGGAAGGAAGCGGCCGTGGCTTTAATTAAGGTACAGCCCCAGCATTTGCCTTGTGTGAAAATGGGAAACCACGGAAAACTATTTTCAGGGCTGCCGACAGTGGGGTTCGAACCTACTATCTCCCGAATACCGGATACTGGCCACACTTAAGCGACTGAAGCTATCGAGCTCGGTGACTGAAGTTCCTAGAATGTCATCACCAGTTATATAAAAGCAGGATTGCCTCTGAGAGGTCGTTGTGTTGTGTTGTGTTGTGTTGTGTGGTAAGTTACGAGTCATGAGCTAAGAGTGCAGTGTGTGGAGCAGTCACCTGACTTGATTGTGTGAGTTGTCGGTCTTGTCTGGAGTCGAGCCAAGTGTACAGCGTTCTTGCGTCTGATAGCCAATCCGCGTGTGTTCAGACCTGACTACGTGGAACTCCTGTGTGAAGTGACTGTGGCGCGAGTGCAGTGAAGTGAAAGTGAAAGGTTAAATCAATCAGTACGGAGGAATGCCAGTTCCAGGTAAAGATTGCCAGCCGAAGACCCGTTGTAAGGACAACAGACTTTCGTAAATATCCAGTAATTAGTGACGTGTTATCATTTATCGTCAAGTATAATTGTGTGTTTACTGAATGGATCATCCTAGAGTAAATTAGTCCAATAACACAGCCAATAAGAAATCTAGTGTCAGAGGACAGAATACCCCCGTGCGTGATACATCATTGCAATCGGTCTAAATCAGCGGACCGGATACTGCAGGTTTCCAACGCTGCCAGGAATATTATAGGACATCTGTGGACAGAGGGCTCACCCACATATACATACTTACATTTCCTCTGCGGCATGTTAGTCTACGGCATGCCAACTGAGACCAGACGCCATATAAAAATGAAGGGTCAGTTAAGTGTGCTCGCGGTTATGATGAAGAAGTGGAAGAATACCGGTAGATGGTGGTTTATAAGATGGAAGAAGGCTAGATATTGATGATGGAAATGATGGAAGAAAGTCGCAAGGTGATGCGGGAGAAGATGCAAGAAGCCAGAGGAAATGGAAGACGTACCAAGAAGATCAGCGAGGGTCACCACGAGATGAAGCATTATGTTGCCGGCAGAAACAGTGAAAGTGATAAACGGACTTGAAGAAAAAATGAACACACTGGAACATCAAGTTGACGAGAAAATATAAAAGGTTTACCAAAAATTTAACGGTGTGTGACATAATTTGCAGAAACGAGTAAGCCAGCTACCCGATAACGTACGAGACGGGACGTATATAGAGGGGCTAACGTCTGGAGTAACGAGTTCGACCAAGGTGAATCTACCAATGCTTCACGCAGGTTACAGCCCTCGGTTACAACCCTCGTGGCTCTGAGAGGGAACGCTCTTAATATTTGTCAGGTGATACCAGAAGGGGGGGGGGGGCAGAGTATTTACACCGTACTACTACTGTAGTCTATAGCCAGCGGCCGTAGCCGTGTTGAAACATCAACCCCTTGAGATCTCTGAAGTTAAGCAACATTGGACGTGGTCAGCATTTGGATGGGTTGCCACGCGATATTGGTGGGGTTACGGAACTTGTCACCCTACCGTACGTAAACTCCGGCTCAGACACATCTCTGCGGAGGTTCGGATCTGCCTTCGGGCAGAATACACCCTTACCTTACTAGTCTATATAGATGTCTGCTACGGAGATCGCGATCTTCAACAAGCCCACCACACACAGCTTTGCACACAGACTCTGAGGTGTACGGAGACGCTATAAGATCTCGAGACAATTTTCATCCATCTCGTCCGTCTGACCAAACCCATCACCACCAGAAGAGCTCCTCGAACAACTGGGTAGGTGGCTTTTCATAGACTACGCGACCTGTTCTCCGTTATGTTTCTTCTCGTGCAAATTTGTCATCTACTTTATAGTCGGTTCACCTGTCTCCCTCTCTGTATGTGAACAAAACTAGACATTGAAGTCATCCAATGGCACGCCGTCAATGGGCAAAGTGCTGAGCTGAGAGGCTCTAGTCCCTGGCGGAAGAACATAAATCGCACAACAAACATTAATTTGCTCTGTTAATTTAAGAGTAAAAAAATAGGCCTACTTGATTAATATCGTCTCTTCACCGGTAAAAGGTGGTATTCTACAAAGCTCTTCCTATCAATTATTTTCCTTAAGACTGGTCACGCCTCCCAGCCACGTATGGATATGCAGTCCATCAGAACAAATTTCGTTTTGTTCACTTTCCTATGCCCATGTGTAAAGGAAAATGCACCTTACTGTACTGTACTGTACTCGTCGGCATAGGAAAACGAACACAACGGACATTGTTCTGACGGTTTGCTTATCCATATGTGGCTGGGAGGCGTGACCAGTCTTAAGGAGAATAAGGGATAGGAAGAGTAATGTGGGATACAACGTTTTACCGGTGAAGCGACGATATTGTTTAAAATAAAAGCACTTTTAGAAGGAACCAATATCGTTGTTAAAAAAACGAAACCTCGTATCTCACAAAGATAGTCCTACCTAATACAACGGACATTGTTCGGATGGACTGCAAATCAAAATGTGGCTGGGAGTCGCAACTAATATTCAGGAAAATAATGGATAGGAAGAGCATTGTGACATACGAGGTATCGTTTCTTCACCCATAATACATTTCACAGAAAATCAATAAAATTTTAATATACATTACATAATAGGGAGTGATTTTACAGTCACATGTATTGTAATTTACGCTATAATGCACTGCGTGATTTGCCGGTAACGAAACGTCTTAGAACAGATTTGCATTACAACCAAATTCATTCGCCACTTTAAATTGAAGACGCGTGTTTACAACATAATTATTAAGGATTTAAATAAATATATTGAAGCATATAATACGCAGATAATTTAGTCAAACTGTTTGAAAAAAAGATCATAATAATCGTTCTGGCATGGGAATGCCTCAAATCTTGGCAAATACTTCTCACATCAAGGAACTGGCAGAAAACTTCTGAAAGTGAATGAAACAAGTTTTCTGCCAGATAATATGAAATATATCTCAGTGAACTGTAGCCTAAGTCCGCTTCTTGCTGCTTCTTGACGTATGCAGCCTCTTTAAATCTCTCTCTGCACATTCCAGAGCAAAATGCAGCTTCCATTGAAGTACTTGTCTGATTTACGGCTATGACAGTATGGAGGCTGTTGAGATATGGATAGTTGTGAGTAATGACATTCGGAGCACGGTTATTGTATATATATATATGATCCAAATGATGCTACTCATAGGAGAGGTAGTGCTGCAATAGTATTTTCTATTCAGTGAGGATGTAAACTCGGCCCTGATCATGCTTTGTGCGCCTATTAATAGTGCTGCGGCTTTCGTAAAACTGTACAAATATTGGTGGTGCTATTTGAAGATTCAGTATCTGGGATGAAGATTTAACAGACAGAATATTACGCTCGAGGGCCTTCTTTTCGCTACCCTGAAGCTTTTAATATATTCCTCTATTAAGATATGTCCGTACTCTACCATCGTCCACCCTAAGGAGAAGAGTGGGAGTAGTCAGCTATCATGATCAGGAAGATCACATTCTTATTCTTCTTCTTATTTCAAATGGGCCACTTGAGGACCACGATTTTCAATTTTTTCGCTTAGAGATTGAATTGATGTTTACCCAGTATTCGCTGGCTATGTTTCTCCCTTTTTCCTTTTGTCCAGAGGACACTTGTTTTCTTACAGGGTGGTTTTCATGAAAACTCTTTTGTTTGATTATTCTTCTGAGAGGTGCTGGGTATCTGATATCATTTTCGGATAGTCTTAATTCTTGTATGTCTTTTTACAGTTCTGTTCGTCACAGTGTCCCTATTTTCCCGTTCTTGCAATAGTTGAGAAGTAAGTAGGTCATTCTAGTCGAGTTCATCCTCGCGTCATATCCTTAGAAAGCCAAACGCCTCTTCCTGGCTACGTCTGTAATATTTTCGTTATAACTGCATAACTCCAGGTTTGGTCGTCTTCTGTACTCGCCATCTATTTCGATCCGTCCTAGTATCTCTCTCAAGATCTTCCTCTACTGAACCTCCAGTTTGTCCAACAATCCTTTCCTGTTCAGTATCAAGCATTCGGTGATGTACAGGGCTTCTAGGAGGGTAACTGTCTGGTAACTCCCTAGTTCGTTAATTCGGGTTCTTAGTGCCAAATTAGGTTCCAGTCCTTCTCCCAGGTTCCTTAATCTGGCCCTGTACCAACTTTAGTTCGCTGGGAGTATCACTGATGTCGATGATGTACTTGGTCCTTTCTAAAGACACCTGTAATGCTACCTTAGCAGTTTGGTGTTTTTGGGTGCATTGAGCTACTTCACTTCTACTAGTGCTGTGGTTGACGGAAGTGACAGGTCATCCGCGAAAGCCAAAACATTCATTAGTACTCCCTACCGTTTGTGTCCCGGGTAAATACGGCTTGGTATATTTTATTCTTCTACTTTCCTTCCTTCCGCCACTCTCTGTTGACCTTGTCCAATGCACAGTTGAAGAGAATGGGGGGGAGGGTGGGGGTTAGGGAGTGGAGCCCGTCTCACTTAAGGTAAGATCGAACGCCAAAATTTGAAAGAAAATTACTTTCTTCGTTTATTGACTTATGTTACAATTTGGACTTTAACGAACATTATGGTATATAATTTATATAGAAATTCGTCCTAGAATTATTTTTAAATATTTTTAAAATTTACATCTACACTGCATGGATTATTGTTTCGTGTTGCACCGATTGGTATAGTCATTGACATATCAAGAACTTCTGGACCTAGAAGGCTGTGGTTTGGCTCATTTTAAAGTTCCGGAAGTTGGCTATACTGTTGTGCTCTAACATGCCTGCCTACTGTTGTTTACAAACAAATAATTGGCGATAAAGTTATATGTTTATTGAATCCTTGGTGTGGTTTCACATTTCTTTCAGTTTTTAATAATATCATCTGGACCAGCGTTTGTGGGATATAATACATTAAAGTTAGGGGTCTCAGATGCTGTAATAACCTTAAATCATGCGAATTCAGGCAAACTTAAGTTTCTTGAAGAACTGGGAGCATAAATAGGAAAGCATACAGCATCTGGATTGAAAGTACTTGACAGGTTAAGGGTGCAAAAAGTAGAATTTGCGGCAAATCTGGTAACAAAAGAAGCAACAAAGAAGTAAAAGGAGCAGATTAGCCAGTGAAGAGTTAGATCATAGTGCTGTATGCTTCTAATTGGTCTAGAAAAACGTATAGGGTAACTCTTAAGATACTTTTTTCACTCTTCAACTTTGGAGTTGATTTTGTTGAAACTTAAAAATTCTCAATAAATATTCCTTTTTATTCAAAACTATACAATTTATATCCATGAAATTTTGACAGGTACGTAATGTGTATACAATACAGCTGGGGATCGACAATCAGGTCATTGCGACTAATAACTTGAGAGTTATGCCACACTGTTCATGATTTTTATCGGAATAAATATTTTCAAAAATAAATCATTACTCCCACATTTATTGAATAAAAGTTCCGATTGTAGATCCCAGTACTTACTAAGAGCTGAAGAATATACTGTAAACATTTTATGCATTTATCTTTAGCAGTTTTTGAAAAAATAAAGGAACATACATTGTACAAAATTAAGATTGGCGAGATCGGGCATTCGGTCTTACCTTAACTTAAGATTGCGTATTACTCAGGATCTTTTTCATCCAGGCCCATTTCCTGCAGAATTCTCATGAGGTTAGTTATGTTTACTGATTCGTATGCCTTATTCAAGTCAACAAAGCTTACTACATACTTCTTGCCCGCTAGATTAACTTGCATTAATACGGACTTCAAGTTGAGGATTTATGCAGCACAAGAACGTCCTTTTATGAAACCACCCTGGTATTTCCCCAATTGTGGATCCAACTGGGGTTCGACTCTTCTTAATAAGGCCTTAAATAATACATTGTTGGTAACTGGTATCATTCAGATCCTCTGTTGTTGATGTCATTCAAGTTACCCTTTTCGTGTTAGGGGTAAATCAGAGCAGATGTCGAGTAATCTGGTAGCCTCCCATTTTCCCAAATGTTCCGTAGGATCTCTGTTGACTTGATAATTGCTTTGTCCCCAGCCTGATTCTATAGTTCGGCAATTATTGCGTCTTCTCTTATTATTAGTATTATTATTAATATTAATAATACTAATAAATTAACTTTTGTTAATATATCATTATTCAACCAAAACTACTTTTTACTTGCTTAGAATTCTGATATGTCTACTTCAATTGAATATTTGAAATCCCTCTCAAATTTTCCTTTCTTATGAATCATTCTCCTTCTTTTCTATTTTACGGTATACATGATACTCGATACTTATGGCCTCCATATTCAAGTTCTAGGTCACTTCTTTTTTGTCATCCATACCTACACTCCGCTAATAGGCTCCAAAACGATACGGCGTCTTTTTCCTTGAAACATTTCCTTCCTAGTTTCATTGTTATAAATCTTACAGTTAACTTTGTTCACTTCATATTTCCCATGAACCAAGACAGTAGATTATCTTTCAATCTACATCAGCACGTCGTCCTTGTAAATGGATTCCAGGTTACACGAATATAAAATGAATCTCCTTATATGCCACTCTCTGCTATCTAATAGTTTCATTACTTCAGTTCCAGATGAAATTACAATCGTTACCTGATATATGACCACAATGTATTAAAAATACGCATTGTTTATTGCCTTTTGTGCTTTATTATTACACTATCCCATATCCGGGTTTTATAGCGAAAGTAAATGTGAAACAATTTAGAGCAATTCTACGTCTGGGACCCTGAAAAGTGAATACACTGCCTCAGCAGTTGGCACTATTCCATTTGCCAGAAAAATCTTATAGGAATTTTCTTCGTAACTCTAATAATTTTCGGTGAAGAATGTTTTTCTGTGTGGTTTAGCGTATGCTCTTGACAGTGGGAGCGTGATTTTGTTACTTTAGACTAATAAAATTAACCACAAACTGGCACATTCTTGTGGATTCACGACAATTATTTACTCTCTCGTCTTTTCTTGACTTTTCGTAGTATCCTACTACCAACCTAACCTAACCTAACCATATACAACTGACTCCGCTTCAATTCAAACTCGCCAAGGAAGTCGGACGATGTCAAGTTGCGTCATTGTATAAACTCATAGCATCTGTTTTCTGGTACATTAAATGAGATTTTCGTCTGGATTTTCAACCCACCATAGATGAAAGCTTTCACTGTCAATTGTTCTCGATGAAACTGCTCAACCGTGTATTACCGGGAAGACACATGACTTGCTGCGGGAATTTCATTGGCAGACATTTTCACACTCACCCTATCATCTGGACTTCATACAGTTGAATGTTGAGCGGTTTCCATGGACGAAAGATGCATCTAGCTGGAAGAGACCTCGATAGTGATGATTACGGAAAGGACGCTGCCACGGACCGTGTAAAGAAACATGCTGCAAAACTGTGAGAGGGAATTCTTTAATTGGTCGTCAATCATGGCAGTTGTCTAAATATCTGAGATGACTATGTGAAACATTAAGGAAAGTTGTCAGATATTATTTGCGTATTTATCCTCTTTAACACATTGCTACATGCCTGGTGGAAATTTTCTGTCTCATTTGGTTCTTAAATGATAATTCCGCGTTCATACAGTAGTCAGGTGCACCGCTACACCTAATTTTCTACGTGTACGCCAGATATTTCCATGTTGTTAACGAGTGTCTCCCGATACTTTTCGGCGACCTATCATAGTTAGTGTAATCCAGGTGGTAATTTGCCCTGTAGACTTGTAAGGATGTAAAGATATTTTGAGTGTGTTTAATTAGGTGAATATGTTTACAGTATAGTGTTAATTACGGCCGGATGCCAGGTCTAGGAGTAGCGGGCCTATCTCTTATCAGAAGGCGCCAGGTTCAATTCTCGGCAAGATCAGAGATGTTTCTCCAGATTTGTATATCTTCGTGCTACGTAATGGAGCAGATCGTGCGGCCAGTGGTGGAAAATAAGACAAATAAAAGGAGCCATAAGTTTCGGGTGGAAAATCCTCTTTGGCGTGGTGATCCTTTAGTAAAATAAATGCCACTCAAACCGATCAGGTAGCGTTAGAACTGCTGATTAGGGGCGGCTACTAAAAGCGTCTGTTCCCTATGTTAATGGAGGCTGATTTACAGTCCGACGACAGATGAAACGTTCCTGAGAAGCGACGCGCGTCTGTCCTGCCCGAACGAGGTAATTTATGGGAAAGGGCTACGTGTACATTGATGGAGCGAGCTAAAGTACTGAGCCCCTGTCTACGAGTAGCCACCATTAATATTAAAACTCTCAATGGAAGAAGCCGGAATCTGCCATAGATCCTGATAAACCGCCGAATCAATATCATCTGTGTCCAGGAAACAAAACGGAAAGGGTAAAATTCGAAAAAAATAGGTCATGTCATCAAGATCCTCTGTCATTTTACAAGTTCTGTCCGAAACGTAGTTGTCATGGTCGTTACTCAGAAACTTCTTGATGCCGTAGTTGAAGTCAGTCGACTATCAGACCGCACACAATAGCGGTCAGATTCGACTTGAATGCGACATCTATACATATCATTTCCTGCTATCCACCGGAAAGTGGGTATCCCGAAGAAGTGATGGAAGAATTCTGGGAGCAGTAAGGGTCTCATATTCAAAAAATACCCCATGAGATCATATTTTTACTGGTAGAGACCTGAGCGGTCATGTGGGAAAAACGAGAGATTGGTATACCCAATGCCATGGAGACATGATACAAGAAATGACGAGGGAATTTGCTGAATCTCAGAGGTGGTTCGACGGGTGCCCTGTCCTTTCGGACTAGGAGGACATGCTGGTTCGTTCAGTGTAGCGCGCTTGCGGCCCAGAACATCTAGCAGCATTACACGCCTGTTATTGCTCACTCTCGTGCGGCTAGAAGCGGCCTGTCCCTATAAGAAGATGCGTTGTCGCCGGTAGCACGAACGGATACCGGATGCGACTATTTAGCAGGCTAGAGTCTAGTCCGGTATCGTAGTTACCCATACAAATTGCTCCACCAACTAAGAACGGCCATGGTTAGAACTAGGGCGGTCATAATTTAGTCATTAACAACACATTATATAAGTAAAGATCAACACACCCAGTAACCTATGCCAGTGGTGAGCATTCTACTCATTTTGATTACTGGCTGGTATACAGGTGCGACTTCAAGTTGGCATTAAATGCAAAAGTAATCTCACCAGAATCTATTGCTCCTGATCCGTGGCTTGTTTTGGACATTCGTATTTGGTAGACAAAACCACCTCAGAGGCAGAAGACTAATGCGGTAAGATTGAAGTGGTGGAAACTCTCCGAGAAGATGAGCAATTTCGTGGCAAAGCTCAGTGCTTTCAGTGTGAACACTGATCAGCATGGATAAACCATGTGGGCTGGGATCACCTATCAGATACACATGGCAGCAGCTGAAAGTCTAGGAAAGAAAAAATTAGGTAAACATGTCGTGGATATACAGACTGGGGGTGGAACGAAGAAGTACAAAACGCTGTCAAGGCTAAAAAGGAGGCTTGTATGGCTAGATCTATAAACCTCAGCAGATAATGACCAGTATAAGGTGTTAAATCTGCCACAAAATGCATTGTTCACGCGACAAAAATTATCCACTACCAAGGACTTTTTGAGACTCTCGTTACGGCAGAAGTTTCAGACATAGAAATATCCCGACGCCGAAGAACTGAATATATTGGCAATATCCTGCAAATTAAAAAATACTACAACCATCTTCTCCAAACCCACTAGCTGTTTTAGACCGTCAGAGGAACTGCTACTAGATTATGTGCAATGAAGTATTTCCACACTAATTGATTCCTTACGGTGATACAGATGATGAAGCTGTCTTTCCAGTTAATGTCCATGAAGTATCACAAGCTGTAAGCAAGATAAAAGTTTGCGAAGCAACTGGACCAAACGACATACCATTTGAAGATATTCGATCAAAGTGGAGCTGAAGTCCTTGTGGTGGATTGAAATCGCATTATTGATGATCGAGCGGTCGAGCACTATCTTATCGATCTGGAAGAGAAGAGGTGATGTTGCCGAATGTTGAAATTACCGTACAGACCGCCTAGTCTGTCACCCGTTAAAACTTACTACACGAGATAGTCCTCATCTCTCCAAAACAGTGTGTCTTCGTCATGTGGCTTAGTACAGCGGATGTAAGCATTGCACTCGGCATAGTCATCTATAAGAATAGAGTAAAGGCCAAAACTTTATATCGGGGCTTTGCAGGCCCGGATAAAGCTTTCAATATAGTATCATATGAACAAATCTGGAGGGCACTCCGAGCAGAAGAAGTCTCAGAAATCTATGTCTCATCGAACAAAATTCCGTACAAGGATTTAATAAGTACTGTTCATTGCCTTGCAGAGACTTCACCTTCATTTAAAATGAGTGTTGGGATTCACCAAGGATCTGCTTGCACTTTTGGCTTTACTGCTCATTATATGCCTTTAAAGACAACAGCTCTCAAGGATTCATATTAGATCCGACGGTCAGTTTCGAGCACCATAGCGGTCAGCCAGAGGAGGTTAATCTAGAAAAGGTTAACAAATACAAACTCACTATCCCTTACTACAAATCTAAATACCACCTGCAGGAAATTGAAATAATAGGGATAATGGTCGGAGCTCGCGGTACCATACCTCGTCACTTCGTCGCCACATGGAAGCGCTTCCAACTCCCAATGAAGCTCATCCCGGAAATCGCGACCCTCGTCCTCCGAGCCTCCATCAAGATCATGAGGCACCACCTCTACAGCTAATTTTGAATTTTCTTTTATTAATACATATGTACATAAAATTGATATGTTTTACCTTGTTCTTAGCGGCAGCCTGTAAATACAGGAGGTCTTTCCAAAATAAATGGAAATTATACATTCATGGACGATCTTATATGCTAACGACGTATTTCCCGCACATAAATACCGTCAGGTCCTGGAAGAAAATATACAGGGATGGAATGATGGCATGAGTCTGCGCCTCAACATTATAGAAACTAACTACCTGGAATGGGGTCCATAAAGGTATAGCACCGTGAAGGTTAACGGTCAAGATCTCACTAAAACGGCACAATTTAAATACCACGGTTCCTAAATAATTGTGGGTGGCAAAACGCCTTTTGATTCTCGAGAACAAGTAAACTCATCGTGGCAAAAATGGCAACAAACGCATGGTTAGACCAGTTGCAATCTATGCTTAATAATGTTCGCCAGCCTCAATAGCAAAAGTGAAAGCACATATGGCACTCGACAGTGTCAGGAATTACGATGTCTGACAACGGATAGAAGTTGCAACAATTTTGTACAAGATGCGAGAAGTTCACCTCAAGTGGTATGGAAATATCACGAGAAGAGATGGTCTATCAGTTATTATGAAGGCAGTAAATAAGGTAGTGGCAAAGTAGTCCAGACACTTGCAGGAGATCGGGAGCTGTCAGGTGGCACTGTTGTCGACGTGTAGTATGCAACTGATAGGCTTCCGGTTGGGAGTCTTGTTCCTGTTTGACATTTAAGTGAAGAGTGTCGATTTCATCGTTCTAAACCAAGTTTTCGAAAGCTTATCAGAGATCGTAGATTAAAATCGAGGTTGCCTGTGGCAAAAATGTATCAGAATATTATCGACGATTACGTGAAGCTTATGGCGAGAATGCTGTTCTAAATCTAAGACAAAGTTTAAAATCCTCTGCCAGACTCATCTTATAAGCACTTGCAGTCTTCCTTAAGTGCTAATGGGATGCATGAATTAGAGTGAATATGCTTGTTTATTGTAACGTGTTGCAGTTTTTACTTTATACTTTAGTTAGACTTCACTTACTTTCGTTAGTTTATACTTTAGGTTGAAAAGATTTAATATGTTTAAAGCAGGTCCTTCCAGTTTTTATATTATTAGTATATATTAAATATATAAAATATCGAAATTCTTATATAGTAAAATTGTTAAAATTATACTGTAAGTTAGTACTCATTTATATACATGGAGCGGTTAAGTGTAAGAAAGGGCCAGGACCCTTACCTTTGCCACAATAAAGTCGCTTTAATAATGGTTATAACAGGGGGGATTCATGAAGTGTTTAATAATCTTCCGAACACCAGGTCCCAATGAGCCTAGTTAATACTATAGGAATGGCATTTGGGGGTAATGGCCAGTGTTTCTTGTTGAAATGCATGGTAATATATATCATAGCAAAGCAAAGTCATCTCCGTACAGGCCATGAAGGCCCTTGAAGGGGTGGAAGGTAAAGGCTTCCACTACCTGTAACCTCGGCACTTAATGGGGTAGAGTGGTTAACTGATTTTTCGTGTAGGCTGAGTGAACCTCACGGCCATGTGCATCTCTGGAAGTGGAAATCTCCTTTCATAAATTTTACGACTTCCTGACGGGGATTCGAACCCACGTCCTTCCGTGTGAACCGGAACGCCTCTCATATATATCATAGCAGGAAAATTACACCCATCAGAGGGAGATTCCAGAAAATATGCCCAACTTTATAGATCTCGAAGGTGCAACTCAGCAAAGACTGGCTATGTACTCTGGCAGTACTAAATTGTTATGAGAAGTTTTAATACACTTATATTTCTAAATAATGGTAATTTTAAAGATTACCTGATAGTTTATGAAGGAGAACAGTTAGTGGGTAATAATGGCGTCAGACCTCCGAAGACGCCTGGTGCAGTTCTTTGGAACTGATGCAGTATAGGCGAGCTGCTCATCTGTGAGGATGGGGCAGTACTTGAAGAATTCTAATAGTTAAGAATGCACACACACACACAGTCCCCGAGTCATTGGAATTCATAAATGAAGGTTAAAGTCCCCGAACAGACCGGTAGGCGAACCCGGGATGCACGTGACCAATGGCCAGCACGCTAAATATTCAGGTATGGAGCCGGGTAGTTGGTGGATGAAAAGAGTAAAAAATATGAACTTACATAACCAATGCTTGTTATTTAAAGGGGCCTAAAATCGAAGGTCATAGGCCCGAACTTACATAACCGATAATAACTATGGTCATCAGCTATTTTCTCAACTTGGGAGTGTTGGATGGCGAATATTGTTCGCCTGAATTAGTCTGACATTGCTTCAACTTACTTGTACCCCCATGGTAGTCGCTTTCCTCTATCCTATCTTGATCAATTCTTGTTCCTTTATGACCGCCGTGATGGTATTAGATTTACAAGGCATATGAAGCCTTTCACTTTCACATCCTTCACACCCTTTCCCTTTCTTTTGCTGATACCTGCATTCTCGGAAGGGGCAGACCTTTTCCTTCTGATAAATCTAAATAGAGGATGGTTTTCCAGTTGTACTTCCTCTCAAAACAATAATCACCACCATCACCCAGAATTCGAGATTGTTCCAACCAAATTTTACATCTAGGAAAAGAATTGATTCATACGTTAAAATGAATTCAAATCATTTGCATGTACTGCAACAACACCACGGAATACAACTCACTGTGCTGAATCTAGAAAACAACATTGCCCATGCAAAAGGTTTGCTAGGCTCTGCTTCATTATTGTAAGGCTGAATTTCGCACCTGATTACCCAGACATACCATTAGTTTTTAAGGGAGACTATTCAGCTAAATTTAGCCTTCTCCGTAGAAACTAATCAGTCACAAGCACAAATTTTGCATAAAGTTACAAATAAGTACCTCCACTCCCGTATTTTTCAATGGGCAGCTGTATATGGCTTTCTCAAATATATGCAGACCCCAAGACTTCAAAGTAGTACTCCCGTTTACAACAGCTATATTCAAGGTGAATTACAAGGACATTTTTAAATAATTGTTATAATCTTACTGAACTTACGTATACAGTACGTCACATGAGTAGTAAAACTTCTATTCATAATATACACTGTAATGCTCATACCAAGTATCCAATGACTTTTTAAATAGTAACTACAACTGATGATCCAGTTTAAGTGTTAATCCTAACATACACTAAAACTGGACATGTACTTTAATTGTTCCAAGAATTTAAAAAATATCTGTTTATCTACTTTTATCCTCCATACTTCCCTGAATCCGCCAGTAACTTATATAATACTCCCGACATTTTTCAATCCATTACAGTATTAGTAGAAAAAAGTTGTTAAAATCTGCAGAGGTGTACCACGTCCCTTTTGCATGTCAAATACGTTCATCATTTTCATTTTCCGAGTCATCTAAATTTAGCCTTCTCCGTCGCAATTAATCAGTGATGTTCGTTGGTTCTCAAGGCACCAAACTCTTGTCAAGAAAGCGCAAATTCTATGAAAGCAACTCAAAGAAAATAAGAGACAATAAGCAGCACATAATATTTTAATGCTCGTGACGTTCAGGTTAAGGTTATATCCAGTTCCTGTAAAATTAAAGTGATGAACCGATTGACTGGCCCCATGCGGTTTGGGTCGCGTAGCTCAGAGCTTGCATTGAGGAGATGGTGTATTCGAAGCCCACCGCTTACATTCCTGAAGATGGTTTTCAAAGTTTCCCATTTCCACACCAGGCAAATACTGGGGCTGTATCTTAATTAAAGCCATGGCCGCTTCCTTCTCAGTCCTAGCCCACTCCCATCCGGGCATGAAATTCCATTGTGTATGACTACCAAAAAATACCCTAAAGTATTTAGGTGGGGGCGTTAAATATTATGAGCTATATTGAAGATAAGAGGCCAAATATTAATTCAGGGTCGTTCATCACGGAACTAAGAGTAGAATGTAGTTTACTAATAAATGTCTTAATTGGAAATATTGTGCCAGTGAAGGGTGCATTGTTCTTTTATAAAATGTGAATGGCAGAGTGGGTTTAGCTTCAAAACTATATATTACGTGCAATGATTGAGGTCAAGAAATGAGGGTGCACTTCAGGTGTAAACGACAAGGGGCTGTGTGAAGATCATGCATTATCCTAGAGTGTGAGGTGCATAGGCAGGGATATAAAGCAGCACAACCCTTCTGCTCAGTCAATGATTTTCTTCCACCTCGCCTTGATGGCTACAAACAATTATTGCTTGAATGCCTTCAAATGTGAGTAACATGTCTTTTAAGAAAGCCAAAAAGCAGTGCTTGCTCACAAAGGCAATAATTGTGATATTGCTTTTGATAGAATTTGGAATAAAAGAGGCGACAAGAATTTCTCCGTATTTCTGTATTCTATATGTATGTTCTTCATAATGTTATACTTCCTATATAGATATGTATATAAAATTGGTGTTTTTGATGAATAACTTCCCATGATATGGATACCTGAAAATATCTCTACGGTTCACTTTCTTTCTATCGTATCAGGGAAAAGTTAGATGCATATTAACTTCCTGAGCTTAACTCAATTTGACTGCTTATACTGTTTTAGAGGTACTCTTGATTAGTACAGCAATGTTCATGTGTGCATGAGGTGTAGTTGTGTCTTAATGGTGTTCTTCTCGCCTTCCTTAATGAAGTGTTCGTTCACAGATATATACCCTACATTAACACGCTAATTTCCAATTAGTTTCCAATTAGTTTTGACACAGTAATTTCTACTACTTATCAGTAAATATATCGAATTTGTTTTGGAAGTTCTGGATTGGAATTAATGGCATTCCTATGAACCGTTGATTTACTGCCTTTTGTCAAGTCCATCTAAATTGAAATAGTCTTCCCTTAAGCTTATTTCGCTATTATCTTTCAGGTAATGCGGTTGCGGAAAGTGAGATATTTATAACTTTTGCAAAAAAATCAGATGGCTTATATAGGTGTTCTGGATATTTCTTATCGATGACACTCCCCTACGAACTTCACGACATGTCTGATTAATTTTAGCCGTTGTAAATTGTATTTATGGACTCTATGAAGCGGGCATTTTAACCTAAAATGAATTTATGTTATATTTATTGAAGATGACTAAATCTTATCAACTAACTTGTATTTACATATTGAGTCAAACGAATAATCTAGTAGAACTAGAGCAATTATAGTGATACCATCCACTGGGCCTTCAGGGACTAACAACTTTGCAACTTACATCGACCGCACATCCCGCATCCTATAGACAGTTTGTTTCATTTCAGCCAGGGAATACTCAGGTATTTAGGAAGAAATAAAAGAACATGAAATTGGATGAACTTTCCTTTGCTATAGAAACATTCTCTCACTATCAATATTGTCGAAAGTTGTTCTAAATAGGGCTCGGATGGTTAGGAAAAGTCATATTTTTTCTTTGTCTCTATTTTCTTGTCTGATTGGATTTTGGTACAAATCAGGTGATTATCGTTACAATTAAGTGTTTTTACTTGTCATATAAATGCATATTTTGGCTGTTTTTTGTCATATAGTCATATTTTGAACTATTTTTGTAGAAACGTCATATTTCGGCGGTTGGCGACAGCTGTAGCTGTGCAAAATCATCGTCAACTTTCCGAATGAAAACTAGTATTCACAAAACTGCTCTTCCGTATCACATCTGTAGTTAATCCAAGTGTAATACTCTGACTCATCTATCAAGATTGTGCAGTAATTGTTTTCAAACAGTTTGTCAGAAAATCTGGCATATATTAAGTCGAACTTTGGAATTATATCGAGTGCAATTACTCATTTAGAAGCTGTTGGCTTAGAAATTCATTCAAGTATTGAAATTATGAAAAGAGCTGAACTTTCAGCACAACAATCACATGGAATAGTTGGCGTTAGTGTAAAAAAGGAAACTTCAAAACGTGCTTAACCGAAGTGACGGTTTTCGCTGTGTGTGCAACAGAAATGGTGTTCTTACTGGAGAAGGTGTGCGCATACTCGATTGCAGTGATTTAATATTATTTAAATATGCACCAATAAGGTCTTGTAACGTAAAAAGGAGCTTCTCTTCTTACAAGAATGTGTTAAGTGATAATCGGAGGTCTTTCGGGCCTGATGCTTTGAAGATGAACCTTGCCATACATTTCAGTACCACCCGCGGACAAGAATGAAAAAGTTATAACAGTTTGCACTATTTGCCCTGCCGCCCTACCATAATCTATCGAAAGACATCTACTTAATCTATTTCGTGGTGCTCAGTTTAAACTTTAAGGCATTTGAATAATATTAATGTATTCTGAGCTTGAACGTTACAAAACTTTTTTAAAAAATTGATTGATTTCTAGTTTTCTCGTATTTCAATCCACCAATGAAGGGCGCAAACATGTTTTGACTTTTAAAATGTTGTGTGGTCTGATAATCTTAGCGAAATTTGTAGGGCCTTCTTTATAGGTATGTATTCACAAAGGTTTGATAAGTGAATCGAGGATAATAGACTGAATAACTGATAAGCATGTATATTCAGAAAATCAATATGAAAGTAAGAATAAAGAATTTAGTTAAGAAATACGTATCAAAGGGTTTTACGATTCGATTTATAACATATTTTCAAATGCCCATATTTAGATTAATCATTTTTGGGTCATATTATGTCATATTTCGTCAATTTTTTACGTCAATTTTGAGGTCATACTTCGTCACTTTTGAGGTCATATTTGCTTGCTTATTTGCGCTATTTTTAGGTCTTAAACATCTGAGCCCTAGTTCTAAATAATGCAGTATGTTTTAAAATTACATATTTTATGTATATTAAAGCAATGTGGTATTCCATACATTCTATTTTCATAAATGCCGAAAGTATTTAATCCAACCCAAAAACGGAAAATAATTGGAATCTCATACGAGTCTCAAACTTTTTCAACTTAGAGCACATTTGGCCGTCAATTAAGGAAGATTCGCTTTCCAATATTATTTATGAACTCTGCTAGCTTTATGGATGTGTAGTAAAATGCACGGAAAACGTAAAATTTGGTCTATTATCTCTCAAAGAACCAAACTCTATGATATCATCATAGTTATGCAGTTGTTAACGGTATGGTCAATGCTCTTGGAAATACTCTAAAGTTGTAGTGCTTGCGTTATGTGTATATATACAAAGAGCATAAAGCTCTTTGGTATAAGCTAGATGAAATGTATGCCTGGATTACATCGAAAGGGAATGGATGGTACGACATTGACATTAAAAATTCCATTCAGTGCAAAAGTCAACTACTGTAGATAAAAATGGGATTTAAAATGAAGTATCATCCCGATGTCATAGAAGGGAAAATATAAACAGAAAAGCGCACTAATGTGCATTACATAGATTACTGATTACTTTAGTGTTTGCTGTAATCAAATAGGGATTTATGGTTGTGATGTGGTGTATATCATAGAATTCTCCGCGTAATGAGCACACGTGATAAGACATATTATTGCATATTTTGTGGTGGTACCCGTGAACTGCTAGTTTTATTTCCATATGTCTTAGTATCTTGTTGACATTGTTCCAGTTCCCATTCAACCTGATATCCGTGCTGTAGAAATCGAGAGCGATTTCTTCTTCCTTCGCTCCGCTAGGTGCACATCGACGTTCTTTGTGGACGGCAGTGGTAGTTTTGTCCTCTGTTTCTCGATTAGGAAAGGTTCCCGTGCCACTTCATATGTTACGAGGGAGCACGTGTATTTTGAGATTCCCATTATAGTTTTGAATAAATTTGATGAAACAGTTTTGTTGTAACCAAGGTTGAAGTTTACAAAACACAACTTTTATTGCTTCACTTTATGATATTTATACAAATAACTGAAATTTATTTTGAAGCAAAAAGGAATATTGAATCTTGAGAAAAGTCATTTTGAAGCAAAAAGGAATATTGAATCTTGAGAAAAGTCTGTCTTTATACAATATGTACAAGTTTACAGTCTTTATATACACTTCTATCTTGAAAAGATAGTCTTTGTGAATTGACACGTTGATAGTCGAGAACTATCTGGCACACTAACATAAATGTCTTTGAGAATCCTTGTTTGTTGAAGTGCCTGAATTCCTAAAAAAGCAAGTTCAATTGATTGAAGAAATTCCACCTAGCGAAACTAAGGGAGCTTGCATAAATTAGGGAATGAAAATGGCTTGTATAAGAATTACGGAACATAGGCAGCGGAAACAGGTAAGGGAGCGGTGACCAGAGGTGAAACCTCGTACTGCCAGAAATTCAGTCCACCTGGTCGAAGCACATTTTCAAGAGGAGTAGCCTCCGTGCTCGACGTAGGGTGTATTCTGGAGCTGGACACCGGGGCAAGTGGGCAAGTGAGCAGGCAGGGAGCTCCTATTTATAGTACACTCGATGGTCAGGCACGCGCACTGAGGGCTGCGCGTCGAAGCTAGCAGAATGATACACAGGCGCGCGTGCTGCTGGCTGGAGGAGCGAGAAAGGGAGCGCCGGACATACAACACCCTCCCCTCCTAAATACGCCGGTACGGCGTGAAACGGCGGCGGCGCTGGCGGCGACTGCGATGCTGGGGCGGAGCTGCTGATTTCTCTGTTGTATTGTCCGGAGCTGGAACTGGGCGGAGTGGCGCTGTCTCGTCCTGAAAGGAACCCATTGTTATTAAATGATCTAAAGCGCGTTCAGCAATAGATTTATCTGGTTTAGCAATAGCATCAATAGCTGGACAGGGGCGGTAGCGCAGACGTATCTGATCTTGATGGCGGCAGATACGTTTCTCCGTAGTCTGTATCTCGTATAGACGATGACCCAAAGATCTGCAGATGACTCCAGGTATCCAGAGTGGGTTGGATTTGAATGTCCTGGTGTAAACCTTGTCGTTGAGGGAGAACGTCGTTGGTGCGGTCTTAGGCTGGGCCGGGAGAGGCTGTAACAGAGAAAGTAAAGTTCTGTGAGGTCGTCCATGGAGCTTCTGTGCAGGAGTGATATTATCAGCGCCGGGTAGAGTTCTGTAATTGTTTAAGAGTTGGAGCAAGGCTTGGTCTTTAGTTAAGCCTGAAGAGACAGCTTTCTTCATACTTCTTTTAAATGTTTGGACGAAGCGTTCAGCTTCACCATTAGATTGAGGGTGAAAAGGTGGTGCTAGGATATGACGAATGCCATTATGTGTACAAAAGTTCTGAAAAGCAGTAGCTGTAAATTGAGGTCCGTTGTCTGAAATGAGTACTTGCGGTAAACCTTCTGTAGTAAAGATTTTCTGGAGAGCACGAATGGTAGCTTCGGTAGTAGTAGTCGAATGCATATCCACTACATATGGAAAGTTTGACAGTGAATCGATGACTATTAACCACATGGAATTGAGGAAAGGACCTGCGAAATCGATGTGAACTCGTTCCCATGGAGTAGTAGCAGGAGGCCATGAAGCAAGATCAGAAGACGGGGCGTTCTGATTCGTTTGACATTGCTCACAATGACGTATTAGCTTTTCGATGGCGGCATCAATACCGGGCCAGTAGCAGTGTTGACGGGCGAGTTGCTTTGTTCTGGTGATACCCCAATGGCTTTGGTGTAATAATTCGAGAACTTGTTTCCGTAGGCTAAGTGGGATGACCACTCGGAAGATGGTGCCTGCTTCTAGTAGTACAACTCCGGCACGAGTCGTGAGACGATGCTGCATACGATGATAAGGTGCCAGGTGGGCAGGAAGTGTGCTCTGAAGAGGCCAACCGTTGCGGATGTAAGTACGTACAGTAGCAAGTGTACTGTCCTTATCCGTAGCTTTAGCTATGCAGGTAGCATCAATAGGAAAACTGGATACAGTATCTTCAAGTTCGATGTCCAACTGAAGACATTCAGATTCTTGAGAATCGAAGGCAGTATCAGGACCAACGGGTAAGCGGGAGAGGGCCTCAGCATTACAATGCTGGGATGTGGCTCGATATACAATCTGATAGGAATAATCAGAAAGGAACATGTACCATCTTTGAAGCTTTCTGAGGGAATTCTCTGGGATCTTATTACCAGGATGGAATAAGTGTACGAGAGGCTTATGATCGGTAATGATCAGGAAATGGTTGCCATAGAGATATTCATTGAAACGGCGAATACCAAAGATGATGGCTAAAGCTTCTTTCTCTATCTGTGAGTATCGACGTTGATGGTCATTAAGTGTTTTCGAAGCGAAGGCGATGGGGCGTTCTTGTCCATGACGATCCTTCTGGGAGAGAACGGCACCGACACCGTAGTCTGAAGCGTCAGTAGCTAGCGTGATGATCTTGTCGGGCTGAAAATGAGTGAGTTGTATAGCTTGAATTAAGGCGTTGTTGATTGTTTTCCATGCCTGTTGGCATTGCGGAGTCCACTGAAACTTAACACCTTTTTTACGTAGAGCGTTTAATGGAGCTGCCACTGTAGCGAAGCGTGGAATGAACTTATTATAATAGTTCGCTTTGCCTATGAAGGACTGAAGCTGCTTGAGGTTCTGAGGTGCTGGCATGTTTACTATCGCTGAGACATTCTGTGTACTAGGACGAATTCCATTCTTATCAAGTATATGTCCTAAGTAGTGAACTTGAGGTTGAAAGAAGGTACATTTAGCGAGATTCGCTCGTAGGCCATTGTCTTTCAATTTCTGGAGAAGGAGGCGTAGATTGGTTAGATGTTCCTGATGATCTTTTCCAGTAACAATAATATCATCCAGGTAGTTAGCACAACCGGGAATGGAGGCGGTGAGTTGAGCCAAATAGCGCTGAAAAATAGCCGCTGAGGATGAAACACCGAATGGGAGCCGCTGGAGCTGGAGCAGTCCGAGAGGAGTGTTGAGTGTGAGAAATTTCGTAGATTCTTCGTCTAAAAGTAGCTGGAGATATGCTTCTTTAAGATCAACTCGAGAGAAGAATTGTCCACCAGAGAGACGACGGAATAAGTCTTCTGGACGTGGAATAGGAAAGATATCGGTGTCGAGTTGTGCGTTGACTGTAGATCGAAAATCGCCACAAAGTCGAACATTACCATCAGGTTTCTTGATTACCACGAGTGGAGTAGCCCATTGACTAGAAGTAACTGGTACAACAATTCCAGTTTGTATCCATCTTTCTAATTCTTTCGTGACCTGGTCTTGAAGTGCTAGGGGTACTGGACGAGCTTTGAGGAAGCGAGGCTTAGCTCCGGATTTCAGCTGTATGTGAGCTGTATAGTCTTTGGCTGTTCCGAGCTGAGAGTCGAAGACTTCAGGAAACTGCGCTAGGAGAGCGGTAACGTCAGAAGTAGGATGCAATGTAGATACGACGTTAATGTTGTCATGTATCTGGAAACCAAATAAGTTAAATAGATCCATGCCCATAATGTTTGATGCAGTGTAGTTGTTAACTACGAGAAGAGGAATGGCCTTCTGAATTCCTTTATAACTAGCCTGAAGCTTGATTTGACCTTTGATGTCAATTTTCTTCTTGTTAAATGTCACGAGCTGGATGTCAGCTGGAGAGCATGAAGGTGAACCTAAGTCGTGGTAGGTAGTCAGGTTAATAATAGAGACAGGTGATCCAGTGTCTAATTGAAAATCGACAGATCGATCAGAGAATGAGAGAGGAATGATGATTTTGTGAGAATCCTTTGTGGGAAGAATAAGATTGATCTGATCAACTTCCATGTCTTGGCGGGGCTGTATATGCTTCCGGCGTGCTGCAGTAGTCTTAGCAGGGCGAAGGGAACTTTGACAGACAGTTTTAATGTGTCCAAGTTTATTACATCGTTCACAAGTAGCTTTGAAAAAACGACAGTCACGACGTTCATGATGCTTGAAACAACCTCGGCAGGAAGGCAGGAGTTTCGAGGTGCTTTTAGAATTGGGCTTCCGTGTAGCATTACGAGAGGGAACCTGGCGAAAATGCTTGGTGGAGAGCGCCTTATCCGTACGGTTCACTGTAGCAGAGGACTTGCGGGCCTGAGGCGAGACTTGTGCAACTTCGTGTGGAGAAGCTATGGCTGCGGCAGTCTTGGTAGTAAGCTCATAAACCGTAGCAATACGCTGGACGTCTTCTAAAGAAGGGTTACTCTGCTTGACAGCGTCAAAACGTATTTTGTCTTCAGGAGTATGTAAAATTATCATGTCCCGAATGAGAGAATCAGTGTAGGATGAACCACAACCGTCCTTGGAGCAGATGAACTGGCAGGGTTTAGCTAGACCACGCAATTCAGTTATCCATTCAGTATGTGTCTGATGGGGTTGCTTTCTGCTCTGAAAAAATTTATAGCGAGCAGCCACTATGTGAGGAGCTTTGGCATAGTGTTCCGTGAGACGGGCCAAGAGCTGTGTGAAGGGTACTTCAGATAAGTGTTCTTCCGGACTTAATTTACGTAGTAAGTCACACGTAGCATTGCCAACCGAACTAAGAAATAGTGCGCGGCGGCGTTGATCATCTGTGACAGAATGGCAGATGAAATGCTGTTGTAAACGGGCTAAATAAACTGACCATTCTTCCTTAGCCGGATCAAAAGCAGAGAACGGAGGAATAGCTGTTGGCTGTGTAGAGACAGAAATAGCTTGAATAGCCTGAATTAATGCTGCCTGTTGTTGTTGCATAAACTGTTGTTGTTGCTGCTGTAATGCTTGGAAGACCGTAGCTAGTTGTTCCGCAGTAGCCATTGCGATATGCGTGCAAGAAAGAGTAAGGTAAGCAGTGTGTCAGAACTGGTTGGAGTGTCGTTGTTGTTTAGCACGTCGCCGTAGAGTTGACAACTGGGCCTGATGACGTGTAGTTTGTTGCTTTTTACCTCGTCGCTATAGAGTTGGCAACTAGGGTCGAAGAATTATAGAGTTGCTTTTTTACCTCGTCGCCATAGAGTTGTGTTGTAACCAAGGTTGAAGTTTACAAAACACAACTTTTATTGCTTCACTTTATGATATTTATACAAATAACTGAAATTTATTTTGAAGCAAAAAGGAATATTGAATCTTGAGAAAAGTCATTTTGAAGCAAAAAGGAATATTGAATCTTGAGAAAAGTCTGTCTTTATACAATATGTACAAGTTTACAGTCTTTATATACACTTCTATCTTGAAAAGATAGTCTTTGTGAATTGACACGTTGATAGTCGAGAACTATCTGGCACACTAACATAAATGTCTTTGAGAATCCTTGTTTGTTGAAGTGCCTGAATTCCTAAAAAAGCAAGTTCAATTGATTGAAGAAATTCCACCTAGCGAAACTAAGGGAGCTTGCATAAATTAGGGAATGAAAATGGCTTGTATAAGAATTACGGAACATAGGCAGCGGAAACAGGTAAGGGAGCGGTGACCAGAGGTGAAACCTCGTACTGCCAGAAATTCAGTCCACCTGGTCGAAGCACATTTTCAAGAGGAGTAGCCTCCGTGCTCGACGTAGGGTGTATTCTGGAGCTGGACACCGGGGCAAGTGGGCAAGTGAGCAGGCAGGGAGCTCCTATTTATAGTACACTCGATGGTCAGGCACGCGCACTGAGGGCTGCGCGTCGAAGCTAGCAGAATGATACACAGGCGCGCGTGCTGCTGGCTGGAGGAGCGAGAAAGGGAGCGCCGGACATACAACAAGTTTCGACGTTGGTTAGATTTTCCTTCGTCAGTTTTTCCTAAATCAAGTGTATCCCGTGAGTGAGTATTGGCAGGATCATTATGTCAAATAGGCGAGTAGTTGTATTTAAGAATAGATGCTGTACATTTTTTATGTAGTACATGACTTTCATGGCCGTCACTGCCTTTGACTGCTGTCCCCAACATCCATGCAACTCACACAACACTATCCTCCACCACAATAACACGCAGTTACCTACACATGGCAGATGCCGCCCACCCTCATTGCAGGGTCTGCCTTACAAGGGCTGCACTCGGCTAGAAATACCCACACGAAATGATTATATACTGCCTTTGACTTTGATGCGTAAACTGAACGTATCTGTAGTCCGTAAGGTGATTCCCAGGTATTTACATGAATTTACTATTTCGACTTTGTCCTCTTTGTATAGTAGGTTGTCTTAATAATAATAATGCTATTTTATTTTACGTCTCACCAAATACTTTTACGGTTTTCGGAGACGCCGAGGTGCTGTAATTTAGTCCCGCAGGAGTTCTTTTAAGTGCCAGTAAATCTACCGACACGAGGCTGACGTATTTGAGCACCTTCAAATACCACCGGACTGAGCCAGGATCGAACCTGCCAAGTTGGGGTCAGAAGGCCAGCGCTTCAACCGTCTGAGCCACTCATCCTGGCGTAGGTTGTCTTGTGCTGTAGAGCATCCGTCTTTTTACAAAAGCATCTGTTCGGTTTTTGCCCAGTTTATTTTCAGGCTATTATTTCCTGCCCATTCTACCAACGCAGAGAAGGCACGCTGTAATTCGTCTTTGTTAGGTGATCCTAGAGCCATGTCGTACGCGTACATGTAGATCACAGCATCCTTTGATAACTATCGGATTGCTGTTCCTACGTCCGCTGTGGAAACATTAAATAATATGAGGCTGAGAGGGTCACCATTCAGCACACCGTTACTTTGGATTTGGTTGCATAGCAGGTTCCTTTTTTTTGCTAGGGGCTTTACGTCGCACCGACACAGATAGGTCTTATGGCGACGATGGGATAGGAAAGGCCTAGGAGTTGGAAGGAAGCGGCCGTGGCCTTAATTAAGGTACAGCCCCAGCATTTGCCTGGTGTGAAAATGGGAAACCACGGAAAACCATTTTCAGGGCTGCCGATAGTGGGATTCGAACCTACTATCTCCCGCATGCAAGCTCACAGCCGCGCGCCTCTACACGCACGGCCAACTCGCCCGGTGTTCCTTTCTTTTTTTTTTTTACTACGGTTGTTAGGCGTTTTGTTTTTTCAATCATATTGGTGATTTGATACAAGATTTTGCCTGTCTATTAGAATAAAGGCTTTTGTATAGTCTATGAAAACTCCGTAAAATTTTCCCCTTTGATTTCTCATAGCTTCCTCTACGTCATTTAATAGGTTTGGACTGCATGCAAGGTTCCAATGACTCTTCTAAAAAAAAATGTTCCTCTGGAATCCTGGAATGGATTTCTTGTACTATTCTGTTGGTTAGAATTCTTGTGAGGAGCTTGAATGCATTGGTTACTAATGTGATTCCTCTGTACGTGTTAGGGTCGCTGGGTTTGCCTTTCTCTTTGTACATGGTTTAAATTCTCGATATCCTCCATTCTTCCGGGGACATTTCCTTGTTAAACAGCTTGGACCATAGTTCTGCCAGCCACTACGCCGATTATGTTAGGTGTTCATTAAAAACCACCTGCTCCTGAGGCCTTTATGCATTTTGTGACCTTAATGGTGTCCATCACTTCTTCTGTATTTATGGGGAATGTGGCTTCAAGTTGGTTGCTACTTTGAAATTCATATTATGCCATTTGTTGCTTCATACTATTAATAATATTTGTGAATTGTGGTTCGCATATTCCTATTTGTACGTTGCTAGACATTGATGATCGTCTGGGCCTGTACTTGCTGATAACATCGTGTTAATTGTTTTAAAGGCTGCGTTTAGGTCCTTCTCTTTAATTACTAACAAAAAGGGGGTAGGGAGAAGGAAAGTCCACCTATTCAATACCGGTAAAATAATGTATAATTATCTTTATTAAACGTTGGGACTAGTTTCGACCATGTTAATTGCATCATCTTCAGCCCTAATCACAAGATGGATAAAAATATGAAGTTACATGCAGTACAATCACCAATAATACTCTGAAATTGGCCTGTCTTTGTCTTGTTTGTATGATACACTTATGAGCACATGTGAGTCGTAGTTAAGTTGTAGTTGTTTGCATATACAGATGGAATTAAATGGGGTAACTTATCCTCTTTAGGAATAAAGTCTAGAAGTAACACAGTACATTAGAATGAAAACACAATCGCAATTGAAAAGAGAAAATTAGCATAACACACTAAGAGCTTCTTCCAGTATTACATGGAATTACATTCTCTTTAATTGTCTTCTCTGCTTCGGTTACTTTCCTTACTTCTCTCACCAGTGCTCTCACGTTTATTCTTTCGGGTATTATGGTTCTGAATTGGTTTTATACTGCTTTCTTTGGAGCTTAGAGTGTGAACTTGGTCTGGATTGGGATGTGTTTCCTCAACGGTGTTGCTGGTGAAGTCCATAGCCCTTCAATTCTAGTATCTCTATGTCGTATCCTTTATGGAATGCCAAGACAAGCGTGCTACTGCCTTTTGCGTTTTGTGTCATTCGTTACTTTAAAGTTTTCTACTTCAAGGAATGTCAACATAGCTTTACATTTCATGTCGATTTTGTCTAGCCTGCAGGTCATGTCTCCTGTCATGTCTCCTGTTAGTTGGGTTTGTAACTTTCCGGAGAGAGTTAGGAGTTCCATTATTTCCTCTGCTTCAGTGTTGAGGCATAAATAAATACCTACTATCGTTAGCTTGTTTACTTTTGTAATTATTCGACTTTCCTCTGTATATAACGCCTTCACGGGTCATATCCATAGTTTATAGAAGATGGATACGCCTCTCGATGGTCTGCCTTCTGCTGGTTTCCTTGCTAGAATGTGGATAGAGTCGTATACTTCTAAGTCACTGGGTTCCGTTATAAATTTTTCTGTGAGAACTAGTATATCCAGTGTTTCTAGAGTATCTGCAAGGGTTAGTTATAGTAGTCATTTAGCCCTTCCACATTACATCTTCTATATATATAAAATAACTTGTCTCGACTGACTGACTGACTGACTGATTTATCATCGCCGAGCCAAAAATACTGGACATAAAGAAATGAAATTTTGGAGATATATTCATATTAAGATGTAGGTGCTCGCTAAGAGAGGATATTTGGATATTCCGACGACAAGGGGGTGAAACGGGGGGTGAAATTTTAAAATGAGTGTATCTATATCTCAAAACTTTAAAAGTTTACAGATGTAAAAATTGGCATGTAGAATCTTCTTTAAAAATAAGGAAACACGTCCTTTTTTTGTTTTCAGAAAATCCGAATAGGAGGGGTGAAAAGGGGTAAAAGGTGTTGAATGCCTTTAATGAGGATTCTTATATCTCAGAAACTGAAGACATTACAGAAAAGAAATTGGTGTTTGGGATCTCCCTTAAAAACAAAGAAACAAGTATTTTTTTGTACTTGGAAAATCCAATTAATGGGGGATGAAAAGGGATGCATTTTTAAAATGAGTGTATCTATATCTCAAAACTTTTAAAGTTTATAGATGTAAAAAGTGGTATTTGGTCTCTCCTTTAAAAGAAAAGAAATACGTATTTTTTGTTTTCGGAAAATCCCAATAGGAAGAGTGGAAAAGGGTGAAAATGGGTTGAATGCCTTTAATGAGGCTACTTATATTTCAGAACGTGAAGATATTACAGACCTGAAAATTGGTGTTTGGGATCTCCTTTAAAAATAAAGAAACATGTTGTACCCGCTCAAAGCCTGAGTCCCAACCAGCATTTATCTCAGGGAGTGTTACGGTCCGAATCCATCGCAACTAATAAACAATTAAAAAATATATATTGAGATATAAGATCTCAAACTAAATGTAAGGGCGCCATGCAATCAGTACTACAGGGTTGAACGGGACACTCTAATCTTTAACTTTAGGGCTCATCATCAAACATACAAATTATATATATGTTCAGATCAAAGGAAAATTATGAAGGCTCCGTCCTAGGAATGGGGACGGATATTTAACCGGTCACCAAGGGTTTACTATTCTACAAGAACAAGAACCTGGAACTGTTTCCTTGAAAATGCTAAAGGAGCATTTTATTTAAGTAAACAAAATAATTTTTACACACAATCAATATCTGTTGACCCTTGATTTGCCGGTAATTTGGCAAATTATTCCTAAAAAACGATTACATAATATTTATCACTTTTGACCACCCTTCCATTTGGGTGGTGGAACCGTTGATATCTGAAGGTATCAGATTTACCTTCGTTAACACCATGACCATATTTGGTCGTGGAACAATTACCTGTTGGCTAAGTAGGCGCGATCACATGGACCATGTTGTCGCCTCCACTTTGATTGAGATGAGACCAACCCGGGAAACTACAAACTCTCCCCGGGTTCCTGACCAAGATATGCTAATCGTTAGTTGAAGGAAACGACAAAGAGACTATAACCTAATGGTCCAGATGTAGGGATTTGCCTTCATTTTACAACTATTAACTTATTCTTCACAACACTTGACATTATCACGTTAATTCGCCAGCTGACTTCCCTAGTATCATTCATCATCAGCATCTGAGAAAATAAAATAAAATAAAAGTATTAAAATATTATTATTATTATTATTATTATTATTATTATTATTATTATTATTATTATTATTATTATTATTATTAGTGGAAATCGTTATTATCGTAACCCGTAATAATCCTCGCTATAATATTTCAACTTCTCGCTCTTATTATTCTCATCAAAAAATAAAAAAGTAGCTTCATTTTTATTCTTCTTCTCCTTCTTCAAATATTCTCATTATTATTATTATTAGTTAAAAATCTCAAAATTTTCATTTCAACTCCCAACATCATTATTGCGTTCATAAATTAAAAAAATTTAAAAATTCTTCTTCTTCTTCAAATAATTATTATTATTATTAATTTAAAAAATTAATTTTGCTTGTTACACGGTAGTCCACTCTTAATATGTTTAACGCATAACCCCTCTTATAATTCCGATTTATTTTGGCACTAATCAATCCAGACATGATTTACTTGGAATATTCTTATGCTCTCGAGAATCTTTATTTTTATTCCCCATCTTTATAATTTAGTCACATACGTTCTCTCCCAAACAGAAATCACCAAGATCCGAATTCACATCGCTCGGGACATAATAGTGTTCGAACCCGCACCCTTATTTTCGTACTGTCGTTAATTCATGGAGACCATATGCTCCTAAGACAATTCTCAAATCCCATAACACCTCGCAGTTGGGCAAATACCTCCAATCTCTGCAAGTGTTAAATTATTCCTTCCTTTCGATTTTGAAGTCCATTTATCCATCAGAACTCTTCAAAACATTTTCATTAATTAACCCTCGGTGTGTGGACTCTCTTCTGCCACTCATATCACCGGTATAGAAATTACAACCTCTATGTAGGCCTTAAGATCCATCTATTTCTTCATCAACATCAGTACAATTCACTTTCATTTCGGGCCGGATTTCTGTCCCACAAAACTCCAAATTTCAACCTTTGGCTCAAATCACTCTAGGCCTCAAACATAGCGTGACCATATTATCAAACATGCCTATCTCGTTTATAACAAATTTATTTATGATTATTATGGAGTCCAAAAACGTTAAATCAACAATTAGTGTTGCACCCGCTCATGCAGCGGTCAGTGCCAAGTTATCCCGGTAGTTCTTGATTTCTTCTCAGGGTATTCCATTTTCCGCTCATAAAATCTGTGATTTTATATATAATTATTTTACGTGGTTTCGGATGAGAATCAGTCCGCTGGGATACGCATCACGGGAGTACCTACACGCACAAGTATGAACCTGAGGCCGATAACTTCAAAGGGATCTCTTTTCGCTTGTAGAACTAATCAATTGCTTATATCTACCAAACTTATCAACTAACTTACAAACTAGTCGTTACCCAAACAGAAATTAAAACACAGTCACTTACTAAAGGAAAAATATAAGATTATTTATTGACAAAATAATGTTCGATGTTAGATAAAGAGAAATCTGGGTAGTATTATCTGAGTAATAATTAAACATGAAGGATTAGAGTCAGCGCTGGCTCAAATAAAATAAAATAATTAAAGCTTAAAATGTTTACATTCTTTCTTAATTAATGTTCAAATTCATATTAATATATATATCAATATTCGTAGCCATGTTCCGAAAAGTATTTCATTTTCTCCAATTATATTCGTGAGATCACTGAGCAATCACGGAATCAAATAAAAACACATTGCGAATACTGACACGTTAATTATTTAAAGTATTCTTACCACATTTAAGTCATCTCGCTGAGATAAAATGAATGGTTTGTTAACTTGAAAACGTAATAAAATTACATGGGAAAAAGTTAGATTGTAAACGTAAATCTGCTCATATTTTCACGTAATTATTTCCCAAACAAACTCTTGCTTGAGAATTAAATCGTAAAAGTGTTCTCCAACTTTCCATTCATAAATTATAATCATTCATAGATCTGAACTCTGATTATTTGGTCACATATTTCGAGTACGCACAAGTAACAACTTACGGGCTAAGACAATACCACCCTAAAGCCTACGACATATGGCTCCTAACTACCCATTATCATATTCTTCATATTTAAAATACTCCAATTGAAATCATAACTGCATGAAAAGAAATAAACATCTAACTAACTATTCAAGTAGTTTCCAATCCACACACTCCTCTATCAACGGCTCTATGTGCTCTAGCAATCTGCTCTTTCTCAATATTTCATATGTATACGAGCTACTCAACTTGTATGGATAGAATGAAATTATTACGTATTATATTGTAATGTCACCGCACCACAAAACATTAGATGTATACTAAGTCATGAATCTAGTGAACTGTATATTAAAGTACTCTCTTATACTCAGTACCTGTTATTCACCAAAGTCAGACATAAATATAACAGTCACGATACACAATTCTACCATAATACATGTCTATCTTACCTTAAAATGGTCATCTGCGCGATGATCATACTTTGACATATTTTCTCCAATATGGCACAGAAACTCACCTTCTAATTCTAATACAATGTTATCTCGTCGAATAGCAATTCTTACAGTTCCCGTAGGACATAAACAAACCTCTAAACTTCACTATTCACATTTCAACGCGATTCCAAACTATATTAACATAACGCCGGCTTACATATAGCCGTATGCATATAGCCATTACTCCCAAAACTATATGCTAAACATTCAAGAATTGCCTTTTAAAATACGCAGTTAATAACCTTTATCTTAAAACAGTAGCACGAGTTCAATGCCCTCTTTCTATGAAGAAAGGAATATTTAACTTGACAATATTCATCGTATCGCGCAGGTAATTCGTGACGTAATCTATGTTCAGGTAAGCGATATTAATCGAAATTTCACTAGTAAATTAGACTCATTGCTACTAGGTCTTCACAATCAACACTTCTTTCTGTTATCCAAACTAGTTTCCACAGTATGTATGCAAGTGCGGTTATCTGTATATGTCATAATAGCATTCTAATTCTACACTTCCATCTTATCTTAAAGTCTTAAATATCTCACACTTCACTTTATATTACACACGCGTTCTTAATTAATTCATAAATATCACCAAATATTCAGCACATGCCGAGTTAGATTGAGGGTGCAGATTACAAGAAACTACTCTACTAAAGAAATGTATGGACTTAGCTCGTCAGTTGCTACGTTTGGTCTGGTTGTTGCTCCATCCCTCGGTTGCAGTTAGACCCTCCGATCAGATCTGGATCTCTGGTTGGATTGCATGTTCATGGTCATCAGCTGGTCACATAGCTCGCCGGTCCACTCCTTACCGTCCGGTCTTTTGGCTGGCCGGTGCTCATCCACGTCATCATGTCCACTGGTTGGCCGGTCCAATCATCCACAGCTGGTCCTCTGGCTCGACGGTGCATATCCCCAGCTCAGTCCATCTTGTTAATTTAGCAGACAGTCATCATTTTGAATCTGTAGACAACGAAGAAAATTCCATTTGCGGAGTAATTAGTCATGATATATTCCATATTTCTATTATTTATAGTAATCGTCGAAGCTTTTCTTTGCTTTGTAAAATTTCTCCGTAAATAGTTATTAAGTTTACTGCCACAGTAATAACTATCTTCTCGTATGAAATTATCAATATTGTAAAATGGTGAATTCCTATTCCTTCGATCGTAGAGTGGCTGCTCACTAATCCAAGTCAGTCATATATCACCACAAATTATTTATTTATATAATTTTTCGCCTCTTTTCTTAGCATACACCGGTGAATAATTTAATCGTATGCTATCGCCGATTATAAATAGTTAATATTCTCCTCAGTAGTTAAGAATATTCTTCAAATGTGTAGCTCCGCTCGTATCTGCGTCTTGCTTCTGCGAATGTAATTTTTTTAGTATCTTCTTAAACAATCCTTCCGCTGCTATATTTTTTTAAACAATTCAAAATGAGCCTCTACTGTTCTGCAGTGTCTTCGAAATTAATCCGTTCCGTGACGTACATAGCCTCCTATACGCTGTATTAATGTAAAGTTCATTGCCTTAGTAGATCGCATGGGCCATACCTTCCTACGCCGCCATTTTGTAACTGGTCCACGAGATGCGAACGGGCACAGTGTTAAAATCGGATTCAATGCCCAAATTAAATATTCATGCCACATAGCCTAATGTCTCCACATTTAAATTACTTTGATTTGCAATCATTCTATCCAACTAGGCCCGTGCCTTTATTCTCAAAGATTATTATTAAACACGCATTTACACATTACCCCATATTAATGTAACTACTTCGACAAGTGCACAGATTATTATTAATTTGTCCACTGGCGAACTTCCCGATATTTACAAACAAATCAATGGACTTCATTCCGTCCCACAACAATTCAAATCACTTGGCAACCCTACCTCTGTATTATCTTAACAACGTGCCTTAATATCTACAAAACATCCGATAACGGAGAAACACTTTGGAAGCACTTCTAAAATGAATATTAACATTATCTTTACGTGAAACGTGCTCCGTATCATATCAAACAACTCAAGCACTTGAATGAACAAATCAATCCTACTCTACTCTATTTAATAATCAAAATTATGATGAGTGCTCGATCTAATCATGTATATATTAATTTGTCCCTTTGTCTATCTATCTTTGAATTTATACGAGCCGGAAACGGCTCGTTTCACAATCAGTTTACCATGATAAAATAATATGATTTCCTCCCCCTAACGATAGCAATCTACAAATATTTGAAAAGGTTACTCATCTCGTTTTTGTAGTCTGCTAAGCCGGACGAGAAGCACAGGCCCCGTCCAGTCTTAGCCCTGCATTCCACTGGTATTTATGCCTGCTTGAAGAATTAATCCTTGACCCTTTTCAACTTTACACATTTTGAATGAAAACAAATAAAATAACTGTTGCACTCTGGAATAATTTCCATCCTAAATTCTACTCACAAATTTTACACTCTTGGCCTTGTATCTAGCCCACTTAATGTAGATATACATTCTTCATTCCTTTCCCGGACACTAGGAACATGGGATACCTCGGGATCCCCTTTACAACGGCCCGTGCGCGCACTGGAATTTACCGTCTCACGTTCGTGTAGCTGACCAGGTATCAGTTTAGAATCGACTGTTTACTAGGTGACATAAACACTCGTGACCGTTCTCACGTAACGCACTTCCTAATTTGTTGGTAGAATCTCACACTCCGTAAGTTATGCTTTACTGAGTCCTGTCTATTTGAAACACTTCATACTAGTATACTGCTCAAGACTGTAATATGAGCTACATCGCGTCATGAATCACTGTACTATGTAACAATATAATACTTCGAACCCTACTCCACGAATAAGTACACACACGCACCCCTGGCGTAATCACGACTCGAACAAAATATCAGAAGTTGTCGCGCACCCCAGGCGTGGTATCCGCTCGAATGCTTTGTCAAAAGTAGTTGTCAGTCCTTGTCCACCTCATATTTATACCTATATCCCTTCTCTTCCGAGTTCATCGGAGTTCATCTTAGGACGCGCAGTCCCGATATCTTCATACGACAATTTGCGGTTCGGCCCGTGGCATAAATATGATATCCAATGATGTAATTATGTTCTCAAAGGCTCTATACCAATTCACAACTATTATCGTTCGCTGGTAATGGATATATTTGCGAATTTAGCTGCCGTATCCCGGCCTGGGATTTTGCGCTCTATTGTGGCGTCCTTTGCCTCCAGCCAATCATCGGATAGCATTCATGAATTTCTCAGAATTACACCATGCAATCTCCAGCAATTATTAATTTTTATAAGTTTTATAATGCAGTAAGGCTCCTAAATTCCACCTTATTCTGAATTGATAACTCACTCCCTTCTATCAGTTTAATCCGCGGAGTTAGCCTCGCTAGTGCTTCTTACAATACGAAGTTGTCGCCTTGCTTTGGTCAAGTGAATTTTTCCATTGGTCCACCTAAACCACGGGACCGGGAAGTTTTATATTTTTTTCTTCCAGTGCCAACCCCGCGTTCGACTCCCGCTAGTACATGGAGATACCCTGCCATCATTTCTCAGAAATCTGCACCCAGCTCTTTGCGCTGTTGCCACTACCTATTCTGCCCGGGGCTATGAAAACTTTCCGCAACTTGTCAACAACTCGTGCCTTTCTCTTTCCCCCTTCGTCACAATTTCTGAGAATTCTAATTCTGCCGTTCATTGTGTTTGTTAATCTCAGTGGAGACAATAGTCTGTGCATGTTTCACCATACCATCTCGGCCTGGCCTGCTCTTACTGTATGTACAGTAAGATATTCTTTATTCTGAAAATGAAATATATATTCCTCAATAATTCATCATAATTGCATGACGCTTATCACACCCCCACCTGGGCGCAATATATTTTTTGTTTTTGGAAAATCCAATTATGGGGAGTGGTAAAAAGGGGGTTAATTTTTAAAATGAGTGTATCTATGTCCAAAAAATTTTAAAGTTGATAGATGTAAAAATTGGTATGTAAAATCTCCTTTAAAAAGAAACACGTATTGTTTGTTTTCGGAAAATCAGAATAGGAAGGTTGGAAAAGAGTGAGAAAGTGGTTGAATACCTTTAATGAGGCTACTTATGTTTCAGAACCTGAAGATATTACAGACCTGAAAATTGGTATTTGGGATCTACTTTAAAATGAACAGGTATATTTTCTTTTTTGGAAACTCCAAATAATGGCGGGTGAAAAGGGGGGTGAAATTTTAAGATGAATGTGTCTACATCTTCAAACTTTAAAAGTTTACAGATGTAAAAAATGGTATTTAGAATCTCTTTTACTAATAAAGGAACACGTATTTTGTTGTTTTCTGTAAATCCCAATAAGAGGGGTGTAAATGGATCGAATGCCTTTAATGAGGATACATATATCTCAGAAACTGAAGATATTACAGAACTGAAAATTTTATATGGGACCTCCTTTAAAAATAAAGAAACACGTATGTTTTGTTTTTGGAAATCCAATTAATGGCGGTTAAACAGGAGTGACAAATTGGGGTGAATTTTTTGAAAGACTATATCTACAGACTATCTGAGAAGCGTAAAATGTCACAGACGTAAAAGGTGGGTATTTGGAATCTCCTAGAAATGTAAGAAACATAGGTGATTTGTTTTTGTAAGCTCCACATAAGGGGAACTAAAAAAGGGCTGAAATTTTTAAATGAAAATTTCTACAGTATATCAATAAATCTAACATGTTACAGAAGTGAAAAATGGTATTTTTATCTCAATTAAAAATTAATAAACGTGTATTTTTAGTTTTCGGAAATACCACTTGGGTGGGGGGTGGGGAATGTGAGTGAAAATGGTGTTGAATTATTTTAATTAGGCTACTGATATCTCAAAAAATGAAGACGATACGGACGTGAAATTTGATATTTGGAATCTGCTTTAAAAGTAAAGAAATACGTTTTCTCGGAAAATCCAATGAAGTGGGGGGGGGGGGGTGAAAGAATTAAAAAATTAATTGACTTAATTATATGCGAATACATACATCTAATAAAAACTAAAGTTGTTACAGACGTGAAAATTGGTATTTTGATCTCCTTTGAAAACAAAGAAAAACGCGTTTTGGGGAGAAACCATCTTGCGGGGGGGGGGGAGTGAAAAGTAGTTGAATTCCTTTCATGAGGACACATAAATCAAAAACTGAAGAAGTTAGAGCCGTGATAATCGGTATTTAGAAGATCCTTTACTATAAAAGAAACAAGTATTTTTTGCCGGAAAATTCACTTTGGGGGCGAGGGGGAGTGTGAATGGAAGTGAAAAAGGTGAATTATTTTTATGGGGATACTTATATCTCAAAATGTAAGGTAATAGACGTGAATATTGGTGTTTGTAATCTCCTTTAAACATAAAGAAACACGCCTTCTTTGAATTTTTTGGGAGGGTGGTAAATAAAACGGCGGTGGGGTGTAAAAGGAGGGACCAATTGCTTTTACTGATCATAATGCACTTATAAGGGGCCTCCGATGCTCAGACGGCAGCGCGCAGCCCTCTCACAGCTGGGTTCCGTGGTTCAAATCCCGGTCTCTCCATGTGACATTCGTGCTGGACAAAATGGAGGCGGGACAGTTTTTTCTCCGGATACTCCGGTTTTCCCCGTCATCATTCATTCCAGCAACACTGTCCAATATGTCATTTCATTTGTCATTCTTCGATCATTGCCCCAGAGGATTGCTTCAACAGCCGGCACAATTCCTATTGTCGCCGCTAGATGGGGCTTTATTCATATCATTCCTGACCCTGTCGAATGACTGGAAACAAGCTGTAGATTTTCGATGAACTTATTGTGATCATAAACCGATCATTTTTAATCTTTCCTGGGTTAGTCTTCAAGAGCCATCTTTTCCTTCGCAGAACGTTCTTAGATTACAGTAGATTCTTCTGGCATATACATACAAATTTAAACACATTTGAAATAAACGATAGGAATGAGACTGGCCATCAAATTGTTCACCTCTATAATAAGGTCAATAATGCACGGAAGTATGTCATTGGTATCGCCATAAATCCCGCACACTTGCATACGCGCGACAATGGTGCTGGTTACATTGTCAACAATGACAATGGCTTATTATTATTATTATTATTATTATTATTATTATTATTATTATTATCATAATGGCAATGGCTGGTGCAGGTCTTCCGACAATCTACAGACCTTCGGGCTGCGCAGCGGTCGCTTGGTTGGCTAAGGTCCTTCAGGGCTGTAGTGCCATGGGGTGAGGTTAGTTAGCAGGTCATTCGAACTGATGCAGTATAGGCAACTTGCGCATCTGTGAGGATGGGGACCAACCTAAAGTGAATTATAATATAGCCCAAGGGTATTGCAGTACTGTAAATGCCTTTGATAATTTACATAATTTCGTGCGCCAGGTAATTTCTTTCCTCATTGTCCCTAATTTACCGCTATCGTACCGTTATTAAGGGCGTAAGATTATCTATTTAATGCAAATTTACATTCAGAGTTCTATACGAAACAAATTAAGATATTTTTACATATTCCACTACAGTAATTTTATCCCAATGGATCACAGGGTAATCATTATGCTGCTATCATCTAGGGCTTCAGAGAACTTAGAGAGGTGGCGCTGGAACATCGTTTTTGTGGCACGCTACACAACATATTAACATTCTTTAAGGATTATCATGAAATAAATAATAAATGGGTCGAAAATCTTTAAAGATTATATTCAGAGATAGGTTATTTGGACGGTTCATGAAGTTCCATACAAATAGTTCCGACACATTTCTTTTTCAGTTTCGTGTTAACGGAGAAATCATTGCAGTTGATTTCAAAACTACATATTAAAAATTTTTTGAGTAGCTCAACACCGTCAGTTTTGACATGGGTCAGTTTTTAGAGTGCTTTACGTGGGTGAAAAATTAATCAAACTTGGTGAAGCGTTGTAGTCGTTTGTTCATTTGTTGCTGAATATCCTGCCCAAAATTCAGAGAAATTGATACTTGAACAGTAAAAATGGATCCCGCTCCCCGCTAAATGTTTTTAGGAATGAAGAAACTTGATTCACCAGCCCTGCTTAATTTGTTCCTGTCATCATACAGATGTGAGCAGCTGCTTTTCGTAGTTAACATTTTTATGTCAACAATTACAAATCGTCTTGGTTCAAACTTAAATTCAACTTGCGTGATGTTCAAGTAAACATGCTACGAGTCTAACATAAACAACATGGCTTTCATCGCTTTCTACACTGGAGACTTGACCTCACCGCCATGTAGCTCATCAGCTGTTCTCACGTAGGCTGAGTGGACCTCGAACACCGCGCTGATCTTACGGGGAATCGAACCTGGAGCCTGGAGGTAAGAGTCAGGCTTGCCAACCCTTGGCCAAAGGACTGGCGGTTAAATGATACACCATACGGTTTTGTAGTAACACGTACCATGTTTAAGTGTCCAAGGAGGTTGTATAGATTATTCACACACACAGGCTGCATCATACTACCTTCCAGGGTGCGAAAACGTGGAAGGATGGGGAGTTTCCTCCCACCGACTATTTTATCTCAAAGGTTCTCCCCCTCTCTAAAATTGCCCGGATAGAATCTTTCAGTATAAAATAATGAGGAACATGTAGAACACATATATTACTGAAATTAATATTCTTGCTGTACATATTTTCATTTAAAAAAACATCTACAATAATGCACACAATAATGAAGTAATAAAATGACTCCCAGACCTTGAGCAATAAAAAAACTTAGCGGTGGCAACTCCATACCTGCAGCCTATTGTTTATGTTTCACTCAGACCATCTGAAACCCGGGCAAAAATACGTAGCTTGAGCTTGCACAACTCCTGTACTTACTGGGGAGGATGTGTTTCCGACAGGTAGCCAGTAGGACAATACTCACTTAAGGAGTGTACAAACTGACAAATTTGCTCAGTCAGTATTCAGCCCATTTAGAGGAAGTTTCCAGTAGTAAAACAGTGAACCTGGACAAACCGCTTCTCACTTTCTTAGGAAAAGACAGTCTCTCATAAACGTCTCAGCCGATTTTCTTTCTTTCTCCTTCCCTTCAACGACTTCTCTCTTACTCCGTAGAACATCCCTCCCGCCTGGATTTTAGATGAACTTGTCTGACGTTACTGCTGCCAAACTCGCCATTGGCATCATTCTGCCTGCAAGCTTGTGCATGGTAATGAACAGCCGAGATCGAGAATCTAGAAATGAAGCGCACGGTAAAAAGTAAGAGTTTAATTACGAACTTCTTTAAAATTGGTAATGCTAATATGCAGTCACTACGGTACCAGTCAAGACGCAAGTTCAGTCAGTGACATATCGACGGCTTACTTCTAAAACCTCGTATCTCGCAATGCTTTTTCTACCCATTATTTTCCTTAAGACTGGTCACGCCTCCCAGCCATATATTGATATGCAACCCATCAGAACAATTTTCGTTGTGTTCATTTTCCTATGCTATTGTATATAGGAAATTGAACCTTAAATGCATTATACTGTAGGAGTGCGTAAAGACGTGATGAAAACAACATCCCTACTATAAAGTATGATAAGGTCCATTTTCCTTTACACATCAGCATAGGAAATTGTTCACAATGCATATGTGGCCGGGAGGCGTGGCCTGTCTTAAGGAAAGTAATGCGTAGGAAGTGCATCGGGACATACGAGGTTTTAGAAGTAAGCCGACGATATGAAGATGATATGCGATAAAAATCCAATAGAAAACATGCATGTGATGAAGAGTTACATAAGGTGACTGCGGAATGTCCTTTACCCAGCGAGCACAATGTCGAATGCAGCAACGAAGATAATCCAGGATCATCAATGCTGGTGGCAACCGAGAAGTTTTCGACGTCTTTGCAGAAAATTAGAGCCTGATTGCTGTTTACCACCAAAGAAAAATACTGTAAAATAATGATATGTAGTGTGTGTGTGTGTGTGTGTGTGTGTGTGTGTGTTCAAAATTCGTCGAAAGATGATGTAATGAGGAAAAATAAAAAAGAAGAATCTGGACGCTGTTTATAAATACGAAAATAGCGTAATTCATTCTCACTGTGTGCACCAGGATGTAATGTGTAAGAAACACGTCTTAGAAGCGGATTCAGAGAGTGATCGTGAATTGTTCATGGAAAGTCGAAAAGAAAAGTTAGATACAACTGTTAATGTGTTAAGGTCAGTTCATGTAGCAGCGAAAAGAGAGTTGAGTTTCCGTGATCATCCGGAGCTTACAAATCTACAGATCGCAAATGGCTTAGACATGGGGACACATCTTAATACAGGCAAGACTGCGGCGGAACAATTACGTTCAAAAATAGTGAATTTTATCAAAGTGACTGTTTTTCCATTTCCGTGGACGAGTCTACGGATAGGTTTTCTGAAAAACATATGATTTTGCATATTACGTACGTTGACAAACAGAATGACGCTTGCTGCTGTTTCTATAAGGTAGTACCTGTTCAAAATGCTGATGCTAAGTCGCCGGAAGATAGAATTACTCAAGCCTTTTAAGAAGATGATATAGATGTAGAAATGCTCAGAGATAAACTTGTGGGGTTTGGTTCTGACGGAGCTGCAGAGTTTACCGGCCGAAATGAAGGTGTTGCTGCTAGAATCAGGAGCAGCACACTCCGCACCGTGCATTGTATGGCTCATAAAGTGGACCTTGTTTCAGAACAATTTGTGAATGCTGTTCATAATTTTGAATGCGTACGAGACGACCTTTATAAACTTTTCAGCAGACCTTCTACAGCTGCTGAAGTGAGACATATTGCGACAGTCACAGGTCTTTCGGGGTTCTTGAAAGTCAAAAAAATCTTCCATGTTCATTGGATTTCAAGTGAGAAGGACTGTTTATTGGCAGTTACCAAAGATTTACCTTGCATCATGGAGTACCTAACCTGTGCATTTGAAAACTGTGAAGTATTGAGTAAAGGTCGTTGTACATTTGCAGGGCTGTACAGAAAATTGTCGCAGAGAAGAAATATTCTATTGTTGGTTCTTCTGTTAGATGTATCGTGTGTACTTTCCCTCCTAAATACAACAATGCAAAAGAAATGGTATTCTTATGGCGAAATCGAAAACAAGCTTAATTCTACAATACAGACTCTTAAAGAAATGCGCGTGAAAGACGATGTTTATTTGACATTTTCGGAGGAAAATTGTTTAACGTATTGCAAATGCGATTCTGAGGAGGATAAAAAGAGAGAGTTTGTCAGAGTGAGAGGACAAATAATCCAGGGTTTAGTATACGAAGTAGATTTCCTTCAAGTGAAGTACTGAAGTGCTTTTCAGCGTTTGAAAAAAGAAGCAAGTAGTTATATGAGTGGTTTATATGGCAATTCTGATGTATAGAAAGCAGCTGAGTTGTTTGGCTTGGATGGTGATACTGTGGTATCGCTATGGAGGGGGTATAAGATAGGCTCTAAAATCATAAATGACCTGGTTCTTTTGAAAGGATTAATACGAAAAACTCGTTCATTTCCCATGTCAACCGTCGCTTGTGAACGAGGTTTCAGCGTTGCTCACACCATCAAAACAACCGAAAGAAATCGCTTGTTGGTAAAAACTTTGCAGGCTATGTTGACTATTTAACTCAGTGCACCCTCTATGAGATTGTGGGATGCAGTTATCGTCGCTGATAAATGGTCACCTCTGGAGATCACTTGGCAGATCAACGCTACTCATTGAAGAACAGCAGCGAGGAGAATTACAACCTCAGAATTTTTCTTTGAAGTGAGTTTCGTTTTATTTTATTTCTTATCCTGTAATAATTTCCTTTTCTTTAAAGTGGATCTGCATTTTCATTTTAAAAAAATTAAATTACTTAATATTTTCGTTGATGACTCCGTGACGCAGTTGGCAGAACGTCGGCATACCACCATGGTGGTTGAAACACTGATCACACCATACGAGATTAGTGCTGGAGAAAGCGGAGCTGGAACAAGTTTATTCCGGTTTCTCCTGTCATCTCTTATCCCGGCAAAAGTTTCCACAATCTCTTCATTTTTCAGTCATTAATAATTGTCCAGGGGAGTGCAATAGGCCTCACCAGCTGGTACATTTACTTCCATCAGCGTCAGTTACGCGCTTCAATCATTCACTTCTTTTATATTTTCACTTAGGATTTTCCAAATTAGTGCTCTGGTAGTTAGCAGGACTTTTTCATAAAAGTCTTCTGAGGGCATATTTCGTATTTTGGGGATGGGGTTCAAAGATACGATAAATGTATGGACTATACAATATTTAGTACACTCTGTATTCATACATTTTACCTTTTAATTAGCTCATTCAGTTAAATTAGGTTTCCCTTTGTCACTATAGGATTCTATGGTCACAATGTGTACAATGGTCCAGAATTTGTTGCACATAAATTATTCCTCAACATTGCAACTCATAAGGTCTGCCACCAGTCGTACTCTAGGGAGAGAGACAGACTTCCGAAATTCACATTGACTTTTTCCGTCGAATACGCGTGGAGTTTCGGCAAAATTGAGCCTAGTTAGAAGTGCCTACTTCTTACTAGTATTTTATTCAACTGTGTATAACGGACGGAAATAAATATAATTGCCTGCAAGGAACAACTTTCCAATAATTTTCATTCATGTTATAACAAAAGAATTCAAATAAAAGTATTTGAATTTTAAATTTTCCTGGGGGAGGGGGTAATTTACTTACAGGGAATTAAATATCCCCTACCCCGGGTATTGCCTGAAAATTCTAGTGTACACGTTGTGAGCAAAATTGTATTAAATTGCATAGCTCTAAACGTTACACTAGAAACGCGATGGCGAAGTCACGAAACATCTATTCTCATATGAAGACTGAGTTAGGGAACTTTTACTGTAATGGTAGACCCGCTTGCATACCATCAGTCACAATCAGGTAGGGGAGTTTTCATTATAATGGTAGACACACTCCACCTGCCTTTTTACATCCTCAGAAAGACTGCCTTAGTGGTTTTCCCAAATGAAATTAACATACATTACAAAGACGTCAGTAGGAATGGTGCGATTAAAAGCAATGCTTTCATATGAAATACTCGATCAAATGAAACTTCCCACATTTTCTCACTTTTAACGAACAGGACTATATTGCCGATCTAACAGTCCAAAGTTCCAGAGCTGTAATGACCAAGTCGCAGACAGCATGATTCGTCAACACGCTTCATCTTTTTTCGGCGGGGGGAGGGTCGAATAGTGGAGAGTATCAGGGCAAAAACTGTGCCTAATCTGGTTCTTAGGAGAACCCGATGAGTCTGAAAATATCAATTCACTACACAGGCGGCAGAAAACTCTATCTGACTTGCAGGCAAATTTTTCCTCCAAGCCAGAGGAGAAACACACTCTTCACTGATAATTTGGAATAAAATTTTACAGAATTTAATTGAATTTTAACAGAATTTTAATAGAATATAATAAAAGTGATGAGGAAGAAGCTTTTCTTAAGAAACGGCTATTTTCAGGGTTGAATTTGGAGTTATTTAGTGAACTGTGGTGCTGTAATTTGGAATAGGCCTAAATTGTTATTCTAGACCAGGGCATACTACTACTACTACTAAGTTAGCCTCTGCCTGAAGTATGCACAATGCTCATTCAAAACAGTGCGTCAGAGTAGGGATCGAATAACTGGAATACTATGAAGAACCAGTGTGTTACGTACAAGCTGTATCAGAAACTGTATGATCCAGAGAAATGGCATGCTAAAGAAGAAAGTTTTCTAACTTCCTGGCTATTTCCCTCCAATATTCAGTCAGGCTATTATACTCAGTACGCAGCAGTAATCCCATCTAGGCCTATCGGAGTTGAAAAGCAGCATAAGAGACATATAACATCACAACAAACAATGGTCAATGTAATGTTATTGTTGATCAATGTTATGAGCTTTCGACATTGTAGGCCTTTACATTTAGTTTCCTTCCGACTCTGAAATACCAATCATCATAGTCGTTACGGTAAAACTGAAGAAAACATAGCTTGAATTGCAGCGACTTACTTCCCGACTTTGCATACCATTTTTTTTAAGATAGGACCAATAATAACATAAATATTTGAAAAGTAAATGTTAAGCCTTCCCGTAAACTACCATTTCTATCAGCGTGAATAAAATTATTTATGGCTTAGATTGTAGCAAATTCTCCGACTTCGCATACCGATTTCCATTAAATTCTCTGTAGCCGTTTTCTAGCTATGCGTGCACAGACAGACAGACATTACGGAAAAGTAAAAAGTGCATTTTCTTGTTGCTGTGGACATGATCGATGCAGAAATACCATTCTTTTCAACTTCTGAGCAATGTACAGACAAAACTCTTATTATTTTATATATATAGATAGGAATTAAAATCCTGTGATAGTGATACGAGTGCCTATAATATTAGTACACTGTGAAAATTTTGTAGTTATTACCATTAAGCTCACTCGTGTTTTTATCTCTTCTATAATATGTTAATATTTATAATTTCTTAAATTGCTCTTTGTTCCTTCAACGACCCGGACGTAATTCACGGTATCAACACTGTCGGGGATCAAATCCAAATATTTCCTGCTCATTGGATGGATTTGCCAATCAACTCTTCTAGGACCTCATTGGCTGTAACTAGGCTCTTTTTGGAGACATTGGATTTTAAAGTAATGTCACCGTCACCACTGACTGTCAATTCAGCATCAACATTTTAATATACATCTGACGTGTGTCGAGCGAACCTGAAATCGTTTAAAGTCTGCAGCTGAAAAAGTGAGTGTTCAGTTTGGACTCCCGATTAGAATCTGATCGAAACACTTCGACGGTTGATAACCAGTTCTTAAGAAAAGCTGTCTGCTAAACCCATTCCTATGTGCCTCAAGGTACTAAGTGTAATCAAAGTATTCAAGCTGGTATTCAGATTTCATGCACAGCGTGAAACGGAAATTTAATCAATGTATGACTTATTATGTTTATCCTTCCAGTAAGACAAATGATGTAATTTCGAATAACTGAATCTATCCCATTAACAACCCAACATTACTGAATTTAATAACATGCACTGCGGGTGTGTATAGTCTAAGAGGGCACTGGCGCAGAACGGAGTCACCGAGAGCTCGTTAGCTGACTCATCAGAATAGCCTTATTCAGGAATTTAATTAACAGTCGTTGTTATAAAGTTCCACTTCATAATACAGATCTAGGATCGTATTTCTTCATTGAGTTAAACTACGAAGTTGAAATAAAACATATCTAACGCGAAATTCTGGGACCTAAGTTTTCATTTTCATTACAGACAGAACTGAATATTGATTTAATTTAGAGAGGACCATACTTTCACTTTTGAAAATATCTGAACAAAAGTTATACCAGGTGGCTCCAGAACGCCGAACTTTCTACTTATAAATGCCCCGCATGCACAAGTAAAGTGGGATGTCTACCAACTGATTCTGACACGGGCACTACTGCCAGCGGGCAGGTTACGTCAGAATATAAAGAGATATGAACCGGACTATCGCTCACAGCATGTTACTCAGCGCTGCCGGTCTATCGCACCCCTTGCATTAGTAAACCTCGTTACCCAGCGCATAGTTCTAGGCTGGTGTATGGTACAGCCGCACTATATTTAGTGTCTGCATATCGGCAATGGCTAGTGTGTTCAGTAGCGACGAATACGCAGACATAATTTTAATCCGGACAACCTGGTCGTACTGGAGCCGAAGCTCCAAACTGACGTACATATGCTTTCTACACACGTATTTCGCCGATCAGTATAAGTTTTCTTTTTTTTTTTTTTTTTTTTTTTTTTGTTGTTTCATACAAGCAAATCTTTTATCGACTGGAATGTCTACGCTTGTATAAATTAATAAGTTGTTAAATTATATCTTCTCCATCCTTGGTGTATTTACAAACAGTAACGGCGATTAGGGGGAGGGGAGAGGAGAGACAGTCGCCGCTCCCCCCACTTTCTTGAATAAACATTACACTTTTATTTCACTTTAGCCAGCTGGAACTAGGGATTATTTAAAAATGCTATTTGTAAAAGCCTTGTTGTCTTATCTGCTAATTCCTTCCTTTATTTTATTTAATTATTAACATGATTATTGGTGGAAATACGCACAAAATGCCGTTCGTCGCGGATAACCTATTTGTATAGCGCTACGGCACCGACGCAGATAGGATGATGGGATAGGAAAGGGATAGGCGTGGGAAGGAAGCGGCCGTGGCCTTCATTAAGGTACAGAACCAGCATTTGGTATGAAAATGGGAAACCAAGGAAAACCATCTTCAGGGCTGCCGACAGTGGGATTCGAAACCAATATCTCCCGGGTGCAAGCTCACAGCCACACGCCGATAACCTCACGGCCAGCTCGCCCGGTACACTTAAATAGATGTAGGGCATGATTATGCTGGATACACTAGCCATTGCCGATAAGCAGACAGCAAATATAGTGCGGCTGTACCATACACCAGCCTAGAACTATGCGGTGGAAAACGAGGTTTACTAATGCAAGGGGTGCATTAGACCGGTAACGCTGAGTAACATGCTGCGAGCGACAGTCCGGTTCATATCTCTTCATATTCTGACGTAACCTACCCGCTGACAGTAGTGCCCCTGTGAAAATCAGTTGGGGGATACCCCATTCATCATTTTTGCATGTGGGATAATTATAATAGAAAGTACGGCGTTCGGGAGCCACCTGGTATAAATAAACTTGTAGGGGTTCCTCAATCTCTGCAGTAATTTCCTGTCCGATTATCTTATCAACTTCAAGTAAACTCCAAAACATTCAAGAGTATTCGTGAATCACCGAGGGACCGAAATAGGGCTATTGCCTGTAGTCATCACCGAGCTATCTTATTCTTCTCCTTCTTCTTTCCTGGCCGTATGTGTGACCGAAATGGAGACTTCCAAGTATTATTCAGGGTCGGCTCTTCTGACCTCTAGAGAGTACTCCTTGCGCTTGGATGTCTCCACCACTGGAATGCCATTTCTATTCAAGTCCTTTTCGGTTGTACGTAATCAGGTTGCTCTCGAAAGGCCGCACCATCTCACTGAATCCTCGATTGCAAGAGCTCCCTTAACGGGATTGTCTTCATCTCGGCGCTTTACATGTCCGTACTGTCCCCGTAACTTGGTCTGCCGGTGTACAAGAGACACCTCAGGGGTGCTCAGTTCGACAGGATTGTTGGCTTAATAAATACAAGTAGCAGAATTTGGCATGAAGTTCAGAAATAAGAATGTTTATATATGTAAAAACCTATAACACTTTTATTCAAATAAAATAAAACAAAATGTTTTCCATCCTGCTGTATATGATGATGAAAAAAGGTCGCTACGTTACTCCATTTACTGCAGAATATTGATGTGACAAAAAGATACTAACAAATGGAGTGGTACACGTGACTTAGTTTTCCCTACAATTCTAACAGTGTTGAATACAACGTATTTTCTTTTTGATAAACATTAATTTAATAATTTGAAATTTATTCATTTGAGAAATGAGCTTGTTTCCACTAATTCCTTGAACAATCTGAAAAAAATGCATTGAATTTTAATGAAGTGTGTAAGGCAAAATGTTCAAGATAAACAAGTTTACTTCCTTTAACAAAATACAGTGAGGTTATGCTCATCGAAAATTTTATTAACATCTAATGAAACTTGAATAAACTTTGTTTTCTAATAAAGTTAGTTCGAGACGTCGAGTATAATTGTTCAACGTCCTTCCCACTTATCTCCTCGTGAGAATTAACAACTAAATTTACTATCGCATGGTTATCATGAGAACTGAAGTTAGTATAATGACTCCTCGAAAAAATCATTAAATAGAAAAAATATACGTCATCAACGTGGAAATCCTGTCCACAGCTATGACTAAAATATCACTAAAGTGTCACAGATTATCACATCACAAGTACACAAGAAATGTCTTAGCACTAGAAATCTTACCAAATCTACCACTAACTACTGGGAAATTCCAAAGAACTATTTACAGTATCTACACGTCACATTCGGGTATTAATCAATATCACGACTTTCCAATAAGTTCGTTTAGAAGTATCGTTGAAAATGTAAATTCTCCACGTGGGTACGAATCATGGTGATGAAAAGTGAGCTCGCCTGGTATCGAACTATAATATAATTATTAAGATATTAAATTGAGGATCTATTTCCCAGACTTAAGGTCCTCTACCCATACTTGAACCTTCGAATTACTGACTTTCATGAGTTATCAGAATAAGCTTATTCCAAAATACTAAGCCTGAATTATTGAGCACATCGATTAACATGGACCTATTCTTATTATCATCGGAAGACGTTACTATAGTAACTACACCTCTTATAATCTCGAAGATTCATTATCTCCCGTCTGCCAAGATCAACATCGTGTATAAAATTGTTGCCACATTAACACGTGACAATTTAATATCATAAAGACTAATATCACATGTACTAAATTCACATAAATTCCACATACCGTAACAACATTATAATAACGACTACTATTCCTCATAACTGCATATCACACAATGTCTTGTCAGAAAAATTATAAGACCCTGTTATCGTCCCATAACAAGTCTTATTCCCATTAACTCTGTCTCGATGACTAAATAATCCATTAATAATCATATATCACGGCACATGTACTCTTACTAAATCCATAATCTCGATTCGGAATTAATATCCTGAAGACATGCTATCATTACCACGAGGTATGAGTATAAGTTCATTTATCAAGAAAATGTAAAAAAATATTGGGAAAATATTACCTTGATACATTCATTTTACACAGATTAACTCACTATAATAATGAAATTCGTACAATAAGAAAGGATGGTTCTGATAACACATGGATAACTTCAACTGATCTGTCATTTCCGAACTCAACAACACGTGGTCGGGAATCAAACAAGTACACGGATTAAGTTTCAAGTACTATCTTAAATATAAGGAAATAACCAATAAATCGTGAAAATGAAATCAACTACTGATAATGAGATTATCTCAAAGAGAGAATAGTAGTAGAAACGAAGAGCAACAGAGAACAGATATAAAAAAGACGTTGTCGACTTAACTTGTACTGAAGTCTTTCATGACGAACTCCTGGGGTCCTCAATCACACATTCTAGGGCGGAAATGCTTGCATTTCTCCGTTGTCGACGCCGGTCTATGGACTTAGAAGCTCATGACGGAATGTGTGGAGTCTCTGGCACGAATTTCCTTCTTCTGGCGATGCACTATGTAGAGGCCCTCTTCCAGCTTACAGTCTCTGATGTTTGCTGAAACTTGTGCCAAACGAATTAAGAAAAATTCTGAGCACAATACTGCAAACTATTGAAAAGACACGTACTTTATGAGCTAACTGAAATTTTCGACGTCGGTTGGTTAGCCCTAATTAGAGTCCTAGACTGTCGCGATCTGATGCAAAAGTTGAACACAGGAAATGAGTCCAATATCCCTGTCGATGACTGTTTTCCCTCTGACGTTCTGGCGAAGCGAACGAAGTAACAGGAGTGAGTGAATTACCGGTATGTGAGTAAGTGAGAGCTCGTGTACGTATAACTCGCTTTAAGTACTGTAGATGTGCACTCGTTGTAGGAAGTAGAGTCAATTCATGTACTGAATTCTTATTGGTTTCATTAAATAAATTCACCTTAATTTCTGCTGAAATATCATTCAAATTAAGTTAAAAATTCAGTTACTTATTATTACAAGTCACACGTGATATCATTAGCACTGTCCAACCAAATATAATTTTGTACATCTTCTCAATTATTCATATCACGCCATCGAAAATATTGTAAATATTCCCTTTGCTATACTAGCTTGCTTGATGATGCTTGTTGTTAAGGGGCCTAACATCGAAGGTCATCGGCCCTCCTTTGCTATAAATCCAGTGTAGCTGCAAACGAACATAAGTTATTCTAACTATTTTCATCTTTCGTATACTTTTATTTTTATTTTTTACTTCCCCTAGTCAGTCAAGCTCCCCGTTCAGGTTAGAAACCAGTCACCACTTGATTCAAGGACACACGCGCCACGCCGACAAAGATAGCCCGGTGACACACTGGCCCATATTCACTAAATCGGGACCTGCATACGGTCACAGTACCAGCGCAACTGCAGCTCCTATAATTTCTTTCTGATCACGATTCCTTTGCCTTGTACAATACGATTCCTTTGCCCTGTACAATACTCGTAGGCGTGAGGGAGTGCAGGTCTAACAACAGTCTTGAATATATTGCCTTTGAGCTTTATAAGCATCTGCCTGTCACGTAAGACGCCAGTCAGCAAACACCATGTGATCCATCCAATGCTGAAGCGATGTATCACGTCGTCATCAATCGTCGTATGGGTGGCAATAACTGATCCCATGTGGGTGAATCTATTCGTCATTGCCAATGGTTCACTCGCTAAAAATAATATGTATTGCGTGGATCTTGAATTTCCGGCTTGGCAAAATTACAGAACATATACTCCGTCTTCTTATGGCTTATTCTGACTTCATTTGTCTCGAACGCTTTTCTCCAATGTTCTAAGACTGCCACGACAACTTCACGTGTTTCACCAACTAGGTCGATGTCGTGTGCGTATAGAAGGGTCCAGTTGTCTCATCAGTCCTTCTGTGAGAGAGTTAATAACTATGTTGAATAAGATAGGGCTCAAAGATGAACCTTGATGAACACCAGCTTCAACAGCGAAACTCCCAGAGGTAATAGAACTAGACTTCACCTTTGTGGAGTGACGAACGTGCAAGTCCTGCATCAGCCCCACATACTCCTCCAGAACATTTTGGTGTCGTAGTGCAGTCCAAACGATTTCCCTAGAAACGTAGTCAATAGCTTGCTCTAAATCAATGAAAACCATGTGGAGATCCTTGTGAAGTGCACAATGTTTCTCCATCAATATTGAATCGCATCACAAGTTCAGACTCGAGTTGTGAAGCCGCACTGGTTCTTATGTATGCTTATCATTTTCTGGATGCGATTCGCATTGACACGTTCTGAAATTTTTATTGTGCGTCGGGTGATTTTAATGCCTTTATAGATCCCGCATTCCCTAACGTCTCCCTTCTGCTTGGAGATAGGCACAAGTTAGCTCTGGCGAAATTTCTCCTGCATGGGTGCGTCAGGGAGGATCTTATTATACATCACAGTAAATCAACCAAATCCTTCAGGACCCGTAACCTTCCACAGCTCAGATGAAATGTCATGAGGTCTTACTGATTTTCCATTCGTCATTTTTGACACAGCTGTCTTTACTTCGGCCGGGGTGAACATAAGCACAGAGCCCTGCACAAGGCATTAAGGAACCGCCACGTACCTGGGGAATTTTTTGTTTAGCAATTCAATGAAGTATTCCTGCCAACGGTTTTTGATCTTGGTTTCTTTTTTTAAGAAGGTATACCCTCAAACTGAATTAAAATGAAATGAATTTATAGATTACAATTTACCACTGAGCTAATGAGTTCCTTTATCTGCCACGGATCTTGAAAGATAATAAGGAAATAAGAAGAAACTAAAATATTAAATAGATTCTAATGCAAGAACATATCGTCGGCTTACTTCTAAAACCTCGTATGTCCCGATGCACTTCCTACGCATTACTTTCCTTAAGGCTGGCCACGCCTCCCGGCCACATATGGAGTTGCAATCCATCAGAACAATTTTCACTGTGAACAATTTCCTATGCTGATGTGTAAAGGAAAATTGACCTTACCATACTGTATAGTAGGGATGTTGTTTTCATCACGTTTTTATGCACTCCTACAGTATAATGCATTTAAGGTTCAATATCCTTTACACATTTGCACAGGAAAATGAACGCAACGAAAATTGTTCAGATGGGCTCCATATCAATATGTGGCTGGGCGGCGTGACCAGTCTTAAGGAAAATAATGGGTAGAAAACGCATTACGAGATAGGGGGTTTAGAAGTAAGCCGTCGATATTTTGTGATTAATGTAGAAATATGAAAAACTAAGTTAAATATATACTACATGGCTTATCCGTCTAGTTATTTTAAATGCTTACAAAAGAAAGGGATCAATTTACAAAGGAAAGAAAGTGCTATAATTTAAAAAATATAAAATTCAAATAAAATGATTTATGGAAAATTATATGATATAGTGAACACAGTACGTAAGGAAATTCTTCATTAATTGATGCCTTTTGTTGCATTCATCCATTAAGCAGACCAATAAGTATTATGTAGAAACGTGGCATTGACAAAATTAAAATTCGCAATTCGGTAAAACACGCGAAAAATACAGGTATCCGACATACCACTAGACGGACTAAACGTGAATTTCACGGGAGACAGGTATTTTGTCTAATCCACTTAGCAGATCACTGGAGGATGGCTTGTCAATGACCCACAAAATACATCTTAGTTTGTCTTTCGTTCCGTCAGCACTAAGGAAGATAATACACATTTGTATACCATTAAATCCAGGGTGCCTAGTGTCGATTATATTTCTTTAACTATTATACATAATACTTTGGGCGCTGTTCTCCATATTTTCACCTATATTTTCAATTATTTTATGACGAATAGAACGTTAACAACCAATTGGAAGTATCTTAAGCTAAAGTAATCCCACGTTTGAAACTTCTGTCCAATAACTCTCTTATTTTCTCCTTGCTTTTCACAAAGCACTTTAACGGTTGGTGCATCTTCAAATATTGTATTACCAGCATACTCACTCTATTATGGACCCACTGCCGTCTGGCTTCAAGAAGGGTCATGGCACGGTCTCTGCCTACTCAAACTGACCGAGGACATCTGGAAATCAATGCATCACATCGTCATCAATCTTCGTATCGGTGGTAATAACTGAGCCCAGGTGGTTGAATTTATTCGTCATTGCCAATGGTTGACCCGCTAAATATATATATATTGCGTGAACCTTGCACTTCCGGCTTGGCAAAGTTACAGAACATATACTCCATCTTCATACGCCTTATTCCGAGTCCATTTGTCTGCAAAGATTTTCTCCAATGTTCTAAGGCTGCCACGACATTTCACGTGTTTCACCAAGTAGGTCAATGTTGTCTGCGTATAGAAGGTGATAATGCGTTCTCTCCTTGACTTAGAAGTGCATTTGATACGACAAATATAAAATACTTTTTTGAAAAATCTTCAATCATTTTATGGTATTGAAGATTTTAAAAGTTTTCAGTGCATGTCATAGAGATGGTAAGCAAAGTATTATAGCTCATGCACGGTATTAATTCGGAATGGCTGCTCAGAAGATCAGGAGCACCACAGAGTTCTGTTCATGGGACTCTTCTCCCTATATATTGATTATACCTTCCCTACAATATGATATAAGAGATGTCAACTTTATGCAAATTACCACAATATTTGCTGCTATGTTAACATCAAACCCAATACGATATATAAACACCGACCTACAACAAGTAAGTGTGTACGCCAGTGGCAATTTTCCCTTACTAGGCCCTAAACAATTCTAAGAATTACAATCGATCCTCAAAGAATATTAAATGCTCTATATACAAAACAAATAATTCTGTGACAGTTTGAAATGCCGTTCAGCAAAGTAGTGAAGAACCTAAGTGTGACTCTCATGACTGGTCTGAACACGTAAGAAATACATGTAGAAATATATACCTGACGCTACACCCTCTGAAACGTCTTTAAGACAAGAAGTAATGACAACATTTCCCCAAACGTTGATTGCAGTAATACTTGTCTTGTTTATTGCCATACTTGCCTTCCCTTTACGTTATCGTGTAATGCCTTCATTTTAATGCACCGCCTTATGTTTTCATATGATACTTTATTTACTCTTCATCACGGTGTATATTTTCCTCTTTCTATGAAGTATTGTATTTCGGATTTATTCTGTTTCTTGAGATTTGTTTAATTTCCTTCTTTAGTGTATATTCTCCAGATATGTTATTTTTAGTATTTATTTCTGTTCCATAATCACATATTTATACTTACCTTAACTTATTAGCTCGTAACTTACATGTATAATTTGTAAGTGATGAGACGGAGCTTTAACTTCACTTCTTGATGTGAAGCGTGAAAAAAAGCACCGAAATTGCAACTATAACTCTGTCTTCGATTTGCTTTTAATTTGATGCTCATGTAACTCCTACCTACGAAGCTCGTCCCTGGATGAAATCAGACAGGCACGGCAGGTTTCATATACTTATGTCGATATATCAAAATCTGAATGGACACATGAATATATCCCCTGAAAACTTTAATTTGTGGTTCTTATTCCGTAGGAGTAACACTAGAACGGCACTTTCCGCAAACTATTCTGCTATGTTCAATAGATCTCCCTTCTAACAGAGAGTGCACTTCCAGCTACCAACTGGAGTTCTAAGACACTCCCATAATTTAGGAGTGAAAGTAGAGATTATCTCTAGCAGTATAATGAGAGTTCAATAATTTATCTGTAGAGAAACTGAAGCTCGATTTATATTTACTATTTAGCGAGTATTGAGTGATGATAATAAAAGGGCATAAACATTAAAGTAATCAAGTTCAGTCGAATTCTAAACCTAATTCAAGCCTATATGGTGAAGGGAATTCTCGAGTAATATTTGCATTTAAACACATTGCGCCACAGTGTCCCAACTGGTCGGCTGAAGGCTTCATCAGAATAACATTGTGTTACGTTCCCTTGATTATGCGGTCTCTAAACAAAAGTATTACGGAAGATTTCACATTCTGACCAATTCATATACAAGCAAGTGCGGGTAGGTGCAATTAAATGAAAGTGATATCATGAAAACATAATTCCATGTTACATTACTTTCCCGGTCTGAAACCCTATTGTTTCACAATTATCCCTTTGTCAATGTCATCAGCTATTCAATTCAAGAATCTTGAAAGCTTGAACAGTAGTGAGACTCGTTGATAACTTACAGGGTCTTGAGATTCGTTGCCAGGTTTTAGTAAGGTTGCCACTTTAGTCTTCCTCCATACCTTGTGTAACCTCAGGCCACTGCTGGATCCTTGGCTTAAAATGTTTAATCTGCTCCGTTCTCATGTAATCAGTACCAGGCGTCGATTTACTGAAGTTCGTGATATGCATGCAAAGGTAGGTTTTGTGATACAGATATGTAGACTAGTAATATTGCCATTTTACTGTGAAAATAAAGTGCTTATAAGTGCCATGATGTAAATATTATAACTACTTTATTTAATATCGTGTATGTCCATAATATTTAGCTTTAACTTCACATATACTCGTATATACCGAGCCCGATACCTGCAGTCGCTTAAGTGCGGCCAGTATCCAGTATTCGGGAGATAGTGGGTTCGAACTCCACTGTCGGCAGCCCTGAAGATGGTTTTCCATGGTTTCCCATTTTCACACCAGGCAAATTCTGGCGCTGTACATTAATTAAGGCCACGGCCGCTTCCTTCCCAGTCCTATCCCCTTCCTGTCCCATTGTCGCCATAAGACCTAGCTGTGTCGGTGCGACGTAAAGCCAATAGCAAGAACACAACAAAAAACTTCATATATGTAGAAGTTATGTAATATCACTGTTTATCGCTACATTTGATTTAACGTGTATGTCATAATGTATTGTGTTCGATATATACTGTATATATTAAGTAATGTCATCGTATATTGCCATACTTGTGTTGCCCGTGCGTTATTTTATATTGAGTTCTATTTATGCACCAGCTTATCGATGGCCTAGAATGAATACCTCGTATCTCACAAAGTTCTTCCTATCTATTATTTCACTTAAGACTGGTCACGCCTTCCAGCCACATCTGGGTATGCAGTCCATCAGAACAATGTTCGTTGGGTTTATTTTCCTATGCTTACTAGTAAAGGAAAAAGAACCTTATAAAACTTATACTCTAGGAGTTAGCAAATATGTCACATTAACATGCTTTCCTATAGTACGGTAAGGTAAGGTTCATTTTCCTTCACACACCCGCATAGGAAAAGAACACAACGTACATTGTTCTGATGGACTGCATATCCATATGTGGCTGGGAGGCGTGGCGAGTCTTAAGGGAAAAATTGGATAGGAAGAACTTTGTGAGATACGAGGTATTCATTCTAGGCCGTCGTTATGTAGTAATTTGGTCCGTTACTTTTCTTTGAACGGGCGAGTTGTTTGTTTCTTGAGCTTTCGTTTCTTTATTTCTTTCTTTCCTTCTTTCTTTATTATATGTTCTACAGATCGGTTATAATTTTTTTGTTTCATAATCATGTATTTATGTTTAGTTCATTATTCCCTAATTTACGTACCGTATATAATTGCAAGCGAGGACAACGAGATCTAACGCTACCGCTGCTAGGGGTACAAATTAAAAATATCAGTGATTTTCAGTTTTCTGTTCTATCTGTTTGTGTGTTCTACTATCACGGGACAAAGGTTGATGTTTTTCAACCATCCTTCAGCGTTAAAGACTGCTCATTCAGGTGCAGACTTTGAGGTATATATGATTTCAAAATCTCTCAATGGACGGGGATCAACATAAAATCCAAGACAGTCACTTAATGTCTTCTCATATCCTAGTGGTTTTCTGTAGAAAAAGGTTCTTGTCTTGTACACGTTTCGTTTACTCTTAAAAAATAGAAGCAATTATTATTTCATATGAGTCTTGTGTTCTTCGGTGAATGATTTATCCCCCTTGAAGCTTGGTGCTGGTACGTAACATCCTACAACTTCTCACATGCTTCAAGGTAGTCACATAAAAACATGTTCATCGCCATTTTTCCTTTATGCGTTAAAACCAGTACGCTGAATTCCTTCTTACGGTCATACGTTGGCTGTTTGATGAACAACAAGAAACGATCAGTAAAATTAATTATGAGGTGATTGAAAAGTAGTTCCTTAATTCTTGACACTCCCAACAAAGTTTATATTTTATTATCTACTCGAAATATTGACCATCAGTGACATTGCACATCTGAAGAAAAGATTATATCACAGACCAAAGAGATTCATTTAATACTGCAGTGCATGCTGAGATGAAATGTAATGGCGTATGGCTCTTAGTGCCGGGAGTGTCCGAGGACAAATTCGGCTCGCCAGATGCAGGTCTTTTTATTTGACTTCCGAAGCCGAACTGCGCGTCGTGATGAGAATAAAATGATGATGAAGACGACACATACACCCAGCCCCCTTGCCAGCGAAATTAACCAGTTAAGGTTAAAATTCCCGACCCTGCCGGGAATCGAACCCGGGACCCCTGTGATCAAACGCAAGCCCATGGAGCTGGACCATGTTGAGGTGATACTAACCAACGAACAACAATTTTATTTATTTTAAGAACATAAATCTCCCTTTCATATCTTCTTCTCGTCCGTCATAAGAAAGTTTCCAACCGAAAGGATAAATCGCATAACATTTACGAAACAAGGTTGTACGTACTGTGCAGTATTAGTTGCCTGACTGAAGTCACGACAAAGGAATATGTCAACATATCGTTGTGCCACATCTTGTTAATAATCCCACTGAAAGTTACAGCAAAATATTTTATTAACACTTCCATACTATTTGAGAATGTGAAAATAGAGTGTCGCTTTATTTAATGATTTGCAAGTTATTTCGATGCAATGTCTTAGGTGAACAACGCCGTATAAAGGCCGAGTTCTCTACAGAATTATTTCAAACAAACATCATCTCCGAGATATATTGATCGTGTAAATACATAAGTATTCAAAGGCAGTCGTGTTTTAAAGTAAAGGATGTGGGTAGTAATAAAATATGCTGGTTTACTTGAACAACACGCCCATAGACATTAATGCCTAGAACTTTGTTTAAGAGATCCCCTGATGTATGTTTACCTCAAGACGTCAAACACGAGCAATCCCATACCACCGACGTGGTGGGATCTGCTAACAGTCAGGATGGCGTGTGGTTATCACGGATAGCGACACGTGCTGTATTAAAGATTTTGCACGTATAGAACGAGGTTATCTAAAACTACTTGGGATGTGGAGACCTGTTCGTTCATCATAAACACTCGAACATCAAATAGAACTCGAATAATAAGAGAAGGTGAAGCATTATCACCGCCTCTGTGGTGTAGTGGTTAGTGTGATTAGCTGCCACGCCCGGAGGCCCGGATTCGATTCCCGTCTATGCCACGAAATTTGAAAAGTGGTACGAGGGCTGGAGCGGGGTACACTCAGTCTCGGGAGGTCAACTGAGTAGAGGTTGGTTCGATTCCCACCTTAGCCATCCTGGAAGTGGTTTTCCGTGGTTTCCCACTTCTCCTCCAGGCAAATGCCGGGATGGTACCTAACTTAAGGCCACGGCCGCTTCCTTCTCTCTTCCTTGGCTATCCCTTCTAATCTTTCCACCCCCCCGCCAGGCCCCTGTTAAGCACAGAAGGTGAGGTCGCCTGGGCTAGGTACTGGTCATCTTCCCCAGTTGTATCCCCAGACCCAGAGTATGAAGCTCCAGGACACTGCGCTTGAGGCGGTAGAGGTGGGATCCCTCGCTGAGTCCGAGAGATAAACCGACCCTGGTAGGTAAGCAGATTAAGAAGAAGAAGAAGAAGAAGAAGCATTATCTGATCCAGTAATGACTACGAGGGGAGTTCCGCAATACAGTATTATTAGAATTTTTGGTTTTCTTAAGTGTGACAATGATATGAATAAAGAGCTGGAAATACATATAAGGTTTTCTACAGATGATGCTGTACTCTATGGAGTGGTAAATAAGTTACCGGATTGTGAGCGGCTGCAAAGCAACATCGACAATGTTGTGAGATTGCGATCAGATGATGGTATGATGGCAAACGGAATGGACAGGTCACGTTGTAGTTTCACTAAGAGAAAAAGTCCTCTCAGTGTTAATTCGTCTTGATGGGCGCAAAGTTCTTCACGGGGATCACTTTAAGTACTTAGGTATGGTAAGGTAAGGGTGTATTCTGCCCGAAGGCAGGTCCGAACCTCCGCAGAGGTGTGCCTGAGCCGGAGTTTACGTACGGTAGGATGGCCAGTTCCTTTCCGCTCCTCCATTCCCTTACCCCCCACCAACAGCGTGTGGCAACCAATCCAAATCTTGACCACGCCCAATGTTGCTTAACTTCGGAGATCTTACGGGATCCGGTGTTTCAACACGGCTACGGCCGTTGGCAGTATTTAGGGGTTAATGTATGGAATGACCCTCATTGGAATAATCTCATTAACGAGATTTTAATAAACATTACAGATCTCCGGTTCTGAGAGTATTTAGAAGTTGTACTGCGGATGACAAAGAGAGGGCTATTCTTTTGAAAGGCCAGAATTAATGTATGATTCCAGTATTTGGAACCCATAACAGGATCCAAAGGAATACAACACGATTCGTTTTGGGAGATTGCCGACAAAACAGTATAGTTACAAAAATGTTGCAAACTTTGGGCTCGGAAGACTTGAGTGTAAAGAGATGAGCGCCTCAACTAAGCGGTATGTTCCGAGCTGTAAGCGGAGTGATGGCATGAAATTACATTAGTAGACGACTAAGCTTAAATGGAGGTTTTAAAATAAGGGAGGATCATAATATAAACGTGAAGTTGGTATTCAAGAGGTCAGACTGGTTCAAATGTTTGTTTACAGGAAAAGGAATAAGGAATTGGTATAATTTTCCAAGGAAATTCATCGATAAAATTCTAACTTCTTTGAAATAATTTAAGGAAACATTGAGTAAATAATTGACTGAAACCTGCCATATTACTGACTGCTCAAAATTCAAATACAGAAGCTGTTAATTAATTTAGTTTAATGTTGTACTAATAGGGAGCCTCCGTGGCTCAGACGGCAGCGCGTCGGCCTCTCATAGCTGGATACCGTGGTTCAAATCCTGGTCACTCCATGTGAAATTTGTGCTGGATAAAGCGGAGGCAGGATAGGTTTACTCAGGGTATTCCGGTTTTCCCTGTCATCTTTCATTCCAGCAACAATCTCTATTCTCATTTCATACCATCTATCAGTCATTAATAAATCACTTTGGGAGTGGCGACCCCATCGTACTAACAGCATATATCTGCTTCATTCATTCCATCCCGGACCTGACCAATGACTGGAAAACAGGTTGTAGGTTTTCATTTTCATTGTAATAATAATTAATATTACGAAAATACCTAAATACTAACACTTGTTTTAGTTAAATGGATGAACACCAAAAAATTGATAACGTACAGTACTTACTGTATCTGTAAATACGTTGGGACTGGGTCCTCGTATTGCAGAAGAATCTATTGGGCCACGCTCTCTCAGAGAGTGAGAACCACTGCTATAAACTAGAATTGTGAAGTCTGGTGAAATTTTCTTTGTGGTAATAATTGCTCTGGTGAAATTTTCTTTGTGGTAATAATTGCTAATATCAAGATCGATACCAAACGATAACATTGCGATGAATGGTTTACCCTTTTTTATAACATTCTTGAATACTGCATAATATCGAATCTTTCTATTTTTACTGGAGTGTTATTAGTTCCTCCCCAGTCCACATACTTTTATAGTTTACTTTCCCAGCTACCACTACTACTAAATGTTTTCATTCCTTCCCTCAAAGGGGGAAGTGGGCCTCCTGGATGGTGACACCGTCTCTCAGGTCAGGGGATTTGTAACGAAGAAAGAGATGTGCTGAGAAAGTGAGAGGGTTGGCAGCCGTGGCCTATACTAGAAATTGTCCCGACACCCGCCTTAGCGGAGGAGAATGCAAAACCACTCCTAAGACAGCCGATGGTGGGTACCAGACCCTCCCTGTCTCCCAAATACAGAGGCGTGGGACGACGGCAGAGCCGTGACCACCCGTCCTTTGCTCAGTTGGTCGATCGGAGTAAAGAGCTGTCGGACCGCGCATCATCCGTGGCCGCTTGTCGGCCGACACCCGCTCAGCATCCGTCGACCTACTTTCTCTCAGCCAGTGCCACTTCATTTATTATATCGACGGCCTAGAATGAATACCTCGTATCTCACAAAGTTCTTCCTATCCAATTTTTCCCTTAAGACTCGCCACGCCTCCCAGCCACACATGGATATGCAGTCCATCAGAACAATGTACGTTGTGTTCTTTTTTCCTATGCCGGTGTGTGAAGGAAAATGAACCTTACCTTACCGTACTATAGGAAAGTATGTTTGTGTGACATATTTACTAACTCGTAGAGTATACGTTTTATAAGGTTCATTTTCCTTTACGTGTAAGCATAGGAAAATAAACCCAACGAACATTGTTCTGATGGACTGCATACCCAGATGTGGCTGGAAGGCGTGACCAGTCTTAAGTGAAATAATAGATAGGAAGAACTTTGTGAGATACGAGGTATTCATTCTAGGCCATCGATATAATCCCCTTCAATAATATATTCCAGAGAGATTGCCTAGGCGTTTCCGCGTGGTCACTAGCCAATCAAATCCTGCTGGGAACACCGGCAAATATATATATTGAGTTGAAGAAACATATTCCATTGCTGTAAATAGGCGCCGAAAACCCATTTTCATATTAGTTTTAGTTGACGCAATATGCAGTCGTGACATCTATGATAACTCCTTTCTCATGCCTTCAGTATAAGTGCTCGTTAGTAGTAAGCTCTACAAGTCGAGAAATATGCCACTTGGCGTTGCTGTTAAGGATGCAGCTTTCAAACTGATGAAATGATAGAGAAAGAATCACTCCTGGAAAATATCTAACACGACAATAATTCAAAATAATTACATATTTGCAGTTAATATTCTTAAAATATAGTTGTTGAATGAGATTAGGTCAACTCAGGACTAAATAATCTGCCAGTTTTTCAAAGGCACCTTGACATTCCGGATATTCACCTTCAGATTTCAGCGTCAGGGTATTACTATCTCATGGATAAGAGTGAATAATATTCCTTATGTTTGCTTTCCCGCAGTAGCGTAAGAAAATCCTACGACTGAATTTTTTCTTTACAATATAGGGGGGAGTCCAAATTGTGGCAAAGGGCTCCTGTCTTCCGACATTTCAAGTAATTATCACATTCTTATATAACCCTACACTGTAAAATGTTTCAAGAAATATTATGCAGCCCTCACTGATTTGTATATTGTCAGTGAAGAAACAATACCTCGTATGTCACAATATTCTTTCTGTACATTATTTTCCTTAAAATAATCACGCCTTCCAGCCGCATGGATATGCAGTCCATCAGAACAATGTTAATATTGTGTTAATTTCCCTATGAGAAGGTGTAAAAGGAAATCAAACTTTTGTACAGTATACTATAGGAGTGCGCAAATGCGCCACGCAAACACATTCCTATAGTATGGTACTGTAAGGTTCATTTCCCTTTACACACATACATAGGAAAAATTGTTCTGCTAGACTGCTTATCCATATGTGGCTGGGAGGTATGACCAGAAAGGAAATAATGGAGAGGAAGAGCAGTGTAAGACACGAGGTTTCCTTTCTTCAACACTGATGTGGTGCCATTGACGTTGATCTTCTATGTGCTGTAAATTTTTAGAACTTCGTAACATCTGCACTACAATAAACTTGAAATATCTCTTCCTGTTTGTTCCATCAAATTCCGCTACCTACCTCAAAGTTTTATCGTGTATGTTATAGAACTATGTGAACGTATAGAAGTCGATAAATTGCAGGAAACAATAATTGGTTTGAAATTAAAACAGGATAACTCTCCTTAATAATGTATTGCTTTTCCAATCCAGTGCTTTGGAATAAAAAACGTGTAATGGAAAGTTTTATTATCTAACGAGTGATCTATTTTGTCAGTTTACAAGTATTATCATTCTATTCTTTCTGTGTCACACTTAGCTTGATAAATCAACGAGGGTTGCCACGTCCAGCAAACAGAATTGATAATCATAATCACGATACTTGTTCTAAAACAATAATCACTATCATCACCAACATTGTGTCTGAGCTAATATTCCTCATTTACAACAGTTTGATTCAACCCTGAGTTTATTTATTGGAATAATTGCGTCACTGGCAGAGCTTTCAGTTATTTTAACGCAATGCTTTTTAAAATAAGAGATAGTTGAACAGACGTAGGACTGATATGTAATTTCAAGGAGAGATTAAGAAGGAAGAATTCATATTCCTAAGCGGTAGAAGCTAACAAGAAACAGAGTAATGGTTTACTATTTCTAAATTAACCTTAAAATGAGTTTTCTGCTTTCCTTGGAAAGTAATTTGTTTCTAAATTTCTTATTTTAGTCATTAGCAACAGCTTCGAAAGAGACTGTGCGAAATTAAAAGACAGATATATTTTCTACCCCCACTGCGTCTACATTGTTTGGGCATTTGCTGCAAAATAAGAGAAAGAGGTATATGTACCTTTCTGGAAACAAATTGGATGCTGTGACACATCGGATTTCTTTGAAACTGAATACAAACGACCCACATAGTTAAATTAAAACTAGGCCGTACGGCCAACGAAATAATTAAATCAGTAGAACATTTAGTTTTGTTGTCCTGCATGATGCTATAAAAATGTTCTACTATTTTCCGATATAGAATAAACTTCCAACATCTATTCATGAAAGGTCATTTGAATAACAGTACAAGAACTTCTCCCACGCCAAATACTCACTACAAACTGTTCAAGGTCTATCAGTGACGTTTTGGTGGAATTGAAGAATATATCTGCAGCTTATTTTAGGCATTTCTATAGCCAACAGGGACCATTTTCTGTTTTGCCCGGAAGATGATGACTGAATGTTTATTGTAGTACCACCTAACTTCCCACCGAAGGACGACTGGGTTGAATGAGAACACATATAGGCCACCCACTAGTGGCCCGTACTTTTCAAGTAAGCAATATTGGCACTAAAATAAACAAGTCACTGAGAGAATTTGTTTCTTTGTTAAGATATCATGGAAGTGGTTTTTATTTAAGGATTCCGAAATATTTCTGGACATAGAAAAAATAATGGCGCACATAATGAATGAATGAATGAATTAATTAATGAATGAATGAATGAATGAATGAATGAATGAATGAATGAATCAATCAATCAATCAATCAATCAATCAATCAATCAATCAATCAACCAATCAATCGGTCGATAGATCATTGTTGATCTGATTTTAGAACTGTCACCCAGGTGACAGATTTCATAACCGTTATCTTGCTAGTCTCTTCTTAAACGATTTCAAAGAACTAGGAAATGTATCCAAGGTTTTTCTTGATAAATTATTTCATCCCTTTCCATTCCTCTTCATATTAATGAATATTTTCCCCTATCCTGAATTCCAACTTTATATTCATATTATATCGTCGCTCGACCAGTGAAAGGTTGTACTCCACAAAGCTCTTCCTATCAATTATTCTCCTTAAGACTCGTCACGCCTCCCAGCCACGTATGGATATGCAGTCCATCAGAACAAATTTTGTTGTGTTCATTTTTCTATGCAAATCTGTAAAGGAAAATGAACCTTACAGTTCCGTACTGTAGGAATGTACGTTTGCATCACGTATTTACGCACTCCTAGTGTACAATGCATGTAAGGTTCATTTTCGTTTAATTGTCGACATAGGAAAACGAACACAACGGACATAGTTCTGCTGGACTGCGTATCCATATGTGGCTTGGAGGCGTGACCATTCTTAAGGAGAATAATGGATAGGAAGAGTATTGTGGGATACAACCTTTTGCCGGTCGAGCGACGATATGGATTTGTATCACCTGTGAGTGGTGCCATTGTGTGTGACATACCATGGGTCTACATTGCCTATGAATAGTACTACCATGCAAGAAACACCATGAGTCTACTTTTCCTGTGTTTAGTACCACTATAGGAGGAACACCATTGTTATGCTTCACCCGTGATTAGTACCATTATGAAGTTCATTATGGGGATCACTGTAAGTACCTAGGTATTAAAGTGAGGAAAGAACTTATTTCTGGTAATCACATGAACGGGATTGTAAATAAAGGGTACAGATCTCAGCACATGGTCATAACAGTATTAATGGTTTTAGTAAGGATGTAAAGGAGAGGGCATACAATTCTCTGCTAATGTCCAAACTACAGAATGGTTCCAGAGTATGGAACCATCATCAGGATTACTTGATTCTAGAACTGGAAAATATCCAAAGAAAATCAGCTCGATTTGTTCTGGATGATTTCCGACAAAAGAGTGGCGTTAAGAATATGTTGCAGAATTTGGGGTGGGAAGACTTGGGAGAAAGTAGACGAGCTGCTCGACAGAATGTTTGCTCCGAGCTCTCAGTGGAGAGATGGCGTAGAATGACATTGGCAGACGAATACGTTTGAGTGGTGGTGTTAAAATTAGGAAAGATCACAATTTTGAGATATAGTTGGAATTCAAGAGGAAAGATTGGGGTAAATATTCATTTACATTAGGAGTTAGGTATTGAACCCTTTTGGTCCATATTGAGTGATACCTACCTTCCTTACCTATCAGCAAAGTTCATGAGATCTGTCTCTTGGGTCGTATCGGGTTCTTCGTCACTTGCTGAGGTAAAGGTAGGGTTCAGTAATTCTAATCTATCTACTGGAATGAAAGGTCTGTTTAAAAGATTCCTATTTATTCAGGAAAATTCTGAAGCATTCTGATATGTCAATGGTATCATAGAAGTCAATTGTGTCCACTGGACACCACAATCATTTTTACATAAAGGTCAGAACACTGGTGTGAGACTTTAACGTAACTGCCTGACGGGCATTCATACTAGAAACCATTGTCTCAATTATTAATCATTTAAGAAAGGAAAGTCTGGAAATCCTTAAATTCGGCTTCCATGTGAGACCACATGTACCATCATAGTGATTCGTTATGGTCCAGCCCTCGTAACACGAACTCTGGACTCTGGGTATAATTAAGGCAGTCCAATTGGTGTGTGCCACACAGTGGTTCTACGGCATGGACCCTTAATTGAATCGATGTGACCTGCGTCTATGTCATGGACCGACATCTACTCTTATAAGTTACTTTAAAGTCATTGTGGATGATGACCGCAAGGAAATGATGCTACAATGGCATATGGCCCTAATCTAAGTCACTGAGGTTGATGACCCCCTGACCATCCAAGTTTCTAGGCTGAAGGCTAAACACAATTAAGTTACATCGGTTGATGACCAAAGTTCCCACTTTACTATCCCCAGCACATTCACTGCTCAATCAATCAAAGTTCAATAATTACAACAATAGCAATGCTCACAAACTTTGTGGCAGTAAAATCCATTTCCTTCGGATATGTCCCTTTAATCGTTACTTTACATTTAATATTCCCCAGAAAACAAACTAAAATTTCCAGAATGCATCTCCAAGTTATTCGCTTGATTAAAGTTATTTCAAAATGCGGTTTCACTGAATTTAATAATTAAATAAATTTAAATGATTTAACGAAATGTTAAAGATCAGTAAATTTATCTCCGCTGACTCTGGTTTCTTCACAAATTCCTACGCAGCTCTGATGTAAATTCAATATTGCGATGTTTATCTGGCTGGAAAAGAATTATTACATAATTCATGTCCAGTTATATATCTTCTCTTCTGATCTCACACTTTAAAATCTAATCTAGTCCTAACCGTTATTAACACTTGGATATCCTAAGAATCTACGTACAAACCAAACAATTCGCCATATAATTACTATGTCATATCTCGTCATTACCATTTAAGAATTCTGCACACCCCTCGCAGACAAACCGATCATCACAACCATCGCTCTATATTTTGGACAACCTTGAATTTGGTTACTCTGTTCCTTATACTCAAAGTTCGTGATTTAAAATGTTCATTACGTCCCCATTTACAGTATTTCACAATACTCAGATCATTACCGGCTATGAATTTCAACTAAATCCAGCATTTTAACGTTTTCCCCGGCCGAGAATACAGTACAATCTTAATTCCACGCCTGTCCCGTTATATCCCCGCTGTTTCTCCCTATCAGCTGAGGCCTCTCACCACCAATGTTCGCTTGGCAGTTACATGAAACACCTGGTTTATTCACAGTTGACTGGCTTCTCAAAATGCTCTCTTTAAACTCTGCCGACATAATTAAACAAATACGATATTCTAACCAACAAAATGCACAGATTAAGCTTCAAGATGCCCACACTAATTATACGCGTCGCCAATTAATACCGCTATGGATTTCTATGAATTTCTTTCCATTCCCCATATTATAAAATATTCCTCGGGCTATCATGTCCCGGCTTCAATGACAGGACTCTAACCTGATTTGCACATCTCATTTCAACTCATATAAAACATTCCTCGGGCCTCCATGTCCCGGCTTCAATGACAGGTCCAACCTGATTCACAAATCACATATCAACAAAACTAACCTCTGTTTCCCAGCTCCACAATTATCATCGACAAAGAACTGGAATGAACTCCTCACTAGAAATCTCGACGTCTAATATCGCACAATGCATTAATCATGAATAACTTCACATAAATGATATCGTATTTAATAACTTGATTTTTACGAGAAATGACTGAAACATTCTACTATATCTTTTTATTGTCAGTCAGACACAGTTTAAAATGGGCCTAGAAAAACGTATCTCTCCGTGACCAAATTCATCACCTTAGGTTCTCACCCGACAGCGCGCTTCCACTCGATTGAAAATGAGTGCATGGATTATTATTATTAACGTCAAATTGCAGACAGAAAAATTTTACGTCGAATGAACATCTTAATTTGACCTCACAATATATAGGCAGTACACTCACACGGATGACGATCTACATTGGACGTGATATCACTTCGAAACCCTATTCAGTAACTTTTACAACATTATACGGCACTCGCAAGACTTCAAAAATGTATCCAAGTGGAAAATGAAACAAATGACTCTTTTAGTCGTATTCTCACATTTACAAAACTTAGTAGGGATGACCACTGCGTCGTATATCCCCATTCAAATACACTTTTAGAGATCACGAGACCAAATATAAGAGGTAGTAAGATGGAAAGTCACCTACCTCATGTCGTCACACCATTGTTCGTCATAGGGCTCACCTGCGACCCTGGCATTTTATTTAGCCATTTTTACATACATGGCTTCACAGTTCATTATTAATTTTCTTCAAGTTTCCTGGAATAAAACATAAACAAAAAGAAAATACCCTTCACTTGTTTGCTGAGCGCACACAATGGACTATAATCATTTCCGCACACGGATTACTTAATCACATTAGAATTTATTCAGTACTTTGACCGTCCTATCTGGTACAATTATTTCACTCAAGAAAACTATCTCCTAATTGAGTCAAGACCTAGCCGCAATGGCTAAAATCTGCAGTTGAACTCAAACTACTTTCGTTGTTTGATTTCGCAGAGCAGCTCAACAATTTTTCGCCCGCTTTGTATCACAAATGCCGGAGAAGGAGACTTCGTCATGGCGTCCCTTCATATTTATAGCAGTTACCCCCTCTCTTCGGATATCTCCCTTTGCCGCCAAGAAAATTTCTATAAATTTTCTGACTTACCTAAACTGTAATTTCAAGAGTTTTGAAAGTGACTACATGCTTGCTACATTTCTGGCGGTAGTGTTCATGGACATTTAAAATTTTTACGGGTTCGATTTGCGAGATGATTGACCCCCTTTGATAGGCACTATATATTTTTTTGACTCGGCTTGGATCACGCCATGTACACGCGCTTTGAAATAGTTCCCAAAAATGACTTGAGATTCTTCCGCCGTTGACACGTGTGGCTGACGTCACGTACCCCAGAGCGTGGGACCGAAGGTAATCACCCCCTCGTCACGTGTCAAATCCATGCTATCAAGAATCCAACTTTTAAATGATTGTCGATTTATGCATAATGTTCTTACGGCACAAAGGTCATGGGTTCAGTATGGAATAATGGAGTAATTTATAGAGTGAGATGTTCAATAAATGTCCAGATTCTTCGCAATTATTTAAGAGAAATCTTGGTGAAAAACAGAAGAATACTGCCACCTGGGCAACTGTCCCAAATGCAGATAAGTGATGATTGATTGATTGATTGATTGATTGATTGATTGATTGATTGATTGATTGATTGATTGATTGATTGATTGATTGATTGATTGATTGATTGATTGATTGATTGATTGATTGATTGATTGATTGATTGATTGATTGATTGATTGATTGATTGATTGATTGATTGATTGATTGATTGATTGATTGATTGATTGATTGATTGATTGATTGATTGATTGATTGATTGATTGATCATATATTCATATATTAACTCTTCTTATGAGCTTGACGTCGGGAATGGAACCCGGTAGTGCAAACTCGCTACGAATATTCATCTCGTTTCATAACCGACCCGTAGAGAAACGTGACTAGGGTTGGACCTACAGTACAGTAAGAGGCGTAAAACTCAAGGATTATTTCTCATGCAGGACGTTAAGAAACCTAGGTTCAGTTACCTGGAGATTTTTTATGCATTACCTCATCTCATGATATGACATGTGGGATTTCATGATGGAAAATTCTCGTATTTTCTTGGCATTCTGTCTTTCAATTTAGGGTTTTAAATATGCCTAAATGCCTTTCATTAACATGATTAATTCCACTTTTAAAAATCGTGACTGAAGATAATGGGGAACAATACATACACAGATTGCTCTAGCTGGCTCCGTTGTTTACCTGGACCTGTGGACTGGTTCGAGATCTTCTCAGCCTGCGTGATTACTATCGACGGGTTATCTGACGATGAGATGACGACCCCGTTGTAGGAAGCTAACAACAGTAGCCGCGAAGATTAGTCCCATTGATCATGCGTAAAGTCGCAATCTGCAGGTCTTCAGGCTGAGCGTCAGTCGCTGGTTAGGGTAAAGTGCCATATGGCTTGGTTTCTTACATCATATTAGCATAGACACAATGGAAATACCAGCTTCTATACCACATTTTAATTAAATATATCGAACTGGTGTCCTTAAGTTAGAAAACTGAATGTGAAAATGATCTCAAATCAAAACTTACAATTCCTGTTATCTTTCTTATCTACACCTTTTGGTTCTGCATGTATTATTCTATTTTCTTATAATTCAAATGACGTTGTACTTAAAAAATGTGCAGCATCGTATGTTACGCATATTCTCGCTTCCGACCTACATTTATACAAATTGTGTCACCGTAATTTGTACAGGGTATAATATGGAATTATTCCTCTAAAGAGACTTTACGGCATCCAGAGGATAAGTATGACATCCATCGTTTTACAGCTAACACGGTTTTATAACCCACTCTGTTCCTAGAGCATAAAATGTCACGTCAGCGCTTTCAATGGCTGGACCTCCGTCAGCAAGTCATGTCAAAGAGGATATTCACGACGAACATCAAAGATGGCCCAAAATCCCTGGAAACAGATGGAGGATGGATATAAAGGGTCAAGAAGTTCAAGTACCTTGGTGAGACGATACAGGAGAAGGGACTAGAAAAAGCTGCAGTTGAAGATCGGATATCAAAAACGGAGAGAGCATACGGCTTGACAAAAAAACATCTACAATAAGAAGTGCTTATCCTGAAATTCCAAATTAAAACATTACAACACCGTCGTCAAGACAGAATGCCTGTATGCCAGTGAATTCCTCTCCATGAACTACAAGCTGGAGAAGCTAGAGGTCCTAGAAAGAAGAATCCTCAGAAAAATTATGTGGCTTGTTTATAAAAGGGCCAATGTAAAAAATCTTGATTTAAGTTATAAGCTTTTGAATATTTTTTGTCATTTTCTGACAAATGTTAACGATTTATTGGGGGATATTTGTTCCCATCATTATTGCAAATCAACTTAACTGAAGTTTATTTTTAAATACTAGATTTTTAGAATTTTCAACTTCAAAATCAAAAGGGCTTAAGAGAACATTGGCCCTTTTTAATATCATAAATTATCTTAAATTATCTTAAATTACTTATTGGCCCTTTGGAATTCTGGTTCACATACACTGAATAACCAGAAAAGGGTGATTTTAAGATAAATATTTCCTTATTTACATTAATTAAATCGTTGATTCATTCGTAAATAATTTAATAACTGGTAACAACTGTTACATCTTCCATAAATCGTATTTTGTCACCGTAAATAATGAAAACACTGCTTAGTCTCCAATCTGTAGGAAAAATGTTTATTCACATTTCTTAATATCAGACAAATAGTTTGCATACAGTATGGTTGATATTAAAAGAGGAGAAATAAGAACATATCGTCGCTGCCGGGACAAAACCTCCTATGTGAAACATTTTAACTTAGAACTTTGGCCAGTAAGGTTCTGTCATCTAAGGTGCAATATTGTATGAATGTGGTCAAGGCATTCTCACTCTTCATAACGTATGTGCTGCGGGTCAGTATATCTCCAAAAATATTATCACATAGGAGGTTTTGTCCCGGCAACGACGATATATCACTCGTTTCATCAGCATCCTCATCCTCGCCTTCATCTCTTTCCTCTGACTGTGGATTGGCTCTCTTGTGATTGATGAACTGCATGCAGCATGATCTGGCATATCTAAGTGATACTTCATCCATTTTATCTTTTTCCAAACAACAGCATTCCCTTCCGTGTTAATTTTGTATCAAGATAATGACTTCTCATAAAATCTTTAAATGTGTATATGTACTTCTGTTCACGCTCTTTTAAAATTATGGGTGACTTTGAGGAAACCATGTTTAATAATTTGGCCCAGTCTCTTGGCAGTTCTACTTCAACATTTGTTGTTTTCTTTTCCTTCTTAATGGCTGCGTGAATTTCATCAGCTTCCAACTGAGTATGTCCAACGTCAAGAAACTTGTGGTTGATTTCCAAATCTCCATGAATCATGAATTCTTCCATAACTCTCAGAAACATGATGGAAATAAATATATTTTAGTTTTGTATCGTGCATGTATTGCTATACAGGCGTACCTCAATAATTTCGTCGGTCGGTTTCATCAAATAATCACATAGACACGAAGTTATTTCTAGGCCTCCTCTTCCTGCCGCTGTTGCATTCCAAATGTGACATACTGGAGAACATTCCTTAAGTCTCTGTACATAAATGGTCAAGCTGAATGTTCAATGTTTTCTTCTATAAAATGCCACACCACAACGTAGAAAAGGAGTGGGCGGACTGAGTGGCACAGATGGTTGAGGCATTGGCCTTCTGGCTCCGACTTGACAGGTTCGATCCTGGCTCAGTCCGGTGGTATTTGAAGGTGCTCATATACGTCAGCCTCGTGTCGGCATATTTACTGTCACGTAAAATAACTCCTGCTGGACCGAATTCCGGTACCTCGGCGTTTCCGAAAACGGTAAAAGAGTAGTTAGTGGGACGTAAAGCAAGTAACATTTTTATTGAAAGGGAGTGGGTAGTCATTTCTGCAAATCAAAGGCCAGGTTTACAACACTGGAATTCGGTTCGGCTTACTTTTGATCACTTTCTTTCTGATCGTAAGCATCTTGGGTTAAATGAAAATGTTGCTGTTGTTCCACTTCAAACATACAACGTATCATTAGCGTTATCATTGTACTCCTACCTTCAGAACAAAATAATCACTGAAGTCGTGATTTATCTGGTATATTTTAATGTCCAGAGTCGTCACAAACTACATTTGTGACAACTGACCGATCATTTTTTGGTAAATCTTTTGAAGCTTTCTCTAAAGAAAAAGCAAATAATAATAAATAAGGAACCGAACTACAAATATATAATCGAAATGAACCTAATTAGTGTATCGTACGTGTAAGACAAGAGATTTGTGGTTATTGTAAATAAAAGATTACTTACCACTGATGTCAAAGACTGTCCTCTGACACTGTGAAACATGATGTTCGCGCCTAACAAGAGTATTTAGATTCCACATTGACAGTACACCAAATGGTTAAGAAATTTTTTAAAGGAACAACTCTTAATATTGAGTTTTTCCGCCAGAATTAAGTCAATTGTCACAGCACTGTTTCAATTGTTGTAACCATCTGTCAGCAAAAAAGGCCAATGTCGACATTGGCCATTCTTAAAAGAAATATAAAATGAGAAGAAGGGTCATTGTCAAGATTTGCACTTTTTTATAATGAGAAACTTACTAAAACCCTTTGGGACTTACATCTTCAAGGCCCAGTGTCCTCTCATCATATATGGCTCAGACATTGGCCGTTTCAACATTACGGAGAGCACGTTAAACTTTATGACATACACCAATAAAACCTGTTTTGATAAATCTTGACATTGGCCGTTTTAGAACCAAGCCACAGAATTATGGGAGCTGTCTAAACCGAAAGCGTATGGAAACTTCAATGCAACAAAGAAGTTTACCAAAAGGTGGAAATATTCTCGGAGACCATGAAGGAAAGGTGGCTGGCGTTTCTTGGACATCCGCACAGAATGAAGGCAAACAGACTTACAAAACAGATATTTGATTACTTCTGGAGAGAAAAGACCACTACAGCATGTATTAAGGAAATGAAGATGGATATGGAAAGGTTATGCATCTTGGAAGACCAGATGTTAGAAAGGAATACGTTTAGGAGCACACTGAAGAATCTGGAAGATGTTCAGACTGCAGGAAGAAATAAGAAGACCGGAAGAGCCTGGACAGCTGAACAACGGAAGCGGGCCAGTGAAAGTATAAAGGAGTGTAGGACACAGAGAAAACTCTGCAAGAAGAGAAATAAATGAAGTTGTAGCGTGATCCTTATTGGACCATTCGCTTGTATAAACAATTGTTACGGGGACACCGTAGTTTATAGAGGTGAAAGAAGGTGCGGGCATGAGTGGGTGGATAGAGAAAAGATCGAATTTTAATTAAAATTTTAAAATTAGTAATTTTATTTCTTGCCTTTTTCTTCTTTTCAATGTTAAAACTTTGCTAAGCAACGACAAATAATCAGGTACAAACGTCCAGCTCATGAGCTCGAGAAACAAACCTTCCAGAACAAAATTAAATAACAATATGAGCTTGAAGATTCTAATTTACAAACTTTACACGAGCACTACTGCTCCCTTCAGTCAATACTCAAGGAGACTCAGTTCTAGAATTTACAATAGTGGAAAGCGAGCGTCTTTGCTCAACACAATTAGGAAGCTATTCTCCAACATGTACAAGTTCCATGCTTGTTAAAGGCACATAGAACATTTAACAAAACCAACAGTAGACACTGCCTTATTTGCTCACCAGTCGAAATTACTTGGGAAAACAGAATGAAAATAGTGAACTTTAACAGGGGCAATAAGTGTCCATTCTACCTGTCCTTAGTTAAAAAAGAATATGTTGATGTTACTGGCCGAAAATCAAAATGTTAGGAGGCGAACATTTACACTCCCTTGGAATTCACCAGAACATAATTAAAACACGATATGGGTTTACGGCCCGAAGTTACAGAGGCTAAGCCTATACTACGAACGTGACTAGATGGAGAGAAAGTTATAATTTACAAAATTTAGAGGTAGATTACAAAATCATAGTTACCTCAATATCGAATTGAAAGAGAATACAAGAAGGATCTCACTCTTTATTCCTTAAGTTCGGTTAAGTTTTTTAAGACTGGTTTGAGAGTTTTCATCTAGAATTAGAAGTTTACTAAAGAATAGTTAAACCTTCCCCTCGTACTGGCTTTCTGAGACTATCACAGGCTTACAAAATATCAGCTGCCATTACCTTGAGCTGGTGGACGTTCCGGAGATCGACGAGGCAAGCCCTCCCTTGCCTCCTGTACTAACAGAATCTACTGCTGGTCTGGAGCGATCAAAGATCAAATGTCCCAGGTTTTATAGGAGAGAGAGAATGGTTCCAGATTTCTCTGGGTCGAAGCCCTGCCACACCCACAATTCTTATTGGTTAATTTAATAAATATAACAATTTTCTCATTGTTAATTAAATAAATGTACAAAATTCCCTATTGGCTGCAATATTAAGTTGGCGGGAAGGGACAGAAGTGTTGATAACTTCAGAAAACAGAAAACATTTTACAAAAAATTCAGGTTTACCAACTAATGACTACAAAATTTCTTTTGAAATTTAAGTGTCCATTCTCTGATGAGAGGGGCACCTAAGTTGATAGTAGAGACATCTGTCGGTGAATGTTCAGACTTCTTCCAAACTGAGTTTCCATGTTTATGTTGTAGATGGCTCACAGAAAGGTGCTGATTTTAAATGCACGGTGCGGGTGAACCTCCGGTACAATAATAATAATAATAATAATAATAATAATAATAATAATAATAAAATAATAATAATAATAATAATAATAATAGCAATAGTATTAATATTACCTGTAGACCGCAAGAGATCACATCAAACTTTGAAGAATACGTCAATCAATCAATCAATCAATCAATCAATCAATCAATCAATCAATCAATCAATCAATCAATCAATCAATCAATCAATCAATCAATCAATCAATCAATCAATCAATCAATCAATCAATCAATCAATCAATCAATCAATCAATCAATCAATCAATCAATCAATCAATCAATCAATTCTGAACTTCATTTAGGGCACTGGCCCAGATGGCAGATTTCCTACGGTTACCAGTCAGTCAGGTAATACAAAGAAATATGGAGGCGCGCCGGTTAAAGGCAAGTTAAAAGGAAAACGTAAGTGGACACTACACTTTGTTTAAATTACAATTTAAAATAAATTGAAATTGAAATGATGAGAACAGATTTGGCCACAAGCTTGTGAAATAAAATATCTCCATCACAGGCAGCTTTAAATAAGTTTACGATACACGCATCCAACAGCTACTGAAGAATTTTAACAAAATAACAATTTGCTCGCAAGGGACGTTTCGAAACACTGCAACATAACGAACAGAAATCAATAAACGTATCACTAAAGCCGAAAATTAAACCTGCATTCTATCAAAGGGAGCTTAATGAAGTATCGAAATGTAGCCCCAAGTCTACAAACTCAGTTGAAATATCATTTCAATTCCTATCGTTATTAATTTATGTATAGCAATTAAAATAAACCACTTTGCATGCTGGAAATACTTCACGTACATTTAAAAATTTTGTTTCTCATTTAGAATTAAAATTTAAGACTTCCCTAACCCTGCTATCATAAAAAAAAGAAAAATATCCCAATATTCAAGTTACTCTTCAAACTAACAAATCTAACCCTGTAATTGACCGTCATGATATCTAGACATCTCCTCCCTCGATGGTCACCGAGGTCTATACACACCCGCTTGTCTAACCTACACAGAACCTCGGCGAGACCATGGAGGGGGTGACATGAATCCATCGCGTCCAAGATCAGAGATCACAAAGCGTGATATTTTTACTAGTAATCTACGCAGAGGTTCAATACTCCAGAGATGACAGGACGAGAATTCTATGCTTAGCAACCGAGCGAGTTGGTTGTGCAGTTAGGGTCGCGTAGCTGTTAGCTTTCATTTGGGAGTTCGTGTATTCGAATCCCGGGGTAGGCAGCTCTGTAGTTGTTTTTCCGTGGTTTATCACTTTCTCACCAGATAAATGTACCTTAACTAACGCTACGGCCACTTCTTTTCAAATCCAAGCCCTTTCATATTCTTCAGTTGCCGAAACATTCAATGTGTTAGGGCGACTGTAAACCAATAGCAAGGGAAAGGATATATATATATATATATACCAGGTGGCTCACGAACGCCGTACTTTCTACATATAAATGTCCCGCATGCACAAATAATGAATGGGATATCTACCAACTGATTTTCACAGGGGAACTACTGCCAGCGGGCAGGTTACGTCAGAATATGAAGAGAAGGATCGGAGTGTCGCTCGCAGCATGTTACTCAGCGACACCGGTCTAATGCACCACTTTCGTTAGTAAACATCGTTTTCCACCGCATACTCCTAAGGCTGGTGTATGGTAGAGCAGCACTGTATTTGCTGTCTGCATATCGACAATGACTAGTGTGTTCAGCAGCGATGAACAGACAGGCATTATTTTAAACTGGACAGCCTCGTGGGAATGCAACAGAAGCTCCAAACAGACGTATGTCTTCTACTCACGTGTTTCGCCGCACAGTATTTGTTTCATACATGCAAGTCATTTTTTTTGCTAGTTGCTTTACGTCGCACCGACACAGATACGTCTTATGGCGACGATGGGACATGGAAGGGCTAGGAGTGGGAAGGAAGCGGCCGTGTCCTTATTTAAGGTACAGCCCCAGCATTTGCCTGGTGTGAAAATGGGAAACCACGGAAAACCATTTTCAGGGCTGGCGACAGTGGGGTTCGAACCTACTATCTCCCGAATACTTAATTGTAATTGTAATTTCAACGCGAGATAATACCAACTTTACTTTCACCGGATTAAATTCTTTCGTTTTTATTATGTTATTTTATACGTAAATGTAATTAACCTGCCCCGTGGATTATTCGTAATAATAGTTTTCTTTTGAGAATTTGATTCAATGCTGTATTGTACCGGTTACGACCTGTACATAAGTATTTTTGAGCATAAGTTACGTTTATTTACCACGCGTAATGTTCCGAGCACGCCTGGTTTGTTTACCAGCAGCGAGGACCAGCTAGCGAGTGTATGACGACTGTGAGCTGTGACGTAGCCACAGGGGCTAGCAAGACCGCCCGCTCGTCTCAACACGTGTTACCAGCCTTGACTGGTATTTTCTGGATTCCACGTCACTTGTTCTAGAGAGTTCGATGGAGAAAATTTTGAAATTTCTGTAATAATGATGCTAGTGAATCGAGCGATATGTCATCTTGTTTGGGATCACCTAAACGTCCCAATGCTCGAGTTTCAAGCAAATCCATCGAGGGATTCGGGAGATATTCAATCAAACCGTATTATGACGAAGACATCCCGGATTGAATAAAAGGAGGACCTACTGTAGCCTATTCAGACAGTCTCAGCTGAGTAGTCAGCGGGGACACTCTTGCTGCTACTGTCATCGTGGAACTCTGTCATTATACAAGTGTGGGAAGACGATTCTTCCAAGTACTATAAAGTGGACTCATAAGACTTCGAGTGTTGTAGAAAATTTTCTAAGTCTTCGTAATTGAACTTAGAATATTTACAAGTGTTAATTAAATGGACTTGTATTATTTATGTGCCTTCGAGACTGAAACTTTTCTAAGTGTTTGGACTTGTATTATTTACGTGTCTTCGAAGCTGGAATTTTTCTAAGTGTTCGTGAAATGGACTTGTATCATTTACATGGGTTCGAGACCAGAATATTTACAAGTGTTAATTAAATGGACTTTTATTATTTACGTGCATTCGAGACTGAAACTTTTCTAAGTGTTTGGACTTGTATTATTTACGTGTCGTCGAAGCTGGAATTTTTCTAAGTGTTCGTGAAATGGACTTGTATCATTTACATGGGTTCGAGACCAGAATTCTTCTAAGTGTTCATTGAATGGATTTGTATTATTTACGTGCCTTCGAGACTGAAACTTTTCTAAGTGTTCACTAAATGGACTTGTATTATTACGCGTCTTCGAAGCTGGAATTTTTCTAAGTGTTCACTAAATGGACTTGTATTACACTGACTGACAGAGCAAATGCAACACCAAGAAGGAGTGGTCAGAACTTTATGCCAATTGCAGGGTAGACTGACGTCACTGAGGTATGCTCATGATGTGAAATGCGCCGCTGTGCTGCGCACGTAGCGAACGATAAATGGGACACGGTGTTGGCGAATGGCCCACTTCGTACCGTGATTTCTCAGCCGACAGTCATTGTAGAACGTGTTGTCGTGTGCCACAGGACACGTGTATAGCTAAGAATGCCAGGCCGCCGTCAACGGAGGCATTTCCAGCAGACAGACGACTTTACGAGGGGTATGGTGATCGGGCTGAGAAGGGCAGGTTGGTCGCTTCGTCAAATCGCAGCCGATACCCATAGGGATGTGTCCACGGTGCAGCGCCTGTGGCGAAGATGGTTGGCGCAGGGACATGTGGCACGTGCGAGGGGTCCAGGCGCAGCCCGAGTGACGTCAGCACGCGAGGATCGGCGCATCCGCCGCCAAGCGGTGGCAGCCCCGCACGCCACGTCAACCGCCATTCTTCAGCATGTGCAAGACACCCTGGCTGTTCCAATATCGACCAGAACAATTTCCCGTCGATTGGTTGAAGGAGGCATGCACTCCCGGCGTCCGCTCAGAAGACTACCATTGACTCCACAGCATAGACGTGCACGCCTGGCATGGTGCCGGGCTAGAGCGACTTGGATGAGGGAATGGCGGAACGTCGTGTTCTCCGATGAGTCACGCTTCTGTTCTGTCAGTGATAGTCACCGCAGACGAGTGTGGCGTCGGCGTGGAGAAAGGTCAAATCCGGCAGTAACTGTGGAGCGCCCTACCGCTAGACAACGCGGCATCATGGTTTGGGGCGCTATTGCGTATGATTCCACGTCACCTCTAGTGCGTATTCAAGGCACGTTAAATGCCCACCGCTATGTGCAGCATGTGCTGCGGCCGGTGGCACTCCCGTACCTTCAGGGGCTGCCCAATGCTCTGTTTCAGCAGGATAATGCCCGCCCACACACTGCTTGCATCTCCCAACAGGCTCTACGAGGTGTACAGATGCTTCCGTGGCCAGCGTACTCTCCGGATCTTTCACCAATCGAACACGTGTAGGATCTCATTGGACGCCGTTTGCAAACTCTGCCCCAGCCTCGTACGGACGACCAACTGTGGCAAATGGTTGAAAGAGAATGGAGAACCATCCCTCAGGACACCATCCGCACTCTTATTGACTCTGCACCTCGACGTGTTTCTGCGTGCATCGCCGCTCGCGGTGGTCCTACATCCTACTGAGTCGATGCCGTGCGCATTGTGTAACCTGCATATCGGTTTGAAATAAACATCAATTATTCTTCCGTGCCGTCTCTGTTTTTTCCCCAACTTTCATCCCTTTCGAACCACTCCTCCTTGGTGTTGCATTTGCTTTGTCAGTCAGTGTATTTACGCGTCTTGGAAGCTGGATGTTTTCTAAGTGTTCACTGAATGCACTTGTATTATTTTCATGTGTTCGAGACCAGAACGTTTCTACGTGATCATTGAATGGACTTGTATTATTTACGAGTATTCGAGATTGGAATTTTTCTAAGTGTTCGTGAAATGGACTTGTATTATTTACGTGGAATATTTGCAGCTGTTGAGGAACTCATCCTTCTAATAGACAGTGATTGATTAACATTGCTAGTGATGAACTTTAACTTTCCAACGGCTTTAAACGAAGTTAGGATTTCACTTACATTTACTCAAAGACTTGTACATTTGCCAGTGTTGGTTTAAAAGACTTATAAATTTCGTCAGTGAATTTATTTATGTGGAAGGACTTGTGTTTTTGTCAGTGGTCACTCAAAGACTTTATGAATTTCACCAGTGATTAACTTTAAATATATTCAAACTTCCAAGTGAATGGACTTGTGTTTTCATTCGAGTTTAGGCAAAGACTTGCACCATCGCCAGTAATGAACTTTGAGTTTAACTATAATTTCACAAGAAGGGACTTGTATTTTTCGTTGCCAAAAGTTATTCGGGGACGAGGATTTTCCTAGTGATGAACTCTAAATTATTAATACCACTCATATCGTTTTAGGAGTGTTGGAAGTCTTGATGTACAATTATCAAGAACTCTGCTTATAAGTTGATCATCCAAGGTTTTCATGGACTCAGTGCTACTAGTGACCTTGGGAACATCAATCCTCTCAGTCTCCTTGGGCTGAGGTTGTACATGATTATCTACAACATCGCCTGGATCACCGGGGTTCAACCCGGGCCTCAGAGTTCGAGACATCTCTACTTGCCGTCAATCCAGACAGTCCAGCTGCCTCTGTCTGGAGTATCTGGAGTCCCTGGAATCCCTGGAGTCTTCTGGAACGTGCTTCAACCAGCTTGGCTTGGTGAGCTGGAGAACCCGAGCCATGCTATTGGAATACGAGGAAGACAATCCATTTCTACTTAGAGGTGATGTGCAAATTCATGACTTATTTGAATAAACTCTTGTGCAATCAGAGTCAAAGTTTTTCTGTAGATAGGACCCTACCTCCTGTACCGAGCCCTAGCTACAATTAATCCAGTTTTTCGCCCTGAGAACTATAGTCGTGCTACTTCAAAATTTAATCTGAGAGTCGGGCTCTTTTACTGGTACAGTATAATAAAATTTTCACCAGGTCTCACACATACTATTGAGCAGATTAAATACATTTACTTAATAAATAACATAACGCTAAAAAATAATTTAGCCCAGTGAAAGGAACGTTGGTATTATCTCCCGTTGAAATACAATTACAAATGAATATATATTTTTTTAATTGGCTTTACGTCGCACCGACATAGATAGGATTTATGGCGACGATGAGACAGGAAAGAGCTACGCGTGGAAAGGAAGCGACCGTGGCCTTAAATAATGTGCAGCCCCAGCACTTGCCTGGTGTGAAAATGGGAAACCACGGAAAACCATCTTCAGGGCTGCCAAAAGTAGGATTCGAAACCACTATCTCCCAAGTGCAAGCTCACAGCTTCGCGCCCTTAACCCCACGGCCACTTCACCCGGTACAATTAAATAGAAGTACTGCATGATTATGCAATTAAAATCATTTTGTATTTAAATACACACTAAGAAACTAACAGACAATAAAGAGACTGCCAGACTGACGAATGCGCGCGGCATGCGGGTGAATTATAACTCAGTGGCCACGACCTTGGCAAAAAAATGTACCCCTAATACCCTTCCTCACAGCACATGCAAAGTCACCACTACTTGCCGTAGTGCTATATAAATTGGTTAGCCGCGACGAACAACATTTTGTGCGTATTTCCTTCAATAATTATGTTAATAATTAAAGAAAATAACCGAAGTAATTAGCAGATAAGATAACAAGGTTTGTACAAACAGATCTTTAAAAAATAAATCCTAGTTCTAGCTGGCTAAAGTGGAATAGAAATCTAATGTTTACCCCACAAAGTGAGGGGGGGGCGACTGTCCCTCCTCACACTACCCCCTATCACCGCTACTGTTTGTAGACACGCCAAAGATGCAGAAAAGTAAATCTAATAACTTATTAATTTATACACGTGTAGACATTCCACTCGATAAACGAGTTCCATGTATGAAACAAAAACCAATACTGTTCGGTGAAGTACGTATGTAGAAGGCATACATCTCATTGGAGCTTCTGTTGCATTCCGACCAGGTTATCCAGATTAAAATAATGTCTGTATATTCGTCGCTGCTGAACACGTTAGCCATTGCCGATATGCAGACAGCAAATATAGTGCGGCTGTACCATACACCAGCCTAGAACAATGCGGTCGAAAACGATGTTTACTAATGCAAGGGGTGCATTTGACCGGTAGCGCTGAGTAACATGCTGCAAGCGATACTCCGGTCCTTATCTCTTCATATTCTGACGTAACCTGCCCGCTGGCAGTAGTTCCCCTGTGAAAATCAGTTGGTAGATATCCCATTCATCGTTTGTGCATGCGGGATATTTATAAGTAGAAAGTACGTAGTTCGAGAGCTACCTGGTATATATATATATATATATATATATATTATTAAGGAAACAATCGTCGACATTATCAAAAATAATATCACTATTACCAGCGTATTTAATATTTCATTCCAAGTTACCATATCATTCGGAGTTTTGCCTAAAAGGTTAAGTCAACGAATCATAGAACTAAACATTTCTGTTAGTACCCATTTATTGCTATATTTCTGGCTTTGAGGTCTCTACATCTCTTACCTTACCTACCAGGTATGAAGTTCAAATAATATACTTTGCATCCCCAAGTGTTACCAAAAGAATGAGAAAATCTGCGTAACCTACTCAGTTTCGTACGCCTCATTTAACAGGTTCGGTGTGAATTAATTACGTTAATTCCATCGAAAGTTTCATCCCTAAAATGACCTGTGAGTCAAAACGAATATAGGCCTAATCCTTTCCTTACCATCTATCATTCTCATTACCTACATATTCTCCCACTGAAGAAGAAACCACAACTAAAATACGCTTCGACTTCTATAGTCTATATATAATATGTTCCAAAAATATGTCAGGTGTTGACCAAATTTCTCATCGAACTCACTTCCTCCTTTAAGAATAAAGCCTTGGATTCACTGCCTTACATTTCTTCCTTCTTGTTGCAGATTTAATCACTACATGTCACTGTGAATATACACTGATGATTTAAAAAAAATATAGTATATGTACTCCTATACAGTATGATACACAATACCTCGTACGTTGTTCAGAAGTCTCTTCATCACCAATCTCACTTTGGTATTGATCACTGTATATCGTCGCTGGAACGGTAAAAGGTTGTATTCAACAGTACTCTTCCTATCCATTATTCTCCTTAAGACTGGTCACGCCTCCCAGCCACATATCGATACGCAGTCCATCAGAACCATGTCCATTGTGTTCGTTTTCCTATGTCGACGATTAAACGAAAATGAACCTTACATGCATTGTACACTAGGAGTGCGTAAATACGTATTGCAAACGTGCATTCCTACAGTACGGTACTGTAAGGTTCATTTTCCTTTACACATGGGCATAGGAAAATTAACACAACAAAATTTGTTCTGATGGACTGCATATCCATACGTGGCTGGGAGGCGTGGCCAGTCTTAAGGAGAATAATTGATAGGAAGAGCTTTGTGGAATACAACCTTTTACCGTTCCAGCGACGATATGTATTCAAATTCCAATCTTCTAGCTTTCAGGACTGTCTGCTACAACCAAGGAGTCAACATTACACAAAAGTGAACAAATGTTTAAACAAACCAACGTCCACCATATCAAAAGATGCACTTATCGTAAATGAGTGATATTCCTGATAATGGAATAAATGTGCGAAATGTGATTGAATGTACGTGGAAATACCACGTCTGAACGTTATGATAAATTTGGAAGTACATTCGCACCGATTTAGAGTATTTAGAGTCTAATTTGCAGTAATGCACAAGCTACTTACCATTACTATCTCTCTCTGAAGTGGGCAAATGGCGTACAATAAAAGAACCAATTGGGAGTACGCCTGGGAGTCATAAAATTGTATAGAATGTCTAAAAGATTAATTGTATTATATTACAATCTAGCTGAATTACCCTTTCTTCGTACGGATTTATGAAAACGGACTAAAGTGTTTAAATTAAAGTGGCGTCATAGAACACGCTCTTGTAGATGTTACGTACGACCTTCTCATCGGGTACATACTGTAAATACATCGTGGAAGCGCGAGCAAAACCTCGTATACCCCACAATGCTCTTCCTGTCCATTATTATCCTTAGGACTGGTCACACGTCCTACCCACATATAGATATGCATCCATCAGAATAATTTTCATTGTGTTCATCTTCCTATGCCAAGGTGTAAAGGAAAATGAATTTTACTGTAGCGTACTGTACGAATATACGTTTGCATGACGTATTTACCCTCTCACACAGCATAAGCATGGGAAAATGAACACAGCGAAAATTGTTCTGATGGGCTGCATATCGATATGTGGTAGGAGGCGTGACCAGTCTTAAAGAAAATAACGGACAGGAAGAGCATTATGGCACACGAGGTTTTACTCGCGCGAGGACGATACAGGTTATGTCCTCCCGACAATCGAGTGCACACCACGTTCGTAAATTACTGTACACGCAGTGAGTAATATATTAAATTGCATGTCTATTAGCGCTATCCGAGAAACAAAACGGGAAGGCCCTATACGTTGTTTCTAATGTAAGGTGCTCGTTAGGGAGTTTTGAGGATAATGGCTGGCCACACTTCCTACTGCTATTAACAGAGCAGTTCGGGAGTTTCTAATATAAAGACAGGCTCGCGTGCCAACTGCCATTCACAATTGAGATGGGGAGTTTTCATTACAAAGACAGGTCCCTTTTTCTAATGCCAGTTGGAGATAAACAGACACGAAAGCTGAAAATTACTGATACGGTCTTAAGTTGTCCTGAAACGGATAAATATCTAAAAAGATGGCAAAACAAACGAAATCACAGACAGTGGACCACATACAATTTTATTTATATAGATGGCGCAAATGAAATATGAATTATAAACCTACTAAATATGAATCTTAAACCTGCACAATATTAATGAAAACGGAATATACATATGTCCGCCTCTGTGGTGTAGTGGTTAGCTGGCACCCCTGAAGGCATGGGTTCGATTACCGGCTCTGACACGAAATTTGAAAAATGGTACGAGGGATGAAACGGGGTACACTCAGCCTCTGGAGGTCAACTGGGTTCGATTCCCACCTCAGCCATCCTGGAAGTGGTTTTCCGTGGTTTCCCACATCTCCAGGCAAATGCCGGGAGGGTACCTAATTTAAGGCTACGGCCGCCTCCTTCCCTCTTCTTTGTCTATCCCTTCCAATCCATCCATCAATCCGCAAGGCCCCTGTTCAGCATAGAAGGTGAGGCCGCCTGGGCGAGGTACTGGTCATCCTTCCCTGTTGTATTCCCCGACCCAGAGTCTGAAGGTCCAGGACACTGCCCTTTAGAAGGTAGAGGTGAGATTCCTCGTTGAGTCCGAGGGAAAAACTGACCCTAGAGGGTAAACAGATAAAGAAGAGAAATAATATACATATAATACGTTGACTAATGAAGAAAACGAAAATTGCTGAAAAAACAAAAAAACAAAATATAGGCTACAGCATTTCCCAAATATGGGTAGCACGATTAGCACTCTCAGCAATGCAATTTTAGTTTTGTGTCCAAACGCTTTCTGTAGAAATCGGGCTTACATTTCAGCTGTCCTGTTAACACACAAACAACGACTCACCCGAAAAAATAGTAGCCTGTTCATTAGCGAAGGTGACAACAGCTATAAACGCAAGGAAGCTGAACTTTTCGAAAACCGTTGGAGTAACGAAGAAAATGCATACGACGTTTATGTAGAAAATTTAATTTCAACGCAACTCAGTGCACTGTATTTTTCGTTAGGGCTTATCGTTTACCCATTATATTGTGTACCGAGCTCGATAGTTGAAGTACAGCCAGTATCCAGTATTCGGGATATAGTGGGTTCGAATCCCTCTGTCGGCAGCCCTGAAGATGGTTTTCCGTGGTTATCCATGTTCACACAAGGCAAATGCTGGGACTGTACCTTAATTAAGGCCAAGGCTGTTTCCTTCCCACACCTAGTTCTTTCCTGTTCCATCGTCGTCATAAGAACTATCTACATCCGTGCGACGTAAAGCAGCTTGCATTGTTTTATTTGATTTAGGGCACAAACTGCCCACATATTTTATATACTCCTGTAAAAGTACCCCACTACCTCTACTTGGTGAAAGATATCAAAGTAAATTTCGACAAACTTATAAATGAAGAACTAGCCGTAGCATACGGTCACTTCAGTCGATACATATTAAAATAATGTATTTAATATCTACGTGCTTTTTTACTCTTAAACGTAAATTTTCTCTACCATTTCTTAATTTGGTGTACCAGAATGTGAAAGATTGTTTACCAGATATTATTTGCGCTTCTAAAGTATGCTTATTCATGATTACGCTTCCTTTCACAGTTTCAGAAACACATGGGTATTGAAACGATGAATTATACAGGTGAGCTGCTTAATACCATTAAAACAAACAAATTGATGAATATCACTATGAAATGAGCGCACTTCAGGATTAAACTACCTGTACAACTATTAGTGGCAACACACATTTCGCGCCATTATAAACACAGTCGTCCGACTATGTGGTGCAGTGGTTAGTGTGATTACCTGCCACCGCCCTGCCCCCGCCACCGAATTTGAAAAGTGGTACGAGGGCTGGAACGGGGTTCACTCAGCCTCAGGACGTTAATTAAGTAGAGGAGGGGCCAATTCCCACCTCAGCCATACTCGAAGTGGTTTTCCGTGGTTTCCCACTTCTTCTCCAGGCAAATGCCGGGATGATACCTATCTTAATGCCACGGACGCTTTCTTCCTTCTTCCTTGTCTATCCCTTCCCCGCTACAAGGCCCTTGTTCAGCATAAGCTGGGGAGGCCGCCTAGTCGAGATACTGGTCCTCCTACCCTTTTTTATCCTCCGACTCAAAGTCTCACGCTCCAGGACATTGCCCTTGAAGCGGTACAGGTAAGATCCCTCGCTGAGTCCGAAGAAAGAAGAAAAACTGGAAGGTAAACGGATTAAAAAAAACAATAAATCAATAAATAAACAACTTAGTCTCCCAAGTATATATGCGGTACATGGTTCGTTCACACGTAGCAGACTTGGTCCACTGACTCACGTTGTTAAGGTGCATAGTTTCCCCTTCGTCGTCAGTTCACAAGTAGCACTCCGGTGACACTGTAGTACGCTGATCTAGTATTTCACAGCACTGTCTCAACTGACTGAATCACTACCAGATCTGAGCCCAAACTGTACCGTGTCGGACTCGTTCAGCCTGCCTTAAATAGGGAGGCCACCCTTTCAGATATTTTACGCCAATAGAATTCTCTGAAATTCTCTGAAAGTCGAATGGTCTGGGTTCGTCTCACTCTGTTGGGGAAGCCTGCGATTATTGGTGGCAGTAGGAATTTTAGCGGAAGCAGGCCTTGTGTACATAACTTGTTTCTGACTGGTCAGTAACAGTGTTGAGAGTGCGGGGACCACTCTTTGATGTCACTTGTGACTGAAGCTAGGCTGACTTGCTCCTTGCATGGTCGATCATTGAAATTGTGAACAACGTCAGAGTATACTATTTTGATATAGTTGATGTGTTTTAAGATACCAAAAATTTCATTCTGTAATATTTTCCCAAACTTTAATCCATTTATTTTGACAATAGATTATTCGGTTCATCTGGGTGATGCATTATGTCACCCGCGAGAGTAGTAAGATAACAAGATAAATTGAACCTTAAATGCTCTATACATTAGGAATGCGTAAATACGTGATGAAAACAACATCCCTACTATACAGTAATATAAGGTCCATTTTCCTTTATACATCGGCATAGGAAATTGTTCACAATGAAAATTGTTCTGATGGACTGCAACTCCATATATGGCTGGGAGGCGTGGCCAGGCTTAAGGAAAATAATGTGTAGAAAGTGCATCGGGACATACGAGGTTTTAGAAGTAAGCCGACCAAATGTTAATTAAGGTACAACCTCAGCATGTGCCTAGCGTGAAAAAGGGAAATTATCTTAAAATAGTTTCAGAGCAACTGTCGGTGGAAATGCCTATAACTAAAATGTGATTTAAATCGTGATCTGTCTAATTGGCAGTACGTTTTCACAGCATAAAGACATTCAGTTATCTAATTACAATCCGAAAAGCGCGTTTCAAATGTACGCGAAACTGTATATTTGCTAAAAACATAAACATATACATATGTTGGATATTAGGAATTATTCAATTGACATTGTTTTGTTTAGTTGCGAAAAATTATCCTTTGAAGCTTCACCGTACGATTGCCTTGAGTGGTTGTATTGTACCCTGATGAGATAGGCCCTAGTTTCATGATTTGATTTTGATATGAGAAATACAGATATATAGAAATATCAAATGAAATACAGTGTCAGTTTTGTGTGGACGGGAGAATTTCAACATAGCCCGGACATATCGCGACTGTCCGTCGCTACATAGTAAGCTTGTCATTAGGGGGGAAAATGTTTCTTGACCAGAAGATAAGAGGATTAAATCTAGAGCTCACAACAACAGAATAATGACTTCGAGGAAGTGAAAGAGTATAAATTTCGGACCAAGGGCGAGCGGATGTATCACCAATACCGAGAATGTGACGTGCCAGTTTTTTCCACGCCCGAGGCATTTGGTGTTGTCAACGTTACAAGGAAGAGATTTCAAACTAACCGAAGCGGTGTTGACCAATGAGAAAATTTATCACAGGCCCGCAGATAAACCAACATAAGAAAAACTCAGAGTGAACTCCAGTTAGCTTCTCCGATAACAATAATTAAATTATTCCAACCACAAAATTGAATAGAGGGGATTTTTGTGATATCGTTCCCATGTTGATTAATTGTAATCGTAATAAATTAAAGTAATGAATTCGTGGAAATGACCCACGCTATCTCGCCATTGGTCGAGATGAGCACGCCATCAGGGACGCCGAGTTAGCGCGCGAAAGGTGGAGGACAGAAATTAAGTGATATTTCCATGATCACCGAACGATAGGAGTTCAGAATACGACACATGAATGTGTATCGCCAGTGTATTAAGTAGGATAAAGCAAGAGATCCAAATCCGCCTGCATATGCCGATTTAGGATAACCAACCCCCCTCTCCAGGAGTTGACCGCGGCTGACCCCGGCGGGAAATCATATCGTCCATAAAAGTCCAGTAGCGAACCTCACATCACTCAGTTCTTACCAGTCACCAGTCGTTATCGGTCACCAGTCGTGTCAGTCGTAATGAAGTAGTTGGGACTCTGACACGTTGACTCTGTAAGTCAGTACCTCGGGACGCATTCGAAGTCAGTTAAAGCTGAAAGTGCATGAGTTATCAGGAGAATGAATACGAACAGTGAAATTATCCATAGTACCGAGTGTAACTAATCAGTACAACTGTATGTTGAATTTAATCAATGTCATGTGATTAAATAATGAATAACTAACGGAACGCCGATAGTACCTTTGGAAAGCAGTGTGCGGAGCCTGAAGTAAACACCTCAAGATAGACGGTGAATAACTATCCGAGCAGGGAACCATAGGAGCTAGGCGATTATCAAGACGGCTTAGAAATAAACCAGGAAGTGCCGGTTGAAGACGCGATACGCGCCGGTTCAAATGAACGACATTTCGTCGTAATGTGTCACGACGTGTGTTTCGGGCGTATATGAAGATTATATTGTGCGAGTGTCAGGGGTCTAGGGGCACCTATAAGTGTTTTTTTTGTTATTAGTATTCCTGTGTAAAATAGTGTAATAAGGTATTAATCATGGGTAGTCACCCAGAAGTGTTTTATTGTGTTAAATTTGTATTGTGCGACATGATGGACGAGTAGATCACCATGGGGCCGTAAGGCCTATATCTCATCTGCTACGAGACAATGGAATTCTACATAGGAATGAGTACACAATTTTGATATTGGGGGATGTTATCGCGACTAAACGGGGTTCAGTGTAAATTAATTATGGTTACTTAACATGGTTCGCTTCCCGAGTCCATGATTTATTTTTTTGTTAGACGGACGAACTAATTTATATTAACGTAATAATGGGTTAGATTAATTAATTTGAGTATTTGTTTGTTGTATATAATGTAAATATGGGATATATTTCTTTCAATTAATGCATGCTGTTCGCAATACTTTGACTTAAGTTCAATTCAAGTGTTAATTTCCTTTTTTTTGTGCTAACCCATTTATTTGATTTTCAATCACTGCGGTGATCATTTGTAATTTAATTAGGAATAATTTCTATTAGACAGCCAGATTATGAAAGAGCCAGAGTATGTAAGATTTGTGTTGCGTACGGAAGGTCATTAAAATACTAATAATAATCATGTTTGTGTGTTGACAAAGGAAAGTAAAATAATAATAATAATAATATTTGGGCGTGTGCAAGTTAAAGTATAATAATAATAATGACGGTGCTTCGCGAGTTAGCCAGTGCAAATATAATAATCAATGTGGAGATGACATGTAGCGTTAAAGACTTTCATTCGCGTAATCAGTTTGATTTTACGTAAATTTTTGATTTTACGTTTTTGGACTTTATTTTAACCATTAAAAATTGTTTAAAAGCGATAGAGGCACGTGAATTAGAATGGTCACGATATGTTAAAAGCCCAGAATGATTTGAGCCCATATTTAGAGTTGGAAGTCATGAGGGACGAATATCCGGCGCGAAATAAATTGAGCCGTATTGTTTGTAATGATGAAATAGATGAATCTCAAGGCCTAAGATAATATAAATGCATATGCCGGTGTTATTAGTGGTAGAATCCACGCACCGAGGATTATTTTATGAATTAAATGTTTGAAGAGTTCCGATGAAAGGAAATGGACTTCAAATTTGAAGGAATAGTTTAGCAATCGCCGGCATTGGAGGTATTTGCCCAGCCGCGATGTGCCATAGGTTGTGAGATGTGTCTTGGGAGGACAGGTGTCCCCATATAAAATTAACGGCAGTACGAAAGTGAAGGTACGGTCCCGAATACCGTGTTGTCCTGACCGATATAAAGCAGATCTTAGTGGTTCATAACGGGATTTAACATATGTGACTAAATTCTAAAGAGTGGAAATTAAAATATCATCTTTCCATTTTTAATAATAATAAGAATAATAAATAAATAAAAACTAAGCTACTTTTTTTGAAGAATTTACTTTTTTATTTTGGACATAATAATGATGTTGGGAGATGAAATGAAAGATTTGAGATTTTTAACCAATAATAATAATAAATAAAATATTTGAAGAAGGAGAAGAAGAATAACCAATGAAGCTACCTTTTTTATTTTTATTTTTTTGATGAAAATAATAAGAGCGAGAAGTTGAAGTATTATAGCAAGGATGATTATGGGTTACGATAATCACGATTTCCACTATTAATAATAATAATAATAATAATAATAATAATAATAATAATAATAATAATAATGAAAAGTTGAAGGAGCAGAAGATAAAGAACTTGCAATAGTAATTTGAGAATAATACTTATGATGAAAGGAAATTAAGATATTTAATGGGCGATGATTCATTGTTACGAATATAATAATAATAATAATAATAATAATAATAATAATAATAATAATAATAATAAAAATATTTATGAGGAAGCTGATCATTATATTGTGCGGATAAATTAGGAGGAAGAACGACCCTTCTTTTGAAACGTCGGCAAGGGTTGGCATATAATCATCCCGGATGACAAATGATAATAATCAAATACAGGATTATAATTGAAATTAATGATAATAATAAAATTAATTGATGGTAGTCAAAGAATATGATAATGATCAGATAAAGAATGGTATGATATTATTTAATAATCATAGGAGGATATGCTAGGGACAGTCATCCTGTGTCGAACTGCTCCGAACCAGATGTTGGGTTTTCACGGGGAGATTGTTAGCAGTAGATACGTAAATAACCCACGGACGGCACATGTTTTCATGGTCAGAGCATAGTAATGAACCTTTCCGTACGTCTTGTCGTATTGACAAGTGTAAATATTAAAGTAGCTTTTGAGTTAATGAACTCCACCTGGTGTGTTTGTGAATCTGGAAATAATAGGCTAGAGTTTGTCCGTATTATAAATTCCCGTTTTTTTTCGAGGCGATAACATTTTCCAAGGTGGGTGTCCGGCTCACCAGAATGTACATACCGGAAGTGTCTCATGTCCAAACGGAACGAGGAGACGACAGTAAAAAGTTACTGTCGTGCCTTCGTCTCCGAAAAATCTCCAGCGGTGAAACGTCCAATCATACGGATGTGAATTCGATCCCCAGTAACCAATTGGGGCGAATTCACCAGATGTTTTACACTACCAGAGTAGTGAGGTAAAATCCAAGTATTATGTCATTTATTTTTCAGGATGAAAGTGTCCCAATGTAAAATTGTCATCATGTGTAGTATGCAAAATAAGTGAATAAATTGCTCTTCATTGCAATTTCAATAGGAAACAGTTTCCATATCTTTTCATTGTAGTTAGTCCAGTATGCCCATGGAATTTATGTTGTCACTTCCCAGTCCTATTGTGGAGTCAAAAATTTGTATCCATGAATGAGTCGTCCCCCGTAACCTTAAATTTGCATGCCCCGTTCATCCCTGTGTTCATTTGATGCGCCGATATTTTTTTTTTGAATTTCTTTATATAAATTTTTGTTTATCGTTTTCGAACTGATCACCCCTGAGATAAATGCTAGTCTGGGACTCAGGAGGTGAGCGGGTGCAGTATCTATAATGAGTTTCAGACATTTTTATAGTTACATTGTAGTTTTCAGATTACTTTGTTCTGTAATATCCTTCATGTGTACTAGATTGAGCAAAATCGAAATATTTCTGAATCTCATTCATTATTTCCTCATATTCGGTACTTTATTTATGACCAAGCATTGCACCTGAAAGTCTCTCGTGTTTTCTTTACAGTAGACCGGTTTCAGATATCTCCGATTAGGTCTTAAACGTTTGTGCGGTAGGGTATGATGGTGTTTAACTGTAAGGCTAACAAAATTTTTGAGATCGTATATAATTATCATTATTATTTTTATGGATATGCTCTTGAAGTGGATTGTACGTATACTAGGAGTTACCTGCTGATTCCTGCGATAAAAGAGTATTATACGGTTTACATTTTTTTATAAAACCTGCTGAGGATGGCTCCTTGGCTGAATGATTAGTGAACTGGCCTTCGGTTCACAGGGCCCGGGTTTGAATCCAACTATGCAAGAATTTTTACAGTATGCGGTTCCGGGACTGGATATTTTTATTTGTATCAATATAAATTTTCATCTGCATGTATCATATCACACTACAAACCGCCACAAGGACGCGTAGTGGCAAACACATCATTCTGCACAGAGTTGGCGTCAGGAAAGGCACACGGTCTTAAAACTGGGCTGAATCCACACAATATGTTGACCTTAGATGACTGGAAAAGTCCAGGATGAAGGAGAAGAAGATAGGACCTGCTACAAGATGCAGAGCATTTCTTTTCCCATGTTCAATGTTATTAACCAGTTGCAGAAGATACAATCATATTTAACCGTATCATATCACGGTCCAATTAAATTGGTTTAGCACTGTGAAACACTTTGAATTTAGCACTGATGAACGAGCTTAGGAACGCTGGGTGACCATGTGTATATACGTGTCGAACCCGTAGCAAAGAGGGTGCGGCACTGTGCCCAAAGACGAACCAAGACAGGATGCCGTAGGATTATTGTTGTAAACCCCGTTGATGGCTTGGGTACGCGAGGAGAAGAGAGAGTCGGCAAACAGATTTGAAAGCGGGGAACTACCGAACAACGCCAGGTTAACCTCTAACACGAAATATCCAGGTCTGGAATCATTTGAATTCGATTCCGGATATTAGTCACAGAACCATATCCCACAGATCCAAGAAGATGGTAATTCCTTCATATATTTTCGAAGTATATTAAGCCATAAAAATGATGTAACTCTGCCTGTTTTGTTCATTTCAGCTTGTTTGAAATATCCGTTGAGAGGTAACTGGCCGAACACAAAGTGAGCCGAGTTTAATGAAGGGCACGTGCCTCTACTCAGTCTATAAAGGAAGGAAGGGTTGGTGCAGCTGCCTCCAGTACTTCAGTGCCCGCAGTAGCTAAATGATATTCGAGGTGTGCGTCTTTTTAACTTGATCAACAAAGCTTACTGTATCAGTTATAGAGAAGACTTAATAACGATGTGTTTAAGCTCACCCTAGCAACATTTACCCCGATAATAAATTACTTAACACACGTTAGCGCTGTGTAATAATGCCGCGGGTGTGTAATTTTAATATGTATCGACTGAAGTGACCGTATGCTATGGCTAGTTCTTCATTTATAAGTTCGTCGAAATATACTTTGATATATATATTTCACCAAGTAGAGGTAGTGGGGTACTTTTACAGGAGTATACAAAATATGTGGGCAGTTTTTGCCCTAAATGAAACAACATAATGCAAGCTACTTTACGTCGCACCCATACAGATAGGTCTTACGGCGAAAATGGGACAGGAAAAGACTAGGAGTGGGAAGGAAGCGGCCGTGGCCTTAATTAAGGTACAGTCCCAGCATTTGCCTTGTGTTAACATGGATAACCACGGAAAACCATCTTCAGGGCTGCCGACAGAGGGGTTCGAACCCACTATGTCCCGATACTGGATACTGGCTGCACTTCAACTAGCGAGCTCGGTACACAATGTAATGGGTAAACGGTTAGCCCTAACGAAAAATACAGTGCACCGAGTTGCCTTGAAATTAAATTTTCTACATAAACTTCTTCGTTACTCGAACGGTTTTCGAAAAGTTCAGCTTCCTTGCGTTTATAGCTGTTGTCACCTTCGCTAATGAACAGGCTGCTATTTTTTCGGGTGAGTCGTTGTTTGTGTGTTAACAGGCCAGCTGAAAAGTAAGCCCAATTTCTACAGAAAGCGTTTGGTCACTAAAATAAAATCGTGCTAATCGTGCTACCCATATTTGGGAAATACTGTAGCCCATAGTTTGTTTTTTGGTTTTTCAGCAATTTTCGTTTTCATCATCGTCATCGTATTATATGTATATTCTTCTTCTTCTTTATTGTTTACCCTCCAGGGTCGGTTTTTCCCTCGGACTCAATGAGGGTGCTCATTCATTTTCATTTTCTCGCCTTCAAAAAGGTCGTTCCGATTTTCTTTACCGGTCCCTCCATTTTCCAAAGACCGGAACTCTTTCTTTCTGTAGCATACATAAGGTAAAGAGGCGACAATTATCTCCATGTTTTTACATTAAGACAGCAATCATCACCTTGCACTCCCATTTCGATCCTGTGGTTTTCAACGGTTGTGTTAGACCAGACTCATGTTATACTTCTCGCATGCCCACGTTAGGGCTGGGCACGATGAGCACCGAGAAATAAATATCCAGAAACCCACCACATACGGAGGCTGAATGGTAACGAAAAATTGAAACAAATGTGAAAATCAGTGGAAGCTCCAATCAACCAATTAACGGGGCGATAAATAAATACTTTCATATAATGTTCAAGCGGACAGGGTCGAAAATGACCAGAGACGAAGTCATGAACTGAACTCGAGCCTATTAAATCAGAAGCATAAAATTTAAACGCTACCCCTCCTACTTCTACAGTAATAACGCCGAGTAGAAAACAAAATATTCTATTAGATAATTATTTAATCGAAATAGAAAATAGAAACATGAAAATCAGAAAGAGATGAAAAGGAAAAAAAGAAAACAGGCCCATACGGAAACAATACATAAGCTTAATGACCTATTCACTATCATTATAACATCGTGCCTACCCATAATGTGATCCAGCCAACAGGTTCAACCGTACATAAACTACGATTAATCAGAAAATAACAAAAGAAATTGTTACCTTAGGTTCAAAGTAGGATAAATCAGTAACTCAGTGCCCAGCCCAAAGTAATAAATTATTTGATATCCATATCAAAAGGACGAGGCTTTACAGATCGCGACACACGGCCATTCAATGACATGTCTCACACAACAATGGTTTTCAACGATCTCAAAGAAAGACGGAAGATAAAATATGGCCGAACGAATGTTCAAAGAACGGGAGGCACACGCAAGCTTGGCGCCCGGTGCCAGGGATAAACAAGGCGTTGCAAAGGGAACACGTATACACTCACAAACAGCCAGAGCCCCCCAGAAATGCAAAAATAAGAACAAACGACACTACTAAGCAAAATGATATGCGTCCTACATATCTCACACAATATGTTAAGAAGGGATCCAAGAAACGTACAATGGATAACAATAGTCAAAAGGGTCCCAAATATGTAGAAGCTTCGTTCATAAATAACGTCTCACGTGTGTTTTCGAGCCAAACCCGCACATGATCGGAGACCCAAATCACATCATCAATACGTCCCTCATAAACAATTCCAATGCCAAAACAGCACAAACAATACATACACAGGCCCTTCCGATACACAACAACATAGCGAGGACATCGGAGAGCAATATGGTACATGAATAATAACACAGACTTCCACAACATGAACCGTAGAATAACATCGACGTTACACACACCCAAGGTGAAACAGAGCTCATTCAGGCAATACAAACACTCAATTACAGTAAGACACAAATCAATGTACTGAGATGTGACGCAAAGACAAACATAGTTCATATAAATAACGTTACTGCGGCAACAAGAGAAAGAATAGGACGGGCCACCAAATAAATAAATAAATAAATAAATAAATAAATAAATAAATAAATAAATAAATAAATAAATAAATAAATACCCACGTAGAGAAGAAATAGTGGCCAACCACAACGCTACATGCCGATCGTAAACGGGGGACAGCACGAATTCACTGCTTTTGCAACTTGTTTCGGTCTGTATCAATCCAATATGTCCATTGCTGGTGAAGCGCTCAGTCGCATACTTTTTTCTATTTTCGGTGATTTAAAGTTTTCCTGCCTATTTTTATACCTCGACGACGTGGTTTTGTTCTCCGTGAAGTTCTTTCGAGGCTGACGAAACATGGTTTTACTATCAATCCTGAGATGATATACTTGTGTTTCAGCCGAATCAATTTCTTGGGACATGTTATCCCCGATTCTGGTATCTCTGTGAATCCTGATAGCGTGCAGTTCAATGCGATAAGAAAAATCTTTAGCTCATCCAAGTTTTGCAGAAAGGACATCAAAGAATTCATATAGGAGACTGTTCAGTACGGAAGAATGACTTTCAGAGAGATCAATTTGAACATTATAAAGGCTACAGTTTCATAGGGCACACAGGGGCCTGTTTCAGAAAGTGTTTTCGAGGGGGAAGTTTTCACCAGATTTAAAGCGAAAGGCGTGTGATAAAATCGACGGATTATCCAGTGGTTAACATGAAATCCGTACCTAAGATGAGAGGAACAGCTAAATCTTGGACAGCGTTGAAGTTCCAATCTCATAGACGTTGTGAACTTTCACGTGAGTTCTGATACGCTCCACAGGAAGTACACGACGACCGTAAGATGACACATAACTTTCGGGACAATCACTATTGTGAATATATTTCAAAACCACCCCTTTCACAAAAGATTGATTGACAAAAGAACTGCAGGATCCGGTGTCCAACAGGGCGTACATCACGTGTGCCCCACAAACAAACTTGACTGAGAGTGAAGACGAAGGAAGTCCCAAAATCTTACGATTAGAATATTTATTAGGCACGAATCGTGGGCCATTACGCTGGTGTAAAGCTAGATTCCCTCATTGGTAATACAACGCGGACAGATATTGCAGTAGACACCTATTAAATCACATTCTCTATATTTCAAGGAAGATTTTTGGCTTACAATTCCTACAAACATTGCCATCCTTTCAACAATTCCAACATTTAGAGAATTTGATACTTAACTGCGAGACACATCCTGACTCAAAAGGGCATTGGTGGTACGGTAAGAGGGGTGAGCTGATTCATAACGGTCAATAGGCCTATTAGAACACTGAGGACTAGTAGGTGACCTAGCGGAGGAGACATCTTTTGGCACAGTACGGCAATCAGTATCATGGAAAGAACAATCGGCCGGTGGAGGAGGAGGTTGATATAAATTGTTTAGATGCAGAGTTGACTCAAATTCACAGCCCAGATTAATTACATCATCGACGCGTTTTACTTCTGACCTCTTAATGAATAATTTATATCGAGGGGCTAGATTTCGATAGAATGTGTCTTAGATCTCGGACTAATGGACATTAACATCGAGGCAATTGAACAGGTTTATAATACCTGTAGTACATTCATCAATGGGCTCTTCCTGACCTTGCGGTCTTCCGAGTATTTCTTGTTTGAGGATGAAGTCCATATCAGACAACCCAAATCGAATCTTAATTTCTTTAGCAAAATCAGCCCAGCATAGAATCTTGCATTTGCATAATATGGACTATTTGCGGGCAGAACCTTCTAACAATCCAGGAATGATGGGAACAAACAGTTCTAAAGTAATCGAGATACACCCCGCTATATCGTCTACTCTTTCTAAGACTGAAGGCCCTTTAACTTCGCCAGAGAATTTCAAATTCCATTCGAGAATAACGTCCAGAGCAGGACTAACGTTGGGTTAACCACCCTTTACTCAATGAGAAATGTGGTCCATCATGTTCATATTCGTATCAGAAATAGCATTACGTCCATTTCTAAATATTATTTCAGCATAGCTGTGACTAGCGCTAGACAGAAGGGAAGCGTTATCATTAGCAAATTCCCTACACTTAATTTATTCAATTCTGCGAGGGTTATCGGGAATCATTTCCCTATCACCACAAGCATTCCTATCTGTTTCATCGGCCGTGGTTCACAGATAGATAAACAACGTAATACAGGGGGGGGGGGTATATATCAAGGCAAACACAAAAATAATCGAGAATGAAAGCACAATGCTCTACACAAGAAGGAATTAATTACACATATGGGGTGAGTGATGTTTGTAACAGAAGGATATGGATCATTTATAATGGCGTACAATAAATACACGAGGTAAAATCATGGGGTTTAAACGAGTTCAAATCTGCTTTTGATGAAGCATGTCGACCAACAGACGCTCTGCTAACCATTTGCACCCCCATTTTTTAAGGATATTTGTTCATGGCGTCGACCTCTACAGATCTTTCGCCACTACTGTCTCTATATGATATTAACCTGCGTGTAAGTTGAATTGCGAAAGTGTTGAATATGAGGTAAGGAACGTTAAGGACGACACAAGCACATAGTTCCCAGACCAGACATATTAATCATTTAAAATCATTGATCTAACCGAGAATCGAACCCGGGGCCGGCGGGTGAAAGGCATACGCGTTGCCCCCTACAGTGCGGAGCCGGACTTCACACCGCAATACGATCCTGTAGTATCCTACGATGAATGCGATATTATGTTGTGTTAGACCAGCCCCATGTTATTCTTCTCGCATGCCCACAGCATGTCTGGGCAAGATGAGCACCGAGGAGTAAATAGTCGTAAAACACAATACATATACAGGCAGAAATATAAAAAAAAAGAAAATAAAGGTCACTGGAAGCTCAAGTCAACCAGAGGTAACGGTGTGATAAAAAATTACTTACCTATCATGTTCGCGCGGATCGGGTCGAAAATGACCAGAGACGAAGTCATGAACTGAACTCGAGCCTATTAAATGAAAAAGAATAAAATTTAAAAGGCTACCCCTCCTACTCCTGCAATATTAAATAACGCCAGTAGAAAACAAAAGCGTTTATTAAATAATTATTAAATCAAAATAGAAAATGGAAGCATGAAAATCAGAAAGCGAGAAATAAAGCAAAAAGGACAGGCCCTGATGTTAACAATACATAAGCTTAATAACCAATTGACTATCATCATAGCATCGTGCCTACCCATAATATGGTCCAGCCAACAGGTTCAATTAATACAATTAATCAGAAAATAATAAAATAAATTGTTACCTTAGGATCAAAATACGATAAATTCGTGACGCAGAGCTCAGCTCAATATAATCCATTATTTGATATCCATATCAACAGGACGAGTCTTTACAGATCGCAACACACGGCCATTCATTGTGATGCCAAACACAAAGATGGTTTTCAATGATCTCAAAAAAAGACGAAAGATGAAATATGGCCGAAACAAAGATCAAGGAAAGGAAGGCACGGCAAGCATGGCGCCCGGGACCAGGGATAAACAAGGCGTTGCAAAGGGAACAAATACACACACAAAAAGGCCATATCCCAAAAAATGCCAAAATATGAACAAACGACATAACTAGGAAAGATGGTATGCGTCCTACATATTTCACATTCGAACACTCACACATTCGGCTAAAAGGGGTACAAGAAACACAGAACGCATAAATGATAACAATGGTCAAAAGGACCCCAAACATTTAGAAGCACGGTTTATAAACAGCGGATATTCGGAGCCAAACCCACACAAGGTCGGAGGCCCAAAACACATTTTCAATACGTATCTCATATACAATTCAAATACCAAAACAGCACTAACCATCTATTAACACGCCCTTCCAATACACAAAAACATAATGAAGACATCGGAGAGTAATATACGGTAGTACATGAATAAATACACAACATGAAACGTAGAATGAAATCGACGTCACACACATCCAAGGTGCAACAGAACTCATTCAGGCAATACAAACACTCAATTACAGTAAGACGCAAAATCACTGTACTGAGACGTGACGCAAAGAAAAGAATGGTCGATATAAATAACGAAATAAATAAATAAATAAATAAATAAATAAATAAATAAATAAATAAATTAAATAAATAAATATTGAATAAATAAATTAATTAATTAAAAAATAAATAAATAAATACCCACGGAGAGCAAGAAATAGTAGCCCACCACAATGTCACGTGGCGATATAAAACTAACATTACCTTAATCAAGCCATTCATATATGTGCAATAAAACACGTTGAAAACATTCTATGCTAAATACATGTACATCTTAAAACGTTTAAAATATCGCTTGTAAGAAACAAGCGAGTAGAAATATTATGTCGCTCGCCATAGCCTTTCGCCAATATAAAAAGGTTAGAAAAAGAGCCATGGAGAAACTAGACAGACAAGATCGGGAACAAACGTCGTAAAATAACAGGATGACACAAGCGATATATTATGTGATCTCCTTGGTCTAAGTTTCCGTTTACAATAAAAGTCAAAGTCGGTCATGATTCCGAAGTCATTGAGTACACATAGGTATCAGAGGGCAAACAGTTCGTCAGAAAAGTAAACCAGATGAAGAAAGATAGAGATGGCCAGGATATGGCACAAACTCCTCTTCCTCTTGCAAAGAATGAATTTATTATTTAATTAATTCCTACCGGGTGAGTTGGCTGTGCGGATAGGGACGGGCAGCTGTGAGCTCGCATCCGGGATATAGTGGGTTCGAACCCAACTGGCGGCAGCCCGGAAGATGGTTTTCCGTGGTTTCCCATTTTCATATCTGGCAAATGCTGGAGATGTACCTTAATTAAGGCCACGGCCGCTTCCTCCCAATTCCTAGGCCTTTCCTGTCCCATCGTCGCCATAAGACCTATCTGTGTCTCTGTGACGTAAAGCAAGGTAGCAAATAATTATTTCAAATCAAATCAAAATCTCTTTATTTGCAAATGAGGTGCCTACCTCGGTGGCAAATGATACACTGAAATACATTATTGTCAAGCACTAAATATTAAATTAACAAGAGAACAAAATTTTCCTATAATACTACACTGACTGACAGACAGAGCAAATGCAACACCAAGAAGGAGTGGTCAGAACTTTATGCCAATTGCAGGGTAGACTGACGTCACTGAGGTATGCTCATGATGTGAAATGCGCCGCTGTGCTGCGCACGTAGCGAACGATAAATGGGACACGCTGTTGGCGAATGGCCCACTTCGTACCGTGATTTCTCAGCCGACAGTCATTGTAGAACGTGTTGTCGTGTGCCACAGGACACGTGTATAGCTAAGAATGCCAGGCCGCCGTCAACGGAGGCATTTCCAGCAGCCAGACGACTTTACGAGGGGTATGGTGATCGGGCTGAGAAGGGCAGGTTGGTCGCTTCGTCAAATCGCAGCCGATACCCATAGGGATGTGTCCACGGTGCAGCGCCTGTGGCGAAGATGGTTGGCACAGGGACATGTGGCACGTGCGAGGGGTCCAGGCGCAGCCCGAGTGACGTCAGCACGCGAGGATCGGCGCATCCGCCGCCAAGCGGTGGCAGCCCCGCACGCCACGTCAACCGCCATTCTTCAGCATGTGCAAGACACCCTGGCTGTTCCAATATCGACCAGAACAATTTCCCGTCGATTGGATGAAGGAGGCCTGCACTCCCGGCGTCCGCTCAGAAGACTACCATTGACTCCACAGCTTAGACGTGCACGCCTGGCATGGTGCCGGGCTCGAGCGACTTGGATGAGGGAATGGCGGAACGTCGTGTTCTCCGATGAGTCACGCTTCTGTTCTGTCAGTGATAGTCACCGCAGACGAGTGTGGCGTCGGCGTGGAGAAAGGTCAAATCCGGCAGTAACTGTGGAGCGCCCTACCGCTAGACAACGCGGCATCATGGTTTGGGGCGCTATTGCGTATGATTCCACGTCACCTCTAGTGCGTATTCAAGGCACGTTAAATGCCCACCGCTACGTGCAGCATGTGCTGCGGCCGGTGGCACTCCCGTACCTTCAGGGGCTGCCCAATGCTCTGTTTCAGCAGGATAATGACCGCCCACACACTGCTCGCATCTCCCAACAGGCTCTACGAGGTGTACAGATGCTTCCGTGGCCAGCGTACTCTCCGGATCTCTCACCAATCGAACACGTGTGGGATCTCATTGGACGCCGTTTGCAAACTCTGCCCCAGCCTCGTACGGACGACCAACTGTGGCAAATGGTTGACAGAGAATGGAGAACCATCCCTCAGGACACCATCCGCACTCTTATTGACTCTGTACCTCGACGTGTTTCTGCGTGCATCGCCGCTCGCGGTGGTCCTACATCCTACTGAGTCGATGCCGTGCGCATTGTGTAACCTGCATATCGGTTTGAAATAAACATTAATTATTCGTCCGTGCCGTCTCTGTTTTTTCCCCAACTTTCATCCCTTTAGAACCACTCCTTCTTGGTGTTGCATTTGCTCTGTCAGTCAGTGTATATTATACAATTTACGCTAACAATTTTTTTCTATTAAACACACAGCTCATCCTTAGTAAATTTATATTGTTTACAAAATTCTACTAATAATATCTCCAGTACTACTTACAAATATAGTCAACTGATATACAGTATGTGGAATTACTTCAAATGATACTGTACAACTGGTATAAGATTAAAGTTTACATTGCATTTATTTACTTTTTTTTTTCCTTTACCCATTCTGGAACCTAAGTAGCATAACGACCTGCTGCATCTTAACCAGAGCCCCTTTTGCCACCACTTTTCAGAGTTCCTGAAGGGCCTTCACAGCTACCGTAGCGGTCCCAGGGCCCTCGAAGTCCCCACTGTACTTCACCCCTACAGGCAGTCCCCTACTTTGGCTGTCCAAACTCCTTAGACTAGCGGATGGAATTAATTTATTCACACACATTTTTTATTTACATTAACCTGCACTAGTCGAATGCCCTCTAACATTTCATTTATTTTCTCTGTTGCTATTTATTCTCTTCTTGAATATCTGTACAGATTTTGGAAAAGGATCAAACAATACCCCTAGTAAACTGTTCCACTCCTTTACACCCTTCCCAATGAATGAAAATTTACCCCAATCGCTTCTACTAAAATTTCTTCTAATTTTACATTTGTGGTCAGTCCTTCCGATATAATTATTTTCCAACTGAAGTCTCTCACGGATATCTCCCCATGCTGCTTCTCCTGTATAGGCTCTATATAACACTATAAGTATAGTTTTCTCCCTTCTCTTACTTAACGTTTCCCACCCTAGCTCCTTTAACATTTCTGATACACTACTCTTCTCCTGAAATCCCCTGTTACACACCTTGCTGCTTTCCTCTGCACACTGTCTATTTCTTTTATTATGTATTCTTGGTGAGGATCCCAAACACTGTTTGCATATTCCAATAATGGACGAACCATACTTAGGTAACTTTTCTCTTTTAATTCTTTGTTGCATCCTTTAAGTAGCCCCATTATGACATGTAATGATCTGTATGCTTTCCCAACAATGTCATCCACATGACCCTTCCAGTGCAAAAGATCCAAAGTATATTCAAATTCAGTTTTAAAACTCCTGTTTGTAAATGTTGTAACAGTTGATTTGCCTCCATTAACCTTCATGTTATTCTCTTCAACCCATTGTTGGATACTCTCAAGGTCCCTTTGTAATTCTGAACAATCCTCAATGGTATTTATTTCCCTATAAACAATTATGTCATATGCATACAATCTTATTTTTGATGTTATATGTTATATTGTTCCCTAAATCATTTACGTATATTAAGAAAAGTAACGGACCGATTATACTACCCTGTGCAATTCCCTTCCAAACTTTCTCTTCCTGTGATACGTTATTTCCTACTTTGACTTTCTGAACCCTTGAATTTAGAAATGTTTTCACCCAACGTGTAACCCTTACGTCCAGTCCTATTCCCTCCAATTTCTTTAATAATATTCCATGTTCCACTCTATCAAAGGCTTTGGAAAGATCTATGGCTATGCAATCTAACTGGCCTCCTGAATCCAATTGATCTGATATGTCCTGCTGAAATCCCACCAGTTGTGGCTCACAAGAAAATTTCTTTTTAAATCCATACTGGCTCCTCATGAACCAATTTTTATCATCACATATCCCTCTGATGTACTTTGATATTAAACTCTCCAGTATTTTACAAACTATACTGGTCAGGCTGATTCGTCTGTAGTTTTCTGGTTTCCTTTTATCACCCTTTCCTTTATAAATTGGTATTATTATAGATTCCTTCCATTCCTTTGGTATTACACTATTATTTATGACATAGTCAAAGAGAAATTTTAAATAAGGCATTATGTACCACCCCATTGTCTTTAACACCTCCCCAGTAATTTGATCACTTCCTGCTGCTTTTCCTTGCTGACGCAGTTGGATATTTCTGAAAATATCATCATTTGTGAATGAGAAGCTTCTTGATTCCCTCTGTGTCTCTCCTTCTGTATCTCCTGTTTCGGTTTTCAACTCCTGACAATCATCTACTGAATATCTGAATTCCTTACTAAAGAGGTTTGCTTTCTCAGTATCTGTTAAATAGTGTTCACCCCCTTCTCCCACCATTGTAGGAATTTGGATTCCTTTTCCTTTTTGATTCCTGATATATGAATACAGCTTTTTCCATTTCCCTTTGTGGTCATTACGTTCTTGAAGAATGCCATTCATATAATTCTCTTTTGCTTCCTTTTTCACTCTATTCAGTTCCCTCATTAGCTGTTTTCTAGTTTCTCTATTCTCCCTACCTTCTTTGATTTTCCTGTTTACGATTCTATATTTTCTTTTTAATTTTCTTATTTCCCTTGTATAATAAACAGGATCTGAGGTCATTTTACCCTTCTTAACAGGTACAAATCTCTTCTCTCCTTCCCAAATGATTCCTTTAAATTTAGCCCAAAGTGTATCCACATTACTCCCTTCACTTATCCAACAACTAAATTGTGATTTAAGGTAAGCCCCAAATTCATCAACTTTAGTTTTTCTGTACACTTTCTTGTCTTGTGTGACCCTTTTATTAAGCCTTTTCGGTACCAGTCCTACATCCATTATTACAGCCTTATGGTCACATATTCCTTCAATTACCTCAGTTTTATCAACAATTTCCCATGGTTTAACCAAGAATACATCTAGTAAGTTATTGAGACGAGTTGGTTCTTGTACTACTTGTGTAAATCCTCCCTCCCAAATTAACTTATTTGCCAGTTTCTGTTCATGGGCTTCACTTGCAGCTCCATTCCATTCAACTTCAGGCAAGTTTAGATCTTCTCCAATTATTACCACATCATTATTATTGTTTTTATGAGTATAATCTATTATTTTCTCAAATATTTCCACGTCCCTTTCCTCTCTTCCTGGCCTGTATGTTCCTATCATTCCCACCCCCTTCATATTATCACAAACTAATTTTTATCCCTAATATTTCATCCCTTTCATCGGTAAACCATTCATGTGAACAATAAGATTCCTTCACCAGAATGAACACCCCCCCCCCACACACTTTTTATATCATCGGTCTCTACGATAGACTGTGTACCCTTCTGGAAATACTTCTCTGTTACCCACCCCTTCTCTCAACCACGATTCCACTTCTATCACCACATCAGTCTCATAAGATTCTATCAATGTACCGAATTTTAATTGTTTATTTACTACACTCTGCCAGTTTACCAAGAGCAATCTCAGACCCCCTTCTTCCTTAAAACTTGACTGTTGCAATTGGTTAACTTGAAATTCCTTACTTTCCTGAGTTTCATTTCCTAGTTGGCTGAGCCAGCTTGAAGTACGGCTGGCTCTTTCTACTAGTTTTCCTGGTCAGTATTATAACTCAAGGGAGTTGCCTTTTTACAGTACATATCTTAAGATTAATAAAATCTAGAACAATATTTGCTATCTTTTGTTTACCTGAATTGTTTATATGAAGGCCTTGCTTTGTGTAACAGTGTCTCTCGAAACTGCTGCTATCAATTACCTGTGTATTACGAAAATGTTTACAATGTTTAACCATATCTGTATTAACTGTGTCCACTTCAATGTTCACACACGAGTCTCTAATCAAATCATGCCTGTGGGGCACGTTCACTACAAAGATGTTGGTGGGAGTCAGCTTACCTAGTGTACATTGTAACCCTTTATGGGGGTATATGCATATATATATATATATATATATATATAATAATACTGCCGAGGGAATCAAAGTATCGGTGACACCGAGTACTCTCAAACGGTAGGTAGTAATATTATGCAGCGAGTAAAACGCCAAATTGAGTATGGAGGCCGTGGTAAAAAAAAAAAATATCCAATAAGCATTCCAGAATAACCTCAGATAGCGCAGTGGAAAGCATGCTAGATAATATTAGAAAATTAAAAGAGAATGGGAGGAGAAATAAGGGACATGACGGGTGAAAATAGATGAGAAACCAAGATAAAATTTGGAAATAGATATATTAGAAGAATTAAATCAAACTCTTAGAATATTACATGAATAGAAGTCTGTACAAATACGGAATTTTCCCAACCACATATAATACAAATTTGTTACGCCAAGAATAAGATATCCAAGAGAATGAAAGCAAATAAGAGAATAGGCCAGAAGAGGAAAGGGATAGACAAGAAAAGGATGAATACGGTACAAAGAGAAATGTAGAACAACGAGAATAAGAAAAGGATGTACACAGTTACAAAATTGGAGTATACCAGCATGAAGTCTTCTAAGCAAAGGTCCAAATGTAATATGAAAGTCGCCACCTCTTCAGTTATCACCCGAATAGGCACAAATTAACGTTGTCATGCAGGCGTAAGTCACTGTATACTACAATGAAACAGTTTCGAAGTATGCAAAAACATAAATGGCGAAACAGTGATTAAGCACAAGTGTGTATAGGAGTCGCAGAGTTGCCGATATACCACACGCACATTTGGAAAGAAAATTGTCACTAGTTAGTCAATAGAGGCTTCGATATTGAAAATACAAGTGAAATCTCGGCCTGGAAATGCACTGCTCCCAGTTAGAATATGCAAAGAAAATAGCTCCAAATGCAACATAGAAGTATTTACAATAAGGACATTATCAGTTTGTCATACCTCATCTTGAACCAAGTAGTTCTGCCCGAAAATGGAGAGTCCAGGGCACATGTCGCTAAGGACGGAGATGACGTTAAACGTTCCTCCCTCCACACAGGCCAAAGTCCATCTCAACACATTCAGAGGAAGGCCGGGTATTTATAGTGTGGAATAATGAGAAATATGTCTGGAAGATTCCAGAGGTTAGTGGAGCATGCGTGACAAAGCAGGCGATGTCACATGACGTCACGCAGCGAAAAGGAAGTTAGTTTATCGTAGATCGTAAAGGTGGATAGAGCAGAGTTCATGCAAGGTGCAAATTCACATAAGTATGTAAGTTCCAGTAGGAGAGAAAATGCGGTTTATATCATGATGAGGGTAAGTCCATATTAATAGTAGAAAAAGGTTATGTGCGTGGCGAGGTTCATAACAGTAGTTGCCGGTGAAGTGAAGAGTCCGTTACAACATTTAAGTTCAGAAATGACATTCTTAGCGTCGTTGTGAGCTACGTCGTTCGTCCCGCCGATGATTACTACTGCATCACGATTTCCGAGATTTCTTGCCGCCTGCTCCGTCTTTTCCAATACCTTCGTCATTGGGGCCCCAGTATAGATGACAGCCGATCCTGCAATATCTTTATTGTTCATTTTCTCCGCAATTAACCTCGCCTGGCTATCACCAAATATGAAAATGTTCGACAATTTCGCCGGTGCACTGTGTGGGATTTTAGGCCTAACTTTGCCGCTTCTCGTAACGGGTCTTGCGCTATACGTCTGACTGCTTCCCGTGCGGATACCTTGTGTATCGCTTGCTTCCCTCAGGGCTGAAAATATATTTTTAGTGTCAATTACAAAGTTGTCCTTATTTAACTGTACGCTTTTCCTCCTAGAATCTGAAGCATCTTGACACCACGCGCTAGAATTCACGGAGCCACCCGTGTTCTGAGTGTTTACTGGTACCGGTACTTTCGATTCCAGTAAACGTACCTTCTCCTTTAAAATCTCCTTCTCCGCTTTTAATGCTTGTAAATCCTGTTGCAATCAAGAGAGAATTACAAGTACATTATCACTACCTCCATCCTCCAAGGAATGAGACGCCAGCGATTCGTTGACCGTTGTAGACCTAGGTTTGTTACCGCTATTCAAATTGCTCTCGCCACAGCTAACACAGGTCCAAGTATCTTCATTTTTAGCAAAACCAGCACTACATATACACTCAAAATGGTACCAAATTAAACACTTTTCACACTGGATACCATTTTTCACTCGCTTCTTGTTTACACGTCACATATCATTAGTTGACCACTGTTATACTTCTTCCTGGTGCAGAATTTAGTATCTATCTATTAACACTTACAACCACTGAATTAACTACCTACATAAACGACTACTTCTCAGTTAGGAGACGGAATTTAATTCTTGTAGAAAACTTGTGGTATTTTAGAAATCGGAAGTCTTTTCGTAGACTACTGGAAGTTATATTAATTTGCTATTAATATCCAGGAGTATATTGGCTGAAACTGAAATATTCTTTGCTATCTGCACTCATCTTCTCTATTTAAGGCTGAAGACCCAGTTAATGTGCTGTCGGTTGAATTTATGCGCCTTTAAATGCGAGAAACCTTTATCTTCTGAATTGCCCACTACCGTATCTATGGACCCCCTTTCAGAGATACATTCCATCATTCTGGCGTAATTGAGGCAATGTAAGCAATGTGAAATATATTATTATTATTATTATTATTATTATTATTATTATTATTATTATTATTATTATTATTTTAATATTTCTTTCTTCGTTATGCCTAACCAAGGAGCGCTGTTGAACTTATTTAGCTCATGTGGTTACCTTTCTTCTTATCTCAAAATCTCTCCATCCTCTCGCTGTTACTTTTCGATCTTCACACCAGGGGGCCGATGACCTTCGATGTTAGGTCCCTTAAAACAACAAGCAAGCTTCTCACCAGGTTCTGTTTGTGGTAGTGTGTAAAGCGGTAATTGTCGACTATGTTTCTGAACTTGGATCTGTCTTCTACAAAATCATCCGTGATGCCTATTTCCTGAAGATCTTATTGGAAATTCTAGCATCCAATTGTTTTTATTTTCATTGATTGGGCAATCATTTTGGTCAATCTCTGATTACACGTTCTGTGAATATGTCCGTAAAATTTCAAACGTCTTTTCTTGAACGTGTCTAAGATTTTCTCTGAGTGTTGGTGCAGGTCATGAGAATTCCTTATCATCCAGATTAGCCCCTGTACAGACTGGTCCAAAAATTTTCCTTAAGATTTTTCTTTCTTGGTTTTCTGCATCTTTAATCAGTCATCTGCCCCCAATTATCAGTGTTTCAGATGCGTAAAATGCTCCAGGCTTGATTACAGTGTAGTAATAACTTAATTTAGCATTTCGAGATATTGATTTTTCATTATATCGGCTCCAAATGAGTCTGCATGCTCTATGAAGTTCAGACATCCTTTCAGTCCTGAAGTTTGAATGACTTCTCTAGGTATTTCAATTTAGATACTTGGAACATTTTGCCATATTGATATTCATTGCTTGTCCATTTAGGTACCGAAGTGATCCTTCCGTGTATAAGTTTTCTGGTATGAGATCTGGAGTCCCATTCTGGATGAAAATTCATGGAGTTTTCAACGGATACAATAGCTTCCTGTCCTTTATTGGACAATATTCTTAAGTCATCAGCGAAGGACAAACACTGTAAATTAATTTTATTTTCGCGTAATCTGCCTAGGGTTATTCCTTTAACTTCTTTTTTCCAAAGTCCTAGTCACTTTTTACAAAACAAGATTAAACACTAAAGGCGACAACCCATCTACATATCGGACTAGTTTTAATATCAAGTGGTTCAGAAAATTCCCCTAAGAATTTAACATTTCAACTTGTGCCTGCTAGTGTTTGCATGATTCTTTTGTTTGTCTGACTGCTTTGAATTCTCCCAGTACTCGGAGAAGTGTCTGTCTATCGAGTCACATGCCTTTTCGAAGTCCACAAAATTAATCACCGTTTTGCCTGATTTTACGAATTTGTAGGATGACCTTGAGGTTAAGAATCTGTTCTACGCAGGACTTCCCTTTCCTGAACCCTGCCTGATACTCTTCAATGGAATGATCTTTTTGCATTTCAAGTCTCGCAAGTAGGAATTTTGAAATAATTTTCTAGGTGACTGCTAGTAGCTATTCATGATAGTATTATCCCTTTTCTTATTTAGTGGGTGAATTATTGCACACTTCCAGCAGTCAGGATTTGTTTCACTAGTCTAGACATCTGTAAGAATTTTATGGACTTTTTGAGTGAGATTTCTGCCACCTAATTTCATACCATTTTTCTATCGAACACAGGTGTTTCATAAATCGTGTATTATTTGTTGAAATTCTCCTATTGCTGGAGGCTCTGAATCTGGATTTGGTTCTTATGTTTCAAAAGTGAATTGGTTGGTAGAAGGTTCGCAAATCTTTGAAATGTTCTCCCAAACATTTACAGTTTTCTTCGTTAATGGTTTCTAAAGTCCCATCTGGTCGTTTAAAACAGAGAGTGGGTGCCCTACAACTCGCCAGTTCTTCTTTAAATGTTATATACAAGTTCTTAATATTGTTTTTCTTGAACTCTTTGCTCGATTTCTGCCAGTTGGATCTAACCGTAGTGACGTTTTCGGAATCCTATAATCTTTGACATCTCCTTCTGAATTTTAATGAAGCCATGCCACTTCTCTGCGGTTTTCTGGGATTTCCAGGCTTGCCATGCTTTCATGCGGAGTTGTAACACCATATCAAAGGTATCGTTCTACCATCTATGTTTATGTTTCCTCGGAGGCTTGTTAGTGCACTTGGCTGCTTTTACAAGTTCGTATTTAAGTTCCGACCAACTAGTAGATTTGGCTCGGGGATATCGGGCAGGAAATTGTATGAGTTTAGTTTCAGAACCTCTGGATCGATTCGTGGGTTTCACCGTGGTCTACACTTGGGTCTGTTAGGTTGAAACTTGACTCTGGTTGGAGTCAGGTGTTGGTCCGAGTCGATGATACCGTTCTTGACATTTACATTCATGATCTCCTTTAGGTTCCTTTTTATAATAGCCACATGGTTTATCTGAAATTCTCCTAGATGGATGGATGTTCGGGGATCTCCAGGTCGTTTTCTTCTGCGGACGTGCTGGAAATTATTATTATTATTATTATTATTATTATTATTATTATTATTATTATTATTATTATTATTATTATTATTGACACGCAGTTACCTACCTACCTACCTCCGATGAGGGTGGGCGGCATCTGCCATTTGTAGGTAACTGCGTGTCAATAATAATAATAATAATAATAATAATAATATGGTTCATGGTGTGGGTTACAGTAGTCACGTCCTACACGTCCTAATTAGTTCGTGAACCATGGGTAACGGCTGAGTGGCCTAGTAAGTGGTCCTGAGAGTCGGCAAACCAGTTGCTATGGAATGAGTGTGGGCATCTCGGACATATTCGGAGTCATGACCTACCTTATGCTCAGGCGGCTAGGACTATACAATCCACCGGTGGTCCCTAACCCGATAGAGAAAAGATCCTCAGGTGGACTATGTGCAAGTAGGGTAGCATCCTGCTTCTCGAATTTACCGAGCAGTTCAGAACATTTTAAGCAAGCCTCGGACATGTGGGGGCAACGGAGTCCCACTCCAATTTGACAGGCGAGGGACTCCTTGGATACAACTTGGCGAACGAAATGGAATTCGAAAGAGAACTATCAATATTAATGGGGCTTATGGGAGAAGCAATGTAGATCTAGCTGAGTCAGCAAAGAGGATGCATATGGATGAGCTATGAGTAAGCGATATTCGGGTAAGGGGAGATATCGAGGAAAAGGTGGGAGGTTGTAAAGTGAACTTGACGGGTGTTAAAAAGGGAATGACTGGGGTAAGACTGTTCTTCATGAATACTTTTGCACGTAACATAGTTTCTGTTAGGCACGTAAATGAGCGAATGATGTGGGTAGACTTGGCAGTTGGAGGAATTAGGACGAGAATTGTCCCAGTATATTCACCATGTGAGGGTGCAGATGAGAATGAAGTTGACAAGTTTTATGGAGCATTGATTAACATCGTAGTCAGGGTGAACAGCAAGGATAGGATAGTGGTAATGGCGATTTCAATGCGAGATTTGAAAATAGAACTGAAGAATACGAAAGGGAGATTTGTAAATGTGGAGAAGGTATGGAAACCGTTTGCTGGACTTCTGTGCTAGTATGTGTATAACAGTTAGGAATACGTTCTTCTAGCATAAGGGTATTCACCGCTACAGATGGGAGTGTAAGGGTGTAAGATCCATAATAGACTCAATCTTAACCGACTTCAAATTCAGGAAATCTGTTAGGAACGTGCGGATTTTTCGGGAATATTTCGATGATACATACAACTATATGGCCTGTAGTGAAATAAGTATCTCTAAGTCTAGGTCAGAGAAGGTGAAATCTGTCTGGAAACGAATAAGGGTAGACAATCTCCAGAACGAGGGAATTAGGCAGAAATGCATTGATATGATTAGTGATAAGTTTCGAACAGTGGACAGTAAGCAGGTTCAGGATATAGAAAGAGGATGGGTGGCATAGAGGGATGCTGTAGGTGAAAAAGCAATGGAATGCCTAGGAAAAACTGTGGGTAAAGATGGGAAATAGTGAACATCTTGGTGGAACGATGAAGTGAGAGAAGCTTGTAAACGTAAAAAGAAACTCTATAAGAAATGGCTCCAAACAAGGGCTGATGCAGACAGAGAATTGTACGTAGATGAAATAAACAGAGCGAAACAGTTGTTGAATCCAAAAATAAGTCGTGGAAAGATTTTGGTAGTAGCCTTCAAAGGCTAGGACGAGCAGCACGGAAACCTTTCTGGACAGTAATAAAGAATCTTAGGAAGGGAGGCAAAAAGGAAATAAACAGTGTTTTTGGTAATTCAGTTAAACTCATAACAGATCCCACAGAATCACTTGAAATCCCAATAGATCCCAGGGAACCACTGGACAGGTGGAGGGAATATTTTGAAAATCTTCTCAACGTAAAAGGAAATCTTCATTGTGGTGTCTCGAACAAACGAGCTCATGGTGAGGAGGAAGGTGATGTTGGTGACATTACGCTTGAGGAATTGGAAAGGTAGGTTAATGAACTCCATTTTCAAGTACAGATGACATCAGACCTAAAATAGGAAGATAGGGATGAAATGCCATCATAGAGTAGTAAGATTAGCATGGAGTGTTCGTAAGGGACTTGCAGATTAGACAAAATCGGTAATTGCACATACTTATAAGCAAGGGAACAGGAAGGTTTGCAACAACTATCGAGGTATCTCATTGATTAGTATGCCAGGCAGAGTATTCACTGACATCTTGGAAGGGAGGATGCTATCAATGGTTGAGAGGAAGTTGGATGGAAGCCAGTGTGGTTTCAGACCACAGAGGGGATGTCAGGATCAGAAATTGATGTCAGTAGGTAAGAAATCCAACAACGTTGAATGCACCAGGTACTAAAAGAATGCTACGAGAGGAATAGACAGATGGGTTTATGTTTCGCAGATCTAGATAAAGCACATGCCAGGGTACCGTAGAAAAATGCATTCACCATACTGGTGGACTATGGGATTAATTGTAGATTATTAAAAACGATCGAAGGCATTTATGTTGACAGTTGGGCTGCAGTGAGAATTGATGGTAGAATGAGTTCTTGGTTCAGGGTACTTACAGAGGTTAGACAATTCCGTAAACTATCACCTTTACTGTTCGTAGTTTACATGGATCATCTGCTGAAAGGCATAAAGTGGCCGGGAGGGATTCACTTATTGGGAAATGTAGTAAGCAGTCTGGCCTATGCTGACGAGTTGGCAGATTGTGCTAAAAGCCTGCAGTCTAATATCTTGGAATTTGAAAATAAGTGCAATGATAATGGTATGAAAATTAGCCTTTCGAAGACTACATTGATGTCAGTAGGTAAGAAATTCAACAATGTAGAATGTCAGATTGATGATACAACGCTGGAACAGGTAGATAATTTCAAGTATTTAGGATTTTCTCCCAGGATGTTAATATTTTACGTGAGATTCAATCAAGGTGCACTGATATTAATGCAGTGCACTCGCCTTTGCGATCAACAATATTCTGTAAGAAGGAAGTTAGCTTTCGGACGAAACTATTTTTACATCGGTCTGTTTTCTGACCAACTTTGCTTTACAGGAGTGAAAGCTTGGTGGACTAGGAATATCTTATTCATACGTTGAAGTAACAGACATGAAAGCAGCGAGAATTATTACGGGTACAAACCGGTGGGTACAATGGCAGGAGGGTCATCGGAATGAGCTTATAAAGGCTAATTTATGAATAAACTTGATGGATGAAGCTGTATGCATAAACCGGCTTCGGTGGTGGGGTCATGTGAGGCGAACGGAGGGGGATAGGTTACCTAGAAGAATAATAGACTCTGTTATGAAGAGTAGGAGAAGTATAGGGATACCAAGACGACGATGGTTAGACGATTTAATGATACGAGGTATAGAACTGAATGAAGCCACAGTAATAGTTGCAAATAGAGGATTGTGGCTACTTTTAGTTAATTCACACAGGCTTGCAGACTGAACGCTAAAAGGCATAACGGTCTATTATGATGATGTATGTAACTGTGATATTTTTCTACGAAACATCTTCGCAGTAAAGTGAAATAGACTGTGCGGAACAAAGTCTAGAGAGAATGAGCACGTTTGTTATATACAGTCTATTGAAAGACCTAATATTAAAAAAGCAGGGATGAGTGGCTCTGACGGTTGAAGCGCTGGCCTTCTGAACCCAGCTTGGCAGGTTCGAACTTGGCTCAGTCCGGTGGTATTTGAAGGTGCTCAAATACGTCAGCCTCGTGTCGGTAGATTTACTGACACGTAAATGAACTTCTGCGGGACAAAATTACGGCACCTCGGTATCTTCGAAAACCGTAAATATGTAGTTACTGGGCCGATGACCTTAGTGGTTAGGCCCTTTTAAAAAACAAGCAACATCATCATCATCATCAATAATGTAGTTAGTGGGACATAAATCCAATAACATTAATTATTTATGCCACCCGACTCGTTGGCTGAATTGTCAGCGTACTGGCCTTCTGTTCAGACGGTCCCGGATTCGATTCCCGGCCGGGGTGGGTATTTTAACCTTCATTGGTTAATTCTAATGGCCCCCCGGGGGCTGGGTGTTTGTGATGTCCCCAGCATGCCTGCAACTAACACACCACACATAACATTATCCTCCAACACATTAACACGCAGTTTCCTACACATCGGTGGGTCTGCCTTACAAGGGCTGCACTCGGCTAGAAATAGCCATACGAATTTATTACTATTATATTATTAATGCTATTTTTAAAAGATATTTGAGAATAATCTTCCTCAACATACTCCTTCCATGTGATTACCATGGCATCATATGCAACTCACGACACAATCCTGGCTGAGTAGATTCCAAATACATAACTTGGTTCCAGCGGTTCTCCTTTTTTAGGAATGTACAAACGACTGCTGTGGTAACTATTCTTCCAAACCTGTTTACAGGCAACTCGAACTTTTTCCAAAATTGTATGAACAAGGTAGATATTGTGACATGAGCACCAACCATCAGGCCGATAATATCTACTTCATTCAACTAGTATTTATTTTCGTAGAACGGTATGGTGGGCGCGTGTATGTTCAGCTTTTCAAAGTGGACTTCGGTAGGCTTGCCGACACGGTGCTCGAATCGGATGGTTGGATCGATAATGACGCCTTTCTTGTAGTTATATTTAAAGTCAGTAAAATGATAATGTTACTAGGCTATATGCCACAATCACACTAGTTACCTACTGTACATAGGACAGTGTTTGACGTGAATGTACAGCGAAGCTTCGAATTAAGGAATAAGGACAAGAAATTAAATTTTGAAGAAATGTATTTGGGGAAATTTTAATTTAGAATCTCATACATAAACATAAGTGCATGAGTCCTTGGTTGCGTTTCAGCCAGGAGATAGTTGTGTAGCTGGCGGTCACGGGAGCACCGTAACTCAAGTTAAAAGCAAACCAAAACCAAAGTTGTATCTTCGCTACAGTTTCGTAGTTTGTTCACATGTAGTATTAAAGATGATAAAGTTGCAATAGTAATGCGTTCGTAGTAAATAAATAATAATCGTATGGCCTCAGCTACCGTGGTGCAGACATTTCAATTTGACGCCATCTGGCTGCTCATCAATTTCGACGTTCCGATTATCAAAGTTCGAAGATTTATCTTTACGTCTCATGGTAAACTTGCTTTAGGGAAAATGAAATGAGATAGATGTGGAAGACTGAAATCGTCAGAATATTGAAATTTATTGTCCTACATGGATGTTTCCTTCACCAAAATTTATTAAGCAGTATTCTGAAACGGTTTTAAGAATATTGGATGAATAAGGGAATGGAAAGGTTAGTGGTTTACATAAAACTACAGAAGATCATTTTGTGACTTTATCTCATACCATTAGACACGTTGGTTTCTTTTGAAGAAAGTTTTCTCATATGGAGAAGCAGAATCCCACCAATAACAACTAATCGAATGGTATTAAGCCCATGGAAATAAAACATTATACCTTTAATATATGACGGTAGAAGGATCAAATGCGTGAACCATTATTAAAGAATACCTTGATCCTGGCAGAGAGATAATGGTCCAGATTGAAGAGGCCTAGTTAGGTCAAACTACCTTTAGCACAATTCGATCATTCCTTTGTAAAGTTAATTTGATTATTTGCTACGCCACAGAATGATTACATGAAAAATGATTTTATGCCCTGCAGAAAGTTTAACCCTGAAATCCAACAATATTATTCGACTTTAGGCTATCAAAATGTAGAATATGGATGAAATTTACGAATAGCTCGAGTTGAAAAGATTAGAAACGTCAAAGGACTGTGAGATTCCGAAGAATCTGTTATTTAGATCTCTTAGTGAGAGATGAAAAGTATCAGCTGTTGTATATAATTCTTAAAAGTTGTACGGAAAATCATCGAGGTGCTAACAGGCGACGAAAAGCATTGCTCTGCTGGATTTGTTAGTGAACAGGCATTCTAGAAAATTTACAGATTTTCATTAAATCTGAGGATAAGTACATTTTCCAGGGAGTCATGATAAGGTACAACGAGAAATGAAAAGATTCTCAAGTAAATTTTTCTGTTGACTATATAAACTCCCTTCTCCAAGAATGATCTTATTGTGAATTTGCATCGGAGTGTTATTGGGAATATTATTGTCCTGGCAAAAGTGAAATTAATGAAATACGAAATTAAGTTCCATCTTCACCTTTCGGGTGACATTTCGGCTCAAACAGTCATGTAATTCATAATAAAAACAGACAGATTACCTGCTTTCCTCGTCACAGTGTATATTTGGAATTTTTAAAGATCTAGGTGAAATGATGTTTAATGTTGATTTCTTAGGTCGTGATTACTAGAATTGGTTAATTATTCTTCCTTTCCTTAGTTCGTGACCACGGAAACACTTACCATTCAGCTCATTGACCAACTTCATTATAAAATTTATTGCTTTCCACATCATCCAAATAATACTTGAGACTACCAGTAAATCTGCATCACGGAAAAAAGAGTAAAGAAATATTGAATCAGTATATATACAATTTTCATCACTGAATACAACAGTGGCGAAGCGTTCTAGTATTCACAGTTACCACTGGTAACAGTTTGAAAATATAAAAATTGAATATTATTTAATATTAATATTTAATATTTTTGTTTCTTCGCCTGGACGTGCCGCAAGAACTCTATTGCAGTAGTTTGACACCGTCAAAACTGAGCGAGAGGCTGTTACCACTCCATGCAGTGGTTACGATTTGAACCTCTTCTAACAGCTAGGCGAGTATTACTGCGCCTGCGCCAAGCAAGGCCCCTTTCCCCTTGACACTAAGATGTATCCTACTAGGTTCTTCGGTCGTGTTGCCACAGTGGAAAGTGGAAACAAAAGCTTATAACGTTGCTGCTGAGCTGTTCCGTCCGTTCGTTCCGCCGCTCTCAACATTGCATTGATATACTCGTATCATTGTGTTATTGTTTTCTATTGTAATACGACGTCTCTTGTTAAAGTGTGAATTAATATTTAATTTCTGTTAGGTAATGATAGTCTATAGGACTGCACAACGTATTAAACATTAAAATGAGTGCTGTCATGTATAATATTCATGTATAACAGAAGGCTTGATGAACACGCCATTTTCGTGAAGAACTTTTGAAGAAAAGAAAAACATAATTGAAAAGGGTAGACCCATGCCTTCTCTTAAAATATATTCAAGGAATCGAAAAGAACAGTACAATATTTTCATGACTCGTGGTACATAAATCTGGACTGGTTATGTGGTTGTGGGAAAATGAATAAACTATACTATTGGTCACGAATTATATTTTCCTCAAAATGTTATGCTTGGAATAAATAAATACACCATGAGGTGTCTCAAGTACACATCAACCCTGTTGCCGATATGATCCAGTTCGGAAGGTCCAGAAAATAGTTATGTTTGAGTACAGCTTACACGAAGAAAATTTACGAGCATAATAAGCTAGTAAAAGATAACAGATATATTGTCAGCACTTTAATATATATCGTGTGTTTTCTTTCAAAGCAAGGATTACCTTTCAGGGGTCATCGAGAAACTGGAATCCGAGAACAGAGGTAATTACAGGGACTTACTAGCATTAATTGCTAAGAAAGATGTCGTATTTCGGCACCACTTAGAAACATCTACATTTTTCTCAGGACTTCATCTGACATACGAAATGATATTATTGAAGCCATAGCTACTTTTATGACCAGCTAAATGAAAGACGAGGTTAAGAAAGCAAACTTTATTTCCGTTATTTGGATGAAAGTACAGACGTTTCTAACAGAGCACATGTATCGACTGTATTTAGATATATTAGTCCCGAAGGTGAAATTCAAGAGAGATTTTTGAGATTCAGTTATGTAAGCGGTGACCTTTCTGCTGTTTCTCTCCTCTAAACATTTCTTTGGAGTGTTACAAGACTTACAGTTTGGTGAAAAGTTAGTAGCAGAAACATTTGATGGCGCAGCAGTGATGGCCGGACAGACAGTGGGTTGCAGAAGTTAGTCAGCGATAAATATGACCAGACTATATTCGTTCACTGCTACGGTCACAGGCTCAACTAGGCATTTCAGCAATCCGTTAACCACATCAAGGATTACAAAGTATTCTTTCAGACCTTGTCCGAGTTAGACGGGTTTTTTCATCATCCCCTAAAAGGGCTGCTGCTCTTGACGAAGTTAATACATAGACGATTACCAACAGTAGCGCCTAACCGATGGATATATGCTGGTAGGCTCTTTTAAGTTGTATCATCTCTCTATACAGATCTCCTTGAATTCATCACAGAAATGAAAGATAACGCAGACGAATGGGATGGTGGAACGAGAAATCAAGCTAAGGGTTACTATGTTACCCTGCAAGACATTGATTTCTATTTCCTATTAAATTTATTCGCTGAAGTGCTTCCTCAATCTGATGTTCTGTATCAGATCCTACAGAAAAAATATAGGATATTGCCTTCAGCTCCAAAGAGATCCAGGAATTTAAAACGTTTTTGCAGACAACCAGAAATAATTTTGAAACCATGTGGTCAAAGTTGCAAGACAGTGAAGGGAGGCAAGATTACCCTCAAAAGCACCAGAGAATTGATTTTATAGGAACTAAGAAAACGCCGTCTCCAATTGTATTTGGAAATGATTGACATCATATCCGTGCAACTATCAGACAGATTTTATCATATTAACAAGCTGGAGTTCCTTCAGTTAATTGATATTGACCAGTTTACCAATTTCACAAAGGAGTTCCCGAACAGTGCTTATCAGTCGTTAATGAAAACCTATGGACGAAATTTTGACTGCTTGAAAGTTACAAGTGAACAGTCTGTCCTTTTTACCCTGAGAACAATAATTCATATCGTCCCTGTTCTGCCATAACGGCGAATGTTACAGTGCTCTTCCTATCCATTATTTCCCTTAATACTGGTCACGCCTTCCAGCCGTATATTGATATGCGGCCCATCAGAAAAATTTTCGTTGAATTCATTTTCCTATGCGCGTGTGTAAAGGAAAAAGAACCTTAAATACATCACACTCTAGGAGTGGGTAAATGTCATGCGAACATACGAGGAGCATCGTTTCAAAACGTATTAAATGCAGTCGAGGTCAGAATATGTTTTTTTGCGGTTTCCCGCCAATTATGGTATGCTCTTTAACGCTGTTGAGTTAGATCGGGTCATTTCGTATTCTTTCCCATAGGAATTCAGTGCTGAAAAACATGATTCGGAACAAATCGTATTATATGCACCACGGCGAACGGTTCAAAACGTATTATGTTCACGATAATGTTTCCCAGCCCGCATTTATCCCGCTCTTTTGTTGGCTGTTCCCGCTATTTTTTAATCGTACTTGACATTGTGGTATTGCTTGCATGCCCGTTTACTTTCGATCACCAAGGAAAGCTACTTGCCCGTAGGAGAGTGTTTCCACGGACCTGAAAGTGAAAAAGTGATTCTTCCAGAATATTTGCCGTACACTGTTCAACATTGGGTTTGGGACACCATCCACGGATGCTTGTAGTTACTGCGCTCGAATGCTCTTTCAGATTAAATTTGAAAAAGATAGTGCTAAAAAGAACTATTTACTAGCTGATATGGGAGCAGATAAAATTCGCTCACAGGCTTTTCACAAACTTATGAGGGAACGACCTGCTAACACAATGTTCTTCTGCTTTGTTTTGCGACAGGTAAAACCGCTTCCTAAATTATCAATTCGCGAAGCGTTCTATTCGCTCCAAATATCATTTTACGCACTATGTGTTAGCGATGTCAGTATTCAGAATCCGAAATTATATCGTCTCTGTTCTGCCAAAACGGCGAATGTTACAATGCTCTTCCTATGCATTATTCCCCTTAAGACTGTTCACGCCTTCCAGCCACATATGGATGTGCATTCCATCAGAACAATTTCCGTTGAGTTCATTTTCCTATGCGGGTGTGTAAAGGAAAATGAACCTTAAATACATCACACTCTAGGAGTGGGTACATGCCATGCAAACATACATTCCTTCAGTATGGTACAGTAAAGTTCATTTTCCTTTACACACGCACATAGGAAACTGAACTCAACGAAAATTGTTCAGATGGACTGCATATCAATATATGGATTGAAGGCGTGACCAGTCCTAAGGGAAATAATGCGTAGGAAAAGCATTGTAACATTTGCCGTTTTGGCAGAACAGGGACGATATGTATGGAATGCGACTGAGGCTGAAAGAGGGCCAAACGAAGTGTCAACAGCTGTTACTTCTTTTCTATATGAGGTACATTTCGATAAATCGATCACCTGTATCAGGCTGTTCGCAGACGGAAGTGGAAGCCAAAACACGAACATGCGTATGATCCATGCTTTAGTTTATGGCTACAAACCAAAGCACCCGCTAACATTTCCATGTTCGTTGTCAACTTTCCTGTCATTGAACATTCTTTTTTATACGCAGATAAGGTTTTTGGTGTTGTAGAAAAGTTTCTTCGTAAGTGCTCTGACATCGTTACTCTCGAGGAATACCCAGAGATCTATCAATCTGTGGGGACTCTAAAACATCTAGGAAAAGTGGGTTATAAGGGACTACAAGATCCTCGCCAAGCATTTTAACAAATTGGACGGGATTAAAGAAGCGAAGACGGTGATTCTGAAGAAAAGGGAGAAATCGACGGCCTAGAATGAATACCTCGTATCTCACAAAGTTCTTCCTATCCAGTTTTTTCCTTAAGACTCGCCACGCCTCCCAGCCACACATGGAAATGCAGTCCATCAGAACAATGTGCGTTGTGTTCTTTTTTCCTATGCCGGTGTGTGAAGAAAAATGAACCTTACCTTACCGTACTATAGGAAAGCATATTTGTGTGGCATATTTACTAACTCCTAGAGTATAAGTTTTATAAGGTTAATTTTTCTTTACTGGTAAGCATAGGAAAATAAACCCAACGAACATTGTTCTGATGGACTGCATACCCAGATGTGGATGGAAGGCGTGACCAGTCTTAAGTGAAATAATAGATAGGAAGAACTTTGTGAGATACGAGGTATTCATTCTAGGCCATCGAAATGTGTTTAGTACCACGTTACGTAAAGATGGAACTGACGTACAGGTTTGATGACCTCTCAAAGCGATTCGTAACACTTCTGAGACTAGGCATAAGGCTGGGCCAGGTACATGAACCTCCCGTAATCCATAAACCGAGAGCATAACCTCACGCTAAAAACTAGACGTCGAGAACCTGGTGAAAACCAGATTTGGAGACAACTGGAAGGAGTTCGACAGTTTACAATTTTATGTTTCAGCACTAAACATCGGTTCAACGTCAGATACTGGCAGGCCGATTCATGATGACGACTGTGTCCGTTTGCATGAGGAAGAGCGATTACTTTCAAGACTGCAAACATCCATAACATTAATAATGTGTTAATGATAACTTAATTTACTGCACATGATGCGCTACAGCTAACAATATAGTAAATAACAATCTTTTGAATCAAATGAACGTTTCAAATCGTATTATGTGAATAAAAGGTTGTATCAAAACGTATTTTGTTCAGCGAATTGGTTCAAAACGTATTAAGTGAAATTTTATAATTAGAATGACGCCTTCATGTATTGGGAAATGATTTGAATCATGACTGATTCGGGAACCTAACCTCAATACCTAGATTTTACCGTTTAGAATTTTGACATGTCTTATCTGGTTAGGAAGTAAAACGCTTTTTTAACTTCCTGTAAAATTATAATCTGTGCACTTAATACGATTTGAAACGACGCTCCTCATACATTCCTTCAGTGTGGTACAGTAAGGTTCATTTTCCTTTACACACCCACATAGGAAAATTAACTGAACGAAAATTGTTCTGATGGACCGCATATCAATATGTGGCTGGAAGGCGTGACCAGTCTTAAGGGAAATAATGGATAGGAAGAGCATTGTAACATTCGCCGTTTTGGCAGAACAGGGACGATATTATCTCTACCAATATTTGCACACCAGTGGTCTTAAAACAGCATATCCAGAAGCAACGAAATTAGCTGTCCCCATTCACACCATCCCATCAAGTAGCGCTTTCACTGAAAGAAGCTTCTCGGCCGTAAATGGGATACACACCTTCCTCTTCCTTTGACTGCGATTGAGAAGAAATTTCTAAGTGACTTAATAAAGAGGCCCAATTTCTACGTTGCTATAATAGATATCTTCGATGCCACAACATGCCGTCGTATCGACCCGAAGTACAAATAGGAAATACTGAAGTATGCCTTGAAGCCCCGTTAGAAATTAATTTAAAACTTTGTGTTTGTGAGTACATGAGTAGCCTGCCATACGTTTTTCATGATGTGAACTATTTTCAAGTAGTGCACGATCGAGATTGCTAGTTTCTATGATGAGGCTCACTAGTGTTCAATATATTATGTGCCATTTCACCATTTCCAAATGATGTTATCTTACACGGAAATAATATCAATTATCAAGTCTTTCTCTTTTATGAAACGACATCTGTGCTGCTCATAAAAATGCTGCGGTGCGAGCGTAACAGAGTGTAACATACAATTTTTCAGGATTTATAAAGTGGATATTTTGTTTGCTTTCCAAAGTATACCTGTAAAGAATAGCATACTGTACGTTAATTATAGTAATAATAATAATAATAATAATAATAATAATAATAATAATAATAATAATAATAATAATAATAATAATAATAATAATAATAATAATAATAATAATAATAATAATTGTAATAATAATAATAATAATAATAACATGTGTCCTCAACCATCAATACACAAGATCTTTAACTGGAAGCCATTTGGGTCATATGAGGTATCCAATTCAATACTCCCTTTTCACTAAAAGATCGTTGTAAACTACCGCTGCCACTTGTAAGATCAAAATCGGAAATCTATCAATACGAATTAGAATATTGAGATTATTAGTCGAATAAATATTACAGGTGGCCAACTACACAGTTTAAAAAAATAGAGTGACTTTTTGAACGTATGACATGCTCCAAAAATACCTCACACCCAGGTATTATACCAACTAAACCTTTATTTTTTACTGTTGAAGTACACAAAAGAACTTCGATGGATTCGCGTTCATTTTTAGAAAACAAACGGAAATGTCCTAATACTGGTGGAAAGACAGTGATAACAGTCCTCCAGGATGGATTTTTATCACAGTTGGAGGACTTCAGTACGGTGTATGTCCTCCATGAGCATTTGTCACAGCTTGGCAACTACGTGGTATGCTCCATATAAGTCGACGGAGGTCACGTTGCGGTATCAGGTCCCATTCTTCAATGAGAGTCTGTTCGAGGTCTTGGAGAATCTTTGATGGAACAGGACGCCCATGAACAGTTCTGTCAAACCTACCCCACACATGCTCGATGGGATTAAGGTCGGGACTCACTGCTGGCCATTCCATCTCTTGAATGTCCAGTTCTCGCAAGACAGCTCTGGTGATGCGCGCTACATAAGCCCTGGCATTGTCGTGCATGAGTACGAATTCAGGGCCAACAACGTAAGCAGCAACCAACATATGCTGTAGCAGTATCTGCTCGCTGTACCCCTCAGCGGTAAGATTACCCCGGACGACGACATGATCCGTACTATCATGAATACTGATGCTACCCCACACCATCACAGAACCTTGTCCGAATCGGCCCCCTTCCTGGACAACATTTGGCATGTACTGCTCACAACGGCATCTCTATACACGTTGACGTCCAACACGCTGTGTCAGAGGAAATCTGGACTCGTATGTGGACAACACAGGTCTCCATTGGCGAAGTTGCCAGTTGACGTGGGTACGGGCAAACAGAAGGCGAGCTGCACGATGTTGCTGCGTTAAACGGTGCACTCTAACAGGACGTCTGGGTCGTAAAGACACTACTCTTAATCTGTTCCTTACTGTCTGGTCACACACCTTAACTCCAGTGGCCCACCTGATTGATGTCTTGTTGCAGTTCCCTGGCAGTTGCTGAACGACGCCGCAACGCACAGATGGTCAGATATCGGTCATCCTGTGGGGTTGTCATGCGTCCACGACCTTGTCCAACCCTCCTTGTGAATTGGCCTGTCTCACTGTAGCAATTCCATAAGCGTTGAATAGCTGACGGAGAGACATTGAGATCCACAGCAACACGATGAAAAGACCAGCCTTCCTGGATCAATGTGACGGTTGTTGCGAATTGAACCTCGTTAAGATGTCTCATGTACTGGTTTACGTACAACGTGCTCAAATGACCACAGTAGTCTGTGTACCTCACAACAACACACGGACTCGCCGCTTTTCACTTTGTTTTGAGGAGTCACCTGACAGTTTAATGCATGGCTACGCCTACAGATGGAGTATAACTTCGATTTGACATACCCTGTGTAGCTAAGGTCTCAAGGTATGCAGTACGACCATTGGAACCACATCTACCAAATTAACGTTCACATACCAGACGTTACAAAGCATGTTCCCCTAATTTTATGGAACTGTGTATTTTCTTCAGCATGATCAGTTGAACGATATGGCTTACTATGAACATTCCCTTTATCAAACTTTCGATGAAGTCAGCAGGATCAAAATATTTTCTTGTTTACAAGAAGTTTGTAATCATTGCGGATGTAAAATCGGTTTTTGGCCTACCAGTAGTCACGGCTCCACAGTGGCTAGCTCTGTGTTCGGGAGATGGACAGGGGCTGGTCTCCACCGTCGGCTGTCCTGAGAAAGTTATCCCGCGGTTTTCCATTCTTACACTCTAAGGCGATTCCCGGGACAGTTCTTAGTACAAGGCTCGGGCGCCAACCTCCTTACCTTCTCTGAGAATCTTCTTCAAATCAAATCTCCCTGGCCTGGGAGACGGCGGTGCGGTCAAGGGTGCCCGCTGACCCCTAGAGGGATGAAATTAAAACTTTTGTAGTAGTAGTAGTAGTAGTAGCAGCAGCTAGTACGCTAATCATTAACTAGGCATTCATTGTAAAACTGTAAATTGGAAATAATTATCAAATTCATCTCTTGTTAAATATGTAATTTGTCATTTTCAGTCAATTGTAAGTTACATGATAATATTTTATTGTTTGAAGAGGTCCTTAAAAATAAGAATCGGGAGATGGGATGGGGTCGGTCTCCACCGTTGGCTGTCCTGAGTAAGTTTCCCGCGGCCTACCATTCTCACGCAATAAGACGTCATATAATTTCACAATTGTTAATATTCATCGTCAATAATAAATGCCCTCGTTAATTGTATTAGGAGTATATCGAGCGGCTCACTGGATCAGTGTTAAAGCACGAAAATTTACAGGCTGTTTCCAGTTTTTCGGCCGGATCAGGAGTGGAATGAATGAACCCCCCAACTAGCGGCGAGGACAGGAACCGTGCCGGCTGCCGAAGCCTGTCGCACTCCTATGGGGCAATGATTAATGACTGACAGATGACACAAAATTACTCTATATTGGAGAGTGTTGCAGGAATGAAAGAGGACAGGGAAAACCAGAGTACCGGGAGAAAAACCTGTCCCCCTCCACTTTGTCCAGCACAAATCTCACATGAAGGGACGGGGATTTGAACCACGGAATTCAGCGGTAAGAGACCGGGGCACTGCCACATAAGCCACGGAGGCTCACAGTGTTAAAGCATCACAGTGCTTATTCGCCATATTAAAAATTCTATGTCTAATATACCGGGAGGTACACTCGAAATCGTTTGTATCTAGCGGGCAGAAATATTCATTTCAGGAAATAAATCAGTACAGTACTTGCTTCTCCGCCTGCCCGTACGTCCCACTGGCTCGACAATGAAGGGAGAAGGGTATGAAGGGAAGAACCGCACGCCCCCTTCAAGGCGACAAACGTAATGTGTACGTCATCTCAAATACTCCAGCTTCTTTGAAATTCTTGTGTGCGAAGTCTGGCTGAAATAATAGTGGTCTCGACTATGACTTCATTATCAAATGGCATCGCGCTCAACCGAATGACCCTTATTTTCGTCAATACTACTACTACTACAATAATAATAATAATAATAATAATAATAATAATAATAATAATAATAATAATAATAATAATAATTGTTATCCTCAAAAACCAAAGTAAACCTCCGCTCTCCTTATGAATACAGAGTTATAAGTGTTGTTACCGAGGTAACGTTTTTAGCCTTCCCCATTTATGTTTTGGACTGGCTATCGCTGTAGAAATTTGTATCACATCATGCTCATCTTTCAAACTTGTTTCCACCGGGCGAGTTGGCCGTGTGCGTAGAGGCGCGCGGCTGTGAGCTTGCATCCGGCAGATAGGGGGTTCGAATCCCACTGTCGGTAGCCCTGAAGATGGTTTTCCGTGGTTTCCCATTTTCACACCAGGCAAATGCTGGGGCTGTACCTTAATTAAGGCCACGGTCGCTTCCTTCCAACCCCTAGGCCATTCCTATCCCATCGTCGCCATAAGACCTATCTGTGTCGGTGCGACGTAAAGCCCCTAGCAAAAAAAGCTTGTTTTCAACGACTACTTCTAAGTTACTGGAGGCCATTCTCCTAACGTATTATTTTGACTTGCATAAAACTCTCTGTTCTATTTTTTTTTTCAAGTGCTGTCTGTTTGTGTTTCGCGTATTCTGTGCCATACAGCGCTAAACTAGTGTCTGCCTTCTGAGCAAGCGAGCCCGGCTCTTAGCCGTGCCTATGTTGCTGGCCAATCAGAGCTAGCGAGGATTGTTACCTAAGGGACCTCTTTCTCTGACTTGTAGTGGCTCGTTCTCTGTGGGAAGCTATCATGGCGATCAGAAGCAAACTTCATTCTGGCTCTGTAACCGTGGATTACGGGTAAAACCGTTGATGTGCGAGGATGATGTTCATCCTCAAGAACTTAATTTATATTTAGAATTGGTTATACCTTCCTACTGGTGGATTAAGTACGACTACGGCGAATAAATTTGTGAGTATGTAAACAACGCGTCTCTAGAATATGGAAACTACATTGGAAATGTAAGTTACATTTTCATGCATCAAAACTTCATCATCAATGGGTCTGTGACTTCAAATAAATCTCCCTCTCCGAATGTTTTCCGAACTTTACGCGGTGCTTTGGAAATCGTCTGATTTTAGAAATTAATGTAATCATTAAAAAAAAGAAAGTACTTTTCAGTATTGGTAATTCCCCTACTGAAACATGGGTTTCTCATTTGTAATTTTCTAAAAGCTTGCTCCCAAAATTTTGGCTATTTTTATTTTATGTTTAAAGTAATGTTCTAGGGAGTTACAGGGTGGTTTTGTTTCGCCCGAAAGAAATGTATAATTCATTTGTGTAATGCCTGAAAGAGTTACCACAAGCGTCTATTTCTAGTCTTCGGTCTCTTGTTGATTCTATTTATTTGGGTGTCATGCTTTCTCTCTGTTTTACCTTAATTATGATTCATTATCCTTGAGTCTCTTTTGTTCTTTCTCGTGTTCCATTGTTGTGGGACTCTTGGGATTGGTGCCTCGTAACCATGAAGACGTTTTCTAATTTTTAATGATTGTTGAATATTTATTGACTTAATGTTGAGGGTGGTTTTTTCCTTTGGAGAATGACTTCGGCATTGATGTTTTAATTACCCTTTCGGAAAATCTCTGTTTGTTTTCGTCCGATTTTCTGTTGAGTTTTTTTTTGGGGGGGACTAATTTCAGGTACATAATCGTGACCTTTTAAAATCTTGACGCTTGTGAAAGCTCATGGCAATACAATTAAATCTGGTCAAGTGTTTTCTGAAACTTTAAAAGTAATAACGAATTTTTGTGGAAATTCATTGAGACTGCAAATAGCTAACTCCCGCCGTAGGCCTATTTGAGATACCAGATTGTTTTATTTTAATTTAATTTAATTGACGGCCGTCCTTGAATTTGTGAGTTAACCGTTAGTTTTTTCTTTTTCCTAGTTATCTAAGTTTAATTTATTAATTAATTAACTCCACTACGATGCAGCTCTTTGAGCCTAATTTAATTGCATTGTTTTCCCTAGTTGTTAAACTCTCTTCAATATTTTAAAATTAAAACCTTTTAAACTCCACATTTGGTTGGTCTTTCTTTCAATTAGTTGCACCGGTTAATACTGTACCAGTTTAATTGTAAGTATCCACGGGAACTTCTTGTCATCTAATGGTAAGTTTTCTTTACTGTGGTAATTATTTTGTGTGGGGTATGTGCCCAGTGATTAATTTCATTTTTATGTATTTATTTTCCTTGTGTTGTACTCGTACCAGCTCAAAGGACGCTACCGGCTGGTGCAGTAAGTGGTAGCTAGAGCGCAGTTGCATTGTGGTACCGTTCGCTTGGATCTACCTGATGGTTGTTAGCATCCTTCCTCTGTGTAATGGTTTCTGGTACGGTATTAAGTTCGCGGGGAGTTGAAAGGAAGACGGAAGCTAATACTGTGTAAAAACTCATTGTAAAAAGGAATAGCATTCATCTGGTTTGACACTGTGTTGTTTTGGTGTTTCATGTATTTTTGTCATAATCGCACGAGGTACCGAACCTGCTAATACGCTGTATGAATGTGCTGCCTTATTATCATTCTGTATGCAGGTTCCTTTTGATCTTTCTCTCATTTTTTGGAGTGAAGTGGGTGAGCTTTTGCACATTATTAATTCTGATTTACACTGACTGACAGAGCAAATGCAACACCAAGAAGGAGTGGTTCGAAAGGGATGAACGTTGGGGAAAAAAACAGAGACGGCACGGACGAATAATTGATGTTTATTTCAAACCGATATGCAGGTTACACAATGCGCACGGCATCGACTCAGTAGGATGTAGGACCACCGCGAGCGGCGATGCACGCAGAAACACGTCGAGGTACAGAGTCAATAAGAGTGCGGATGGTGTCCTGAGGGATGGTTCTCCATTCTCTGTCAACCATTTGCCACAGTTGGTCGTCCGTACGAGGCTGGGGCAGAGTTTGCAAACGGCGTCCAATGAGATCCCACACGTGTTCGATTGGTGAGAGATCCGGAGAGTACGCTGGCCACGGAAGCATCTGTACACCTCGTAGAGCCTGTTGGGAGATGCGAGCAGTGTGTGGGCGGGCATTATCCTGCTGAAACAGAGCATTTGTTACGGGAGTGCCACCGGCCGCAGCACATGCTGCACGTAGCGGTGGGCATTTAACGTGCCTTGAATACGCACTAGCGGTGACGTGGAATCATACGCAATAGCGCCCCAAACCATGATGCCGCGTTGTCTAGCGGTAGGGCGCTCCACAGATACTGCCGGATTTGACCTTTCTCCACGCCGACGCCACACTCGTCTGCGGTGACTATCACTGACAGAACAGAAGCGTGACTCATCGAAGAACACGACGTTCCGCCATTCCCTCATCCAAGTCGCTCTAGCCCGGCACCATGCCAGGCGTGCACGTCTATGCTGTGGAGTCAATGGTAGTCTTCTGAGCGGACGCCGGGAGTGCAGGCCTCCTTCAACCAATCGACGGGAAATTGTTCTGGTCGATATTGGAACAGCCAGGGTGTCTTGCACATGCTGAAGAATGGCGGTTGACGTGGCGTGCGGGGCTGCCACCGCTTGGCGGCGGATGCGCCGATCCTCGCGTGCTGACGTCACTAGGGCTGCGCCTGGACCCCTCGCACGTGCCACATGTCCCTGCGCCAACCATCTTCGCCACAGGCGCTGCACCGTGGACACATCCCTATGGGTATCGGCTGCAATTTGACGAAGCGACCAACATGCCCTTCTCAGCCCGATCACCATACCCCTCGTAAAGTCGTCTGTCTGCTGGAAATGCCTCCGTTGACGGCGGCCTGGCATTCATAGCTATACACGTGTCCTGTGGCACACGACAACACGTTCTACAGTGACTGTCGGCTGAGAAATCACGGTACGAAGTGGACCATTCTCCAACGCCGTGTCCCATTTATCGTTCGCTACGTGCGCAGCACAGCGGTGCATTTCACATCGTGAGCATACCTCAGTGACGTCAGTCTACCCTGCAATTGGCATAAAGTTCTGACCACTCCTTCTTGGTGTTGCATTTGCTCTGTCAGTCAGTGTAAATAAAAACAAAATGATAAATTTAGTGAAGTAACATCTACCGGAGCACAGATCAACCGGCTCAGAGCTAATTATATCATTGCTCTTGTAGAGTTAGGGACCTGTTCTCTGTTAAACCAGATGTTGAATTTATTAGTGAGATTACTGATCTGTTGTCGGTTACGTTTAGCATATCTGCTGATTCATACTTGTTAATTGCTACTGGAGAAAAGGAGAGCTTATCAGTTATCGATAGGGAATCTGGGTCTAATTCCTGTGCAAATAATCATGTGAAACTTGTGTTGTGCCCTCCCGCTCATCATGTTAATGTGACATAGCAAACCCTGTGCTGGTAAATCCTTAATTTCGGTTAAGTTTGCGGGTGACAGCTTGTAAGTAATATTTCTTGGTCTGATATGATAATTGTGGAATTTGAGATTTTGTTGAGCTGCTTGTAGCTGAGCACTGCTTGCTTGGCTCTGAGTTATGAGTGTACTACCAGTGGGGACGTGTTCTGAATTGCTTGTGTTGGTTATTTACCTGTGAATTAAGTTTATTTTTGCTTGGTGAGCTTATTTGATCAATTACCTTGCGTGTGAAGTTCATTTTGGTTTACTATTTTGGGCGTGATAGTCTGTGTTCTGGGAGCATATTATTATATTGTCTGTTCTGGCTTTTGTTTTGGCTCCAAGACTTAAAGTTATTATTATTATTATTATTATTATTATTATTATTATTATTATTATTATTATTATTATTATTATTATGGTTTCCTGCATGGTGCTTAGGTGGTGTATGTACTAACTATTACCTTACATTTGCTTTGTATTACATTTCTGCTCCATTGACTTGAGCGTGTGAAAACTTGTGAATAATTTAACCCTAGTTCTAGGCATATCCATCTAATGTTTATCTCTATAAATGTAAGCGGTTTTGCACTGAAGTATGTGATGGTTCATGGTACCTTTTTTTTTGTTATGGGCTTTACGTCGCACCGACACAGATAGGTCTTATGACGACGATGGGATAGGAAAGGCCTAGGAGTTGGAAGGAAGCGGCCGTGGCCTTAATTAAGGTACAGCCCCAGCATTTGCCTGGTGTAAAAATGGGAAAGCACGGAAAACCATCTTCAAGGCTGCTGATAGTGGGATTCGAACCTCCCGGATGCAAGCTCACAGCCGCGCGCCTCTACGCGCACGGCCAACTCGCCCGGTCATGGTACCTTACCATGGTTACTATCTGTGCCCTTGTCCTGTAAACCTTAATGAATTTATGTAGTTGGTAGGTGTTAATTTTACCTCAACTTGTAGGGTGTATTATAATAATTTCGTGTGGCTATTTCTAGCCGAGTGCAGCCCTTGTAAGTCAGACCCTCCGATGAGGGTGGGCGGAATCTGGCATGTGTAGATAACTGCGTGTTATTGTGGTGGAGGATAGTGTTATGTGTGGTGTGTGAGTTGAAGTGATGTTGGGGACAGCACAAACACCCAGCCCTCGGGCCACTGGAATTAACCAATGAAGATTAAAGTCCCCGACCCGGCCGGGAATCGAACCCGGGATCCTCTGAACCGAAGGCCAGTACGCTGACCGTTCAGCCAACGAGTCGGAAAAGTAGGGTGTATTTATCTACTGCTACTAATTTATGGCCTAACCGCTTTTATTGTCATGTCAGTTCTGGTTTTTCGGAAATTATTAAATCACACCTCTCGTGAATTATTTATGCAGGTTATGAATTAAATGAGGCGCATGATGTTTTAATAATCTTTGACTTGTAACTGTCCCTGTATTGTTACTTCCATTTTTACTACTGCATTAACTTGTGGTTCGCTCACATGTTATTTATTCACATGTGTAATATCTTGACAAGGTGTTGAACTTTAATCAACCTGCTGGTGACTAGTCCTGGCGTTATGTGACCTACCGTTAGTGAAATGTTCCCATTTCTACTCGGCGATTGCTGATCGATACTGATTGCGAGGCTGGCTTTTGCTTATCGCATGAATGGTGTTCCCATTTTTATCCTGTTTTTACGGTTAGTGTTGGTTGTTGTGTTGCTGGGTAGTTGGAAGCATTTCATCTATGTTATTTGGTATTGAGTGTTTCTCTGTTTTGGTCGAGCACTGTTAGTCGGTGTTAGTATGGATGACTTGTTGGCCTTGAGCCTGGATCTCTTTTTTATCTTTAATGGTTTGTCCTTGCTGATACTTGGCTGCTTGTGCTCCTCCACCTCTGATGGACCCTGTGCCTCCTTTGTTTTATACCTGTCACCTGGTTGTAGTGTAGTCACCTGGTGTGTGGGCTTCCTCAAGTTTTCCAGCCCATGAATTTTCTGTTTTGCATTAATTAACCTAACTTGTCGTTCCTGAAAAAATTATCCCGTTAACCTCTTAGTGTTAGTAATGGTTCTTGAATGGATATTTCTTGTGCCTGAATGTTTTCTGTATAGTTAGCGTTGTGCACTGTCGTTGTCATTATGTGCTTGGAATCATTATGGTGTAACATTTCCTTAACCTATTCTTATTTTACCATGTTCCTTTCTGAGTAGTAGATTGCGTGTATCCTTACCTTATCTACTGCAATTGTAGTCTTGCGTTATGCGAGAGAGGCCATAACCTGAGAAGCGGAGTTCTCCTTTTAGCCTAAAAAGGGTTGGGTTATGATCCTGTACCTGGGTGATGAGATGGTACCATGAATTTATTGTTGGGGTCGTATTTTGGGGTGGGCATGATGACTTCTCGGCATCTTGTTGAGGATTTTTTGGGTTCCTTTATCCCATTGGGGCTGACACATGTTCGTTGAGGTTATCATGGTTTGTTATTGTATTGTTTGATTGGTTTCTTATGCCATGTCAGGTACGGGCTGGTGATTGTTTTTAATTGTACCTTGTGTCTCTGTAGATTTTGGAATAAATCCTTGCATGGATCTATTGCTCGGAGGAAATTATTTTACCTTGTATTAGGTAACTTGTTGATTGTGTCTAGTTTGCTTTCTTCATCTCCTGTCTTTCTGCATTTCCTGATGTCATGATATCGTCTTGTGCTTAATTTGTACTCTTGTAAAGCTCATTCAATATTTACCTGCCACTCTATGGCGTTTTCTTTATCTCAGTGGATCTCTTAGTGTCAGTTGCCATGTTTAATTAGTCATCTTACCGTACTCTGGGTTTATTAGCTAGATATGGGACTAGTTTGTACTCCCTAGTCGGTACTGGAGTCTTCCTGCTAATTAATTATGTCGTTAATTAGTAGTGTCACTGCCTTCTTCATTGTTCTTTGAGTATTTTACATGGACTTGCATTATATTCCGCCTCTTGTATACGTATTTTATTTGCGTGGCTCCTGGCGATAGGAGGAGGTGTCTGTTTAGCCGTTAAGTGACAGTGTATTGGAATATCACTTATTGGTTAGTACCGGGTAATGCCGAGGTTCTGCAAAGAACAATCTGTGGTATATGTTGGGTGGGTTGTTGCTCCTTATCTTCCTTCTTGGTCATCTGATTTGAGGTCTTTTCATTACCTTTTAAATTTAATTGGATGTGCCATTATGGCACAAACTATTGTAGTGGTCCTATGGAGTAGGTGGGTTATTTGATTCCAGATTGTCTCCCTCCTGAGTTCTTATTTAATATATTCCTATTCCGAACTTTCCTTGGTGTTAAGGGTAGTGTTGTGGGTTAATTATTTTCAGTCTTCGAGTTATTCTGTGCTTGGTGTTGCTCAGTAGATAGGTTGTTGATGACAGATTATAGCGCTTCTTACACCTAACTGTACTAGAGGTCTCCAACTGATTCTTCCTAGTATACCTTAGCTTGGAAGAACTGTTATCCTTAACCCATGGGATCTATTTATTTTCTTAATCCTTGCTCTCGGGTCTGTAGTTGATTTCTTGCTGTGATTACTTTTGGTTCTTCTCTCTCTTGATCGCTGAGTTATGTGAGGTTATATATATGAGTTGTCGAAGAAAAAAGGAATAATTAAATCATTTTGGTTGAACATTCGTGAAACTGTAAGTATCAGTAAGCTCACTGAATTGTAGTTCTGTGCCCATTTCTTTGTAGTGTTTAAAAATTTGGGTTTAATTTCTCTTGCTCTGGTGTAACGTGGTTTGTTGTGAAATTGTTCTCCTTTGGTAATGTTGGGTTAAATTACTTTTAAAATATTAGTATCCTGTTTCCGACGGGAGGTTTTGGTCTTCATAATTTTTTAAATATTGTGAATTGGAAATGTATGTAGGTGATCATTTCGTAAAACTGTAACTTCAATTTTGAGCAGTCCTGCTGTTATGATAATGGTGTATTTGAATTATCTATTGGAAGATTAAAATATTTGTATTTTATGTAAGGGACGTATTGGTGGATTTTGTGTATTTCTTGAGTAATGATATTGTTGGTGCCTTTTGCTTGATGAAGTAAGTTGTACCTAGGAAAATGTGATGTATTTTGGTAGTGTTTTTGATATTTGTGATATCCAAAGGTACATTAGATTTTTACATACAATCCTGGTGAAATTTTTGGAAAAGGATTTTAAGAACTGTCAACTTTTTTGTATCTTCTTCACCTTATTTCTGTTGTTTAGGGTTGTTGGCTGTTTCGATATGCCTCATTCATTTGTCTTTATCTGCCACCTTAAGATTTTCTTCCTTTCTGATTATGTCTCCCTGCAGCTGTTATCCGTGGTGATCAAAAGAAGTGTGAGATGTTACGTTCCATCGTAAACTTGTTTTGAGCATAATCTTGGCGGTGAGGAACGTTGTCGAGGAACTGTTGCATGCCCCACTATCCTTATGATTTTACGTATCTCCTTCGTTCTCTCCAATCATTCTTTGGCTCGACAAGGACACTTTTTCCTGAAATCTCCCATGGATAACATTCCACCTGAAGTGAGATCTTGAAAACTTTTATTGTACTCTACGTTTAGCATATTCTTCCCTCCCTCCGCTCCTCTTGTTGGTATGGGTGTCCTACTGAGAAACTGATGTTTGACTTGGTATTATGTATTTAATGATGGTGGTTCCATGATTTTGGTTGTTGTTAAAGTTTGTTTGTTCTATTGAATTCTTCATTTACTTTAAATGTGTTTTCTCTATACGTTCATGCATTTTCCCGGCATTTCTCCGCGTAATTTTGTTATGCGTTGGCTATTTATGAATAACTAATGCTAATTTCATATCTTATTAATTTTGTTCTCCTGTGTGCATTTGCGATTTATGAATCTTATTTTTGGTAGTGTGAATATACATTTTTCTTTTTTTCCCTTGCATTTCAGGGTAAGTACCTATATGTTGGATATCTGCTGTATCTTATTTATCATGTTATTATTGTCTTATTTGACATATGTGGTAAACTAGTTTTATCTTCTGGTATTTCATTAGAACAGTGGTATGATAGCATTCTGAGTCGATTGACTGTGTTTTAAGGTTTTGTTAAGTTTAACATGTGAAAAGTGGACTCACCAATTTTGCTTTCGTTTGTTACCTTTGCCTTTCTGCGCATTTATCCCAAACGTTAGTTAATTCTATCGAGCAAAGAAACCAGTTATTGCAATCCTTTGATCGAGAAACCCTATCATTAAAATATTAACTTGAGTGTAAAGTTATTTTAAAAGATAGAGGTATTGGATCACGGAATTCGTTTCACGTGATATTGTTATCTCTTCGAAACGCATTTTAGGTGTGTGACTAGTTAGCAAGGTGAAGGAAATACTACTTTGGAATCGTGTAACAAAACTGAAACCTTTAATTCAAAAGTATTCTGTGGGTGAACATTGTGATGGTATTCTCGTTATCAAAGTTGTGCAAAAGGAAAAGAAGTTTGGAACTGGATTTACGTCATGGACTTCATTAGAGTTGGAATTAGTTTTGAACTTTAACTGACTTCTGCCTACGTGATCTGTGTATTACTTGGAAAGTATGAGTGCTTGACAGCGAAGGTCAGTATTTGTGGTCATTTCATTATGTGGACTTCATGAACAAATTTTGTTTGCTTCAAGACCACTATACTGGTAAGAGACTATGTTGGTGAATATGTCCTGCTCGAGGGGAGGAGGCTGTTACCAAGGTAACGTTTTTAGCCTTCCCCATTTATGTTTTGGACTGGCTATCGCTGTAGAAATTTGTATCACATCATGCTCATATTTTAAACTTGTTTTCTACGACTACTTCTATGTTACTGGAGGCCATTCTCCTAACGGCTCTTAGCCGTGCCTATGTTGCTGGCCAATCAGAGCTAGCAAGTCTGTGTCTTCACGACATAGCTTATCCACAAGCTCAATATTTTAGAAATACTTCACATGCAAGTCCACGCTGTGTGGATCTCACCGAGTACATAATTCAACAAGGCACAAGAGACGAGCCTTACAAGAATAAGGGGACCAGTTCAAGGCACACTCCACAGGAATAGTAGGATATGTGGGAAGTAAGTGGACAAATTTACCACTGTGACGCTAGCTTATTACATGGGGAGCAAACTTTTAGAAAATTACAAATGAGGAACCCATGTTTCAGTAGGAGAATTACCAATACTCAAAAGTACTTTTTTAATGATTACATTAATTTATAAAATCAGACGATTTCCAAAGCACCGCTTAAAGTTCGTAAAACATTTGGAGAGGAAGATTTATTTGAAGTCACAGATCCATTGATGATGAAGTTTTGATGCATGAAAATGTAACTTACAGTTCCAATGTAGTTTCCATGTTCTAGAGACGCGTTGTTTACATACTCACAAATGTATTCGCCGTAGTCGTACTTAATCCACTAGTAGGAAGGTAACAAACCAAACCCCATGGTACTACAGCCCTTGAAGGGCTTTGGCCTACCAAGCAACCGCAGCTCAGCCCGAAGACCTGCAGGTCGTGTGGTCAGCACGATGAATCCTCTCGGCCGTTATTCTTGGTTTTTGAGACCGGGGCCGCTATCTCACCGTCAGATAGCTCCTCAATTCTAATCACGTATGCTGAGTGGCCCTCGAACCCGCTCTCAGGTTCAGGTAAAAATCCCTGACCTGAACGGGAATCGAACCCGGGGCCTCCGGGAAAGAGGTACGCACGCTACCCCTACACCACGGAAGGTATAACCAATTCTAAATATAAATGAAGTTCTTGAGGATGAACAACATCCTCGCACATCAACGGTTTTATCCGTAATCCATGGTTACACAGATTGCTCGTGGAGAGCCACAATGAAGTTTGCTTCTGATCGCCATGATAGCTTCCAACAGACAACGAGCCACTACAAGTCAGAGAAAGAGGTCCCTTAGGTAACAATCCTCGCTAGCTCTGATTGGCCAGCAACATAGGCACGGATAAGAGCCGGGCTCGCTTGCGCAGAAGGCAGACACTAGTTTAGCGCTGTTTGGCATAGAATACGCGAAACACAAACAGACAGCTCTTGAATAAAAATAGAACAGAGAGTTTTAGGCTAGCCAAAATAATAAGTTAGTAGAATGGCCACCAGTAACTTAGAAGTAGTCATAGAAAACAAGTTTGAAAAATGAGCATGATGTGATACAAATTTCTACAGCGATATCCAGTCCAAAACGTAAATGGGGAAGGTTAAAAACGTTACCTCGGTAACAGCGTACTATTTTCACGCTGAAAGTATATTTGCGGAAATATGCATGGTAGATGTACCTAGATAGGCTACATGAAGCAGTTCAAACACTTTTTGAGTAATGCATTTTATAATTTTCTTTTCATTTCGTATTCATCTGTATCCTGTACGAAGACTTGACTTTTCTTAAGTCCCAGATATTCTTCTGTGGAAGTTATTGTACCGGGGATACACCTTCAGTGTCCAGTTAAACTGCGTGCCTTCTATAAGGGCATCTATATCATTGGACTTAAACTAATGTAATGCAAAATACTTGGGTTTGCAACTATTAGATGTCTCTCCCATCGGCATAAGTCCCCTCACTGGCGGGATTAAGGACAATTAATTCTGGGAAAGTTAATGTTCACGGTTGGATAACCTTAGTTGTGAAGATATTTTTGCTCTCGTGTCAAAGTTGTCAATACTCCTACTGCTTCCTTCTTCAATAATTACCAACCAATCGGGAATTTCTGGAATATTTTCTCTAGTCATTAAAATTGGGAATGGTTATCTGTAAAGAGTTCTGGAATCTTCTCCTCGATATGCTATAAAAGCTGGGCACCTTAGGGATGTGTCGTTATCATCTTTGCTCCAATTTAGTGAGTTTGGCGCTCACTCGGTCCTCTTGGTGGAATTTCCTCTTGACGGAGAATGATGAGGCGTAACGGGAACCTGGACAACACTGACACAAACTAAATTTCCAAAAGATAACGAAACGGTACATTTAAATAATACTTGTCTTCGCTTTTGATTGAACTTTTGTAAATAATTCACTTCTTACGGTTTTTGAATGATTCAGCAAGTGTCTGTGTGGTTGTATATTATGTTTAGTATTCTTGTGTAACATGGCATGTGTGTGATTGCATGTTCTGTTTGATATTTTTGTGTAACAAACCATATCGATGCTTTCCATTTGCTTACTTCCTGCCATTCCTCGTCTGTGTTTCACTTTCAAATAATATCTTGCTCCACAGAAACATCAAGAGAAAGAACATTCTATTAGATACACTGCAACCACACATCTGACGAGTTGAAGGAACTCTTTTCCAGATTGAATTCCCTTTCTTATGTTTTACTATAATACGTACGTCCCAAATTGCCACTATATCGGTACTCGCCGACAGCGCCAAACATTTCACTTTCAAACAATCCGAGTCATCCTCGTCTAAATTAATTAATGTATAAACGATTACCATACTTTTCACTATTTCTAATACATAATCAGTTGATAGAATAGTGTGAAGTATTTCTCAAATCGCTCTATTCTTTACCAATTTCTTCATTTTTAGACCTACGTGATTATTTTATCCCATATGTACAATGCATATCATTGTTTCGGCCAATAATTCTCCCCTAAACCAAATTGTGTCTTACAATTCCAGACCCTGTCTCGCTCAAAATTCTTCTCGTCGTACTTTCGGCCAAAAATTCGCTTTTGTCTTTGTTAATAATCCAATCTAACCATCAAGCTTAAGTATTCTTCGATGGCACAACACATTAATGTGTTTATTTTCTCTTACATAGTTCACTTCAGTTTTTGTGGATACATTTGTAACTTCGATACTATATCGCGCTGCACAGAAATGTTGTCGTAAACGGTTTTTTCCAGTACGCACAATTGAGTTGAGCAAATCCTTATATCACCCGAGTAAAGATACTTCTCTACTGTTGATTAAACTTCATTTCGTAACATTTTCAGCATCATTTGACTTCGTTCTCTTACATTTCATTAAACTCCTTGAACTTTCATCTTGCACAATAAGTAGGAATGTGTTCATGCACTTTATTAAATTCTCCATGTTTCATATAGACTGAAATGAAGACAATATCATCTAGAAATCATTAGACTGTGATTTCTGTTCCACATTTCTCTTTTGATGTCCTTTACCGCATATTATACACAAATACGTAATTATAGGTAGGTAAGGTATCTCGTAAAAAGCCTCCATGGCTCAGGGGGCAGCGCGGCGTCCTTTCATCGCTGAGTTCCGTGGTTCAAATCCCAGTCACTCCATGTGAGACTTGTGCTGGACAAAGCGGAGGTGGACAGGTTTTTCTCCGGGTACTCCTGTTTTCCTGTCGTAATTCATTCTAGCAACAATCTGCAATATCATTTCATTTCATATGGCATTCATTAATCATTGCCCGAGATGAGTGCGACAGGCTTCGGTAGACGGCATAATTCCTAACCTCGACGCTAGATAGGGGCTTCATTCATATCATTCATGACCCGGTCGAATGACTGCAAACAGGCTGTGGATTTTCAAGGTATCTTGTGCATTATTTGTTTAACCTTCCTTGGTAAGACCTCAATTCATTTGAGCAGCTTGCAAGCTCTGTAATAGATAACACTTGTTATTTTTCTGCCATATAATACCTTTAATTTTATATGAATGGATTTTATAAATGCTTGAAATTGCTCTCATATAATATATCTCTATCTCGAATTTCTGCTGTCCGCCCCCCCCCCTCCCAATTCCTCACCCCACTCTTCCATTGTTTTTTATGTTATCACATATTTCTTGCTTTTCTACATTCTGATTAGCATTTTACGTTCTTCCAAATGCTTTGTTTACTGCATCAGTTCGTTTTCAGATTACTCTCACGTCCTTTTTTCAAGTCATATTTCCATCTGAAAACAGCATTTTGTGTCCGCCTCTGTGGTGTAGTGGTTAGCGTGATTAGCTGCCACCCCCAGAGGTCCGGGTTCGATTCCCGGCTCTGCCACGAAATTTGAAAAGTGGTACGAGGGCTGGAACGGGGTCCACTCAGCCTCGGGAGGTCAACTGAGTAGAGGTGGGTTCGATTCCCACCTCAGCCATCCTGGAAGTGGTTTTCCGTGGTTTCCCACTTCTCCTCCAGGCAAATGCCGGGATGGTAACTAACTGAAGGCCACGGCCGCTTCCTTCCCTCTTCCTTGCCTGTCCCATCCAATCTTCCCTTCCCTCCACTAGGCCCCTGTTCAGCATAGCAGGTGAGGCCGCCTGGGCGAGTTACTGGTCATTCTCCCCAGTTGTATCCCCGAACCAAAGTCTGAATCTCCAGGACACTGCCCTTGAGGCGGTAGAGGTGGGATCCCTCGCTGAGTCCGAGGGAAAAACCGACCCTGGAGGGTAAACAGATTACGAACGAACGAACGAACGAACGAACGAACGAACATCGTCCTGAGTTCCTTGTGCTGCTCTGTATGACAATATAATATCACAATATAATACAATATAATAAAATAAATATAATAAATAGCTAAGGTCACCATACCCTTAATAACCTAAGTACAATAATAATAATAATAATAATAATAATAATAATAATAATAATAATATTTGCTTTACGTCCCACTAATACTTTTACGGTCTTCGGAGACGCCGAGGTGCCGGAATATAGTCCCGCAGGAGTTCTTTTACGTGCCTGTAAATCTACCGACACGGGGCTGTCGTAATTGAGCACCTTCAAATACCACCGGATTGAACCAGGATCGAACCTGCCAAGTTGGGGTTAGAAGGCCAGCGCCTTAACCGTCTGAGCCACTCAGCGCGGCAAGTACAACACATAACTTTGTAGTCCATGATTACCAGCATTCATATAGGTTATGAAGTGCATTTACTTACATGTTTAAACTACATTAAATTATTCACTTATACGATCGACTCTGAAAACGGCAACTGTACGTAATCTAACTACAGTAAAATTGTTTCATGTTATGTTATGTTCTTTACTAATCAAGGAGAAAAATGCACTAATCCCATCACATTCGATTCCCTTGATTACTCCTCTTATGAACCAGTATTTAATGATTTCCTTTAATGTCCCACTAATCACAAACCGAAATTGTTTTTAAATAGTCATTGTACCTGAACTTTTAACTACATTGCGGTCTTGTTACAGTATGTGTTTCTACCTGGGTATTTCAAGTGAGTTAGTAAATTCTGTGGTTCATTTATCCATTAAAACTTAGAAATGAAGAGTACGTCTATGCTGAAAATTGGCATATTTGTCAACGGACACATTTACATACAGTACATCATCATCATCATCATCATCATCATCTGTTTACCCTCCAGGTTCGGTTTTTCCCTCGGACTCAGCGAGGGATCCCACCTCTACCGTCTCAAGGGCAGTGTCCTGGAGCTTCAGACTCTTGGTCGGGGGATACAACTGGGGAGAATGACCAGTACCTCGCCCAGGCGGCCTCACCTGCTATGCTGAACAGGGGCCTTGTGGAGGGATGGGAAGATTGGAAGGGATAGGCAAGGAAGAGGGAAGGAAGCGGCCGTGGCCTTAAGTTAGGTACCATCCCGGCATTCGCCTGGAGGAGAAGTAGGAAACCACGGAAAACCACTTCCAGGATGGCTGAAGTGGGAATCGAACCCACCTCTACTCAGTTGACCTCCCGAGGCTGAGTGGACCCCGTTCCAGCCCTCGTACCACTTTTCAAATTTCGTGGCAGAGCCGGGAATCGAACCCGGGCCTCCGGGGGTGGCAGCTAATCACGCTAACCACTACACCACAGAGGCGGACTACATACAGTACATAGATACGTAAATACACACGTACATACATACTGGATCCTTTAGGTGCTCATGTAGCATACAATTACATCATTTACTGGCAGAATCCGATATCTTAAGGCCTTAAATTCAGAAAGGCTCTCGTGCAAAGCCGGGGCTGGTAGTTAGTTACAAATAAAACTAGTACACGCTGAAGTGAGATCTAACACGAAAATAAATCCTGCAAAAGAATGCAGACATTAAAACATAATAACGGTAAGGCCTTCGCAAATGGGACAGGTCTCACTTACGCCACAAATCACACACAAACAGAGGCAGTAATACACATACATAAAACATCATGATAGCACCTGAAACAGATGGCAAGATATGACACTGGTGTCTCCCACATGGACGCAACTAGTAGTGGAACACATGTCTACAATAATCTGTATTCACGATTCCAATCATGAGAATTCCTCTTTAGAACCTCCGTGGCTCTTCCGTAAACCTTCCCGATTATAAAAGGGATTGCATATTATACATATGTCAATAATCCGCTCAAGTATTGGTAGGGACGCTGGTCTGCCTACCCAGCTTTACATAATCTCTCGTGAGGAGACAATTCACTCTCTCTCACAAAAGCTGACCACTTGCCTTCCCATTCAACTCCACCATAACTAGACTCCCCGAGTTGACCAGCTGGTTTATTAAATTGTCTGCGAAAAATAGTATTTCTTTATTTCACATCATTCATCTCATTAAGTCCTTTGATATGCCAGCATTTATATATATATTCAAGTATCTCATATTACCACCTATAACCTTCACGAGGTATAAAATCTTAAGGCTCAGACATGCCTTCCAACAATTTACGGATATACCACTAACACATACATATCGATGGCTCTCTTTAAAAACCTCGTAAGTCCGAATACTCTTCCTATCCATTATATTCCTTAAGACTGGTCACGCCTCCCAGTCCCATATTTATATGCAGTCCAAAAGAATAATTTTCGTTATGGTCATTTTCCTCTGCCAATTTGTAAAGGAAAATGAACCTTAAATATATTATACTGTAGGAGTGTGTAAATTTGCCATGTAATCAACATCCCTACAATACGGTACGTTAAGGTCCATTTTCCTTTAGACATTAGCAAAGGAAAATGAACACAGCGAAAATTATTCTGATGGACTGCATAGAAATATATGACCGGGAGGCGTGGCCAGTCTTAAGGGATATAATAGGTAGTAATAACATTTGGACATACGAAGTTTTAAAAGAAAGCCATCGATATGGGCTCATGCCCGAAAAATGGAAAACTGTATCCACAGAAACATCCCGATAACACAACGAGCTAGATCACTAATTTATGCACGCAAGAAGTCATGATTTCAAATCTCTATCGATGTCGATCTCCTCTCAAATAATACCTGAGAAATATGCTCATGCACATTATTAGATTAAATGTAGAGGCCTTCTAAGCACCCCAAAGAATTTACTTCAATTCTACAACTGGTGTGTGTTTTCCTACCAGCACAAATGACTTCGTTAACTACACGGCATTATTTAACACTTGAAAAGGAGTACGGGACTACTCTAAACGACCGTGATAGCTAAAATAACTGAAATCAGCATAACTAGATACACATAAGGCACAACAAAAAATGGATGCAAATAAATTCGTGGTTTCACACCAAGCTATTAAAACAGAGGATGCGAATATTTACAAATTGGTGAGGTCACCTTCTGTACATAATAAGACAAGAACTCTACCGTACTCCATTTCTGAGAGCGACCGGCCTTCTGTCGGTCCACTGGATGGTTTAACAGGAAATGATGACACTGGATGACGCTTTCTGACCGAGTATTCCATCTTGTTGTTCATGACCAATTACTGGTGGCTTTTGTCTTCTCCGAGCCCTATTACACAATTTCTACTGTACATGAAAATGTGATTACGAACGATTGTACCAACGACACAAACCCGTCACTCCTGCACCAAGTAAATTATTGACAGCGATCCTCGAATACGGGACGTCTAGGATTCATAACTCGTTATAAATTGTTATTCACCGTTTATATCATTAATTAGTCCACGAACTTCTCTTTATATTACTTCGTTTCCTAGGGCAGAAAGTACTCGACACGGATTACTTGAATAATTAATTTAAAACGTCCGAAACAATTTGATATCGTTAATTTAAAGCAGCTTGTAGAACGATCTACTGATCCCACAACTTAAGCCTCCACCTATTTATTAAAACAGAAAAATAACTTATATTACAATGTTCCGTGTTGAAATTATGACTAACAAAGACCCTATTGTCTTTCGCTGCGAACTTGACTCTCGGCTGCGAAACGCACTTTTAGTACTCAGGTAACAAACACGATGGTTGGTCTGGGGAATGCATGGCTTTTATTGCTAGAAGCCAATATTGAAACTGCTTTGTTCTGCTTGACCTAGATCTGCCAAACGGCTTCAATGAAATTCTTGTAAATTAGAATGCAGTGAATTAGCACATGTTATGGTCTGATAAATCTTCAGGAAGTAACATTTACCCGTCCTGGCATTTTATTACTATTTATTCGCCAGTTATAACATAATTTATGGCCATTTCCAGACAAGGAACGAGTGCTTTACATTGCCCAGGCTCTGAAGTCCCCAAACAAAATGTTCTCGCTGGAATAAACACCTTCGCCTTGGCCCATAATATGAGAGTGGTATTCCCTGATCATTTGTTTGCTCTCCTGGAAACCGAAGAGTTCTCCGCCACTCTGAGCTATTGGTTGGCGACCTGGAGAATACACAATGAACACGTTATGCGTTATAAATTTGTCCAGTGATCGTATATGGACGGATTCAATACATAAATACGGACAGAGATACAGACATGACAAAGATGTGCTTATTTTCAAAACTTCAACTGTTTAGCCGTAACACGTAGAGACTTTATATACTTAAATATTTTATATATATCGATTTTCGAGATGTAATGTAAATTTTAGGAATATTGAATTACTTTAATCATTTTTCTAAAATTTTTACCAGACATATAAATACGTGAACAACGCTAATATTAATGTGTAGAACTCCGTGAAAGAAGCAGAAATGCTTTATCATGTACCATTTTACAAGATATCATTAATATATCCTAATATTCGTACTTTATGCAAATTTGCGGAAATATGAAAGTAACGTTAGCACATACAAAACAAATTGCCGGAGCGCGCAGCTGTGAGCTTGCATCCGGGAGAGAATGGGTTCGAACCCCACTGTCGGCAGCCCTGAAGATGCTTTTCCAAGGTGTCCCATTTTCACAGCAGGCAAATGCTAGGGCTGTACCTTAATTAAGGACACGACCGTTTCTTTCCCATTCCTAGGCATTTCCGATCCCGTCGTCGCCATAAGACCTATCTGTGTCGGTGCAACGTAAAGCAAATAGAAAAAAAAATTGCCAGTCATAACAATTGGTAGAATACATAATATTATGACTGACTATTTAAAATTAATTACTACGGTTTAAGACATCCCCAGCATTCCTAGGTGAAAACAAAATGTACCTCAATGTTGTATTGTATTGAATTATATGGAAAATTGATTGTGAAGTACACAATAACAAAGAGAAAATCGTGAACCTACGCAAAAATATTCTCGTGACACAAAACACCCATTTCACCTTCAGTTCTTTACATCTGGCCGACCATGTCCTTAACATTCTCGGAGGGTTGGGTGATTTGACTATGTCAGACCAACGTGGTAAAAGGAAGTAATGAATCTGTCAGCATTGTTATCACTGAAGAGAAGTGTGCCAAAACACGGTAGCAAATAAAATTATATGTGAAAAGAAAATTTAAGTTAAAAAACACAACAATTATAAAAAATGTATTCGGCTTTCTTTTCTCGTTGCTGTCGGAAAGTAATATTCTCTGTTTTTAAGTGTTCCGTAGTATTGTGTATAGTGATACGTTAATATAATACGGCTTCAGTCTCTGCACAACCAAGAAGGCAATGAGTGAACAACCCGAACAATTTCTGTTATGTATGTGCTTCATACATATTGCGGAGAGAGAAACATAATATTACACCCTTTATTAAGAAAGTGTCCGTTGTACTTTTCAAAGTTATGCTTGGGTATAAAGACAAAATGTGGGCGCCGCATACATGTATTAACAGATTAAGACAGTGGTTACACCCATGCCGGTTGGAAATCCCATAATATGGCGTGAACCAAAAAATCGTTATGATGATTTCTACATCTGTCTGTGCAATGTATCTGGGTACAAAAAAGTTAATAAATCAAAAATAAAATGCCATGGAGGCTTAGAATCGGCTATTAGGCCTGTGCCACAGAGCTATGATATTCCCCTTCAGCGCCACCAAACCAACTAGAGGATGTGGAGCAATCGAGTTCATCTGTGTCTATGGAACGTTTTCATGTGGATGAGGATATCTCCCCTCTCACTTCAGAAGAAAATCCACGGTTTCGTCCTGGACTTAGGTCTTTGCAAGGAAAAGAGTGAGACTGCGTGATCGAGATTGAAATACACTGACTGACAGAGCAAATGGAACACCAAGAAGGAGTGGTTCGAAAGGGATGAAAGTTGGGGAAAAAACAGAGACGGCACGGACGAATAATTGGTGTTTATTTCAAACCGATATGCAGGTTACACAATGCGCACGGCATCGACTCAGTAGGATGTAGGACCACCGCGAGCGGCGATGCACGCAGAAACACGTCGAGGTACAGAGTCAATATGAGTGCGGATGGTGTTCTGAGGGATGGTTCTCCATTCTCTGTCAACCATTTGCCACAGTTGGTCGTCCGTACGAGGCTGGGGCAGAGTTTGCAAACGGCGTCCAATGAGATCCCACACGTGTTCGATTGGTGAGAAATCCGGAGAGTACGCTGGCCACGGAAGCATCTGTACACCTCGTAGAGCCTGTTGGGAGATGCGAGCAGTGTGTGGGCGGGCATTATCCTGCTGAAACAGAGCACTGGGCAGCCCCTGGAGGTACGGGAGTGCCACCGGCCGCAGCACATGCTGCACGTAGCGGTGGGCATTTAACGTGCCTTGAATACGCACTAGAGGTGAGGTGGAATCATACGCAATAGCGCCCCAAACCATGATGCCGCGTTTTCTAGCGGTAGGGCGCTCCACAGTTACTTCCGGATTTGACCTTTATCCACGCCGACGCCACACTCTTCTGCGGTGACTATCACTGACAGAACAGAAGCGTGACTCATCGGAGAACACGACGTTCCGCCATTCCCTCATCCAAGTCGCTCTAGCCCGGCACCATGCCAGGCGTGCACGTCTATGCTGTGGAGTCAATGGTAGTCTTCTGAGCGGACGCCGGGGCCGGGAGTGCAGGCCTCCTTCAACCAATCGACGGGAAATTGTTCTGGTCGATATTGGAACAGCCAGGGTGTCTTGCACATGCTGAAGAATGGCGGTTGACGTGGCGTGCGGGGCTGCCACCGCTTGGCGGCGGATGCGCCGATCCTCGCGTGCTGACGTCACTCGGGCTGCGCCTGGACCCCTCGCACGTGCCACATGTCCCTGCGCCAACCATCTTCGCCACAGGCGCTGCACCGTGGACACATCCATATGGGTATCGGCTGCGATTTGACGAAGCGACCAACCTGCCCTTCTCAGCCCGATCACCATACCCCTCGTAAAGTCGTCTGTCTGCTGGAAATGCCTCCGTTGACGGCGGCCTGGCATTCTTAGCTATACACGTTGTGACTTCCCCTCTTGGTGAACAATACTTGTAAGAGAAATGCAACCATGCAAGCTAAGGGCGCCAATCTTTAAGTTGATGACTTAAAGATAAAAATTTATAATCAAGCTTGGGCGGACTCTTATCACAGGGGTGGGGTGATAGTGCACTAATCATTAAGCAGGAGAATAAGAAATCAAAAGGCTAATTAAGGCAGATTGATTAAAGTAAACTAGGAAAATACTATTTATTATATTGAATATAAATGACGACGGTTTAACGAGAACTGAATTTAAAATAGGAAATGAATTTAACAAAAAGTTGAATGACTCTACTTCGCGAAAACTTGCAATATTTTTAACTCGCTTGCTCACCATGTAGTCTTGTTCTGCTGGTCCTTGGAAAGCTTCCATCCTTGTAGCTGGGACATCACCGGTCGTCTTTGAGATATCTTTATCTGCAGCTAAGTACCATTCCTGCCTTGCAAATTGCATCAACCACTAATTGGATGATGGCTTTGAAACTATCACTCCCTGTTATGCTCTATCCCATATATTGGAGATGAGCCCTAAGTCATAGTTAGAAAAACCTCTTTGGGTGATGTGGAGAGGATACTCAATTAATAATCCTTCCAACTTTACTGATAATGTGCACTGAAGTTTCATTTCTATCTAGTTTAATACTACCTATTGTCTTAGACTGGTATAAACTGGTCTAATACAGAGCTGTTCGTACTTCCTGATGAGAGTGGATATACACCCATTATTCAGAAATTCCTAAGTACCACGTCGTGGTAACGAAGTAATGAAGGTAGAAGTGATAATCTACCACACTGGTCCACTATGGTACAACAACCATAAGACAAGTTATCAGACCTAAAGCGAAATACAAGATAGAAGAATCAAGAAGAATCCCGAAGATGATGACAAGAGCTCCAACACGCCCTTTTATAACCTTTTCTGGCTCTAATTACAGGTCGCTACACGTGGTCAAATCAGTTGACACGTCTCTCCCCACTCCAGATATTAGAGTTGATGGGTCCCAACCTAGATATCAACTGTTCTTCTATTAGCCCTTTCACTCAGTATCCATGGCAACATGACGCTCCTTTGAAAATATAGGCGGTGATCAGTTTGAATTATTCTGGTCGAAATACAGTAGCTTTCGTTACAACGCTTGAACACGTGCTCGCTTATCCCAGAATTTGATGTCTAAATTTGTCCTTCCTTCTTCCTCGGTGATGTGGCAAGATAGAAGAAAATCTACTGCAAGTTAAATTTAAACGAATGTCGCAAGACTCTAAGTTAATATTAGGATATTCAGCCCTCGTTTACAAGTCGTAGTTACAAAGTAATGAAATGATAGTGAGCAAATGATTAAGCATGAATTATAATAAAATTACATACCGAGATAAATATCATGACGTTAAATTCCTGAATTAATTACACATAATAAAATTAACATAATTACACTGTGACGTCTGGAACGTTACAACGTATCCTGTGGCACACGACAACACGTTCTACAATGACTGTCGGCTGAGAAATCACGGTACGAAGTGGGCCATTCGCCAACGCCGTGTCCCATTTATCGTTCGCTACGTGCGCAGCACAGCGGCGCATTTCACATCATGAGCATACCTCAGTGACGTCAGTCTACCCTGCAATTGGCATAAAGTTCTGACCACTCCTTCTTGGTGTTGCATTTGCTCTGTCAGTCAGTGTAAAATACAATCCTGGCACAAGCAGTGGTCTTTAGTCGGTACAGGAACGGAGAGGAAAAATTCCGTAAGTGTTTAAAAATGGTAAACTTGGTAGGTTTTAGCTGTAACATATCAGGTTTAGTTATTAAGTTTGGAGGTGAAAATTATGATAGTAATGACTGGCATTTATTTATCGATTCTTGAACAGATGCCTGAAAGCAGTGTTAATTCATAACAGCAGCGAATTTCCTTCGATTCGCGTTGGATATTCTGTTTTTACTCAATGAAAGTTCCGAAAATTTGCTGTTGATTCTAGAAAGAAATAACTACCAGGAACATCATACAACCACTAACATGCTATGCCAACAAACAAGTTACACAAAATATCCTTGCTTTTTTGTGTCATTGGAATAGTATAAATAGGGATAAAAATTAGGTAACGAAAGAGTGGCCAAGAGGGGAAGTTTAACTCCTGGTGGGAATAACTTGTGTTAGTCTGGTTGTTCCTAGAAATATACTATATCCCCATTTATACACTGACTGACAGAGCAAATGCAAGACCAAGAAGGAGTGGTCAGAACTTTATGCCAATTGCAGGGTAGACTGAGGTCACTGAGGTATGCTCATGATGTGAAATGCGCCGCTGTGCTGCGCACGTAGCGAACGATAAATCGGACACGGCGTTGGCGAATGGCCCACTTCGTACCGTGATTTCTCAGCTGACAGTCATTGTAGAACGTGTTGTCGTGTGCCACAGGACACGTGTATAGCTAAGAATGCCAGGCCGCCGTCAACGGAGGCATTTCCAGCAGACAGACGACTTTACGAGGGGTATGGTGATCGGGCTGAGAAGGGCAGGTTGGTCGCTTCGTCAAATTGCAGCCGATACCCAGAGGGATGTGTCCACGGTGCAGCGCCTGTGGCGAAGATGGTTGGCGCAGGGACATGTGGCACGTGCGAGGGGTCCAGGCGCAGCCCGAGTGACGTCAGCACGCGAGGATCGGCGCATCCGCCGCCAAGCGGTGGCAGCCCCGCACGCCACGTCAACCGCCATTCTTCAGCATGTGCAAGACACCCTGGCTGTTCCAGTATCGACCAGAACAATTTCCCGTCGATTGGTTGAAGGAGGCCTGCACTCCCGGCGTCCGCTCAGAACACTACCATTGACTCCACAGCATAGACGTGCACGCCTGGCATGGTGCCGGGCTAGAGCGACTTGGATGAGGGAATGGCGGAACGTCGTGTTCTCCGATGAGTCACGCTTCTGTTCTGTCAGTGATAGTCACCGCAGACGAGTGTGGCGTCGGCGTGGAGAAAGGTCAAATCCGGCAGTAACTGTGGAGCGCCCTACCGCTAGACAACGCGGCATCATGGTTTGGGGCGCTATTGCGTATGATTGCACGTCACCTCTAGTGCGTATTCAAGGCACGTTAAATGCCCACCGCTACGTGCAGCATGTGCTGCGGCCGGTGGCACTCCCGTACCTTCAGGGGCTGCCCAATGCTCGGTTTCAGCAGGATAATGCCCGCCCACACACTGCTCGCATCTCCCAACAGGCTCTACGAGGTGTACAGATGCTTCCGTGGCCAGCGTACTCTCCGGATCTCTCACCAATCGAACACGTGTGGGATCTCATTGGACGAAGTTTGCAAACTCTGCCCCAGCCTCGTACGGACGACCAACTGTGGCAAATGGTTGACAGAGAATGGAGAACCATCCCTCAGGACACCATCCGCACTCTTATTGACTCTGTACCTCGACGTGTTTCTGCGTGCATCGCCGCTCGCTGTGGTCCTACATCCTACTGAGTCGATGCAGTGCGCATTGTGTAACCTGCATATCGGTTTGAAATAAACATCAATTATTCGTCCGTGCCGTCTCTGTTTTTTCCCCAACTTTCATCCCTTTCTAACCACTCCTCCTTGGTGTTGCATTTGCTCTGTCAGTCAGTGTATATCACATTGGGGATCATCAAACAATTTGTAAAAGCATTGGACAAAAGTGGTATGTTCTTTGAGTACTTAAACCAAATTTCCACTCTTGTCAGAAGCCAAGATAGGGTATGGACCGCATATTAGGCTCCGTTCCTTCATTTTTGGGCACTGTGAATGATCCTGAACGTCATACATGGTGTGATTTCAGAGACGTAATCGAAAATAAAAAAAACGACGTGAATTAAAAGACTGCTGATGCTTGAAGAGGGAAACTAAGCAACACGGCTATAAACGTCAGTAATCACAACCCTCCTTTCAAGCAAAGAAAAAGAGCTCATCTTTGTATATATTTGTAGGCAGTTTTTCTTGAGTTTTATAACGTTTTTATTCCATTTTACGGTGCACTGTATTAGGTAAAGTCTAACTTTGATGACATTAATTTTGTATCTATACTGTAAGAAAACTGGATTCCGGCACTGATTTCAGTGTGTTGAAATATTTACAATCACGTATAAACATCTCAGACCTTATAAAAAAATTTGCTGGAAATATATTTACAGACACCTATTAAATCACTTTTTGCATATCCTTAATGGGTATCAAAACTGAGCGAAAAGTGATGAAGCGATATGATGTTAAGAGAATTATACGACTGTTGTCAAAAGATCCTTACATATGAAAACGGAAAGCAGACTTCATATCAGCAAATGAATAGTTAAGACAGCAATTAAATATATATTATCAGTCAACGGAAGAATATTCCAAACAGGATAGATTGGAAAAGCGAGGTTCTGAGGTTGGATAACAACAGAATCCCAAAGCTTACTCTGGAATACCATCCTACTGAAAGAAGAGATATTGGTCGTCGTATGAAGATATGGAATGAAAACTGAGGTCGGAACAGGTTATTAGACTAATCCATGAAAAGGATGTAAGTAAGTATATGTATATGTCATCTGCTAAATTGAATAAAATCCAATTGCTTGACGTACAGTATATGGCGATTGTTACGTTCTTCTTTACTAAGTAATTATAAATTATCCTCCTGAAAATGGCTGATAAAATTAGTCAGACACGTACATCTAAACAAATGTAAAGTAAGCTTTTTACTTATTTTTTACCCTTTGTAACAATTGTGAGGCCTCTGCCTGGTGGTATGTAAAACCTCAAACGCGTGAGTGTGGTGAAGTATAGTGGATACATGATGAACTTTCAGAAAACCACATAATTTTGAAGAGTGTCAATAGATGTAACTGCCTTTTTTGGGGGTATCAATTAAGGACTTGGAATGAACTCTCTATAGTGGAGTAATGCAATAGTTGGGGGTTGGCACTTTCTGAATTACTTCTTCTGTTTTTAGTTTGCCTCAACTCTAATCTCAAATTTAAGACAACTAATTATAGCACAGATCGTCCTTAAGACAACATTTGGACCTTATCTTGATCAGTGTATCAGCCTGTGAGGGTCTGCTTCACACAAGGCAGCAGGCATGCTAAGAAAATATCCAAGGTAGACGGCTGAAGAAACGTATCCTAACATGTGAACTTACTTGCGTGTGGCGGCGGAAGTTACCAGCGTTCTCCTGCAGCATATAACGGTTAGGGATGATCCACGGATACTTTGTTTTAAGGTTGGGTTTTATTAATTTAAATTCGTCTTTTAATATGTAGTTGTATAGCTTTTCTTACCAACGCGAGTGTGTGTCATGTCATAAGAAAGCACGAATGTGTACCCTCGCTCCCTTGTTCATTTTGTGTTATTGTGGCTAAGCTTTTCAAAATTCAATTTGTTCCTTCCTCCTTTTCGGTCATTAACTCTCCTGGTCTTAGCCACAACGTATGTCTATTACCACGCGAACCTGAGCCTTCGGCCCCATTAGGTTTTAATGTTGCCGTGTCATGGGACAGCTTGATTGGATTCAGCATACCCTTGTATTTGTTTTTGGCCTTTTCTATAGAAAATTATATTTAAATTATTCTTGGCCTTGTGGTATGAGCTTCTGCTCCTGTTTTATCTGAATCCTTCTGATCCAAATGTTCTTCTGTTGCAGAGAGCGTCAAGCGGTGTAAAAGCTTGGAAGCTTTTAAGGTTCACCGTTTCTCTCTGGGAATATATTATATTTTACATTGGGGTGTAAACTTAATTATTGGTAGCTCACGATTCTTGCTTGTGAAATATACGAAAGATTTGTCTTACCGTGTTAAAGGACAAAAAGTCTTGTGATTTGAAAGCTTATTCTCCTCGACTATTTATGAAGCGCTAATGCTTCAATTGTCAAACAATATTTGTTATATCCCTTTCTAAATGTTTATTTCGGTCGTTAATTATTATTTTAGTTGTTATTTGAAAAGTGAAGAGGAAATAATTATATATGAATTACATTCAAAAACTTAAAGCTTTTTGTGTGGTCATTTTGTGCAGGGTGCTTTACCTTTCCACTTCTTCCCCTCTAATGTTCTTGTACGCGTAAAACAATTAATTCAAATCACTAATATGTAGCCAGTTAATGAACTCGACCTAAAACTGGCAACTACTCTATGATTTTGTACTATCATTTAGTCTTGAAGTCCGTAGGGCGTAGGCACTACCACAGTATTTGCACAAACGTCTTGTTTTACGACCTTTGTTGATGGTTACGGGAGTTGCCACTCATCGTTCCACGTCCCATATTATTGCTCCTAGGGGCAGTTAATAGTCACGTCGTTTAATTGCATTCCCCCTGAGCGATGCGGAAAAAGCTGAATTACTCGCTAAATCTACTAAAATGACAGATGAATCAGAAAAAAAGGCTTGTACTGCAGGTGGTTAATATCTATATTCATAAAATAACACGTCTTGACTGATTGACTGACTGACTCATCATAGCAGAGACAAAACTACTGGACATATTGTGCCCGTCCTAGTCAGTCTGCGAACACGAGACACCCCAGGGGTGCTCAGTTCGGTGGCTGTAGGCTTATAAAATAAATGAATGTGGCAGGATTATCATAGGGTTCATCAAATAAGCACGTTCCAAGTATAGAACAAATGTGACACCTTTATTTAATTAAATGCAGTATTGGCCATCCTGAAATCTGTGATTATGATTATGATCGTTACGTTATGGAATTTAATATGGCTCTTGATGTAACAAACCTATGTGCAAACAAATGGGATGGTACACGGCAGTTGTTTCCCTGACATTCTAACAGAGTATTTACATTGTGAAAAATTTTTTTTCTCGTCTTTAAAGTTATTAAATTATTGGTTTAAAGTTGAATTAAAATTTTCATTCAGAAAAATGAGGTCTGGGCCAAGCCTTCATCGATAATCTGGAAAAAATGCAGTAATTGTAAGAACGAGTATAATAAAGAAATATCCAAGATTCAAAAAGTTAACACTCATAGCAAAAAATAAAATTTACAGTCGTTATCTTAACAATAAAATGAAATATTGAATTTGCCTTGGTTTTCTCTAAGTTAATCCGAGACGTCGGATATACCTGTTCACGTCGTCTCACATCTCTTTTCGTGAGAATTTATACTGAACGTTAAGTATTTGACCAATAATTAAACAAAATAAAACGCCTTCTGGGCTTGCAAACGTAAGTAAATGGGGAGAATACCATCCATGTGGAAATCCTGTCCACTATCAATCGATAATATCAGTGTCACATATTTCAGAACAGAACACATAAAAAATAATCCTCTAAATACTAACAAATTACTACTTCTACAGCTAACTACGGAAATTGTCAAGAAGACTGTAAGTACCAAGAAGAAAATATCTACACTATGTAAATGTCGACGAGTGTCGATCAACCGTATTACTCTCCTGTTAACGAATTTATTGAGTTACAGCAAGATTGAGTTATCACATGAGAGCGAAAAATTGCATCAACGAATGAGCTGATATAGTCACGAATCAGATATTATTTAGATATTTCGTCGAAGACCTGTTCTTTAGACCTAAGGCCTTCTCGAACATTCATCTGTATCTTGAGCTTGAAATGACTGGATTACTTGAGAAAATTTGGGATATTCCCACGAATTAAAAAGTACATCGATTAACATGGACTTTCATTTTCTTCATCTGAAGACACTAACATTAGACTACACTGCATTTATCGCGAATAATCCATTAACATGTGAAAAGCTCAGTTTCACGAAGATTTGTGTCATGCACAATTATTCCATATACTCTACCCGTACAGTGTACCACAATGACGACCCTAACTTGTCGCATCTTAATCTCAAATATGTGTAGTCATGAAATATCAGGACCTACCAACGTCCTACAAATACATAATATCCACTTAAAAGTGTCTCGATGATTAATTACTCCAACTAATTATCACATGCTCCCAATGCACATGTTCACATTAAATTCGTACGTAGAATTCGGACTCAATATCCCGATGACACGTTGTCTCAGACACGAGGTACAAGTAGAAGTTCCATTACAAGGAAAATATAGAAAATGTGGACGAAATATCCTACCATTAAATCCATCAGACATAAATTAATTCATATTCGTGACGAAATTTACTCAATAAGCAAAGATGGTGTCGATAACACATGGATAACTCTATCAGAACCCTCACTGTCAAATTCATGGCCACATGGTCATTAAGTAATCACATGTGTTAGTTTTACGACGTATTCGAGCAAATAACAACCATAAAATGTGTCAAAATAGCTTACTAAGAAGAAAGAAAGAATAGAACAAAACTACATAGAACAGATATAAATGAGACGTAATCGACTTAACTTATAGAGAAATCTTCATGTCTGGAAGTCTAGGTTCTCAATCAGCCATGCCAGGAAGGAAGAATCTGCATCCCGACGCCGCCAACGATGGTCAAAGGTTTAGAACTTCATGGTGAAGCACTGGTAATCCATGATGCGAAGTTCCATCCTCTTCTGGAAATATTCACGTCCACGTCTTCCGCGTCCACTCGTAAGAAAGCTGAAACTTACACAAAATGCTTTAGAGTAGGCTCCAAACACACACGTAACTGTATTTTGGAAATGACACGTACTTAAGGGATTAATATCTGCACATTCGACGTCTGATCACAGCACTGTTCTAAATTGTATCCGATTTTCAGACGTGTAGAGCACAGGAGTGAAGCCAGTATTCACGACGTTCCACGCTGAGCGACTGAAGGTGATAGTCCAGGAACACGCCAGTGTGTGAGAATGAGTATTCGTATCACATGACTTAAATATCATGTCTGGTGCACATGCACGGAAGTAAAGTCAATTTAGGAACTAAATTCTTCTACTGTACGAATCTACAACTTCATCACCATTTTAGCCACAAGGTCGTGCAAATTATTTCAAAATTTCAGTTTTTAATTTATATCCTCCAAATGTGCTATTCTTTTATCCAGTTTATTTTACTTTAACCCTTGAGCCTTCCGTAATTATGCACGTCGCCACCGAAGATATTACGAATATTTCATTCATATCGTTCCTCGCAATTACAGGCGACACGCGCTGGCCTCCTTCTTTCACTCGCAACCTTCATTTTTTTTTTATTCCGTTAGCCAGCCGGCCGCTCTCCGCACAAAAAAACTCGTTCTCGCCCTTGTCCAAGGTCGCGCGCACCCCATCTCGCCGACAAGCGAACACAAGCCGCACCAACACCTGTTCACTCATTTGTGGCCTCACGGTCACAATATGGAAAATAAATTTTGAGTATATATTTATAATACAATATAGGTGCTCACTAAGGGAGTACTTTTGGATACTACGCTGCTAAGGCGTCGAAAGGGGGTGAATTTTAAAATGAGTGTACATATATCGACAACTTAACAATTGAAATGCGTGAAATTTTGTATTTGGAATCTCCTTCAAACATAAGGAAACCCGTATTCTTTTGTTTTCTGAAAATCCTCTAAACAGGTGGAGGGGGGAGGGGAATGTCGAATAGGGGTTGGATACCTTTTGTGATGATACTTATATCTCAAAATCTGAAGATGTTTCAGTCATTAAAATTGGTATTTGCTTTCTACTTAAAAAATAAAGAAACACTTTTATGTTTGTTTTTGTAAAGTCTACATAAGACGGGGTGAACAGGAGTGACAAACGGGGTGAATTTTTAAAACGAGTATATGCGCAGTACATCTCAAAAATGTAACACGTTACAGACGTGAAAACTGGTTTTTGGAATCTCATGTAAATGTAAAGGAACACGAATAATTCGTTTTCTCAAAATCCACTTCAGGGGAAGTGTTAAGGTGTGTGAATGTTTAAAATGAGCGTATCTACAGTATATATTACAAACTGAATTACAGACGTAAAAATGGATATTTTTAATCTCTTAAAAACTAAAGTAACACGTATTTTTTTCGGAAAAAACACTAAAGAGGAAAAATTTCTGAAAAACGGGGTTTAATTATTTTTATTAGGATACTGATATCTTCAAAACTGTACAGACGTGGAAATTGGTATTCGGAATATCGTTCAAAAGTGAAGAAACGTCTACTTTTTGGAAAATCCACTTAAGGGGGTTGTAAAAATGACTGAAAATCGGGTTGAATTCTTCTTATGACAATACTTATATCTCAAAAAACTTAAGATGTTGCAGACATGAAAATTTTTGTTTGGAATCTTCCTTAAAAATGAAGAAACACTTATCTTTTTGTTTTCAGAAAATCCACTTTAGGGAGTTGGGTGGACGAAAAGAAGTGAAGAAAGTGTTGAATTCTTTTCATGGGGATTCTAATATATTAAATACTGAAGATATTACACACGTAAAAATTGGTATTGTTAATTTCCTGTAAATGTAAAGGAACATGCATTATTTGTTTCCTGAAAATCCACATAAGTGAAAGTGTTAAAGGGTGTCAATTGTTAAGATGAGCACAAATATCTGCAATATATCTCAATAAATTAACATATTACAGACGTGGAATTTGGTATTTTTAATCTCTTTTAAAAATTATCAGGTATTTTTTCGGAAAAACACTTAGGGTTGTAAAAAGTACTGAAAATGGCGTTGAATTCCTTTCATGAGGAAACTTGTATTTTAAAGCTGAAGTTGTTACAGATATGAAATTTGTATTTGAAATCTCCTTTAAAAAATATAGAAACACGTATTGTTTTGTTTAGGGGAAATCCAACTGAGGGGGGGGGGGCGATTAAATGAATTGAAAAACGGGTTGAATTCTTAGTTTGAGGATACTTATATCTCGAAAATGAAGAATGTTACGTTCTAGAAAAATGGTAATTGGAATATGCTTTAAAAATAAATACTGTACAGGCGTATTTTGTTGTGGGGGAAGGGTGGTTGTATTCAATTTAATGGGGTGTGAAAGGAGTTGAATTCCTTTTTATGAGGATAAAAATAAGAAGTGGACTTAAAACGATACTGACTGGGGGTGGTTAGGAATTATGACAAAAACATGCAGTTATGTGGAACCGTTTGAATTATGAAGCTTAAATTTCAAATGATATCCAATGTATTAAATCACAGAAGGTTTGAACCAAATTTAACTGCTCAGGGAGTTAAATGGGGGTTAAGATCCGAAAACAAATAATTTCATTCCTTCTTTGAAACGGTTTAACGTAAGTTACGAAGACAAAATTCCAAATAGCGGTATATACACTGACTGACAGAGCAAATGCAACACCAAGAAGGAGTGGTTCGAAAGGGATGAAAGTTGGAGAACATACAGAGACGGCACGGACGAATAATTGATGTTTATTTCAAACCGATATGCAGGTTACACAATGCGCACGGCATCGACTCAGTAGGATGTAGGACCACCGCGAGCGGCGATGCACGCAGAAACACGTCGAGGTACAGAGTCAATAAGAGTGCGGATGGTGTCCTGAGGGATGGTTCTCCATTCTCTGTCAACCATTTGCCACAGTTGGTCGTCCGTACGAGGCTGGGGCAGAGTTTGCAAACGGCGTCCAATGAGATCCCACACGTGTTCGATTGGTGAGAGATCCGGAGAGTACGCTGGCCACGGAAGCATCTGTACACCTCGTAGAGCCTGTTGGGAGATGCGAGCAGTGTGTGGGCGGGCATTATCCTGCTGAAACAGAGCATTGGGCATCCCCTGAAGGTACGGGAGTGCCACCGGCCGCAGCACATGCTGCACGTAGCGGTGGGCATTTAACGTGCCTTGAATACGCACTAGAGGTGACGTGGAATCATACGCAATAGCGCCCCAAACCATGATGCCGCGTTGTCTCGCGGTAGGGCGCTCCACAGTTACTGCCGGATTTGACCTTTCTCCACGCCGACACCACACTCGTCTGCGGTGACTATCACTGACAGAACAGAAGCGTGACTCATCGGAGAACACGACGTTCCGCCATTCCCTCATCCAAGTCGCTCTAGCCCGGCACCATGCCAGGCGTGCACGTCTATGCTGTGGAGTCAATGGTAGTCTTCTGAGCGGACGCTGGGAGTGCAGGCCTCCTTCAACCAATCGACGGGAAATTGTTCTGGTCGATGTTGGAACAGCCAGGATGTCTTGCACATGCTGAAGAATGGCGGTTGACGTGGCGTGCGGGGCTGCCACCGCTTGGCGGCGGATGCGCCGATCCTCGCGTGCTGACGTCACTCGGGCTGCGCCTGGACCCCTCGCACGTGCCACATGTCCCTGCGCCAACCATCTTCGCCACAGGCGCTGCACCGTGGACACATTCCTATGGGTATCGGCTGCGATTTGACGAAGCGACCAACCTGCCCTTCTCAGCCCGATCACAATACCCCTCGTAAAGTCGTCTGTCTGCTGGAAATGCCTCCGTTGACGGCGGCCTGGCATTCTTCGCTATACACGTGTCCTGTGGCACACGACAACACGTTCTACAATGACTGTCGGCTGAGAAATCACGGTACGAAGTGGGCCATTCGCCAACGCCGTGTCCCATTTATCGTTCGCTACGTGCGCAGCACAGCGGCGCATTTCACATCATGAGCATATCTCAGTGACGTCAGTCTACCCTGCAATTGGCATAAAGTTCTGACCACTCCTTCTTGGTGTTGCATTTGCTCTGTCAGTCAGTGTATTTTAAATCCTTTGTGTGAAATAGGAATTTTTTAACGTTCAATCGCTAAAGTGTTAAATGATATTATGTGCATAAAGGAAATTATTCATTCCTCCAAAACCGTTCGAACTAAAAAGTTGTAATTTTAAGAGAGGGGGTCTCCTTTCATGTCCTAGGTGTAAAATATCGTACACTACAAAATATTTCTCCCCTAAGGGGTTCATTTGGTAGTTGACACTCAGAAACACAATATCCATTATTCCGAAGCAGTTTCTGGCACGAACCCAATTTTTTCTATGAAGGGTGGTCTTCTATATCCTAGATATTAATACATATTTAAAGAAGTTCACCCCTTAAAATTTATTCATTCCTTCATTTCTGTTCGACGTGCAAAATCAAAATTTCACTGGTTGCTTCAAGAGATCAAATTCTTCCCTATGAGGTTCAAATGAGTGTTAGATCAGAAAATAAATTATCATTCCCCCAAAACAGTTTGACGTGCAAACTGAGGGCGTTTATAGGCTCAGCTGACAGTGGACTCGCCAAAATGTAAAACTTCGATTAATAACTTTCAGTTTAAAACTATAGTGAAGCACGGGTATCTTGCTAGTCTATATATCGTCGTCTCACTTCAAAAAAACCTCGTATGTCCCGGTGCACTTCCTCCGCATTACTTTCCTTAAGGCTGGCCACGCCTCCCGGCCACATATGGAGTTGCAGTCCATCAGAAGAATTTTCATAGTGAACAATTTCCTATGCTGGAGTGTAAAGGAAAATGGACCTTATCATACTGTATAGTAAGGATGTTGTTTTCATCACGTATTTACGCACTCCTACAGTATAACATATTTAAGGTTCGTGCTTTAATTCCTAATATTATACATGTGTGATGGGATTACAGACCTTATTAACAAACAAAACAAAGGCAACAAAAGAGAACATAGGAAAATGAACACAACGAAAATTGTTCTGATGGGTTGCATATCAATATGTGGCTGGGAGGCGTGACCAGACTTAAGGAAAATAATGGGTAGAAAAAGCATTGCGAGATACGAGGTTTTAGAAGTAAGCCGTCGATATATAAAATTGGATGTTGGTATGTTTGAAGCTAATAGACTCAAAAACTACTAGACCGAATTCGCTGATATTTTAACAATTTATTCTTATTACATCTGAGAGGGATTATGAAGTGGTATGAACGAAATCTGATTGGTAGTTCGGCTCTAAGGAGTGAAAAATCAAATAGGGTATGATAAGCAAACCGCAAGATAAGTCCGATCAACGGGTTGACTACCCAACAGTATGTGAAGATTATGATGTGTTCCTTAAAACTTATTTTGTGATTTAATCTGGAAAAATTACTGTAGGGTCAGGAAACCTCTAGCACCCCTAAAGGAAGGGGGATAAACTTAAAAATCCGAAAATGACGATATTAGTGAAGAATTCATAGTCTTTGGGGTAGCTGAGATGAACTGTGACACTCTGAACGCCGTTTAAGTCAAAGTTCGTTCCCAATGGGTATGGTAAACATATTATGATGTATTGATTGGGAAAGAAAACTGTAGGGTTAGACACACATACGGGCGGGATCGTACAACTGAAGATGTTACAGACGTTAAAATTGGTATTTGAAATCTTCTTTAAAAATAAACACATTTTTTAATATTGGAAAATCCATAAACTATATTATCGGTATTAAATGTTCATAAAATGATTGAAATGGGTAGGAAAAACAATATGAGTACGACAGACATATCAAGATGAGTTATCTGACCTATTTATAAGGAATGCTGTGGAGCAGCGCACGGGTCCACTAGTAATTATATATAACTTAACACCCTTAGTTAATGTTATCCCATTTCTTACGTAGACTGACTTTTCTCGACAACGGATGTATGGAAAGAAGAAATTTAAGGTGCTTTTAGTGATTGGATAGAACGCGTATATTGCCCAGAGTATTAACTTACAATTATTTTTAATGTCTTAATTAACTGATAAAAGAGGAGGATACTGCTGTAAAAAAAAAATTGAAAACCTGAAACGTAGCTTTCATGAAACAGCGATTCAAAGTGAGGCAAAATGTGTGCCAAATATGTGACGTCACAAGCATACTCTGCTATAAGATGGCGCTGTATTTACTCGCGTGTTCAGTTGTAGGTTAGATGTTGCATCGTGGTCAGTTGTACAGACTAACAAATTTAATACTGGAAAAGGAAGATTTTATTAAGAATTGGCAAGAACATGCAAAAAAAGAGTTGAAACGAGAAAAGCGAATTATGAAGGAAGAAATGAAAGGAAAAGAGGATAATAAGCGTTACTATGAGGAATTGAAACAGACAAAACAATTTACCGTAAGTAACTAGTTTGAAGTAAATGGAGGTGCATGTACATCAAGTATGACTTTGATAAACGACAAGAAAAGTGAACCCAAGTTTTTGAAATTTGTAATAAGTATACGAAACCTCAAAACCCTTCGGCCGTTATAATGGTGAGGTCCTACCACCAATTTTTTCGAGCTATATCTGGAAGTTTGTTATTCTATCACTAACTGCGATTCCGGGTCGATCCATAATTGTATTACAGTATAGATATTTTACGAGAATATAATGGGGACCATTCATATAACTATACTTCAATATTTATCCACGGTATTAATATAATTTTTGGAAGTCATTGTATGTTATTACTCCCCAAACAACACAAAAATTCCTTATGTCTTTACACCGTACCGTCGACCGTATACGAGTTACAGCCTTTTATATCTTGTACGGGAAGTATGGGTGATAGCCGTACTCGGCACATCCCATGTCAAGTAGCTGTCGCCATGTTGGTGTACCAGTTCGGACACTGAGTTCTAGTACAAGCAGTGCTCAGAATCTCCACCATGCACCTGAATACGCCACCTCAAGATTGTCGGACACGTCCAAATACTCCAGGTATTGCACTTATTCGATGGAAACCTTGTTTTACACGCTGACGAAGTACTGCATTATCCTTAACAACATTTTTAATCCGAACTTAATCCGAAATACGAAATATCCCTCCATTTTAGCTAATAACTAAACCTGGCATTGCTCGTCAACAATCGACTGAAAGAGGCCTACGTTTACCGTGTTAAGTTGTTCTTTTATTACTAGGTTTTTTTTTTTTTTTTTTTGCTAGTTGCTTTACATCGCACCGACACAGATATGTCTTATGGCGACGATAGGACAGGGAAGGGCTAGGAGTGGGAAGGAATTGGCCGTGGCCTTAATTAAGGTACAGCCCCAGCATTTGCCTTGTGTGAAAATGGGAAACCACGGAAAACCATCCTCAGGGCTGCCGGCAGTAGGGCTCGAACCTACTATCTCCCGAATACTGGATACTAGCCGCATTTAAGCGACTGCAGCTAATGAGCTCGGTTAAGTTGTTCTTGACATGATGATGATGATGATGATGATGATAGCCGCGGGACCTCCAGATGTAAGTGGTATACAAACACACGGACGTGACTTTCTATTACAAAAGTTTCTCAAGTATTGGTCGCGAGTGAAATCTTTGCCACCTTGTCAGGAAGCCAATGATAACGTCACTTGGCCACAACGTACTCTGGCTAAATTCTTTCTGTATTATGAAATGGCGTATGGCTTTTAATGCCGGGAGTGTCCGAAGACATATTCGGCTCGCCAGGTGCAGGTCTTTTTGATTTGACTCTCGTAGGTGACGCGTGCCAGAGAAATTAACCAATTAAGGTTAAATTTCCTGACCCTGCCGGGAATCGAACCCGGGACTCTTGTGACCAAAGGCCAGCTAACCATGTAGCCATGGAGCCGGACTTTCTGCATTATAGAAAAACGTGCACAGAATTTGGATTTCCCCGATTGGACGCCTGATTGAAACTGAGGTAGTGTGACCTAACGGAAATAGTGAGAAAGGTACCTCGAGTTCGGTTGGCTTGTTACAATTTTGTCCTTAATTCTAGTCTAATCCATTTACGAATACATCTGCCTGCAGATAAGCCACAGTTTCACTTCCTAAGATTATACGATATTCTATATCTCGGTTGCATTAGGTTATCACAAAAGTCCAGCTTAGTCTGAATTGTCAGTGTCTAGGCCTTCAGTTCGGAAGGTCGCGTGTTCGATTTGCAGCCAGAACTGGGATTTTAATCCCATCTGTTTAACTGTTATGATTCTGGGACTGGGGGTTTGTGTGTTTCCCAAAAGTCGCATATTCATACACATACAACAGACCATACCTCCAACTACCACAGAAACACGTAATAATAAAAAAAACCTCCGCACAATGTGGTTTCCGTCAGGAAGGGCATCTGATTATAAGACAGATCCAAATCAACATGGGTTACACAGATCGCACCAGAAACCGACCAGGGTGTGGTAAAAGTGGCATAAGAAGATTCGGTTAGCAAAAAGTTACTTTATAAGAGATGGCTCCTAGTATGCACAGTGTTACGTTTTTGTGATACTCGATGTACCTCACTTCCGCTAACAAAGAGACAAGTTTGGGAACTAGCGATGACAGCTCAATGTGTCCGGAAATTACAGAATTTGAAACATTTCCCTAGTTCAGCTATAACATTTCTAGTTGCGGAAAGTGCTTATTAGTCTACCATCAGGGCCGTGTGCGAGAGATATTACAGGATATCATATTAATGTACTGATATGCGGAAATCCGGGTACTACAGGCTACTGACCAACAATACGTGAATATCCTGCGCGATCAAATTAGTCGGTTGAATACAGCACGTGCCTCTCACTGAGCTATACGGTGCATTGCTAATGATAGTTTAAACACTCCGCACTAAGTGATAGGAATTTGATAATATTATTTCCATTTGCTTTGCCATCTGTACATCTGTAACTGCTCGGTGTTTCATCAATTTTACTTCAGCATACATATATACACGCATGGATGCATATATTTATCTTCATTATAGATTTATATTCCTTCTAGCGTTCAATCTGCATGCCTCTGTGCATTTGTTAACCACCTCCTATTTGTAACCAGGTCAGTAACCTTGTTTAGCTCCACACCTCTAATCCTTAGATCACTAGAACCCAGTCCAACAAACGTCGTCTTGGTCTCCCTCTACTTCTCTTACTATCCATGATTGAATCCATTACTCTCTAGGTAATCTGTCAGCCTCCATTAGCGTAGCATGACCCCACCACCGAAGCCTGTCAATGCGTAATGTACCATTAATCGAGTTCATTCTTAATTTTGCTTTTAACTCCTCATTCCGACTAGGCCTACCTCCTACGATTGTTCCCACCTGTTTGTACCAGAGATCATTCTCGCCACTTTCATGTCTGTTACTTGTAACTTATGTATAAGATATCTTGAGTCCACCCAACTTTAAGTTCCGTACGGAAAATTAGCTCTGATTTGTGTAAAGATAGCTTCGTCTGGAAGATAACTTCTTTCCTACAAAAATCCTGTTCATTGCAACATTGAGCTCACTCAATTACCTTTGGTGCACCTTGATTCAATCTCACTTAGTATAGTACCATCCTGGGAGAACTCACATCCTAAATGCTTTAAATGATCTACTATTTCCAGACGTGAATTCCCAATGTGACAATCAATTCATTTCAGTTTCTTTCCTAACGACATCACTTTAGTTTTAGAAAGGCTAATTTCCACATAATATTCATTGCATCTTTTTTCAACTTTCAAGAGATTAGATTGCAGGCTTTCAATACACTCTGCCATCAAGACCAAATCGTCGGCATTGGCTAAACAGCTTGTTACTTCTCATCTAGCTGAATCCCTCCCTGCAACATCGCAACTTTCAGTAGATGGTCCATAATGAACAACAAAATTGTAAAAGGTTAGAGCCTTGCCCAACCCTGGTAAGTACCTTGAACCAAGAACTCTCCAACCGACATTTCTCACTGCAGTCCAATCGTCAAAATGATAGCCGTTGATTGCTGTTACTAATCTACCCTCACTTCCCTAATCCCCCATTATATCTAATACCTTTTGTCCCGGTACTATGTCAGTGTTGGGATGAGAAGCGTGGTGGTATAAAAATTTTATTCTCTGGATTATTTGCCAAAAGTCTTCAGTGTCTACACATAGTGGGGGTGTATGACGATTTTGATGGTGATTCTTCCGTAGGATGGGGATGTAAAGTTTTCAGTTGACACCTTGGTGTTGTTCACCAGGAGTAGTATACATGCCGACACCGGGTTTTATCCTCTCCCTTTCTCATTATCGTCGTCATCATCTTCATCTAATATTCAGATGCTCAGGTCGTTCATAGAAAGACCTGGACCAGGCGAGCCGAACATATCGCTGACATTCCTGGCACTAAAAACCATACGATAAATAAATATATAAATAAGAATAAATCTAGATTTCATCATCATCATCATCATCTGTTTACCCTCCAGGGTCGGCTTTTCCCTTGGACACAGCGAGGGATCCCACCTCTACCGCCTCAAGGGCAGTGTCCTTGAGCTTAAATAAATATATAAATAAGAATAAATCTAGATTTACGAAACAAAAACATAACTGTCGATTCCTCTCGGAGCATGTTTCAGTTACCTGGCACATACTGAAAATCCGATCCTGACAGTCCCTGTGTGTTCTTCTTCGCAAATGCACCTTCCCTGGTATACCGATCAATGAAATACCTCAATAGTTGTTGCAGTACTTCCTGTTCCCTTTCTTGTAGACAGGTGCAATTACTGCGTTCGTCCACTGAGAAGGTACCTTACAAACATCCTATACTTGTGTGAAGTAGTTTCAATCCTGCAATCCCTCTCCCCATGGTGGTATAGACGCGAGTGCGAGCCTCTAGTATTAATCATTGTGAAGGTGACGCTGTTAGGTGTATATCAAGTGTGCATTCAGTAGTGTTTTAATTTGTGCATGTACAGAAGTACTTTATTTGGAAGAAAGTATCGTGATTCGTAAGTAATTTGTATAAGGTTTTCGAAATTACAATGGGTAACTCATGTAAACAAGTGAAGGCTAAAGCCCGTATCGCCCAGCCCACGAGCAGGAGTGCCACCCCACTCTCTAAAGGCAAGGAAATATACAGTGACACCCCACGCTCTCATGTGGCAACTGCTGAAACTACGCGGGAACAAGTGAAGACATCGACCGTCCTCTAAATTCACAGAACAGCACTGCCAACATCTCGACCTGCGATGATCAGTGCACCCCATCGGACACGTTGCGAACCAGCATAAGCAGGGAGGTTATAGATAACTACGGTGTCACTAACGGTGGATAACCTCATTAAGAACAGTTCACTCCTCGACGAACTTGTAGACAGAGTAGCCGATAAGGTCATACAGAAAAAGAAAGTATTGATTTTAATACTGATGTAATAACAGAATTAAAATATGAACTCGCCAAACGTGACGAGACAATAACTGATCTTCAACGGCAGTTAGTCGATAGGGCGGATGAGTTGGAAAGTTATCAACATCAGAACAGTTTACGTATATTTGGAGTACCTGAAACTTCAGGAAAAAACACGGACAAGCTCATTTCAGCTGTAAAATGTCATTGCTGTCATAGGTAAATTTTAATACTTCTTTAGTATGTCATCTCCCCTATCTCGACATTATCCTTGTAATTAACAATCTTTACATACTGCTGACTGAATACTTCTACCGTTTGAAGATCCTCGCATACACGCTCCCCTTGTTCATTAATGATTCCTGAAATATCCCTCTTGTAACCTGTTTCTGCCTTAAAGTACCTATATGTACTTTTCCATTTTTCACAAAAATTTGTACGGCCGCCAACTATGCTTGCCATCATGTTATCCTTAGCAGACCTCTTTGCTAGATTCAATTTCCTAGTAAGTTCCTTCAATTTCTCCTTACTTCCACAGCCATTTCTAACTCCATTTCTTTCCAACCTGCACCTCCATCTTAGTCTCTTTACTTCTCTGTTATAATATAGTGGATCTGTACCATTCCTTACCACACTTAAAGGTGCAAACCTATTTTCACATTCCTCAACAATTGCTTTAAACCCATTCCAGAACCTGTTTACGTTTTTATTTACCGTTTTCCACCGAGATTGCCACTCGGATCAATGTTCCACTTGATCCCGCGATGATCGACCGTTCGCATAGAGTTGGTACCAGAAGTCACAACAAAACCAGGCCCATCATTGTGAAATTTGTTTCATACGCTTACTGAAATGCAGTCTTCAAATCAAAGAGGCTGTTAAAGAATAGTGGTATAACTACACGTGAGGACCTAACTAAGACCCGTACTGACATTCTCAAACGTGCTGTAAGCCATTTCGGACTAAATTAAGTGTGGACTATGGACGGTGTCATAATGGTGTGCGTTGGTGATGTGAAACATTGAGTAAAGACGGAACGGGACCTCGAGGAACTGAAGAAACGCTACCCAACTCCACTGAAATGATGCGGCGTGATAATTCGTATTCTTGTGCATCACTCGATTACTGGAATTATTTTCGACGAAAAGTAAAGATAATTCTGGTGAGGCTAACAATTCAAAAGTTTCTCCTTCGCAACCATTCTATTTAGTATAGTATGTTAGTTACGATTTTTTATATTTAGAAATAATTGCTAAAGCGATTAATTTTATGCAAATTTTCTACTCATTTATTTACCTCACTTCATCATATAATTTCTAAATCCTTAAATTACTCTTATATTGATATAGGCTACTAAAAACATCATACTTCTTTGAACGATTTATTATTTATCTATTGTGTTTAACCCTTTGTACTATATTGTACTCATGACAAGTAATTAGTGTGTCTTATCTGACTTACTATACGGTGTTAGTGTGAAAAACACAAGAAATATTAAGGTCATTCATGTCAATTCTCAATCTCTTGTTGACTCCTCCCATATATCTGAGTTCCGGCACATTTTTGGCAAGAGTTCGTTTGATATTATCGCAGTAAGTGAAACATTTCTTAAACCTTCAATACCAGATTCTGCCGTCTGTCCCGATGGGTATAATATTTTCCGTCATGACAGAATAAACAGAGCCGCTGGTGATGTTGCAGTTTACTTGAAGAACAGCATAAAATGTAGTGTACTTAGCAAATCTCCTGGAGAGTACAGTAAGAAACATGAGTACATAATCCATGATATAGCCCTTTCAGACACTAAAATTCTTTTCGCTTGTATATATCGTCCACCAAAAGTAGGGTTCATGGATACATTCTTTAACGCTATGTATTCTCTTGTTAAGAATTATAAACATGTATTCGTTGTGGGCGATGTTTATGGTCGGTTCAGAACTGGGACGTTTGAAAGCGAAAACATACGTGATGTGCTCAACGCTTGTAACCTCGACTGCATTCCATTCAATCCAACCTTTCATACTGCCACTTCCGAAAGCACTCTTGACATAATCTCATCCAACTGCAATGAGTTGGTATTAGAATACGCACAGGAACCAGCTGTCGGAATTTCTGGTCATGACTTGCTGCATGCTGTATTCAGTTTATCCAAGCCAAAACACATTTATAAAACAATTCATGTTCGAGACTTCACTAAATTTGATGTAAAAAAGTTTCATGCTGACACTGAATTACTACCCTGGAATGTGTTTCTCCAGTCTTATGACATAGATCAAAAAGTCTCTCTCTTCAACATCTTTGTACTTTCTCTTTATGACAAGCATGCGCCTCCAAAGGAATTCTCGTAGAGCACCAGTCAACACTATGGTTCAATAAGCGTATTAAGGAATTGATATGTAAACGGGACAGAGCTGGGTAGAAATTTATTAAAACAAAACTTACAGATGATTACGAGCAATTCAGGGTCTTGCATAATGAGACAAAACAAGTCATAAGAAACACTAAAATGAAGTACACCTACTACATCTTCCGTAACATTAAGAGCACCTCAGCTTCTTGGCGTGCTGCATAATCACTTGGTATTGGAGACAGTCACCCTCTACATAGCCAGATGCCTGTTACTCCATTTGAATTAAGTGAATATTATATGGCATCAGTCTCTAACTTCAACTCTCCGAAAGTATCAGAAACTGCTAAATATTATAGCACTCCAAGTAACAGAGATAAATTCTATTTCATGTATGTACAACCTTCACAGATAGAAAAAGTAGTCAGATCAATTCGAACTAAAGCTGAAGGTCCAGATAATATCTCAATATCCATGATTTCTAACTGAATTGACATATTTCTTCCTGCCCTTGCGCATTTATTTAACTTCTCACTGCAGAATGGATTGTATCGCTCAGAATGGAAGCGTGCCAATGTACGTAATGTGCCCAAAAAGAAAATCTCAGCAGTCTGTAGTGATTTTAGGCCTATCAATATGTGCACATAGTAAGGCCCTAGAATGAATTGTTCATGAGCATGTACATCAATATCTGTCTAAGCTGCATTCTAAATCCCTACCAATCTGGCTTCAAGAAAGGCCATAGTACTACTACTGCTCTGCTGAGAGTTACGGATGATATGCGCGCGGCCACCGATATGAGGCAGCTTACTATATTATGTCTCTTTGATTTCTCTAAGGCATTTGACTTTGTTAATCATTTGTTTCTTGCAAAGTTGAGGCCAATTGGTTTCTCGCAGAGTGCTGTCGTGGTTTGAATCATATCTATCAAGTAGATCACAACGAGTCACGCGTGTTGACGGACGATCCTCTAGCTGTGAATCTGTAAACTGTGGCGTACCACAAGGATCAGTCCTCGGTCCTTTATGTTTTTCTATTTATATTAATGACTATTCTTAAGTCTTTAAAAATAGTACCTGTCACATGTATGCTGATGACTTGCAAGCTTACTTCCATTAACGCACCTTCTTGTATAATGCATTTTAACCACGATATCTCTCGATTGATCGAATGGAGGGCAAATCATAACCACCAATTAAATGTGGCTAAGACCCAGCTTATTTGCATAGGTTATACAAAATTCCTGAAAAATGTTGACCTCAAATCCCTCCCAGAAATAAAACTAAATACGGATATCCATTATAGTGACACCGTTAACAATCTAGGACTAATTTTCGACAGAACCCTATCCTGGTCTGATCATAAGTCAAATGTGATCAGAAAAGTTGTATTATCCATGCATATTTTGAAACGTAACGTGTCATGTACACCACCTTTCATGCGAAAACTACTTGTTCAAAGCCTTATATTCCCCATAATTGACTATGGATCAGTCATATACAATGACTTATCTCAAACTGTGAGCATAAAACTACAGAGAGTACAAAACGCATGTGTTCGTTATGTGACAAATGCCAGGCGTGATGAACACATAACACCATATTACATGGAGCTGCAATGGTTGAAACTCCGTGAACGACGTGAAATCTCATTAGCAGTTGCTACGCACAAAATTGTCAAAAAGAAGACTCCACCCTACCTTTATAATGCATTTAAACCTATGGAATCTGTACATAACAGAGATAATAGGTTTACAAGAACTACCCTTCAAATTCCTCTTTATCGTACCACTAAATTTAACAAATCATTTGTTTGCACAGCATCCTGTATCTTTAACGTCTTTAATCTTCACTGTTTCTCAAATGACACTAACTGTACCCAACTAAAGCAGCGCTTAATATCTGTCGTTCTGGAGGAGTACGCAAGGGGCTGAGATCAGGCAATCTTGTGCCTAACAATCAGAAGTATGTTTATTTCTAATTGTTTCTCTGTTTTAGCTTTATATTCTTTAGATTCTTGTGGTTAAAAATAATAAATATGCTTAATGATACACTTTCTTACTTCTTATATAAATTATGTTGTAATTTTATTATATTTTTGAAGTTCAATGTTTAATTTAATATTTTAATATTATAAAATGTATTTAGTGTGTTCACAAACCAAATTCAATTCAATTTAATTCAATTCAATCTTACTCCTTTGGGACCTATAGGCCACCTATTCCACTTCTTATGCGCAATTTCAGTGGCATAATAATACTACTCCCCTCGATTTCAACAGAAAGAAATTCGTTTACGTTGAGAAGATTTTCAAAATATTTATTTCAACTCTCTAGCGATTCTCTGGGATCTAATATGGGTTCACCTGATTTACACGAAGCATTATCATTTCGTTCTTTCCTCGCTTCCGAAGATTTTTCATCATTGTCCATAAAGGCTTCCCTGCCGCTAGAAGAAGGCTTCGCCAGTTATTACCGAAATTTTCCTCACATTTTAGGTTCAACAATAAAAATTTCTGTTTCGCTGTTTATTTCATCTCTGTGTAATTCTCTATCTGCACCAGTCCTTGTTTGGAGCCGTTTCTGATACGCCTTTCTCTTACCTTTACAAGTTGCTCTCACTTTATCGTTCCAGCAAGATGTTCGCGCCATTTCATTTTTATACACAGTTTTTCCTTTTATGCCTACTTGTTCTATTACAGCATCCCTGTGAGCTAGCCATTCCCTCTCTCTATATATCATGAACCTGCTTACTGTCCGTTGTTTTGAACTTCATACAAATCATATCCATGTATGTTTGTCCAATTGTCCCTTCCTGGAGGTTTTCTGACCTTATTCAACTCCAAACTGGTTTCACTTTTTTCTATCCTGGCCAGTAAGGACGAGCGTATGGGTAAAAATTAAAACCTAACCCGAAGGCACTACTGCCCTGAAGGGCCTTCGCCTACCAAGCGACCGCTGCTCAGGTCGATGGCGTGCAGATTGCGAGGTGTAATGTGGTCAGCACGATGAATCCTCTCGGCGGTTGTTCTCGGCTTTCTAGACTGGGGCCGCTACCTCACCGTCAGATAGCTCATCAATTCTAATCACGTAGGCTGAGCGGACATCAAACCAGCCCTCAGATACAGGTAAAAATCCCTGATCTGGCTGGGAATCGAACTCGGGCCCTCCGGGTAAGAGGCAGGCACGCTAACCCTACACCACGGGGCCGGCATGGGTAAAATTACCCAGGCGAAATTGAAGTGTATATTTCAGTTATTTCTAACGTGCTCTTCATGCCTCCTCTCTCAGTACCTTTCGAGGGAACCCTTCCAAATGTTATGATCTACAATCAGCCGCGTGGCTTCTTTAGTTCCGCTCATAGTGTGAGAGAAATATCGAATGGGTAATTTCACCCGTGCGCGCGCTTGTACGTTTCAAGATGGCATTCATGTTTATCGTTAACTACTTTGTTTTTACGGACGAACAGTGCAGTAATTATTATTAGGCAAGAGTACTTTATAGCATGTGTGCGTTTTATCGGCAAGGGTACGCGAAATTTTTGTGAATTTCAGAAACATAAAATGTATCCCTCTATGACGCGGAACAAAATTGTAAATCTATTGCTCCCAAGGAGGACAGCGGCATCGAGGCTTGTGATGTATGAGAAATTGATATTTTAGAAGAAATTGATCATACACCTTAGAATATGTTTATTTCCTCTATAGGAATGAGTGATTCACAATTGTATGCTCCATGCTCAAGTCATCTATACAGAAAGTAATCTCAACTCAACTCTGAACTAAGTAACGACTGGTAGAATAGTGTCGATAATGTTTTATTACGAATATGGGTAATTCATCATATTTTATAACAGGTGATATGGCTGATAGTAGTTTGCGTTTCATGCCAATCTCTCTGCCTTCGCGAAATTCGCCTATCTGGAGGTGATTGATTCAGAAGAGAATTTATAATACGAGATATTGTTTGGAGTTCAGGTTTAATTTACGTGCTTAACAGAAACTATGCTCCCCACAAACGTATTCCTGATTAATAATCCTATCTCATACTCTGCCCTTCCCTTCTTATCACCTGTGATGAACACTTTATATCCTCCTCTCTCTTCCTCCCTCTTCTCCCATTAGCCCAATATCATTAACTCGTATCGCATCCGGGACGCTACTACATTATTTCTTCCATAAGCCGCATTAATAATGATAGATCCTCATAGAACTGAATTACGTTCGCGAAGTTGTTTCCAAGGAGTCTCGCTTGTCAAACGGAAGTGTGATTCCGTTACTCTCGTAGGTCCGAGGCTTGCTTGAAATGTTTTGGGTATGTTCGGAAAAATACATGTGAAGCAGGATGCTTAAAATGTGATCCAACAGAGAATCTCACCTCTACCAGGTTACAAACCACTGGTGGATTTTATAGTCCTAAACCACTGGGACACAAGGAGGGCTATGATCAGATTATGTTCTAGATGCCCACTCACATTCCATAGCTACTGCTATCCCGACTCTTAAGGCCACTTAGTAGGCCACTCAACCCTTGCCCGCAGTCCATGTACTAGAACGTGACCACACTAACCTACGCCACGAACCACTTACATCAGCACATTATAATATCGCTCATTATGTGATGGATTTCAATGAAATTCGATATTCATCCTGGACCAAACGCCGGAATCAACGCATTTCGTTTTTGAATGCACATTAACATAAGATGACGACTATGTAACTGTTTTTTCCGGTATACAACCAAAGAGGTTTGCTCAGCGCATTGCTGCATGCCATTTATTTCTGCTAGTTCTGCATTCAGGGGACAGGTGGGTTCGAATAACCCGTCGGCCTTCCTCGAAATAATTTTCCGCGATTTTCCCATTTTATCTCCAGCCAAACGCGGGGATGGTACCTTTCTCAAGGACATGACCGCTTCTTGTTCACGCCTAGCCCATGAAAATTACACCTACAACCACAAATGACCCCCGTAAGGTGTTCCAGAATATGCAACTACAGAATAAACGAGGCGAACATGTCCGTGAACACTCCGACACTGAAAGCCGTACGCTATTTTTTTTAATTAGAAGAAACCGATGTACAACTTGGTGGACGCTATGAATGTTAATCTTCAGTTTGAACTATGACAGGGTACCTTACAATACGCTTGCATGGGTATATTGTATACAGAAAAAGAACCCAAACTGAAGTGAAACAAATTGTCTGAATTATTTTATATTCTATAGAATCTACAGTATCAGTGGTAGGGCATCTGATTCATGATCCCACGCTTACGGGTTCAATCTCGGCCGAGTTAGGTGATTTTTTAAGGATAACACCGGATGTCACTGGATGACATGGTTGTTGGCATATTAAAGAACTCAGGTGGTGCACTCAAAGTAATCCGTCAAAATGCAATTAACTCAGCCATAGGAATAGCCCAGTCGACTGGCGAGCTGAGTTGCTGAGACGATAAAGCGCTGGCTTTCGGACTTCTGACTCCAAGTTAGCAGGTTAGAATCTGGCTCAGTCCGTTGGTATTTGAAGGTGGACAATTATGCCAGCCTCGTGTCAGTAGATTGACTGGCACGTGATAGAACACCTACGGAACAAAATTCCGGCACCTCGGCGATTCTGAAAACAGTAAAATTAGTTAGTGGGACATAATGCTAATAACATTGTTAAGAGTAGTAGTAGTAGTATTAGTAGTAGTAGTAGTAGTAGTAGTAGTAGTAGTAGTAGTAGTAGTAGTAGTAGAAGAAGAAGTAGTCCAGTAGACTGGAATTCTCATTCATTGGTACACAGCAGCTGAATTATGATATCGAAATTGGAGCATACCCCCAAGTCAGAAAGTGTTCAACTCGGTAACAGATGAACTAGATTATTATTATTAACATTATTATTATTATTATTATTATTATTATTATTATTATTATTATTATTATTATTACTTCATTATCCGTTTAACTTTCAGGGTTGGTTATTCATCGGACTCAGTGAGGGACCACTTATATCGCCTCAAGTGCAGTGCCCTGGGGAGTGAGACTTTGGGTCGGGGATACAACTGGGAGCGAGGACCAGCCGAGAATGAGCAGACAACGGTCCAGTCCTCGTACCACTTTTCAAGTTTTGTGGCACAACCGGTAATCGAACACGGGCCTTCGGGTCTGGCAGCTAATCGCACTAACTACTACAACACAGAGGCGGACATTAATATTAAAGTAGAGCATCGGCTAATACTAATCATCGTAATCATATCTACAATAATACTGTTTGGTATTGTCCAGATATTAAAGGTTTCTTCAGGGGGGCAACATCTTGATTAATTTTGTGTTAATTTCAATTTTCACAAATTCTCATTAGTTGCGAGTTGGTCATGCGGTTGTGAGTTTGCATCCGGGAGATGGTTGGTTCGAATTCCACTGCTGGCAGCCCTGAAGATGGTTTTCCGTGGTTTACTATTTTCACACCAGGCAAATACTGCGGCTGTACCTTAATTAAGGCCATGGCCGCTTCCTTTCCACTGATAGCCCTTTCATCTCCCATCATTGGTGCAACGTAAAGCAAATTGTAAAAAATGCACTATAACAGTTTATCGTAAGATCTAATCTGTAAGTATGTGAACCCTATGCAGACGGACTGTAATAGAGCAGGCATATACTTTCTGTTCGAGTGGGGGCCTATTTTGCTCATGCACGCTCCCGTAAGAGTAGAAGTCGACAAATGGAAAAGAAGTCGAGATTATCCTTGTATATTTCACATTCTCCACTTGAATATGTGAGACTTGTGGTCGGAGCGAGAGGAGCGATCACGTTTTTCTTAGTCGCCTTCTGCAGCAGACTCAGAATCAGCTAAAATGTAATCCATGATGTCCAAATCCAACACTGACGGGATCCATTAGGACACTGAGATACCGATTACACCCATTCTCCTGCTAATGCACGCAATGCACCACAAATCACAAACCGTTCGTTTCTTTCTTTCTTTCTTTCTTCCTTAATCGGTTTGCCCTCCAGGGTTGGTTTGTTCCATAGGACTCAGCGAGGCATCCCACCTCTACCGCCTCAAAGTCAGTGTCCAGGAGCTTGAGACTTTATGTCGGGGTTACAAATAGGAGGAGAACCAGTACCTTTCCCAGGCGGCCTCACCTGCTACGTTGAACAGGGGCCTAGTGGGAGGAGGGGAAGATTTGAAGGGATAGACATTCTGAGACCCCGTTCCTTCCCTCATACCACTCTTCCAATTTCGTGGCAGAGCCGGGAATCGAACCTGGGTTTCTGGGGATGGCAGATAATCACAAAAACCACTATATGACAGAGGCGTACAGGTTTCTTTGCTTTTTATACTTATTATTCTTGGTGTACAAATCCAATGTGGTACAATATTAATTTGTATGTATTTGTAGTTTTCAGGATCATTGGATGTCTTTGCTGGCAGGACCTAGTGTTTACAGTGCACTATGTCTTCTGGTATAGGCTAGCGCAATTTTGTTACTTTCATAGATCTGTCTCTGTCTTATCCTCGGCTTTGACATTATGAAAGTGACTGAGGTATGAGCGATGCTAGTAATGCCAATCCTTATGCAGCCAGTCCCTGCTATGAATGGTGTAAAAATGTTACTCATAGGATCTGTTGGTGCCTGCATTTCAGTGGGCTTGGCAGACTGATATGTAATAACAACTCTGGGTCGGTGAGGAGAGCAACAGGAAACTACCTCACTCCTCATATCCCTAGTACGCCTCTTCAGTAATGCCTAGGCCATCTATGACAGCTGATGGCAGAGCTGTTGAGGATCCCACCAGCGAAATCGCTGACGGACTGAACATACATGCATCACCTATAATTTCAGGCAGATCAGTAAATACAAAACGACCTATGTACACAGTCCAAAAAATTAGGGGAACATGTTTTTTTAACGTTTGGTATGTGAACGTTAATTTGGTAGATGGGGTACAGCGTACCTTGAGACCTTAGGTACTCAGGGTATGTCAAATCGAACTTATACTCCATCTGCAGGCGTAGCGATGCATTAAACTGTCAGGTGACCCCTCAAAACAAAGTGAATAGCGGAACATCCGTGTGTCGTTGTGAGGTACACAGACTACTGCGGTCATTTGAGCAAGTTGTACGTCAACCAGCACATCCATGAGACATCTCAACGAGCTTCAAGTCGCAGGGGCCGTCACTTTGATCCACAAAGGATGGACTTTTCTTTGTGTTGCTGCGGATCATCTCTCCGTCAGTTATTCAACGCTTGTGGAATCGGTACAATGAGACAGGCCATTTCATAAGGAGGGTTGGACAAGGTTGTGGATGCATGATAACCCCGCAGTATGACCGATATCTGACTATCTGTGCGTTGTGGTGTCGTTCAGCAACTGGCAGAGAACTGCAAACGTTTTCAAAAGGGTCACTGGAATCACTGTGTCTGACCAGACAGTAAGGAACAGGTTAAGAGAAGTGCCCTTAAGACCCAGACGTTCTGTTAGAGTGTCCCTTTTAACGCAGCAACATCGTACAGCTCGCCTTCTGTTTGCCCCTACCCATGTCAACTGGCAACTTTGGAACGCAGATATGTGTTGTTCCCAAACGAGTCCAGATTTCCCCTGACACAGCGTGATGGACGTCAACGTGTATGGAGACGCCGTGGTAAGCAGTACATGCCAAATGTTGTCCAGGAAGGCGACCGATTCGGACATGGTTTTGTGATGATGTGGGGTGGCATCAGTATTCATGGCCGTACGGATCTTGTCGTCGTCCGTGGTAATCTTGGCGCTACGGGGTACATCGAGCAGATACTGCTACAGTATGTGTTGATTGCTGCACACAATGTTGGCCCTGAATTCGTACCCATGCACAAAAATGCCAGGGCTAATGTAGCGCACATCAGCAGAGCTATCTTGCGAGAACTGGACATTCAAGGGATGGAATGTCCAGCAGTGAGTCCCGAATATAATCCCGTCGAGAATGTGTGAGTTAGGCTTGACAGAAAAGTTCGTGGGCGTCCTGTTCCACCACAGACTCTCCAAGACCTCGAACATGCTCTCATTGTAGAACGGGACCTGATACCTCAACGTGACCTCCGTCGACTTATACGGAGCACGCCACGTAGATTCCAAGCTGCGAAGGATTCTCGCGGAGGACATACACCGTACTGAAGCTCTCCAACTGTGATAAACTCCAACGTGAAGGACTGTTATCACATTTTTTCCCCCCTATATGGACCTTTCCATTTGTTTTCTGAAAATGAACGCGTATCCATCGATGTTCTTTTGCATACTTCAACGGTAAAGAATAAATGTTTAGTTGGTAATACACCTGGTGTGAGGTACTGTTTTGTGGAGCATGGCATACCTTCAAAAACGTTTCCCCCTAATTTTCTGAACTGTGTATAATTTTCTTCTTTCCAAACACTGAATAGCTGAGACTTATCTCACGACCATCGGCGTGAAAAACGAAGTTCCCAAACTTTCGGTTACTTTCTCTGACTTCATTAAATTATTTCAATAGGTTAGAACCCCACTGTTGGCAGCCCTGAAGATGGTTTTCCGTGGTTTCCCATTTTTACACAGGCAAATGCTGGGGCTGTACCTTAATTAAGACCACGGGCGCTTCCTTCCCAATCCTAGCTCTTCCCTCTCCCATCGTCGCCATAAGACCTATCTGTGCCGGTGCGACGTAAAGCCAATAGCAAAAACAAAAATTATTTAAACTAATTTGTTTCCAGTAAGCGTGAAAGAGGAGGTTCAATATAGTGTGAATTTTGAGAGCGAAACTCAACAATAAAGGATAAAATGTTATCTACTTTATTTGATTTTACCCAATATTAATGCACAGAAATAATATTGTTAAAAATAATAATAATACTGGTTCATGGTGTGGGTCACTCTAGTCGCATCCTAATTCATGAACCGTGGGCAACAGCTGAGTGGCCTAGAAAGTGGTCCCGAGAGTCGGGACACCAGTTGCTACGGAACGGTAGTGGGCATCTCGGACATATTCTGAGTCATGGTCCTCCTTGTGCTCAGGCGACTAGGACTATACAATCCATCGATGGTCCCTAAGCCGTTGAAAGAGAGATCCTCATTTGGACTATGTGTAAGTAGGTAGCATCCAGCTACATGAATTTACCGAGCTCAGAAGATTTTAAGGAAGCCTCGGACCTATGGGAGTAACGGAGTCCCACTACCATTTGACAGGCGAGGAACTCCTTGGATACAACCTGGCGAACAAAATGGAATTCGATGGGGAGCTATCAATATTAATGGGGCTTACGGAAGAAAGAAAGTGGAACTAGCTGAGTCAGCAAAGAGGATGCATTTGGATGTGCTAGGAGTAAGAGATATTCGGATAAGGGGAGATAACGAGGAAGAGATTATAAATTGAACCTTGACGGGTGTGGACTATGTGTATAATAATAATAATAATAATAATAATAATAATAATAATAATAATAATAATAATAATAATAATAATAATAATAATAATAATAATAATAATAATAATAATAATAATAATAACTCCGCCATTGCCGGTCCCAAGCCCGGGGCCCCATCTTGCAAGTGATGGGGAAGGAGGAGGGGGAGGAGTAACAACCTCGTAAAAAAACCCGGGTCCATCTGGCTCCGGATGGTAGCACCCTGTAAGGGCCCCTGCCTAGGGTTACAGGTGAAACCTGGTCAACGGTCTCGAAGGCGGATGAGGAATTTAATGTCCCAACGGTGGAGAGAGCGGAAGAACCTAGTGGAGTAAAGAACGAATAAAAAATCATTTCGGACTAACAATCCGATCTTATCTTGGAATTAATTTCCTACCTTGTAAAATGTACAATTTCAATTGCAGAATGGAAAGTCCGCTGAATGAAAGCACTACCCCAGGTGGTAGCTCGGAAGAGAAATCCACCATTGCGTTATGCAATGCATCGGGACCTAGGGTTCTGGGGAGTCCCAACATCTGCAATAAGGGTGAGTCGGAGCATCCTTGGAATCCTTTCAGACTTAAATTTAAGAGGAAATTCTTTGCAGGCACTCTTAATGTAAATTCCTTACTAAAAACCGGCAAACAGAAAGAACTGGAAATTTTCTTAGATAGACATGAAATCCAGATCTTAGCAGCTCAAGAGACACGGTTTATGGATGAGAATGTAACAGAAACCAAAAACTATAGAATCTTTAAAGGTAAACCAGCAATCAAAATTATGAAAGGAATGCCACTACTAGGTACCGCCTTTTATGTCCATAAAGCAATAGTTGATAATGTTATGGAATTTAAATCTAGTTCAGAAAGGTTATCTCTTCTCACACTTAAATGCAAGAACAAAAGGTATACATTTGTTAAATGTCATGCACCAATAAATGAAGATAATAGCAAGAACCCAAGTAAAACTGAAGAATTCTGGAGTCTTCTAGATGATGAAATGTCAAAAATTCCAAAATCAAATGTTATTATTCTACTCGGTGATTTTAATGCACAGATAGGCAAAGAAAAAGTTTTCAGCAAAACAGTAGGGGCATATCCGGCACACAAAAGAACAAACAAAAATGGCATGAGACTAGTTAATCTCTGTAAATCCTTTCACCTAAAATTAATGTCGACCTTCTTCAAGAAACTTCCAAGAAAGGCTAAAACATGGGTGTCCCCAAATCCGATGTTAGGTGAGTTTCAGTTGGACCATGTAGCTATTTCTCAAGAAAGTATTAAGGAAATTATGAATGTTAAAGTAATAAGAAGTGGGGAGTTTGACTCCGACCATTACCTCTCTAAAATTAAGCTAAAGCTTCTACCTCGCAGGAATCAAAGAAGGCCGAGAAAATTAATGAAATACAACATAGATAGGCTCAACATTACACAAGCAACTATAGAAAACTTTCAGGAAGAAATTAAAATAACTCAGCATGGCAAATGGCCAGAATTATCTAAACAGATTAATAGTGCAGCGAAGAAAGTATTTGGATCAGTTAAAACTAAAAAGAAAGTATGGTGGAATAACGTATGTGAGGAAGCACTTATGGAAAGAGTGAAAAAGTGGAAAAAATGGAAATGTTCCGGAAAGAATGAACACTATGAGCTATTTAAACAACAAAGAAAGGAAACAACAAGAATAATAAGGCAGGTTAAAAGATCTTTTGAAAAATCGCAGCTAGTAGAAATTGAGAATAATTTTGTAAAAAATAACTCCCGAAATTTCTATCAGACCTTTAAGAATAACCTGAAAGGTTATCAATCCCGGAGCATTTGCTTCAGAGATGCAAATGGTAATATTGGCCTTAACAATGCCGAGAATTGTGAGATTCTGGCAAAACACTTCGAACACCTGCTGAACTGCCCTGAGCCAAATCATAAATTAGAATTTTCAGAAATTCAGGAAAATCTAGAAGCTGATTCACCTCCAACAGCGGAAGAAATAAAGGAAGCAATAAAAAATCTTAAAAATAACAAAGCTAGTGGGGAAGACTCCATAACAGCTGAACTTTTAAAATGGGCTGAACCAAAAATTATAGAAGATCTACAAATAATCTTTGAAGAAATTTGGGAAACAGAAAAGATCCCAGAGGATTGGAAAGTGGCTCTAATACACCCATTACACAAGAAGGGTAACAAGCAGGATGTCAACAACTACAGAGGTATATCTCTCTTGCCAGTTGCTTACAAGATATTCTCAACAATACTACTAAATAGAGTAAAATCGATACTGGACAGTCAATTGGGTGAATATGAAGGTGGATTTAGAGAAGGAAGATCTTGCTCCGAACAGATTTTCAACCTGAAATCTATAATTCGACACAGATTAATAAACTCCAAAGACATAGTTGTAACATTTATTGACTTTAAAAAAGCCTTTGACTCTGTTGATAGGGAAACCCTAGATAAAGTAATCCGTGAATTTGGAGTTAAAACTAAATTGGCAAACCTAATTCGTGAAACACTTACAGACACTATCTCGAAAGTAAAATTTATGGGTGAAGTATCTCGACCTTTCAAAATAAATACAGGTGTCAGGCAGGGCGATGGTCTATCTCCACTCCTTTTCAATTGTGTCATGGAGAAAATTGTAAGAATTTGGAATGAAAAACTGAAAGAATATAAAATATTGCCACTCATGCTAGGGAAGAAGAGCCAAGGTGTTGCAATAAATTGCCTAGCATTTGCAGATGACTTTGCCATACTTTCAGAAAGCCTTACAGATGCAGCAATGCAAGTCAATCTCCTTGAAAAGACAGCCAACATGACAGGCTTGAGAATCTCTGCCGAGAAAACAAAATTTTTGACGAATATAAAAAGTGCCCCAAAGTTTTTAGCAACGGATATTGGTCGAATAGAAAAGGTAAAGAAATTCAAATATTTGGGTGAGACAATTCAAGAAAATGGTTTAGAAAAATCTGCTATAGAGGAGAGGATACAAAAGATGGAAAGAGCATACGGTATAACTAAGAATACTTACAACAAAAAGTGCTTATCAAGGAAACTTAAAATAAAGCACTACAACACAGTAGTGAAACCAGAATGCCTTTATGCCAGCGAATGTCTAGCACTGAACTACAAGCTTGATAAATTAGAAATATTAGAAAGAAGAATTATAAGGAAAATATTAGGTCCTCCAAGAATTGCAGAGTTTTGGAAATTAAGAAGTAACAATGAAATTTACCAGAACGTAGAAAACATATCAGAAACAATAAGAAAAAGGAGATTGCTATTTCTTGGACACATTTACAGAATGGATGACAATAGACTAACTAAACGAATCTTCAAGTACCTTTGGGAAAAGAAATCAACTACCACCTGGATTCAAGAAGTCAAGAAAGACCTGGAAAGGAACAACATACGAGAAGAAGAATTATTGGAAAGAGAGATTTTTAGGAAGAAAGTCTTACAAATGGAAGGATTCCAAGGGAGGAAGGAAAAGAAAACAGGCACAAAGTGGACTGAAGACAGGAAAAAGAAACACAGTGAAACAATGAAAGAATACTGGAAGAAAAGGAAAGAACTAAGGAGGAACAATTGAAATTGTAACGTGGTCCTTAGAAGGCCGGAACGCAAGAATAATAATAATAATAATAATAATAATAATAATAATAATAATAATAATAATGCGAGAGTTGGAAATAGAACTGAAATGTACGAAAGGGTAATTGGTAAATGTGGACAAGGTATGGAAGCTAATAGGAATGGGAAGCGTTTGCTGGACTCCTCTGCTAGTATGGGTTTAGCAAATATGAATACTTTCTTCAAACATAAGGCTGTTCACCGCTACAGAAGGGAGGGTAGGTGAATCATATCCAAAATAAACTATATCTTAACCGACACCGAAATCAGGAAATCTGTTGGGAATGTGTGGATTTTCCGCGGATTTTCCGATGGAACAGACCACTATCTGCTCTCTAGCGGAATACGTATCTCTAGGCATAGGATAGACAAACTGAAACCAGTTTGCCAACGAATAATGGGAGAAAATCTCCAGCATGTTGAAATTAGACAGGAGCGCATGGATATTATTAGTGAGATGTTCACAATAGTACACAGTAATCAGGTTCACGATAAAGAAATTGAGCGAGTGATATACATGGATACTGTAGTAGAAATAGCAAGAGATACCTGGAAACAATTGTGTGTAAAAATGGGAAAAGCTAACATCTTGGTGGAATGATGAAGTGAGAGCAGCTTGTAAACGTAAAAGTAAGTTTTATCACAAATGGCTCCAAACAAGGGCTGACACAGACAGGGAATTGTACGTATATGAAAGAAACAAATCGAAACAAATAGTTGTTGAATCCAAAGGGAAGTCGTGGAAAGATTTTGGTAATAACCAGGAAAGGATAGATCAAGCAGCAGGGAAACCTTCCTGGACAGTAACAAAGATTCTTTAGGGAGGGAAAAGGGAAATGAACAGTGTTGTGGGTAATTCAGGTCAACTCATAATGGATCACATGGAATCACTGGACAGTTGGAGGGAATGTTTTGATAATCTTCTCAACATCCATAAAGCACTGAAAAATAAAACAGATCCGGTAATCACACAACGCCTACACACACACACACACACACACACACACACACACACACACACACACACACACACACACACACACACACACAGACAAACGACACACACATACACACACCAAAAATGCAATGTGGAATAATTAATCAAGTCACGTTACGAAAAGAACCATAACAGCAAGACAAGAGTTAGTCGATGGCTTATGAGCTTGATCTGAGAGCACGGATCAGATATCTGGGTCACTGCAATATAGGTCAGGCTTACCCAGTTCTTAAGTATTTGCAAATAAATTGGAAATTTATTGAACATCTCCCACGGTTATTCCAAACCCCTAGCTCCCCTTCCTATAAAGGAATATTTGCCCCAGTTTGTCCCCTTGAATTCCAACTTAATCTTCATGTTGTGATCTTTCCTACTTATAAAGACACCACTAAAACTTATTCGTCTACTGATGTCATTCCACGCCATATCTCCGCTGATAGCTCAAAACATACAACTTAGTCTAGCAGCTCGTCTCATTTCTCCCAAGTCTTCCCAGTTCAAACTTTGCAACATTTTTGTAACGGTACTCGTTTGTCTGAAATCACCCAGAACAAATCAAGCTGCGTTTCTTTGGATTTATTCCAGTTCTTGAATCAAGTATTCCTGGTGAGGGTCCCATACACTGGAACCATACTCCAGCTGGAGTCTTACCAGAGACTTATATGTCCTCTCCTTTACATCCTTACTTCTTTCGTCTAACCATCTCCCCTGCAAAACATGTGGCCTCGCCGTGGTGGAGAGGCTTACGTGCCCCAATGAAGCAGGTAGCCGAGCCGCAAGTGCAACCACACCGGATGGATATCTATCGATAGACGAGGCTAAGGAATGATTCATCCAAAGGGGAGGAGCAGCCATTCGGAAGTTGCAAGAGCGGCAGTCTGGATGGTTGATTGATATGACCTTGAAATATTACTTAACATGGCTTAGTTGTGTTGATACTGCTACACGGCAGAAAGCAACATGACACCATAACTTCATACGGCATTTCATGACCTACAAGTTATGGTCAGAGTCCACGTCTCTTCCTGGGAAAATTTCGCAATCCAACACCTGGTTTCTGAATCTCTGCCTAATAATAATGAAGTCTATTTGATACCTTCCAGTGTCTCCAGGTCTCGTTCACGAATACAGCCGTCGTTCTTTTGCGTTTGAACCAAGTATTACCAGGGACTAAATTATGCTCGGTGCAAAATTCAACCAGCCGAATTCCTCTTTCACTCCTTTGTCCCAATCCGAATTTTTCTATGTACTACCTCATCTTACTTGGCATTCCACTGTTTTTCGGTCTCGCATCACAATTAAAATCCCGTCCCCTTTTACATATTGTATAAAATCTTCTATCTCTTTTAATATCCTTTATTTAGCTTCATCATCTGCTGAACTACTAGGCATAGAGGTCTCCACTATTGTGGCGGGCATTGGTTTTATGTCTATCTTGACAACAATAATTATTTTATTATGCTGTTCGCAGTAGCTTACCCCCTGCCCTACTTTCGTGTTAATTATTGAACCAACTCCTGCATTTTTCGTGTCTGATTTTTATTTATAATTCTGTAGTCGTCTGATCATAAATCCTGCTCTTCCTGCCAAGGTACTTGACTTATACCAACTACATATAACTTTCGTCTAACCATCTCCCTTTTCAGATTCTCTAACCAACCACAACGATTCAAACTGCTAACATTCCACGCTCCGACTCGCAGAAGGTCAGCGTCATCTCCTTTATGATTGCCTCATCTCGTGTAGTCTCCACCTGGAGATCCGAAAGTGGGACTATTTTACCTCCAGAATATTTTATCCAGGAGGTAGCCATCAACCATTCATCATTCATACAGAGAGCTGCATGTCTTCGGGAGTTAGATACGGCTTTAGTTTCCCGTTACCATAACCAATAACAACACACACGCTACATGACATATTCATATCGCACATAAAGGCGAACATGAATCGTACACCATCAGCGTTAAACAATATTACAGAACATAAGCTCAAGCCAGACGTGGAAAGATGAACTGATGATGGCTACCTCCTGGGTAAAGTATTCTGGAGGTAAAATAGTCTCCCTTTCGGATCTCCAGGTGGGGACTACACAAGATGAGCCAATCAAAAGGCAGATGGATACTGACCTTCTGCGAGTCGGAGCGTCGAATGTTAGCAGTTCGAATAGTTGATTGCCTGGTATGCTAATCAATGAGATATATCGATACTTGTTACATTCCTTCCTGGTTCCTTTCTTATGGATAGGTGCAATTACTGCTTTCGTCCAATCTGATGGTACCTTGCTAACACTCCACTCAAATCTTATCCCCCTACGAAGCCATTTCATACCCGCGTTCCCACTATACCTGAACATTTCAGGTCTATTTTCATCTATTACTGCTGCTTTATGAAAATGGGGTTTATTTACCACCTTTTCCACTTCCTCAACCGCGATTTCACCAACATCATTTTCCTCCTCCTATGTGAGCTTGGTTGTTCCCGATCCCACCAGGGAGATTTCCTTTTACCACAAACTCATCACACACACGGATCAAATGGATCAGTGTTAACATACGCCCCTACGTAGGAACGAATACATAACAAGCAGGCATGAAGAAAAGAAAAGGACACTGAAATATGTCTGCAGCAAATAAATAAAATAATAATATTCAGAACAGGGATCTCTCAGCACACTAAACCAACATAACTATGGCAAGCCAAGGAAAGGAAAATAAGATAAATACCTGAAACTTGAAGGAAAAGAATCCATAGATTCTAAGTAATCATATCGTCCCTGTTCTGCCAAAACGGCGAATGTTACAATGCTCTTCCTATCCATTATTTCCCTTAAGACTGGTCACGCCTTCCAGCCACATATTGATATTAGGTCCATCAGAACAATTTTCGTTGAGTTCATTTTCCTATGTGGGTGTGTAAAGGAAAATGAACCTTACTGTACCATACTGAAGGAATGTATGTTCGCATCACATTTGCCCACTCCTAGAATGTGATGTATTTAAGGTTCATTTTCCTTTACACACGCGCATAGGAAAATGAACTCGACGAAAATTGTTCTGATGGACGGCATATCAATATATGGCTGGAAGGCGTGACCAGTCTTAAGGGAAATAATAGATAGGAAGAACTTTGTGAGATACGAGGTATTCATTCTAGGCCATCGATGTGTACTTTATTTCTTTAAAAATAAATTCGGCTGCACTTCTCGGGTTTGAACCTGCGATCTTGAGATCCAGAGACTGACACTGTACTACTGCTACACACACGGAATGTATAACTATGCTCTCCTGTTGAGCGACAATTGTAAGAAATCTAAAACAGAATTGTATTTAGACTAAAATGATAACAGCCAATTACATGAATAAAAAAATGTATAGGGCACTGAGAAAAATATTTACCCCTCATCTTCTTAAATTGTGAATGAAAATAACTTTGAAGGTAAATTTTGGTGCCAATGTAATAAAATTACTGGAGGTATACGATGAACATAATTAGGTAGAGATCACTAATGCCGGCCCCGTGGTGTAGGGGTAGCGTGCCTGCCTCTCACCCGGAGGCCCCGGGTTCTATTCCCGGCCTGGACAGGGATTTTTACCTGGACCTGATAGCAGGCTCGATGTCCACTCAGCCTACGTTATTAGAATTGAGGAGCTATCTGACGGTGAGGTAGCGGCCCCGGTCTAGGAAGCCAAGAATAACGGCCGAGAGGATTCGTCATGCTGACCACGCGACACCTCGCAATCTGCAGGCATTCAGGCTGAGCAGTGGTCGCTTGGTTGGCCAAGGCTTTTCAAGGGCTGTAGTGTCATGGGATTAATTAGTGATCACTAATCACTTTCTACCGAGGTCGTTATTCAGAGGTCTAAAGAGACTGATGTCAGTCGGTGGCAGGTTAAGGTAGTGTCGTACGATATCTACAAATGTTAACTCGGCAACAACACAAAATTGTAAGTTATAGTTGATTGAGTAAAACTTGGTTCTTTACTAAGGTTCTAATGAGCCTTTAAGAAATGTTTTTGGTGGTTCTGGGAGTGGAAAGGGAGAGGAGGCAATTAGGTTTAGTGAACAGATTTCTAGCACTCAGTCTAGGATAAAAATACTTGAAAAAGTCGGCAATCGAAACCAGATCCTTCGAGGTAGAACAAACTTGCAACCCCTAGATCAAATGGCTGGCAGATGTGATTTTACGTGAGGTACGCGTGTTAGGTACAATAGCTTCTCTGCCGACGTAAATATCCTGGATTGAAGGAAATATAATAGTAGAAACCTTGAAATTAATTATTTAATGTTTAGCAATTTTTGTACGGCTATTTAATTAACTGAACGGTCAGTATACTGATCTAAAGAGTGCCCCGTGCTCCAATGCAGGTAGGGCGGAGGATTTTAATTGCGTATAATTTATTCCTCTGATTAGGTAATTGGTAGTGAATCTTTCCTTCAACACACATCTTTATATGCACACATAACTAGTGTGTACACCACTGTATTTTTGCACATAAATTATTTAATATGGTGAGTCACGTTTTAAAAACACCTACTTCCATTTAAAATCGAGTTCGGACAGTCTTATTTTGTCTACTGCCATTCAAATGGAGATGGGGAGTTTTCGTTGTAAAGGGACACCACATTACCCAATTGAAATCAAAACCGAGTTAGGGGGATTTGATTATAATCCGAAATGCTTCCCTGTCTAACGGATAAGGGACAGAGGAACGACAGGAAGGTATAGGACCAAAGTTGTAAATCTCTCCAAATTGAGCAGCGATTGTGCTGTCTGTTTTGTGATACGACTTACCGTTTAGCCACCAATCACCCCTAAACGAACGTCTGCACCATCATTAAAATTGCCTCCATATTTCGATATTTTTCGAACATCTTGGAATTTTTCCTCAAAGAAGAGAGGCAGTGTCCAGTTTTCGGGATTATCACTCGCGTCTATACGTAGAAAGTAAGGAAGAAAATAATACATTTAAGAAAGTAGACATTAATTGAAGATAGGATAATAACTGAGGACAGCCGGATAGGACAAATAAGTACTGTAAATACCAAGTAGATGTGTAGGAAAAATGAAATGTTCTTCATTGTGTTAATATGAGTTACGCATAGAAAGAGGCAACAGAGGATGCATTTAGGCGCAGAGATTCTTAGATAAGTTGATTAATTATGGTATTATTACTTAATAAAGAGGCAAGGCAGAGGCAAGAAATTAAAGCAGAAAACGGAAGTAGGAGACAAATACGGTAACATTTATAGCAAATGCCATAAAATATCTTACGGTGTGCAATAATGGGATAAACTCGGCTGTACTGTAAATAATATCGTGTGGCTATTTCTAGCCTGGTGCAGCCCATGTAAGGCAGACCCTCCGATGAGGGTGGGCGACATCTGCCTTGTGTAGGTAACTGAGTGCTTTTGTGGTCGAGGATAGTGTTATGTGTGGTGTTTGAGATGCAGGGATGCTGGGGACAGCACAAATGCCCAGTCCCTGAGCCAAAGGAATTGACCATTTAAGGTTAAAATTCCAACCCGTCCGGAAATCGAACGCGGGACCCTCTGGACCAAAAGCCAGCACGCTAACCATTTAGCCACGGAGCCAGACCACGGTACTGCTAAAATAGAAACAGCCACCCTTAGTGCTATTCGAAAACGATTGTAACCTCCAACGATAATCCGCAAATATCCCGCAGAATGGAAACTTGACGCCTCTCCTGCCTCGCACCCAATGAACAACCACGAGTTTACAGGAATAATGACTAAAATGACATTAAATTGTTTTTCTGCTGGCAAGCAGCCAGAGACGTTGGCACGGTATTCGGTAGAAACACTGTCGGTCTGCGAGGAAGGTAGTTGTGGTGATTATTATTTTAAGATGAAGTACAATTGGGCAACCATCCACTGCGAGGATGCTGGTGGTGGTGATTACTACTTTAAGAGGAAGTACAATGAGGCAGCCATCCTCTATATAACGTTAATGAGAGAAAAATTGGAAGGGATCCGACACTTCGAAAAATAAAGGTATCTGTCAAAGGAAGACAAGGGCCATGAAGGACGTGGAAAGGAAAGTCTCCCTAGGTCTTGAGTGCTCTAATACCGTCGGGGTCGGAAAAGAACATGAGTTGACTGAGGGAGGTCGGATAAGACATATGAATGTGAGGAGCCTGGCACAAGTAAGTGGAAGCAATTCAAGGACTCAGCTAAGGGCGGCGTAGCAACCAATTTATGTTCCCAAGATCAGAGCCCCTGGATCCCGTTATAGTCACCTCTTACGACTGGCAGGGTATACAGTGTGTGTTATTCACTAAATGCAGAGCAAGACAGAAAATAGAGGGGCAATTTTTTGTCAGGTTATTAAAACAAAACAGTTTTGTCTGTAATTTTCTCCGTGGTTTGCAGTGTAAGCGAGATTATGTAAATAAGAAAAAAAACGTTTAAAATGAAGGGACTTTTCAATATCATCTACGGATTTTATAGAAAATAAATATTATGGGAAAAGTTGAAAAATTCTAATCTGGTCTTCCTTTAGACACCCAGTCTATTCAGTGATTTTCAAATCAAACACACATCTAAACATGCTCCTTGATGTGTATACTGTAAATATGAAGTTTGGTTGAGATCTATCGAGCCGTTTCGCCGTAATGGTAGAACAAACGAACAAACAGACAGCCAAAGAGACACGAAAGTTAAAAACCACTGATACAGTTGACTTAACGCGAACAAATATCCGGGAAATTAGCAAAATAAATGAAATTACAGACTGCGGACAACTTTATTTGTAGATAAGCATCAGCTCGCTTTTAAGTGCGGACCTTCATTTCAAGTTTTACTGCTTTATACGGTACGTCATATCTATAAACTGATTGCACTATCACGCATCACGTTTTGTGTTCTACATGGTTCGTCCTATGACAGTTTCTTATATCTCCTATATTTATGGGTGAAATTTGGTTACAGTTATCACACATTGCTTCATTTTTCGGATACTAATGAGGCAGCTGGAGTCATACCATTTGCTAGAAGTTGGCCACTGGTCGTGTCAGTTTGCGTGTGAAATTTCATGATTCTATATTTTCCATAAGTGTAAAAAACTATAAAATATACGAGTAAAATCTTGCAAAATTAACCTAAAAACCGAGAAATGGAGCTCTATCTAAGATTTAGGGGATAGTGATAGGACAAAAATGCAATAGGACCAGTGTTGTAGATCTCTCCAAATTGAGTGGTAATTGTGCTATCTGTTTTGTGATAGGACTTACCGTTTAGCCATCAATAACCGTAAACGAAGGTCTGCACCTTCATGAAAATTGCCTCATCATTTCGATATTTTTCGGGGCCAAAAATATACACAATTGAACATATTGGAATTTTTCCACCGGTTACTGGATAAACGTTCTAATTATTGTCAAATTTAAATGTTCTAGCTCTTGTGATAAATTGTGTCGCCATCCCTTACTGGGGTGTAGGGTAAAAATTAGGGACTTTCAGAAAACTATTACACCCATTAAAACTGTAGGTGATCGCTTTGGAAATATTTCTCCTCCACTCGGTGAAAGGAACGTTTAAACTTGAGTTTTTATGCTGAGCCCCAAGTTTCAATACCGCAAGTGAGTATAATCCTGCATCTGTACGATGGTATGTGAAGAGACGTCGCTCATGGAAAGCTGGAAATCTGCAAGGTTCGTGTCGGGATATCTACCTGTACATAAATGAACTCTGGTGGCACAAAATGTCCGGCTTCTCGGTATCTTTGGAAACATTGGGACATAAAGCAACATTATTCAAATCATCCTCAGGCGCCCTATATTTCGATGTTGTGAAGTAGTGTGAATCAAACATGCCTTTAAGTAGAAGAAGTAGACAGTATCAGCAGATTTCTGAGTTTGTACATGGCCGTGTATTAGGGCTATGTGAATGTAGATGTTCTTCCAGCAATATCTCAGGAATATTTGGTAACGATGTATCCACGGTACATCGGTGTTGGCAGGGATGTTTACGGGAAGGCACTGTCTCAAGAGGACGTGGTTCCGGCCGCACCAAATGTGTACACTTTGCCTTCAAAGTCTGGAAAACTGACCAAAGAACTTGTACAGAAATGGTTACGAGATGTTTATTGTGAGCTAGTACCAGAGTACAGTGTTTTAGTTCTCGATTCCTCGACCGGACAGAAAGAAAATAGTTTAAATGCTAAAATTGGGAGTAAGAAAATCATTAATGTTCAAACAATTCCGAACGGAGCCAATGGACTTATCCAGCCGTTAGATGTTTCTGGCTTCCGCATTTGGAAGCAATTTATACGTATTTTGTACGATTTAATTTTGTTAAACTCGTACATTTAAGGAACAACATTTTAAAAGTGCAATCTTTGACGCACAACCAGTTCTCCTCTCCGCGTTTTCGTAGCATGTGGCAGTACAGTTGGTACAAATGTGGCTATGTTAACAAGAAACCTTCACAATTTGTTAATCCAGTCGATTATTGTTTCAAAGAAGAGCCTTCCTATAATCAATGTAATACTTGTGAAAGCGACAGCGCTGTAAGATGTACATGGTGCACACGGTATCTGTGCCTTGTACACTTTTTTGTAAACAATCACTATTGCACTAATTACAACGAGTAACAAGAACTCGGGCGTGAAAAATTCTTCAAACCTTATTGGCATCGTTGTTCAAACATCGTCCATTGTACACTTGTTTCATGTGCTGTTTTCATATTTACGTTTTGCGCACCTAATCGGGAAGTTAAGGGGAACGCGCTAACTATACGCTGCCTGGCTGCTGGCGCAGCTCGACACAGCCCGTTTGGCTCACGTCCGCTGCTTCGCTTCTCCCTACCTCTCCACCAAACCCCAATACTCCCGCGGCACTTCTAATTTTACGACTATTTATTTGTTCTATTTTGGCGTTTAAAGTTGCGCTGGGGACATGCAGTTTTCATCTTAGCATTCTACTGCCTCCCACGAATATTCCTACCAAGTTTCAACCGAATCCGAGCGAAACACATGTATGTGTTCCCTCGTTAGTTACACTATGAAAATATTCAGAACCTAAATGGAATGACAATTTATGAACTGCCAATGTTAAAGTTAAGGACAAAAACAACTCTTCCCGAAATACATTTCCACCATTAGTTAATGTAAAATACATTTAAATGTTTCGATTTTCTGGGTTACAAACCAAGTACCTAGTCAAAGTACTTTGAAAGAAAGGTACATACGAATCTGTGAGGTTACTTAACAAACTTCACACATCATTGGCTCTTCTGAAACTGTACTACTTAGGGCTGTTGATGAAGTTGCGGTGAGAATGGCTCGATAGACGTTGAGTAAACTCATAGCACAAATTTACCGAATATATTTACAGTTCACTGCGCGAATGCGAAGATACCTTCAGCTTGGGCGAAGTAATAACACAGTGAGCGATTGCTTCTGTAGGGTAAAGGAGAATTGATTTACCGAAGGCAATGGTTCTGCGAAAGGAGATCCAACATTTGTACAGTTACAGCAACGAAGTTAGAAGTTACTTTACTACAAGAAATTTTCAGGAGTAACAATACCCTTCGAGTTACGAATGGTAGATTACTTGTTTCAAACAAATCTTATCACTACTGTAACCTAAAGTAATTGACCTCTTTATCCAGCACGATTAAGTTTCAATAGAGTTTTGTTTGAATACGATAATTCTACTATTACGGGATGTTTAATTTAAGGAGTGATAATTTGTAAAAGTAGATTTCCTACAGCTCGGCAATTACAAGTGACACTTAATCAAATCAGTGCATATTTAACAAAAATTTGTTAACGTTGATGGTATAATGCTCAAATTTACAATTAACTTAGTTTTTAACTGTATGTCCTTACCATACATGCATATTTGTTTGTACGAAACTGTGGTTCACAGTATAAATACAGCCACGTGCCTCGTTTGGTAGAATTCTTTTATGATTCTAATCAACGGCTTGCTCTAGAATATTGCATGTCTTCAGCTAATATATCTTTCATAACCATCAAGTATCACATCAGGTTTTCGTTTTTCACTAATATTGCTTTAAAATAAATTTAATGTTTTGCCGGGATGGAGGCTATATCACGTAATTTCCCAGTCATACGTGGTTATCAAGTACGTTTACAAGAAAACATCAAAGTAGCTAATATTTTCAAAAAGAGGTCCAAAAATAGCCTTTGGAACTACATGGACATTATAGAATGACATATGTAGATACGAATTGAAATAGAACTAGGTTTTTACTTTACAGTAAAGCAAATTCAAAACAAAGCAATCATCGTACAGGGCATGAAGGCACTTCGAGGAATGGAACGTAAATTTTTCTACTACCTGTAAACACGGCACCAAGTGCGATAGAGTGGTTAACTCCATTCCCCGGTGCCTCGGACCCCAGGAATTAATAACGTACTCATTTTTATTATAGTCTTAATCAATTTCGGCCCCCAAGGTCATAAATAGACAACTGTTTTCTTAATTTCCCATATTCCTGAATGGGAATCGAACTCACGTCCTTTTGATGAAACGAAAACGTGTTTTATATCTCGGCGAGGCAGTTCCTGTCGTTCTGTAAGAACAGTTGGGAAATATTGGGAGTTATTTGCCCTATTTATGCGGCAGTGAAGAATAACATCACATCATGCTAGTTCCCAACGTGTCAATATAATTTTATAATTCGCTTTCATGATATGGACTAACAAAACCAAACCAAATCCCATGGCGCAACAGCCCCGAAGGACCATGGCCTACCAAGAGACTGCTGATCATCCCGAAGACCTTCAGATTACGGGGTGTCGTGTGGTCAGCACGACGAATCCTCTCGGCCGTTATTCTTGGGTTTCTAGATCGGGGCCGCTATCTCACTGTCAGATAGTTCCTCAATTGTAATCACGTAAGCTGAGTGGACCTCGAACCAGCCCTCAGATGCAGGTAAAATCTCCGACCCGGCCGGGAATCGACGGAGGGCCTACGGGAAAAAGGACAGGCACGCAACCCCTACACCGAGGGACCGGCTAAATATGGACTACGCAGCAGCTTATTTATTAATTATGTGACCAGTTGTGATATAAAGCGTGTGTTATTACGAAATATCGTCGGCTTACTTCTAAAACCTCGTATGTCCCGATGCACTTTCTACGCATTATTTTCCTTAAGCCTGGCCACGCCTCCCAGCCGTATAAGGAGTTGCGGTCCATCAGAACAATTTTCATTGTGAACAATTTCCTATGCTGATGTGTAAAGGAAAATGGACCTTACCATACTGAATAGTAGGGATGTTGTTTTCATCACGTATTTACTCACTCCTAATGCATATTGCATTTAAGGTTCAATTTCCTTTACACATTAGCACAGGAAAATGAACACAACGAAAATCGTTGTGATGGGCTGCATATAATATGCGGCTGGGAGGCGTGACCAGTCTTAAGGAAAATAATGGGTAGTAAAAGCATTGTGAGATACCAGGTTTTAGATGCAAGCCGTCGATATACTAGATTATACTGTACTTCAGTTGTGGGTGATTGTTGGTGCCCGTCTTAGTTACCAGAGTTTGTATTGAGGGAAGATTATTCTCGACATAGTGCTGGTGAAACCAAATGAGCTCGTGAGAAACGGAATTGATAGCTGGTATAAGTTATTATGAAGCATTTTTCATGGTAGTTAAAAAAGTGCACCGGGTGAGTTGGCCGTGCGGTTAGGGGCGCGCGGCTGTGAGCTTGCATCCGGGAGATAGTGGGCTCGAATCCCGCTGTCGGCAGCCCTGAAGATGGTTTTCCTTGGTTTCTCATTTTCACACCAGGGAAATGCTGGGGCTGTACCTTAATTAAGGCGACGGTCGCTTCCTTCCAACTTCTAGGCCTTTCCTATCCCATCGTCGCCATAATACCTATCTGTGTCGGTGCGACGTAAGACCACTAGCAAAAAGAACCTGCGAGAGGATATAAGGTTGTAAAAGTATGATTGTTGGGCGTGTACCTGTAAAGATGGTTAGGAGTGGTAAAAGCCCACTATATTAAAACAGAGCAATCAAGAGAAAAGGATGAAGTTGCAGGTTATAAAATAGTAAGAATGGCTGTGAAGGTAAGGAGAAAATGATGGAACTTACTAGAAAATTGAACCTGGCAAACATGTCAGCCAAGGGTAACATGATGGCAAGCTTAATTGGTAGTCAACGAATTTCAGTGAAAAATGGAGGGGCACTTTCAGGAATACACAAGTTGTAAGAGGGGCATTCCAGGAAACGTTAATGGACAAGGGGAGTCTATGCGAGAGGATTTACGGAAAAACGAATTATTCAGTTTGCAGTTCGTAAATATTGATTCAAGAATGGTGCCGCGTCCGTGGAATCCGAATACTCGTTTTTCCTGAGTCTATAACTACTTTTATGAATGCTATAATATGCTTAGCAACAAAACTAAATCGTTTCCATGTTGCTTAAATGGGATACGTATGAACGTATGTATGCGTAAAATAAACTTCAAAGGTAGACTATGTAATGTAAGTGGAACTCTAGGTGAGTTATGGAGTCGACATAAACATTCGAGCGTCTTTTATTCAACTGAATCTTACAGTAATAATTATTCCAGGCAGGGCCATGATTGGTACATATTATTGTTCACAAATTAGCGAAATTTAGTAGCTGTTGTTCATTTATATGTTTAGCTGAATTAAAATTAACACTTGTAATAGTTTGCTACTAATGCTTCATTGCATCAGAAACTAAATTATTACAGTTCTAAATATGAGTTCCCGCACTGATATTAGTGTCTAAACCTGTACAATATTAGTCTGTATGGCATGAAACCTATTTGAGATATAGAATTAAATAACGATTATATCATTCTAGTTTCATTAACACCAATTGAACACAGGTAGCCAGTTCGTTATCAACTGTAACTCCACTAAATGCAGCAATATTACCTTTTGGTAGAGATTACAGAATTCTCGGTCATGAATCAGAAGGTTTGTAAATAATATATAGTTTATAAAACGAAACTGTTTATCAGAATAAAATTAATTAATCTGTTCGAAATTCAAACGAATACCTTCGATGCAATCTGACACACGAGTGGTTAATTAATGTAACCTATAAATTAATGCAATTTATCGAATTATAGACTGCTTTGTAGCAAGTGAATTCTGAAACTATTTCTACATAACAAATGTAAAAACTTGGATTTCATAACGAATTCAGAGTTCGTATGGTTTTCAGAGTTCTGTATTCAAGACATTGTGAATTCATTAATTGCCTCCGTAAACTGTTCTTTTGAAACTAGCATTTTAACTCCTCCACCTCTTAAATCGAGATAAAGAAAAATTGAATTTAAACATCTTATTTAAGATCTCCTTCTCTTTCTGTTATCTTCAATGTCCGAGTACATTATTTCCTTGGGTAACTTTTCCCCTTCCATTCCTGTCGCATTATCGCGCCAGCAAAGTCATTTCTTCATTCTTATCTATCAAGTCGATCCCAGCTCCCCGTTTCTCTATTCCCTCCGTGGATCAATGGCAGAATGTCGACCTCCAGTTCCTAAGAACGCGGGCTCAATCCGAGCAAAGGTACTGGGAACTCTATGAGCCGGGATTAATGACATTTGATGCTCCATGATGTATGATTCGGCATTTAAATGATCTCTGGCGATACATTTCGTACCTACCGATAAAACTAGTCAAGAACTCAACCACACATTACCCTATATAGATACGACTTTACCTGCCATATGGTAGAATAAAATATAATACAAAAATTGACGCGCGGGTATCCTAAATGGCGTCGGATAAAAATGCCATCTTACAGTAGCGGATAACATAACGTAAGATGATGATTATGATCATTATTATTATTGTTACGGAATTATCCGTAGTAGTTAGAGGTGAAAGAAGGTGCTGGATGGAATAGGTCTCAACAACGAAATTAAAACTAATTTAAAATTTAACAAAGGTTATATTTTCTTTTCGAGATCAAGAAATAACAAGTATAACAGGAACTCAGTTAAGTTATATATCAAAAAGTTAAGAATGTACAATTACAGTTTATTAATGGATTTTGGCTTCGAGCCCCAGATTCACAATCCCTGAGCAATGAGCCCAACTTTACCTATACACAAGGTTCAACAAAGGGGCAGAAAACTCCAATCATACCAAGGAGCATTTGCTCCCAATTACCCAGTTAAGCCTGTTTGAGGCACACAGAAAATACAATTTTTAGAAAGAGCGAATCCGCTCTCGAAGTTCAAACTAATTCAAAGGCCACACCAAACTCCACCTTCAAGCTGCCCTCCAGGCACACAAGAACAGGGGTAAAAATACGCAACCTACTGAGGCCTATTCACTAAAGAAACAGGACAATTACATGGCCCCAAAATACCAACTTGAGTGGAGGCGTAACTTGCACTCCTAATATACCTTTTAAAACCTATTTGGCACTAGGCCGCTTATGCAAGGGATAATCCCATACTACGGAGGTGACACGATAGGAAAATTTATTACATTATGAAGCGAAGAAAAACGGTTATGAAAACGTAGTCACCTCAAAAACAATATGAGGGTTAGGCACTCTCTATCCCGATTTGTAGTTAAAGAGACGGAATTCATACCAAGTGTCTTTTACATTTTAAAGGAAGGTTACATGATAAAAGTTTCGAACCTGCCCCGAGGGTTAAACTGCTGAGCTAGCAAGAAATGAAGTTATTAGAAGGCCATTACCTTATAGAAGAACTGCTGCCCGAAGGAAGAGGCGCTTCCCGCCCCCTGCTACATAATCACACTAGGAAAGATGTTACTGAAGTGGCCCGGAGACCAGAAAATCAGCAGTTTAAATACCCTCGTGGAACATTCGATACCTTTCAAGAATGAGAACCCACACCCCCCTCAACTTTATTGGCTAGGATCAAGCAACATATCCATATCGGAGAAGACGTACGTTATTGGTCAAAAATTAATTAGAGAAATTCGGGATTGGCTAAATTCAAAACAAGCGGAAAGAGAAGGGTTATACTGCCAACCCAAAAAATGACAGAAAGAAATTTAACAAAGAACAAACTTATGAACACAAAATTTCTCAAAAAACAGTTCCTTCACTTCGCACTAGGGTGCACAATAGTAGTTCTTCAGTAGTGCCATCTAGAAGAGAATGTTCACACTTCTCACTACAGAGAAAACAAATATAAATCGAAAAAGACACAGTTCATAACTCTTCAAAATTTACAATAGCGACATCTTCTGAGAAACTTTAGAATTAACATGGTGGTTAAAGTTCAGGCTTCCTCCAGTAGAGGAGTTTCAACTGGCGCAATGTTTGAATTAGCGGAGCGGAGGTGTACCGCCCGGTACAATTATTAATATTATTACTATTATTATAATTTTTTTGCTATTTGCTTTACGTCGCACCGACACAGATAGTTCTTATGGCGACGATGGGATAGGAAAGGCCTAGGAATGGGAAGGAAGAGGCCGTGGCCTTAATTGAGGGACAGCCCCAGCATTTGCCTCGTGTGAAAATGGGAAACCACCGAAAACCATCTTCAGGGCTGCCGACAGTGGGATACGAACCCACTATTTCCCGGATGCAAGCTCACAGCCTCGCGCCGCTAATCGCACGGCCAACTCGCAAGGTATTATTATTATTATTATTATTATTATTATTATTATTATTATTATTATTATTATTATTATTATTATTATTATTATTATTACATACTGTGAACCATGTTACATTTCCGCGGTGCTCAGGGGAACAATACTGTATGAGGGCTGGACAAAAATGGAATCATGCACATGGTAAGGGCTTTTCCCGTCAGTGGCGGATGCTACATCAGATATGATCATAAAGTTGGACTTCAAGAGGGCAAATTTGGACAGATATTTAATCATTTATTAAAGGAAATGTTCTATACACCATGAATTCTCTGAAATTAATTGGGTATCAACCACCTGGGCGACAGTCCTAAATGCAGATCAATGATGATTGGATTTGAAGATACAGAAGATTCATACAACGTGCAAAAGGAGATGAGAAAGTAATTGTGATGGAGAAATGCAGTGATAGGCCAAGAAAGAGAGTGCAATGTAATAGTTCAATTAACAGTGGAAAAAGGAAATATGACTTGGTTCAATCACCACAAGCAACGGTTGTATACGTGGATAAGATGTGGAAACATTAGAAGTTATCAAATAGACTTCATTTTGATTAGCCAAAGATTTAGAAAGAAGGGGTTGAATTGTAAGAACTTCCCAGGAACAGACATGGGTTCTGACCACAACATGGTGGTTACGAAATGCCCTGTAATGAACCCTTAAGTTGAAGAAATTGAAGAGGGGAAGGAATACGAAGAGATGGGATGTAGATAATTTGAAGGAAAAGAGCTTGAAAGATTGTTTTAAGGAATATATTGTACAAGGACTAAATGAAAATGCTGGAAGAAATACAATAGTTGAAGACTATTATCAGTGGGACTGCTGCTGAAAAAGGTCAGAAATAAAGAAAGATCTCGTCAGAATAAACAGATATCTCATGAGATACTAGACCTGATTGATGAATGGCTAATGTACAAGAAAGCTAAAAATAAAAAATAAAAAATGCAAGTAACTACACAATGTAGTAGAATGAAAGTGCAGGACAGTTAAGGAAGAAAGGCTGTAAGTGATGTGCAAGAACGTTGAAGGATCTATGGTTGTATGGAAGGCACATGCTGAACATAGGAATGACAAGGAAACCTTAGGGGAAAAGAAAACTAGGTGTCTGAACGTTGAGAGCTCAGGTGGAAAAGATCAATCAATCAATCAATCAATCAATCAATCAATCAATCAATCAATCAATCAATCAATCAATCAATCAATCAATCAATCAATCAATCAATCAATCAATCAATCAATCAATCAATCAATCAATCAATCAATCAATCAATCAATCAATTTCAAAGAATTTGGAAATATATCAACCATCTCCCTCAGTAAATTATTCCAATTCCCAACTCCTTCTTATAAACGAATATTAGCCCCAATTTGTTATCTTCTATTCAAACTTCATCTTCATTTTGTGATCTTTCTTACGTTTAAATACCACGTCTGGGGAAGGAAAACAAGGCACCAAGTGGCAGGAATATATTTAACAATTGTATGAAGGGTTGCGTCTGATGTTGGAGGATCGAATTAAGAACAAGCCCGAAGGAAGTACTATCTACAATCTGTGCAAACGTCAGTGTGCAGTTCTGAGAATCGAGGGCTATTTTTTTATTTATTTATTTCGTGTCAGAGTGTTGAGAAACTAAAAAATATAAATAAGGTATTATATACAAATAAAATAGAATACATTTTATGTCACAAAACATGTTTCACACAATGTCTGCCCAGAAATGGGCAACAGAAATTCCCTCTTCAGTGGCTTGAATCAAGTCTTGAAGTGTACAACGAACAGGGCAGGACTGACAGTCATACAGGTGTTGGGTAGTTTGTTGCTCCCCACAATCGCAGAAGTCTGACTGATCTTTCAGATAACCCCATTTTTTAAGGTTATCCTTGGATTTACCTACTCCACTCCTCAAACGATTAAGTGCCTTCCAGGTTGTCCATTCCAAATGATGACCAGGGGGTGGAGATTCAGAAGGCACCATCCAATCAGAAAGATGCTCCATTTTTGCTCGCCACATATCACAACGTGCTGTTCTTGCTGGTTTATCCAGAGCCTTGGAGACATTGAGGAAACTTTTCCTGGACTTCAGTCTTCTATGTGGAGGTCGATGTCCAAATAACGGGTGGTTGCTTGTGAGATCCACCTTCGACCTCTCTTGCCTTGCAAACACTTCTCGCCGAATGTCTGGAGGAGAAATACCAGCCAAGCAGTAGTGTTTGTCAGTGGGAGTAGGTTTCAGACACCCAGTTACTATTCTACATGTTTCATTAAGGGCTGCATCCACCCGCTTCGTATGGGCTGACCTAAACCATACAGGACACGCATACTCAGCTGCAGAAAAACTATGAAAAGCTATGAAGCTATGAAAAAGAGGTAGCAATCCAGAAAGGAGTGAGGAAAGGTCGCAGTTTGTCCCCTCTGCTTTTCAGAGTTTATATGGAACAGGCAGTAAAGGAAATCAAAGAGGAATTTGCAAAAGAAATCGCAATACAAAGAGAGCTTTTCCGATGACGTTGTTATTTTATCTGAGTCCGAAGAAGATCTGGAGTAATTGTTGAATGGTCTTGAAACGGTCTTGGGACGGGAGTACAATATGAAGATACATAAATCCGAAACAGAAGTAATGAAGTAGATTAGAAAGAAGTCAACTGATGCACAAAGTATTAGATTAGGAGGTAGTGAATTAAGGGAGGTAGATTAACAAATTTTACTAGGGCGGCAGGGCAAGTAACGACGGCAGAAGTAAGGAGGACATACTGCAGACTTGTATGAATAAGGAAAGCGCATATTATTAAAACTGCAAACATTGGTATAAACATTAAAAACATGTTTTCGAATACTTTAGTTTGGATCCTTGCATTGTATAGAAGTGAGATATGGGCTGTAACTAGCTCAGATAGGAGAAGAGAAGCTTTCGCAATGTGGTGTTACTGATTAATGCTGAAGGTGGATTGGTAAATCGAATCACGTATGATGAGCTCATTGAATTGGTGAGAGGAGAACGACTTGGTTCAATTTGACCAGAAGAAACGACAGAACCATAAGAGTCATCTTTTGACACACAGGACTTCTACAGTTAGTTTATGGAGAAAGTGCAATTTGTAAGAACGGTTCGGATAGATCAAGGAAGGAATGTGATGAGAACATATTAGAGTAGATGTCAGAAGTAGTAGTTACATAGAAACGGAAAGATTAGCACATGATAGGGTGACATGGAGGGCTGCAACAAACCAGTCTATGGACCGACGATCTGAACAACAATATATTATTATTATTATTATTATTATTATTATTATTATTATTATTATTATTATTATTATTAGTATTATTATTAGTGCCTATTTTCTAAGAAAAACGATGGCGGTACTAACCCAAATGTTTTCATAAACTAAATATCACACTTTGTTCATATCTCCAGTTGTACCCTCTTCTTCTCTTCTCTTATTTTACTACTGCCCCACTCAGCAGAAATGTTCACTTCCATGTTTTTTTTATTCTAACACCTTAAGTGCCACATATGCAGTAAAACAAATGTCCATCCAGGCCATTCTTTCTTTTTTTACTATAGAGTATAAAATGGTGCACCTTATTACAGAAATGTACCTTTTAGTCACCTTGGGCCAAAATTGTAGTCATAACATTGTGTTGAAATTGTGGTGACACATTGGTCTCACGCGGCCACTGACACTACCTTCCAGCAGTATAGGCCGCGTGAGACCAATGTGTCACCACGTATCCTAGCACAGCTCTCACCTTCCTGACACACGGGTATACGTCTGTCTCATTAGCTCATGAACTACTAAAGAATAAAACTCATATCTTTGGAACATTGAAATCTAATCAGGAGTATAATCCAACCGATGTTACTAAGAGGAAGTTAGCAAGAGGAAAGACAAGAGCCTGTGAAAGTAACACTGATGTGGTTGTTCAGAAATGGCATGATAAAAGAGACGTCTTAATTTTGACAACTAAACACACTGGTGAGATGGTCACTATTCAGAGGAGGGATGGTGAAGAGCAAAAACCACGGAGTCTTGTAGAGTATAACAAATACAAACCGTACATTAATTTATCAGATCATAAAAAGAGCTATAGTACTCCCCTGAGATGGAGTAAAATGGTACAAAAAATAGCTATAGAGATATTGATCGGCACAAGTACAGTTAATGCCATCTATATTTCCAATCAACTTGGGAATGAGAGTATATCTGTTACCCAGTTCAAAGAAGACATTGTTGAACAGTTAACAGGTACCGGTATCAAAAATATTCACATTTCCTCACAAGTACCAAAGAAACAGGTATTACTCCACCGACTGGAGGATGTAGGCCGGCAGGGAAGACGGAAATGCAGTAATTGTTATGAAGAGATCCATCGGGAATCAAGAAGGCAATATGCCATGAGGAAGACTCTACAGTCTAAGTTCAAATGATCAACCTGTGAAAATTTCTTCTGTTTGGACTGTTTCTTCAAAGTGCACAGATTTGTAGTGTGATTATGATTGTAAAACACAGTTTGAATCATATTTCTTCAGAAAGTCTCATTTGTTATACTTTAAATTCATATGCAAAAAGTGTACCAATTTTGAGGTGTGATTGCGATTGAGACAAAGTTACAAATACTTTTTCTAGAAAGTTCATGTAATTTTTTTTGTCCTATGTTTTCAATTTGTCTATAGACCCTGATATGAGACAATGAGTACACTATACAGTACAATATTTTGTTATTTGTACGCATGACACGATCAGGAAACAATAAATAATGTCATAATTTATTTATTGTAGTTGATATATTACAATGACGTACAGGCTATTTGGTGCCACATCGGACTCGCAAATGGACAGGCCAAGAATAGATTTGTGACGTACTGGCCACCTACTTTCATTTAACATACGTTTACATGTCAAGTGTGGTGACAGTATGGCACCACGGGGCCTGAGACTTTGAGACTGCGCGTGAGTCCACAGCGGACTCACGCGGCCCGAATGGCATTAAGCTCTGTGAGTCAACGTTGGTCTCACGTGGCACTCAAGGTGCTAAACTTGTAAAATCTTGGCACACCTTACACCCTAGCATTTTATTTTTCACTTGAAGCCACTCGTTTCTCTGAAAGAAGTCATTTTTCTGACTTAATGTCCAATAACATGTTTAAGATTGTTTCCTCTTGAACTGCAGTAAATATATTGATACTTCCGATATTTTCTTCACATGAATTTGATTCACCGTTCCTAGCATCAAGAGATACTTCAAAATAATCGTCATACTTTCTTCTTTTACGCATCGCTGGAAAATAATTATTTTTCGTTTGACTTCCGTAACTTGTGAACCACGTGCACCTCTCGCTCCTCCTACAGTAATTATAAACTCGTTTGCCTCGACATCATAAAACAAGTGTTAATACTTTTCGAATTATGTAAAAACAACGAAAGTAATTAAATGTTATCATATATTAAACCCAGGTTAACTATGATGGTTAGCTATGTACTAGTTGTTTAGCTGCTACATTGGTACTAAATGCACTTGGTGTAATACGGATACCGTTGGATTGTCCTTGACAAGAAATCAACGTTAGTAGAAGGCTGAAAAAACCAAACCCCTACTCTACTGTATTCCACTGGCCAAAAATCTTTCATTTTATTTAACTCCAAACTGACGATACGAAATAATTAAAAGGGCAATAATAATTTTAGAACGGCAATTTACAGAAACTTAAATCATGTCCTCTTCTCATATCTATGGAAACGTAAGGAAAGTGGACAAACAAACTTCATTTCTAGCCATAAGCCAACTCTTCATAGGAAATGTATATAAATATTCCGTATAATATCCATTTCTTCTCTTTCCTTCGAATGAAAGGTGCCGATACTCTGAACCGCTGCGTACCACCACAAAACCACTGATTATTCTTATTCTTATTCTTATTCTTATTCTTATTCTTATTCTTATTCTTATTCTTATTCTTATTCTTATTCTTATTCTTATTCTTATTCTTATTCTTATTCTTATTCTTATTCTTATTCTTATTCTTATTCTTATTCTTATTCTTATTTTCTATTTGCTTTACGTCGCACCGACACAGATATGTCTTATGGCGACGATGGGATAGGAAAGGCCTAGGAATTGGAAGGAAGCGGCCGTGGCCTTAATTAAGGTACAGCCCCGGCATTTGCCTGGTGTGAAAATGGGAAACCACGGAAAACCATCTGCAGGGCTGCCGACAGCGGGGCCCGAACCCACTATCTCCCGATTACTGGATACTGGCCGCACTTAAGCGACTGCAGCTATCGTGCTCGGTATTCTTATTCTTATTCTTATTCTTATTCTTATTCTTATTCTTATTCTTATTCTTATTCTTATTCTTATTCTTATTCTTATTCATTAGAGATAGTCGCGCCTTTGAATGGTGATAATTAACCCATTCCGCATTCCATGTCGAGCAGTACTTTTTTCGGGATATCTGGGGTTACGTCGGGTGTTTACCCGACATAATTTGTTAGAACTGAACCATTTATCGTCCAACAGACCTTCGATTTCTCCTCCATATCTAAGAGTAAGGTGGAACGTTAAAATTTTCACCGAGGCATTGCAAACAAACGTCAAATCAAAATGCCTGCTCAGGGTAGCTCATCACACCACTTTTATTGATACTCTGCTGCACATTATGGTTACGTTATTTGCGATTATTCAGTCTGAATCTAGCAGAGAAGAACGTTAAGTGATTACTAGAAGACGCCTGTAACATTGTTGTAGAAAGCTAAACACATCATGGTGTAAGCAATGCAGAATAAAATAATTATTATCGTTACACAAATGTAGCCGGAATGTAGAATCTAAAAGAAGATATCCCCACTTTAAACCCCAGACAGCAATTGACCAACCGACTAAATTCATCCCTGTCTTACTTTTTTGCATGCCTATCTGTCACAGATTGTTTCTCTGCATTCTCGAACCATCTTGACTTCGTCGCCTTTCGACTAATGAAATTCCAGATACTTTTAGTCAGTCAGTCTTCAGTGATACGGGAGATTTACACGTAGAACAGCAATATTTATTTTAATGATTATTATTGTTATCATCATCATTATTATTACAAATATTAAGAAAGATTCATCCAGTTTGAATGCTTTAATGAAATCTTACAAGACATACTTGTCCCCTATGATGTTAACAATATACAAAGGGCACTAGGAAAGTTTTGCAATACGCATAAACGGCTGGCTGGACACCCCTGTTATGGTGAGGGATGAAAAGACGTGTGAAAATCGGTGTAGGAGACAGTAAGGCGCGACCTCCACACCAGTTGTTACCAGGTAGTGGGAATGAAAGCAAGTTAAAATGTCAGTCTGGTCTAAAGGTGAATATCGCGCAATTATCCGTTACAATATTTCTCGTGGATTAACTGTTGACCAGTGCCTGGAGGAAATGACTCCCGTGCTGGGGAAAGACTGTCCACATCGGACAACAATTTTACGCTGGTAAAAAGAATTCCAGAGGGGGAATTTTGGGGTTGAAGACGACCCTCGTTCTGGGCGACCGTCTGAATCACTGACTGAGGAAAACATTGAAGCTGTGCGGAAAATGTTGCAGCAAGAGAGGTGGTTGTCATATCGGCAGGTAGAAGAGACCATCCACCTCCATGCACCAGCTATTCATTCAATTCTACACGACATATACATGTTAGAAAGGTTTGTTCCCTTTGGGTGCCCCATTCACTTTCAGAGGAGCAAAGGGCACATCGAGTGAAATGTTGCCGAAAAATGTTAAAACAGTTTGAAAAAGGGTCTTCGCGTAACGTCAATAGCATCGTTACAGGTGACGAAACTTGGCTTTATTATTACGATGTCCCAACAAAATCCCAGAACAAGGTGTAGCTGTTTGAAATTCAGGGTACTCCTTTGACTGTGCGAAAGTCAAGGTCAGTGAAGAAAAGGATGACTGCAGTGTTCTTCACTAAACGGGGCATCCTGACTCGGGTTGTGCTAGAAACACAAAGGACAGTTACTGCGGAGTAGGGCAGTGAGACTTTTCTGCCTCAGGTCACCCAGGCTCTCAAGCAGCTCCGTCCAAGGTCACGGCACAACACTTGGCTCTTGCATCACGACAATGCTCCAGCACATCGTGTTAACGTAACAACGGACTTTCCTGCCATATCAGGGTTGACTGTGCTTGATCACCCTCCAAACAGTCCTGATCTTGCCCCATGCGACTTCGCACTCTTCCCAGAAGTAAAGATGAAGCTGAAAGGGCGGCGTCTTGCATCCGACGAGGTGCTTCTGGCAGCATGGGATCAAGAGTGTGAAAATGTAACCGAAGAAATGTGGCAGAGTTCGTTCAGTGACTGGTTTCGACGTGTGGAGAAGTGTATTGAGTGTGGTGAAAATTATTTTAAAAAAGTTTATAGCGTTCACTTGCATTGCAAAACTTTCCTAGTGCCCTTTGTATGGTAAGGTCCATGTTGCTCATGGTCGGAACATTGTGGGCTTTGGTTGACCCTAGCTGAGTTAAATTTTCCTACATCTTCATTTTCTACCTCTTAACGTTTCCATCTGCTCAAGGATAATTACGTAAGCAAGGGAGATTTTAAACTCTTATAGCTCCTCTCGTTTACGTCCAATGCCAACGGTGTTCTGCGCAGCGATAGTGGAGCAATGCTATAAATTAAAAATCATCCCTCCGAACTGAAATTTGTAGGTGTGACAACCATCATATATTTAGACAATAAAAATTGTTATTCCGAAACTTCCGACTTTGAAAACACCAAGTGACTACCTAAATGAAGCTTTTGCCGGTGTGTGTGACTCAGACGTTTAAGGCGCTGGCCATCTGACCCCAACTTGGCAGGTTCAATCCTGGCTTACTCCGGTGATATTTGAAGGTGCTCAGATACATCAGTATCGTGTCGGTAGATTTACTGGCAAGTAAAAGAACTCCAGCAGGACTAAATTACGGTTTTCATGACACGCTTTCGTTAAGAAAAAATGTTTGAGTGAAACATTAAAAATGTTGTAAAATATCCTAAAATTTTCTGCTGCATCAAAAACACGGATTCCTTAGAGAAAAGACACAAAAACTATTACCACAAAAATCAGCAACAAATAAAGGGAAAACTGTGCATTCAGAAGAAACCAGCTAAGTCCGATACAGAGTGTATGTGTAAAGTCAAGCAACGACGGAACGCCACCATGCTCGGAGCGGCATTAGTTTCTATTTTCTTATTTGTTTTACGTCGCACCGACACAGATAGGTCTTACGGCGACGAAGGGATAGGAAAGGCCTAGGGGTGGGAATGAAGCAGCCGTATCCTTAATTAAGGTACAGCCCCAGCATTTGCCTCGTGTGAAAATGGGAAACCATGGGAAACCATCTTCAGGGCTGCCGACAATGGGGTTCGAACCCACTATCTCCCGGATGCATGCTCACAGTTGTGCGCCCCTAACCGTACGGCCAACTCGTCCGTGGCATTGGATTCTGAGCCGTCTTCATCGATAGTGGAACCTACTAATTTTCATCATATCAGTATGAAAAATCGAAATAAGGATCGCAAAGCAGAAAATCTGATCGTCGATTACATGCATATCGATACATCACAAGGACATGAAGTGATTGCAGTTCGGAGATCTGTTAGAATACACACTATGAGCCTGGAATTTATGTCAAGACATGAGGATTATTGCCATATACCCATTGCTCTGTCACTTTTATTATCATCTTAAGACCGTGTAAGAATGCCGAATGGTTCTTGTGTTGTAAAAACTATTTTAAGACACATAAATGCCATTTAATTATTTTAAACGATTTAATGCGAAGATGTGCAATGTATGTAGGCTACGTTCTGTGTGCACGATATTTGATTAACAGCGAGTTATGAGCTCGTGCAATAAAGACCTTGGAAACTTATGAGTCAAAGGAGAGTTGAGTGACGTCTGTGATTATATCTTGTGATGTTTGTGACCTAAACGTAATCATGAAGCGACCTACCCTATTACGGTTGATAATAGAGGTGTCACCTACTATCATATCAAGGATGAATATTCAAGTTCAAACCATGCATAAGCACCTTGGACGCAATAATTGTATTCATACTTACTTATGCACTACAAAATTTTGAAGTACTGTGGACTGGAGATGCCATCGGTGCAACACACATTATTTATTCTTTCTTATAAACTTCTCTTTCTTACATTGTCTAATACTGAAGTTGACGCTACGTAAACGAAGCTGGACGTACTGTAGTACAGATACTATTCCTTTCATAGTACGTTTGTTATAACACGTACATACAATTTTGGTCATGATTACTTTCGTTGGTCGAAGCTAGTGTCGAACCTTCTAGGCTCAATTTAAGGGAACCTTGACGTGAAAATCAATCACAAATTTACAGCCAGGATTTAGTTTTTTGAGTACAGTAAGATTTCCTGAATCCAAAACTATGTAACATAAATACCAACCTGCAATAAAAAATAATGTTAATGGCTATTTGAATATGGTTGTATTCATGCCATTCCTCTTCATCTGTCAGATAATATTTCATTTCTGAATGTGATTTTATAAATTTAGATACACATTTCTGAGAAACCACGATAGCTGGAGCAATTGAACAGAACACAATGCTTTAATTGCGTACACGCTACAAAGAAAACTTGCGAAGAGTCTTCTTTCTTCGTATTACATTAAACACTTCTAGATAAACGGGGAAAATTACGTTCTTTTTGAGAGGCCATTTTAACATGATAATATCAATGTTGGATTCATTTAAAATTCTGTGCGTTAGATACTAGTGTTATTAATTGGCAGCAAGTGGATTACGAATCGCAAAGTAATATCCTCATTGAAAACTCGTGTTATGGCCGAAATTTGAATTTTGAAATATAATTTCTTGTTCACTGCATCCCTTTTGATGAATTAAAAGAGATAAGTAGTTGTTGTTATGCATAACAGTATTTTACTAGCTCTTGTTAAAACGTGAGAGATGTTTGTTAGTTGCTGGATGAAATAACTTTTTAGATATGGAACTGCAAATTTTCCCTTAAAACATGGAGGCTTCACGTTCATGTGCCCTTAAAACGTGTGAGAGTTATTCTGCCTTTGGTAAACCAGATATCATAAGCTAAATTCTTATATACTGAACAATTTCACGATACAACACAGCCAAAAATTCTAATAAATGCCAAAGACAACTGTGAAATTTTGCAACATTGATTAAAACAACTAACCTACATCTCCTGTCGTAGCCTGACTGAGTGTCTCAGACTGTTGAGGCGCTGGCCTTCTGCCCCAACTTGCCAGTTTCGTTCCTGGCTCAGTCCGATGGTATTTGGAGGTGCTCAAATACATCAAGTTTACTTCATAGGTAGACTCTAATGGACTTCACCATTCAATACGAAGTAGGGTAGTGTGGTAAAGTGAAACTCACAACAACAAGTACTCATTTCGATATTCATCGTCTACCTACCGGAGAATGGATCCCATGCAGATTAATTAATAAGCTCATACCGGCTCATCCCGAAATCTCACCTGCTTTCTACACGACTATAAAATTAAAATAATACATATGCCTTTAAAAACTTGATTCGGACTAATGCCATCAGATATCTGTAGCTCTATTTGTTAATATGTGAGAAGGTGGATTTACTTCTGGCGGTGCTGAAAAGTCTTTCTTGAATCCTATATCCTATATCTTACTAGATGAATAAAGGAAGCTCTTACGGCAGCTATGTGTACCCGAATAAAATACGTAAATACAAAATTATAATTAATTATAATATCATTGGATTATAATGAATTAAGTATAATTAATTACAATTACATTTTAATTAATAATTAGTTGTAATTAAATTAATAATTGTTTATAATTAATATTTCTGAAATATACCACCAGTGAGAGATATAATTGGTATTTTTTGAAAACTCATCACTTAAGTGGTAAACGTAAATGAATAAACCACAAGGAATGGGCAGTGTTTTGGATCGATAGGACACGGACTGCCACGACAGTTAATTGATAAACCACCCGGTAGAACTGATGGATGGTGGGCACTTTATAAAAGTTATTTTTTATTCCACTTCATAAGTTATCCCTTGTCGTGGATTTCTGTGCATTGCGATAGACACACCATATTTTGATATGGGACAGTTGAAAATCCTGCTTCTTCCACTTTCCTCTTAGTTAAACCCAAAATACTCTGTTTTACAGGTCTCAAAATTGTGAAAAGCACTTATTGATATATGCTTGCGGAATGTATATTTGTTCACGGGGTATTGGTTAAAAGTGACGACAGTTTGTTGTCTTATCTCGTTAGTTTCTCGTTTTACATGAAGTACAGACAAGCGTAACCTAAAGGTTGTAATAAACACAGAAACCATATACCTTCTAAAAGGTCTAGGATCAACTCGTAGGCTATTCTGTAACACTGACTGGAATACTTGGCTGAAATGAAATGAAATGGCGTATGGCTTTTAGTGCCGCGAGTGTCCGAGGACAAGTTCGGCTCGCTAGATGCAGGTTTTTTATTTGACTCCCGTAGGCGACCTGCTCGTCGTGATGAGGATGAAATGATGATGAAGATGGCACATACACCCAGACCCCGTGCCAGTGAAATTAACCAATTAAGGTTAACATTTCCGACCCTGCCGGGAATCGAACCCGAGACCCCTGTGGCCAAAGGCCAGCACACTTAACATTTAGCCATGGAGCCGGACTTGACTGATATATCCAGGCTTAACTTACGGAATAACTTCTGAACTGATCGCGATCTACAAGTAGTTCCCTTACGAGTTTCATAAACAATAAAAGAGAGAGAAGACAAGTAGGCCTACAAATAACGTGTAATTCCAATAGCACATGATATAAGTAAATTCGGGATTTTCTGCCATAACTGCAAAAAGCTGAAATGTGAAGCATTTTTCATGGCACATGCACATAAACGAGTTTTAATGGACATGAAAACAGAATTATAAAATATTACATTTTACCAGGATTCATGTGTTCAAGAATCATTAGACGCTCTTGCTTTATTCAATGCACTCTCAGTTATATTTACTTATAAATGTGGCGTGCCTTTAATTTTGAGTGCAAAATCAGGAAAAATGATCTTCTGATTAGCCCATATGAAGTATGCTGTAGTTTCGTATCATTCTTACTATTCTTTAGTAATTATATGCAGTACAGAAAAGTGTAACCTAAAGATTGTAGTAAATAGAGTAACCACGTACCTTCCAAATGGTGTAGGATCAAGTTGCATGACTGAAATACTTGGCTGATATGTCTGCTTAACATATTCCGTAAAACTTCGGAACTCAAAAATCGCCAGCTATAAGTAGTTCCCTTGCGAGTGTTTTAAACAATAAAAGAGAGAAAACTGTTATTTACAGCCTCAATAATTCGTAGTCCTTTTAGATTACTAAGAAATGACTTGACTGCAACTATCAAAATTTCGTCTGTAATTTCTCTCTTATTTCCATGTATTTTACAGTTGTAAGCTATTAATTGCAGCGTCGTTAATTCTGAGTAATTTGAGCATGGACAAGTTGGATGTTGTGAATAGGAGGCCTATAAGTTGTTCCCCGTATATTTGCACCAACATGTGGCATTGGAATCGTAACTGATGTACGAGATTGTTATTATACTGAGTTTTGAGACCTTCCACTTACGGGAACTGCTTCGAAACATAAGACGCCATAACGTGAGGCTGTGGAATGGCCAAGGATCCTAGGTACAAACGTATCGACATGATTGCCAATGAACCGAATACCTTTACTGGATGATTTACTGAACTGACAATCATTGGTAATGTGCGTTATAGTTGGAAATCCAATGATGTTCATATAGAAATATATAAAAACTTTGCACCAAAAGTGCCAGATTATAAAACATAACTACAGTGAGGTATCAGTATTAATGAAGTGACGCTAAAGGCATTCATTCTGCAATGTTGGAAGTTTTGCTCGACGTTTGTTAGGTACTTACAAAGCAGTTCATTGTTGAAAGGAAAGGTGCATGTTCTTTGATAACATCTGTACCATCATTCATTTCAGCTGCTGGTGATCATTTAATAGTTCTTCATAAGGTGTATATATTTTTTCTAATAGAGTACTTTGTCACTTAGCAGTCTCTGTATAGAAAATAAAGTGATGGATTATGTTTATCATCAATATAACTGTACGTTAACATAATCACACTGTTTGTTTTGTTTTCTTGTGTATAAGGGATTGGATTTAACCATAATCAGTCTACCCTGCAATTGGCATAAAGTTCTGACCACTCCTTCTTGGTGTTGCATTTGCTCTGTCAGTCAGTGTATATGCAGTACAGAAAAGCGTAACCTAAAGATTGCAGTAAATAGACGGGGAAAGCGTTATGATTAGTACGAGTACGAGAGTAGGATAGCTCTGTTTCTAAATAAAACACAAATCAGTATTTTACCTGTACTTTTATTTGAACTAATTTATCCGTGTACTTTGTATCTAAGATATTCGAGAAACGCTAAGTTCCATTTCTTTTTTTATGTCTGACAATGTCTTCCCACATCAAACGAAAATGTCTAAATATAATTCAATGAAGTTTCATGTTTAAAACTAGTATAGTGCACTTTGCCATGGGGCTGGTCTCTGGCACTGATGCAAAAGCGTCATAAAAACTACACTGTAAACTTATCTCAAAATTCATATTTCTCATTTCTTACGTTTTTGCTAGAAGTTCTTCTTACGTCCATTGCATACACCGCTGCTTACAAAAAGTACGCTTAAAGTTCTTCCACGTTGCACTGAGTCTACTGGAAGGTAAAATGTCCTAGTATTTCTTGCTTTGTGAATTTTGCCATGATTTGATCATAAGATGTGTCGATGCTTTCTAACGGGTGCAAAAAATATTTACCTGTGGACAGAATTGCAAAGCTTAAAAGGCGCTCTTGGCTCTGCGTTGATCTCCGATAAGTCTTAATACACCTGAGACCTGAAAACGATCCTTCAACTGACTCTGTTGTGCTTGGAAAAGCTACTATAAGTAGACATAAATTGTATCTTCAGGCAGGCCTATATCTAATTGTTTACGTTTTAGGAAACAAATTCATTGATGAGGGCATTGATAATAACATTCTTTAAACGAATGCAGAACCGTAAAATTATTCTCCAATTGGATAATATCATAAAAGGCTTTCAAGCTTTTCAAAAGCAGGCTGAGGAAAGGTAGATTTATACGCTCCATCCTTCAGACGATCGGACAAGTATGTAAGCTGTAATTAGTTTAATGTACCAAACCGTTCGTTTAATTTTACAATTATTTATTTATTTATTTATTTATTTATTTATTTATTTATTTATTTATTTATTTATTTATTTATTTATTTATTTATTCATTTATTTGGGAAACCAAAACAGCGAGAAGCCGAATTACAGAGTTCCGCAACGAAAAATGTAATAGAGAAGAATAAAGAGTGCGTTAACGGCATTTCCTGGAAATTTTTTATTTTCTGCCCGACATCGTCGTACATTTGGTGAAGAGCCTTCGACACTCTGAAACTTCAAAGTCTAGGTCCAAGTTGGGTCACACTTATTTCTGAGGTTTAACATCTCTCTTTTCATTAACTGATATTTCTGAGAGCAATACAGAACTTCTAAATGGTTGGGCTGAAGGATACTGAAAATAATACCAGTGTAGATAAAAATGTTGCTAAAATTAACTTACAACACGGAATTTTTGATGCCGGTCAAAAATGTGTATGAAACCTTGTGCCACTACTACTATTTCGCTGGCCCTGTTTGAGATTTTCATCTAATACATTCTGAAATAATTAAAGGAATGAAGTGCGATGTTCTTTCACTGAGCAAACATGGAGAGATTAATAATTCCAACGTGTTAAAGCATTACTTGGCATTTTCTATGCTGTAGATTATTTCACTCATGAGATCGTTTAGAGGAGTTGTGAGAACATGATCCAAATCCCGTTAAAGCCTGAAAAAATACTGTACATTTCTTTTTTGATACGTCGACAAAATCAGATTATCCTTGTGACTAAAGCCATGGACAGATATGGCCTTCAGAAGTAGTTCTTGTACTTCGAGCATTAGTCCACACATTGCCGGCATCACAGCTGCTCCGTCAAAAGTATGCGCAGCCAAATTTTAGTTTAGGACAAATTCAGTATTTTCTTCAGATGTTTAAGCGAACCACTGGCTGTTCGATCCTCACTGAAATCGGTGAGGGAATGAAACATTCGTGAACCTTACCTTATAGTTGAGATAAATTCATAATGTCTGTCTCGTCAACAAGGAGGGCAACAAATGTAGCGTGTTTTATTTGGGACTTTATTATACTCTAAATCTGCATCACTGAAGGTCATTATTAAGTCATATTGCACCCCGTTTGAAGTTTCGCGAAACACGGTCCATGTTTGTAGGAGTGTATTTAATGTCACATCGTAAGTGGCGAGTAAATTTAACGCATCCAAATAAGGACCCCTGTTCAAAGAATCTTCACATTTACAATGGCCTTAAAGTGGTAATTCGTGAGTAGCTAAAATAAATACCTCTGTTTTCTTCTAATGGTCTATTGCGTTGTTAAGTACTTCCGCGCAATAGAATATCGTCGTTGCCCGGACAAAACCTCCTAAGTGTTAATATTTTTCGAGATATACTGACCCGCAGCACATACATTATGAAGAGTTAGAATGCCTTGACAACTGTCACACAATATTGCACCTTAGATGACAGAACCTTACCGGCCAAAGTCCTAAGCTAAAATATTTCACATAGGAGGTTTTGTCCCGGCAACGACGATATCGAGTTGAGTATAAATTCTAGATTTTCCAAAAGTTATCAGCTGTAAAGTGAAGAAATGTGTGAATTATTTCCCGTGCTTTAGAAAGGCATTGTGCAAATTACTCAGATCATTATAACCAGTGACGACTCATGCAAACAGTACACATGGCCAGCAAAACACTAATATGTTTCGAACCTCAAGTAACCCATTCTGTTTTACTGTAGCGTGAAGTTTGAAAATGACGAACGTGCTCTTGATTTCTTTTTCTGCGCCAAAGTTTCCCATAAAAGAATTTCTAGTTTTTCACATAAACTCCTAAACAAAACAGTTTGTCCAACTTTTGTACTATCACACATATTGAGTGAGCCATCGCTAATATTATGATAGTTGAAACATGGAAGCACTTCAATTTTACTGAAAACTCCCACATAAAAACACAAGAAAGCGGCCACGATACTGGCTAATTATACCATTGTCCAGCCTCTATGTTATTATTGCTATCAAAATCATGAAAACGTAGACTGCTACAAACACGCCGCAAGGTTCACTACAACGCAGGTGCCTATTAGGCAAAGTTTCCTGAAACGGTTACATCTAAAATAAAACTAATTTTGCGTTGTGAAAAGGACTAGATCCCCGTATATTTAAAAAAGTCTTCTCTGCTACCGGTTGCTCTTCGCAAACGCTTTTTCAGGATTAAACAAAATCACAATAAATCACGTAACATAAACCCGCATAAAAGCTCCTTCAAACTGCTACAGCATGCGCTCAAGCTGGGCAGAGATGTGTCCTCTGCTTACCAAGCTCGCTTATTGACGCGGTTACTATGCATGTCTCACTTGAAACTCAACGCTGGGCAGCCAAGCGGTCAGGCCTCTTTCACACTTACCCGGCTGTGGGATAAACGACATCTAGCCTGCTCCAACAACAAAGCGAATCCTTTTCGCAGAATTCCAACAAGCACTGGAAAGCAGTTGTGTATTCGTCGCGGGTTGGAATGTATTTCAATAAATCACTATCGTTTATGGTAATGTAAAAGCGTTTGAATAAAAGGAGAAGAAATAGACTTCAATGGGTTCATCCAATCAATGTGAAAAGAGGCGAGATTTTGGCATTATTTGTACTAACTGAAGATTTAAGAAATTACGGGGACAAGTTTTTCAACTATTTTAATATGAGCGTGCAAAATTTTGAAGAACTACATGTAAGAATAATAAATTCAACTAGCAAGTATATCCCCGTGCTTCGCTACGGTATTCTACGTTGTATAAGGATTTCTCCGTAAATTACTGTAAAGGCAGCGTGTTAGATTATATTAAATTGCATGTCTCTTAGCGATATCTGAGAAACAAAACAGGGAGGACGCCACACGTTTTTTCCAATATGATGTAGGCGTTCGGAAAATATTGTTTATAATGGCAGGCCACATTTCCTACTGAGCATAGAATCGAGTTCGGCTCATCTGGAAACTTCCACTAACAGTAGAGATGGAGAGTTTTCCTAATGCCAGTCACAATCAAGTTGGATTGATTAGATTTTAATCGAAAAATGCGGCGCTATCTAACTTTTCAACAATCGATACACGACAAAACCGCAAATCTCTACAAATTGAACGGTGATTGTGATATCTTTTATGTAATACGGATTACCCTTCAGCCACGAACTACCCAGAAACGAAGGTCTGCACCGTCATTTAAAATTGCATCCATATTCCGATATTTTCCGGGGTCAAAAGTTATAGATTTGAATAGCTTGGAATTTTTCTCAAAGAAAATAGTGTCCAGGTTTCGGGATTAGCACTCGCATACATACGGAGTAATAAAGGAAATAAGTAATACAGTTATGAAAGGTGAAAGTAACAGAAAATAGGATTATAACTGAGATCATCAGGATAGGACTAATATGTAAATGCCAAGTGGATGTATTGGAAAATATAATGTCCCTCAATAAATTGTGATAGTATAAGATACGGATATAAAAAGGCAGTAACAGTGGAGAAATTTAGGCGCAGGGATTGTTAGATAAACAGATAAGATGAGGCAATGCGGAGGCAAGAAATTAAAGTGGAAAAAAGTAGTAGAATAGAAATACAATAAGAATTATAGCGACCGCTAGAAAACACCTTACGATGTGAAATAATGTGCTACACTTCGCGGTACTGTTCAAATAATAACACCGCCCCTTGGTGCTATTTGAGGACGATTGTAATCTCCAACGGTATTCCCTCAATATCCTGCAGATTGTCCGATTGACGTCTCACTTGCTTTCTACACAAGGAACAACCACGAGTTTACAGGAATGGTGACGAAAATGGCAATACGTTTGTTCCCTGCTGGAAAGCAGTCAGAGACGTTGCCATGGTAACCTGTTGGATCGTTCTCGGTCTGTCAGTCACTCAATGTGGAGCATAAAATCAGCAGAAAATAATAACCTTCTCCGTCATTTGAAGAGTAAGCGAAGTTATGAACACCACAGAAACTGTTTATAATGAAGGAACTTTTCAGATATGATCAAGTATATGAGAACATGGAAGGAAAGTGTGCTAGTTTTCATATGCCCCCCTCCCGTCTATTCAGAGATTTTAAAATCATATGTTTATCAAACCCTTCCCCTGCATGATTATACTTTAAATATGAAGCTTGGTAGAGATATATTAAGCCGTTTCTTCGTGATGGTAGAACGAACAGAGAAACAGACACCAAAATTATTAATCAATAAGAGCATTCAATTGTACATAGAGGATTGTGGGTGGTTAGTCTCTGCTATAATCTAGTAGGGTTCTCTTGCGGCTCTTGCATCAGGAGAAGTGATATTTGTCACAGAACTGATCACACGAACTACATGAGCAGTCTTTGTTGGGTTCATGGTATTTCGTATTCTTGCATATTCTGTGGTGGAATCCATGTATCGCCAGCCTTGTCAGTGCAGAATGCATGTCGTGGTTTTCTTTTGTCCATCCGGTATCATTCATGGCGTCTGTAGAGTAGAAATGTTCTTCTATTTTCATCCGCTTGTATCGTCGAATGGTCAGTAGTTTCATCCTTTGACTGGTTGATGGCAACATTAAGTGATATTTCAAGTCCTCAATGAAGAAGGTTCCTCTTGCAAGTTCATATGCAAGACTTGAGGGTGCGTTTTTGCTATTCCGAGGGCTCTTTTTAGGAAGCGGGCTTTTACGTTTTCTATTTTCCCTAGATCTTTGATAGTTAGGAATTCCCAGATCATTTCCAAGCCGTATGTGATAATTGGTACTATTTTAGCCTTGAACAGGGTAATAGCTACTCAGAGCGAGCTTCGTTATATTCTTCAGATCGTCAATGCCAATGGCGTATGGCTTTCAGTGCCGGGAGTGTCCGAGGACAAGTTCGGCTCGCCAGATGCAGGTCTTTCGATTTGACTCCCGTAGGCGACCTGCGCGTCGTGATGAGGATGAAATGATGATGAAGATGACACATACAACTAGTCCCATATCAGCGAAATTAACCAATTAAGGTTAAAATTACCGACCCTGCCGGGAATCGAACCCGGGACCCCTGTGACCAAAGGCCAGCACGTTAACCATTTAGCCATGGAGCCGGACGTCAATTCCAATATATCTGACTGATTGCCACCATTAATATAAGCACTTGTGAGATAGACGGAAAATTGGAAGGGCAGATAAATGTTTAGTCAGTACGATGTCGGCAGGTAAATGACCCCTTGTGGGTGTTTACCCAGCAACATTAATTTAAACTCGGCAATAGGTCCAGTTAATTTGTTCATCCGTAAGATTATATTCAATCATTGGAATTCACCACACCAGCATCATAAATGACACAATAACAAAATTTTTGGCCCCGATAGCCGAGTCCATACAATTTCATTTTATTCTTTTCAAAACCGACTTTCAACCTATCAGGTCGTGTTACGCACATTTAGTACGTGTTGAAGAGATGTTAAGTACAGAAGAAAAATGGCCAACCAGAGACCAGTGGGATCCGAATCCACAACCTCCCGATACCGTCGGTTGTTCTACCAATTGAGCTGGGTGGCCTAGGCCATTTTTGTTCTGTTGGAAAGGATCTAAGCTACAGGTCTGGTACTACTACCATCACACTGTAGAGTGCGTTTAAGTTGCCCGTTGAGAGCCAAGTCAATGAATATTGAATTTTCACGACCGCATTGTAATTGAAACCGACTTTCAACCTATTAGGTCGTGTTACGTACGTGGGTTGTGGGTTCGGATCCCACTGGTGTCTGGTTGGCCATTTTTGTTCTGAACTTAACATCTCTTCAACACGTAATAAATGTACGTAACACGACCTAATAGGTTGAAAGTCGGTTTCGATTACAATGCGGTCGTGAAAATTCAATATTCATTCATTTTATTCTTATTAATAATATTTAATAAATTAGTTTATCAAATATTTATACAGACCACAGTGTTAAAAATAAATGATACAGATAAACTAGAAAGATAGGTGTATCAGATTTTGTTAAACTGCTTCGATGCTCTCCAATGTTCATATATTGCGTAGTTAGGTAAAACGACTGAAAGAACGGCAGCTCTACTATGATCGAACAATATTTTTCAGTTTCAATTAATTTTATACATTAGGGGCCCTAACGATCATAGGTCACATTAAGGATTGGACATAAACGTGACAAAATTAGACAACTCATTTTTAAAGATGCGAGAGATCGTTGAGGTACACTGATGTTTATATGAAGCATTGATACAATCGATAAAATATAGATAAAATTGTAAACAAAAATAACAAGAAAATTGAATGAAACTAAATTATGGCCTAACTAATGACAGGAATAGTTACATATCGATGGCCTAGAATGAAAACCTCGTATCTCACACAGTTCTTCCTATCTACTATTTCACTTAAGACTGGTCACGCCTTCCAGCCACATCTGGGTATGCAGTCCATCAGAACAATGTTCGCTGGGTTTATTTTCCTATGCCTACTCGTAAAGGAAAATGGACGTTATAAAACTTATACTCTAGGAGTTAGTAAATATGTCACACAAACATGCTTTCCTATAGTACGGTAAGGTAAGGTTCATTTTCCTTCACACACCCGCATAGGAAAAAGGAACACAACGTACATTGTTCTGATGGACTGCATATCCATGTGTGGCTGGGAGGCGTGGCGAGTCTTAAGGGAAAAATTGGATAGGAAGAACTTTGTGTGATACGAGGTATTCATTCTACGCTGTCGATATTATTAATGTATGTATGTTAGGTATTCAGCCCGAAGGCTGCTTTGATTCTCTGCAGCTCCGCCAACAGCTGGCATAAATAGCCTAGGCGTCACTGAGGAGGCGTACTAGGGAAATGAGGAGTGAGGTAGTTTCCCGCTGCTTTCCTCACCGAGCCAGCCGTTGCTATTACATATTAGTCTGCCAAGCCCACTGAAATGCATGCACCAACCGACCCTATGAGCGATATTTTCACACCATTCATAACAGGGACTGGCTGCATAAGGAAAGGTATTACTAGCATCACTCATACCTCAGTCACTATCATATTGTCAAAGCCAAGGATAAAGCTGAGACAGATCAATGAAAGTAACAAATTTGATATAGCTCATACCAGAAGACACAGTGCACTGTAAACACTACATCTCGCCAGCAAAGGCACACATACGTTTTAATAAGGCTGTCCAAAAGTATGTTTCAAAACAGATAACACTCTAACATTTATGCCATTAATGGAAGTTGAAATTCATTATGAAGAAAAATATACTTTAGTTCATGATGAAGTTCATTGTTTATTTCAGGTAAATAATTCTTCAGACTCTTTATTCTGTAACTTACTATTTCTTATTGGCAAGTTATATCATTCAATTTTTGTACAACTTTGTATATTGTATTAAAGATTGTTGTGTATTTGATTGTTAACATCTTTTGAAAATATAAGCAGCACCTGTGAACTTTATATCTAAGGCCAAAGGGTATATATTGGAGAGCTCACAAATAATGTTTGTATGCGTTAAATATGAAGCTTTTAACAAATATGTGATAGATCATTTCCCTAAAACTTCAGTGGATTGAGGACTTGGTAATGTAAAAATTATGTTTTTGTAGTTTTCTGCTACAATTTCACTGTACCTTCGGGATGGTGACTGTCATTTAAGTTACGACCACCAACCCTCTTCAAAACTCGTTCTAATTATAGGCACTGTAGTCACATAATATACGTATTTCTAGGAAACATTCACATGCTTCATAGTCAAGGGAATATCAATCATGATGTTGCGATATTCAAGAAAAAAGTAGAACGAATATTAATATTATATATTTTGAGGTTGAGTACGTCACGTGTCAGTCATTTATATAGGTTTATTTCCTTTGGTTATTATAAAAAATGTAATACCTATTTGGTTGAAATTGAACAGGAGAAACCCGTGCCACACTGGCCGGGAAGTTGCGACATGTCGATTATTCCTGCATATGCGTGTGCTCGACTGCTGTCTACGTTCAGTTGAGTGTCAGCTTACATCCAGTAATGTTGTGAAAATCATGGCAAATAGTTTGAGAAGTACTGACGAAGTTATTTATTTAGTTGGCGAAGTTAAACACCAGATCCGTGGACATAAATTAACATGTAATAGACAAGATTTTTTCAGTCTTGTTTTATAACATACGCAAGGTGAAATTGATTCTCAGTGACAGTGCTAATTCCGTTCCGCGTGAATGTGTAATATATGTGGAGAAGGCTAGAATTTCCGCAAGAGCTTTACCTGATTGTACAAAGACATTCACAGAGTGGCGCAATCTGAAAAATGTGTCCAAAGCAGGGCAAATATTCGTGAAGAATGGGAGTGTAAGTTGTAAGTCTAAATAATCACTTAGAGATTTTTTCTATGCTAATGCTTTGAACGTGTCAAACTTTTGTTTATTACTTCAAAGCGAGCCCGGCCGTAGAGGTTATCGTGGAGTGGTTGACCGGAATTTGGCAGCGAAAGAGGAAAGGACAAGGATTAGAGTTATGAAAGTGGAGGAAAAGAAGATGAAGATGAAGGTCATAGGAATTCGCAGTTTCTAGAGGTTGGTAACGATTCGTCTGACGAATCATAGGTAGTAAGTGACTCTCATTCTAATGCCATTTTTATGCAAACCTCCATGAGCTCAAATTCAATGACTCGTTGTGTTACAGCTGTAGCTGTAAGGAAGGCAAATTCAGAAAAGGAAGGAAAAGAAACGTGGACGAAGGTGTTTTATGACGTCAAAACTAGTAGCTGTTTTAGACAGATGTCAATTAAGTCAGAGGGATGCTTTTTTTTCTTTGAAGTTACAGCTGAGGCCTAAGGACATAATGCTGATGAAAAAAACTTCATAGTAGTTAAATTCAAAGGTATCGAGACCAATTCAGAAAGAAAAAAACAGACGGAACATATTAAATATTTGTTTAAAGAAAAGAATCCAACTTTTGTAACTGTTCACTGGGACTGTAAGCTTGTAGCGACGTTAAATGTCAGGGATTCAACAACTGAAAGACTGCAATCATCATAACTTATGAAAAAAGCAACAATTAATTGGTGGGAAAGATCAATGGGCAATCTGGAGTGCCATAAAACTTTTTGGGGGATTTGACGAGAAAGTTCAAATTGTTTATTGTTACAACACTGCATCCAACACATGCCGCTTCATTGGAGCTGTTTCTTTGGTGGAACAGTTGGCAGGAAGAGATATGTTGTTATTTTCTTGCCGTCATCACATTTTGCAGCTAGTGTTATATAGTGTATTCGAAAATGAATTTCCCCAAGTGGCAGTTAGTCCCGATGTAACAATTTTCAAACAACTTAGAGAAACGTGGAATTTCATGGGTACAGCAAATTATGAAGACGGGCATGAATAATGACAGGAGGCTTTCTGTAGTGTCGAAATTGTAGAAGCACTTCCTTTTTTCATAAACTACTGAAAGAAAAAGAAAAGAAAACATATTTCCATGAACTCATTAATTAGTGTCATGTTTTGGAGGGCGGGCCGCTTCTATGGTGCAGTTGTTGGTGTGATTAGCTGCCATCCCCAGAGACCAGGGGTCGATTCATGGCTTTGCTACGAAATTTGAAAAGTGGTACGAGAGCTGGAACGGGGTCCACTCTACCTCAGGAGGTCAACTGAATAGAGGGGGGATTCGATTCCCACCTCAGCCTTCCTCGAAATGGTTTTCCTTGGTTTTCCACTTCTCCTCCAGGCAAATGCCGTAGTGGTACCTAAGTTAAGACCACGGCCGCTTGATTCTCTCTTAGTTGCCTATCCCCTCCAATATTCCCATCCCCCACTACAAGGCCCCTGTTCAGCACAGCAGGTGAGGCCGCTTTGGCGAGGTACTAGGCCTCCTCCGCAGTTGTATCCTCCTACCTAATGTCTCACGCTCCAGGACACTGCCCTTGAGGCGGCAGAGGTGGGATCCCTCCCTCACTTCCTATCATTCACATATTCTCAATTAATCCAACTATAACCTATATATGGCACTGTACAATCACCATCTTATATGATATTAACCCTAATTCACTCATAATATTGTCCCACTCGTTGGCTGAATGGTCAGCGTACTGGCCTTCGGTTCCGAGGGTCCCGGGTTCGATTCCCGGCCAGGTCGGTTATTTTAACCTTAATTGGTAATTCCAATGGCCCGGGGGCTGGGTGTTTGTGCTGTCCCCAACATTCCTGCAACTCACACACCACACATAACACTATCCTCCACCACAATAACACGCAGTTACCTACACATGGCAGATGCCGCCCACCCTCATCGGAGGGTCTGCCTTACAAGGGCTGCACTCGGCTAGAAATAGCCACACGAAATTATTATTATTATACTCATAATATTAACCATTATATTGTTATAGCTCTTATCATTCACATGTGATAACTTCGTCTTTAGACTGAATGTCGTTACGAACGCACATACGTATCTCACATACATCCTAGCCAAGGATTAATTATATCGTATAGATGACTACCTATCATCCCTTCACGTCGACACAAATATATATTATTTCACAAGAATTCACTTTTTCTAACTATCTGTTCACCACATAAGAAAATATCATTTCATTTTGAAAGATGTACTCTACTTACTGCACTAATGTGTATAACTTATCTTTTTCCATCCGCTCCAATGAAGTTTGCATTAGATGTACTGGGACATCTATGGATCAGACACGTCCGCTATATCCTGGAATGTTATAGGATAGGTCGGGTTTCCCTTGCCGTCATCTCAGGCAAGCCTCCTCCGTATATCGGGCCATGGACTTCTTAGCACATCTTGACAGCCATTTCTTGCACAAATGCAACAAAAATAAACACAGAAGAAGTCAATTTCATAGCCTTCTAACAGAGTATTGTCTACATCAGGCATCGTCAATCGAGATCGAAATGCCTTCGGAGCCAGTTTGCTCCCCGTTCTCGAGGGAAGAGAGCAGCTTAGCGAGCAAGTAGGGGAAGTGCATGACGTAGTACGTTCTGCAGGTCAGTGGCGGAAATGTCTAGCACATCCTTCTGGACAGGTTTGATTGCGACACGATACGTGTGAACTCATGAGAGGTGACACTAGTGTGTTTCCGTCTTTATCCTCCCATCACATGACGTTCAACTCTAGTCGGTTAATGTTGCATTTACTACGAAAGAGATTTCAACACAACGTAGGCCATCGACGCCAACAAGTTTCAAACCTTCTTCGGAAGAAGAGTATTTAATAATTCAAGAAAATAACACAGCAAAAGAGTAATATGTTATAAAATATGGAATCACATTAAAAAATAGAAGAATATAAAGAGGTTGTATTGTCACTATGAGAGTAGGTTTTACGATATTCAGGCGTTAGAAAAGGATCTGCAGGTGTTCGGTATTCCCTTCTCAGTGGATTTGCAAACTGCTAGACCTGAACTACAGCTAGAACTGATTGACTTACAGTGCGATACTCAAATGAAAGGTAGGTTTGCAAACACAAACAGTTTGACATAATTTTATGTTCATTTTCCACGGGAGAAATTTCATAGACTCTACACATTTAATGCTCAGATTGTAAGTATATTAGGATCAACTTATTTATGTGAACATATGTTTTCATTAATGAAGATTTGTAAATCCAGACACAGAAGTAGGCTCACTGATGAATAATTGAAGTGCATTTTTTTTCTAGTTGCTTTACGTCGCACCGAAACAGTTAGGTCGTATAGCAACGATGGGATAGGAAAGGCCTAGGAATGGGAAGGAAGCGGCCGTGGCTTTAATCAAGGTACAGCCCTAGAATTTGTCTGGTGTGAAAATGGGAAACCACGGAAAAACATCTTCATGGCTGCCGACAGTGGGATTCGAACCCTCTCTCTCCCGGATGCGAGCTCACAGCTGCGCGCCCCTAACCACACGGCCAACTCGCCCGGTTTCAAATGTGGTTTGCGACTTGCCAGTACGCAAACGATAGTACCAAACACTGACACACTACTATGTAAACGAGCCCAAAGGTCCCGTGAAGGAGGAGTACACCACTGATATGTTTCATTTCGTGTCTTTAATTTGTTGTCATAGTCATAAATGTCATACAAATATTGAAATGTATGTTAATGAGAGTGAAAAGAATATGTACATATCACATAAATTGTATTTTCTTTCGCTAAATGTACGTGTCCCAAAGCTTCAATTAATGGTGAAAATGAATTTATCTAGGAGATATTGCACACTGCTGTATATTTCCTCTGTCAATGAATAATTTTCTTGTTCTGTTATATCCGTAATCTGTGTCCTGTATTATTATTATTATTATTATTATTATTATTATTATTATTATTATTATTATTATTATTATTATAAAAGCTCTTGTTCATATGATAACGTTTCCGAGCGGCAAGTACAGTACGGTCACGGTATGCAACCCACATGTCCGCCGCTCTCTAGTCACGTCACCAACACCCGTGCAGAGCGGAGCAAGTAACACCGGCTCCTTAGAGCAACTACGTGATGACGTCTGGTCTATATCAACTGTGACGTTTATTTTTAATTTCAATTCTAATTCCCCCTGTAGATTACAAATATGTCTGCTTCAAGTTCAGCTATTTGTATTACAATTGCTGTTCTGTACGTCAATACAGTTATTTACCGTGGCTTAAATATTACTTTCTTGGTAACTATTAATGGTTATCATTTGCCAATCGGACATTGTGACGTAAATTTTTCCTTATTAATTTGCCACTTTAATTTTGGCCTTTATCTTCTGCGTTCTTGCGTTTTATTATGCGAAGTAGGTCTTCTCCTTTAAATGTTCTTAAGATTCTCTTTAAATCTTGCTCTACCGCTCGCTATATATGATTCTTTCAACACAATCGTTCCCTCGATTTGCTTTCAATTTGCGGTTTTCTTGAGTGTTGTCCAAGCATTGTCTTGTCTTTTTCACCACCGCCTTCACCTTTCCTGCCTCGATCACGTTGTACATTATATTTTATCGACATAGATGATTGCTTTTATGTGCCGTATTTATTCTTGTCGTGGTAATTGCGTCCATTTATGGCACAATATACTAAGTTAAACATAAACGGTGATTTATTTATTTCTAATGAATTAAGCAATGACCATTTTATAAAGGTATTCATTAGATACGCGTATATGACTAACCCCGAGACTGAATTCAATTACAGGATATATTAATCTACTGTTTCTGTGTATTAAAAGCTGTATTTCAAACGCAGTCCGTTTCGTGTTCACCGTTCTTTGAACCGGTATAATTTTCAAATAAATACTGCATATAATTCTATGATGATGTCACTTTAAATACATTTGAGCCAATATGTTTGCTTTTGTGAATCATTCTATTAACATGTTTTGTAATCAAACATAGTGAATTATTGAACCTTGTATTTTACCTGCTCGGATGAGTGATTAACTAACAGAACTGAACGATTATACATAATATTTTCAATGTGCATATTTATAGTGTATGTAAACTGTGATATCTTGCTAAAAATCTGAAAAACAAGTACAGCAGTAGGGACTTAACTTACATTTTTGATTTATTGAAGTTCAATTTAATATAATCTTTATATTAGAGTAGATGTCGTTTTAACGGTCACTATACGTGTTATTGACGTTTTCACTTCACTTCACTTCACTTCACTTCACTTCACTTCACTTCACTTCACTTCACTTCAGTTCACTTCATTTTTCTTTCCCTTTATTTTCTTTTCTTTTCTTTTCTTTTCTAATATTTTCTTTACTTCTTTTCTCATATTTTACACCTGGATCCTACCAACTGCAGAGTTTACCAGGTTTCTTAATTATGGTATTTTTTACACTCGCTTGGAGTTCCTCAAACAAGTAATGATTTTACGGTACAGCCAAGAAATGTATACTGCAAAAACGAACAGAAATTTACTACTCTAATCCCTACATCCTGGAGGAAGATAATACATTGGATTTAAAAATTCGAACTAAATTTAACTTCCAACCTCAAAATTTCAACGAATTTTAAACTTTGGCTAATCATTCTAGCATTTGTACTTTATAACATTGATGTTTGAATGCCGCATGCAGCTTGTTCATATACAATAGAAAGTACTTCCCTTAGCTGCCTGAATGCGAGTTTCAACAACCTTTCACAGTAATCATTATTGTATTTAATTTCACTTTAAACCTTACCTGAAGCATTAGTACAAACCAGATGGTGCAGCAGAGGATGATTTATTATTATCCTTAGCTTAATGGAATGGACCCTGAAATGACGTTAAGGACGCTACACCTATAGAAAAATGACAGCGCTATCTCAGAAACACTTCTGGTCTAAATTGAATGCGAATTGAATGGGTGAATGGGAGAGAAAATGGTTGCTTATTGCCATGCGTTAGAACGTAGTCATGGTAACTATACTTTACATAGGTTCTAGTAGGATTAAATGCGTTTAGGTTACATCATTTAAGTTAGTTGTGTTAGTTTATTTCTCATTTTACTATATCAGCACTCACGTTCGCAAAACTTCCACCTATTGAGTTACTGAATCATAATGAGCCATGGCCTATACTAGGAACTGTTCCGGCATTCGCCTGAGTGCAGGAGAATTGAAAACCATAGAAAACCATTCTCAGGGCAGCCAACAATGGGGACCAGCCCCTCTCCGTCTCCCGAATAGAGAGGCTTAGAGCCACAGCAGAGCTGCGACTACCCCTCCTCTGCTCGGTTGGCCTTTTCTTATCTATATGTAATCCTTATGCTGTCTGTCATTCAGAGCGATACTGAGAAAACGAGAATGTTTCAACAGTTGAAATTGGTACAAGTTATAAATTGTTATGTCTTACAATACAATACAATGAACCTCTTACGACCACGACTTTTGTACATTTTTAAAGAAAATGCGTATCTATCAGCGAATGTGTTATCTCAGATTCGCCATAATGACGTAGCTAATATGGCTGTATATTATCGGGTTGAAGTAGAACTACCTCAGCCATCCTGGAAGTGGTTTTCTGTGGTTTCCCACATCTCCTCCAGGCAAATGCCGGGATGGTACCTAAGTTAAGGCCACGGCCGCTTCCTTCCCTCTTCCTGGTCTATCCCTCCTATCTTCCCATCCCCCACCAAGGCCCCTGTTCAGCACAGCAGGTGAGGGCGCCTGGGTGAGGTACTGGTCATCCTCCCCAGTTGTATCCCCGACCTAGAGTCTGAAGCTCCAGGACACTGCCTTTGAGGCGGTAGACGTGGGATCTCTCGCTGAGTCCGAGAGAAAAACCGACCCTAAAGGGTAAACAGATAAAGAAGAGAAGAAGAACAATAGATTTAGCACCTGTGAATCTGGGTATACCGGTATGAGTGGTTAAGACAAGTAGTTAGTGGGACGTAAAAACAATAATATTAAACATTATTTAATCTGGATATACCATTCGCTCCTCTAAATTTAGCCTTCTATGTCACAATGGATAAGTCACCAGGACAAACTTTAAAGTTAGGATAAATCTCCCTACTCCAATGTTTTGTACAGTTGTACGTAGCATTCTAAAGAGTACTCAGGTGCATAGACACCAAAGTACAACTCCAAGCTACATCTGCACGCAATATGGTTTGTAAGTGAATACGAAAACATCTGTTTTGATTCCATTCAAATGCCGTATAAAACCTGGAAATTGTAACATTTATTCATAAAATATCTCATTAGTCCATTTAGAATTTCCAGTTACTTTATAGATAGTAATTCCGACTGACAAAGGCAGGCTTAAGTATTTATATAAATGAGTAAAGAACAGGAAACGGATGTACGTCTTTTTTTGTGGGTGATGTAATACTGCTTGGTAGTCATATCGACGTCATGAGCTCACCGGCAGGGCTGCAAGCATTAGAAAGAGATGTTACGAGTGCTAGCCCAGGACATTATCAGACAGCGCAAGCCTGAAGAGACATAGGTCTACATTAAACGTTTTTAACTACAGCACTCCGCAAAATACATGTATATTATGAATATGGTGTATCTGAACTATACCGAGAAAAAAAGTCAGGGATACTCTTCGGGTTATATTAAGAACGATAATGCAATAGGATTGACGAAAACTAAATTTTGGAAAAAAAAACTTTACATTTTTAGTTCCGGTTGCGTGATTCAGTTGTCGAACTCGCTGTATTTATTATGCCAGAGAAGAAAAAACCACTGCCGTGCTTCAGATATGAGAAGAAGAGGGAGAGGAATTGGGATGTATGATGGAGACAGATAACGCTACGCGCATTTGCACAAGTTTCCTCGTTTGACTGTCCCAGTATTGTCCTTGTGTATTATAAGCAATATTCATTTATTTTATGCCTTTGTATGTGGCGAAGACTATTGAAGTGCTATTACGTATACTGACAAGGAGAATGTTCCATAGCCTTGCCCCTGACACTTGGAAAGAGTGCCTGTACACAGGTGAATGATTAACCGGTATCATAAGGGTAGAAGTCGATCTGGTATTATGTCCATGGGTAGATGAGAGAATGTTAAAATGGGAGAATAGGTATTAATGGAGTAGATTCGTTCAGAAGTCGAAAAATTAGTGTCGCAGTATGTAGATTTCTTAATTGGTCGGTTTTCAGGCAGGCTGACATTTTGAACAAAACTCCCCTACTTGATTTATCCGGCAGTAGCCAAGGGTGCTCACCATTATAAACAATATTCCGCAACTAGATTTTGACTGGTAGTAAGTAAAGTGGGCTGCTATTGTGATCGAAACTCCCCAAATGCAATGTGACTGGCAGTAGAAATGATGACCTGCTGCGATAATGAGTACTTCCCAACTCGACTGTGAGTGGCAGTAGCGAAGTATGCCTCTCATTATAATGAAGACACCCCAATTCGATTGTAACTGGTGGTACGCAAGGGGTCATGTTGTTATACTGAAAACATTCCTACTCGAGTGTGACTGGCAGTATGCAAGGAGGTCTGCCATTATAATCAAAACTCCCAATCTTTATTGCGACTAGCAGTAGGTAATTGTGCGTGCCATTATAATCGAAACTCCCCAACTTGGCTGTGACTATTATTATGAAATGAGGCCTGTCATTATAATTATAACATCACAACTCAATTCTGACTGGCACTAGGGAAGGGGCCTGCCATTTTAATGAAAACTCCTCAAATAGAATGTTTCCTGAAGTAGGAGAGGGTACCTGCCATTGTAATGACAACTTCCCATATCGATTGTGACTGGCAGTAGGCAAGTGAGGCTGCCGTTATAATAGAAAATCCCGAACTCAATTGTTGCCACTAACTATATAACCTCCATCCAAGAGGTGATTTGACAAGCTAGTTTGTTAGTCATGGTCGTAACAGTGTCTGTTGATACTATCATACCGTAATTTACCGGTTTATTCCCATTAATTGAATATGGTTTCACTATCTAAATGTTACTCTTCGGAGTACTAGAGGTGATCGTATGTAATCGATAATCATTAAAGTGCGTGCCAAAAGCCTGGCTTCAATTTCAACCCCCCCCCCCCCCGTGGTGCTCATATGTAGAGAAGGTATATGACGTTATTCATGGTGATCCGTCCTTCGAATGGGAACGATACTTCGTAACAACTGACTCCTAAATACAGTATTTACTTTAAACTGATATAAATGATTACCAGTTACTACTCCACCATTGTCTTAGGAAAAAGTAGATATTTTCCTATTAAATTTGCAGCAATAAATTAAATAATTAATGATAACATTACTGATCCTCCGCAGCATGCATGTCGCCTGAGAGTGATACCCAGGTCCTCCAATTAATTTTACATCTACAAAAAAATTGGCATTAATAAACTTTACTTTCACCTTGACGCGCATCCTCTTAACTACCGTGTGGTAGGAATTATTTGATAAGGTACACAACCTGAATATCATTTCTCCCTCCATGAATATTTTCATTTTTAAACTTTTCTACAAAAAGGTATGAATTTCGTTACATATCAAATTAATTTTGAAGTACCGAGCAAGTAGCTGCCATGGCTTTCTGTAGTTTCCCATTTTCGCACCGGACAAATGCTGGGACTGTACGTTCACTAAGACCATGGTCGTTTCTTTCTCACTCCTAACCCTTTCCTATCCCATCATCCCCATAAGACCTGGCCGAGTCGGTGAGACGTAAACACAAAAACCAAAGTTTCTTTATATGTGAATATTTCAGTTCTAATTCATTTCTTGGCTGTAACTTCCACATTAGAGTCTAACAGTCTAATATTGGACTCTTGTAATACGATTACAAAAAGTAAGAGTGATAAACGAAATACCCCGTAACAGCGGGGCGCAATAAAACCTTTGCGGAGAACTGCTTTTGGCGGATGGGGGGATATTCTCAAACCTACACTTTGGTCGACTAGAGCTACATCAGCCGCCTTGACTAACAATACTGCATTGTATTCGAAACGTTGGCCACTGTACTTCAAGTACATACAAATACAACACGGTTCAACCCGGAATAATATAGTTTACAATTTACTTCACGTTCGAAAGCAACCTTGGCCTTAACTAAATGTACAGCTGCAGCTGAATGCAAGCTGACAGGGATTTGATCCAAACCATCCAGCCACTTGTTCGGTGGAAAAAGGACTAAATAAGCTTAGAAGGCCGTGTATATTTCACATCTGTGATACCGATGGTATCAGTCGATCTCAATGTGACCACCTAACAAGAATTGCCCGTGAAGGCGATGTTGTGTCGATGGGCAAATGATAGGGCAATATCATAATATAGGCCACGGCTGATATCTTCCCATTCCTATCCCTTTCACGTCCTTGCGTCGTTGAAAACCTCCGATGTGTTAGTACGACATTAAACCACTACCAGGAAAGTGAAACCGTAGTATATATGTACCTGTAATATAATGTCGCAGCGACTTGGAACATGAACAAAACATTTCTTCAGATTTACTTATAATCCTAGATAATAGTATGAAATATGTAAATCCAAGTCATGAAATTTGGCTGCAAAGAGTTAAGTCGTTGCGATGTGGAGACTTACAGGAAAGAGGGCAAAATTAGAACACGATTATATCCTGTGGATGCTGTTTCAAAGAATTTATATCAGCCAAGAGATTGTGATCCTACTCCTAATTGTTTTGTAATATAAATATATAATCTATTATTATTATTATTATTATTATTATTATTATTATTATTATTATTATTATTATTATATTCACAAATAACATAAGAAACCTGTTGCTGTATCCCGATGGACGCAATACTTTTGCCATGTCTCTTGGCACTGGTCAAAGGAAAATGCAGCTTTGAGTGAAGTCTCAATCTCATTTATGGCTGTGGTAGTAGTATTGAAGCTGCTGAGGTAGTGTAGTGCTGAGAACTGGCATATGACGACTTGGGTGTCTGAATGCTATGCAAGGTACTACGCATGCGGTTAGTCGTGTTGCAATTGCAATTTCGACCCAGTGAAGATAGCGATGGCATACATAGTAAGTCATTTGTCACCATGCTTTGTACATCTCAACTGGTTTTTGAGGATCAAACCAGGCTGCTGGCTGAAAAATTAACACTAATGACAGCCCTTTCTTCAGGATGAATTTATTATTTTAGATGTGATTATCCGCGATTGTGAAATAAACCTCCCTTTACGACATACAGTGACCCATATTCAGTCAGACCACATCCTCTTGAAACACGTGTGGAGTTCGAAACATTTACCACATTACAAAGTTCGTCACCGTGAACATCAAAGGTAGATAAATTGTTGGAAGTAACTTCTTTACATAAAGCATTCTACTGAATGTCACTAATCACGTGTATTCCACACGCTCGAACTCATGAGAAATAATTATAATGTTAATAGTTAGTGTTTTTTAAAATCAGAAGTATCCATATTAACATAAGTAATTTTTTTCATATTGCATATATCTATGCCTCTTCCTCCATATATATAAGCCTATATATTGAGACTATCACCCTATTGGTTTGAAGTTAGCTGCCATATGGAGAAGTAATCCAGTTAATTTTCTGTCGGCACATGTGACCATCGCACGTGCGATCACAGCCATAGCTGAGCACCAAACGACCCAAAAGTGCACTAAGTTGTAACTAAGCCCTGGCGGCATGTTTAGACTTCATATTTGAGTTTTCTGAGAAATGAATTGTTTTGCAATAATAATGTCAAATTTTGTATATTAAGATAAAGCAGAAATTTGGGAATATAGATGCACACGTGTGGTGAAATGGAAAGGCCCACGAATACACTGAATCAACCAAACAAATAGTGCCAGTGAAACGTGAAGCTCCATGTGGCAATTGAGCAAGAGCTAAGAAGTGAAGGAAATATTTGAAATCGCCTCATCTTTATGAATATTTTGACATACTATTCGAGTTAACTACGAGAAATTTTAGAACATTTTACTTTTTCTTGTGGTTTTATGCGTCACACTTTTGGCGGAAGAGAGATCCCTAAATCATCTGCAAGACAGCGAGCATCAAGACACACATTAGATAGATATGGACGGGCGCGGACGTGTCAGTATCGCTTCGGAACCGTAGTTCCCCAAATAGTGTTCGGACTTAGCCAGTAATCCGGCTAGTCCAGTAAATTTAGAAGTTAGCTCTGATCTCTATTATAGTTGGAGTAGGATCAAATATTATAACAATTTCATGTAAGGAATAGTCTTTCAATTATCAGTGAAAATCATATTCACTGAGTTTAGCGATGTCAGCGAATGTTTTGGGAGATGCAGTTCTCTTAATTATTCTTCGAGGAGTAGGTGGTAAACGCATTGTGTACCAAATGACAGAGGAAGTCGAACGATGCATTTTATCGATAGCTATGGGTAGAATGAGGGCGTTTAACGATATTAAAAACTGAACGTGATTCGTGTGCGATCGCAAGGTGCTTAGACGCCTTCCAGATACTCTATCGGAACAAGATTGTAAAAATGAATGATGAAGGCATGAGACCTAACCTTGTAAATCTAGTACACATGCAGTTATGGTGATGTCACACTAAACCCATGAAAGCTGGTAAAATGAGCCAATAGCCAGAGACATCAGCAAAGTAAGGCCTGTAGCAATGTTTTGTTACTTGTAGGCTACTGTAGACATGTACTTCTTACGATTCTAAGTGTTTCTAACGCGGGAGGAACCACGCATTTTTCTTGCTTATAATTTTTGTAGAAGTATGATGTAAATATTTAGGCGGATGCTTTGGGTAAAGCGAGTGGATAAATGTGTCTACATGCCGTAGTCAACGTACTTTCTGTTAAGGTTATGCCACTGTATTCGAGAATTGATTGGTGTGCGATGTTGTGCAGAAGAAGTTATTTCTAACCACCTGAAATATGTTTTGATATTTTTTATCTTCCAACAAGTATTTATTGGGAGGAGATTAAATGATCAATTTTGCTCATAACATAAATGTAAAGATGTTAATATTGGTGAAGTCAAGACCATTGATATGGACGTAGCGAGACCGGTCGCATAAGATATATTTGGGAGAGAGTGAGCAATCATCAAAGGGGAGACGGGAATATAGTGTTTTTTGCGTCGTCACGTTGGTGCATTATTTGTCTCGATGACGTGATGGGTGAAATGTCCACGTAGTTTGAGAAAGTAGTCCTGAAATAGGAAATTATGTCTTAGGTAATTTCCAGAAGGTAGAAATGGTATTCCAGATTAGCGACCTGTAGAATTGATATTTTTGGGAAGACGGTTGGGACATTTTGTTTCCGTGGTTTCACCTCTTCAATTGAATAGTGTAGTTGTCACTAAGAGTGTGAGATGTATAACTGTATGACAGGTAATTTTACTGAGGGACGACGATTAGGACATGATGTTTTCCGTAGTTGTGCAATGTCAACGGTGATCCGTGAAGTCGTTTCCTTTCATGTATTTGGTGACATTTGTCAAGTGAAGTGTGGAGTAGGTCTCTATGTAGGTTTCATGTGGGTCAATAAAATGAGATTTTCAAATGCTGGAATTGTGTATATTCTTTCGATTCGTACTAGGCTTGCCGAGACAAGGTAGAATAAGTGTAAAGGAAGATCTTAGCCAGCAAGGCACGGCATATGGTGAGGCGAGAGAAATGGGCTGATTGTGTCTTCAGTACTGGGTAAAAGATTCCATTTTCCAATGTTAGAAAGGAATGATTACATACACATGTATAAGTCTTGTTATTCCGAATTCAGGCTTCCTTTTCAATTAGGATCAGTGACGATAAGCTTGTAGATAATTTGAATTAGTTAGATTTTGTTGTTGTTCATTTCCCGGGTAGCGATGAAGGGATTGGGAAGTGATAATTGAATCGATAAGAACTTTTCTGCTCAGACAGGTATTATCAAATCACGGGGGAAGGCTTCTACGGTACTGTAGGTCGTCGGTTGATACCCGAATCGGGTAATTGAGCTCTTTTCGCACGATAATCGTGAACCTTTACAGTTTAGCTGAGCGGTTATCACGCGAAGTCGTATGAGAGCGTATATTATAAGCCGTCGGATTGTGCATTGTAACCTGGGTTCGATGTCATGCAAGGGCATTACAGCGTATCACTTTTATTGCGTTTATGAATTTTTCTCGTTTACGTTCGAGGCGTTAGCACGACATTATCCACATGTTTAAATACGAAAGGCGTAAGAATTTTTAGTTGACATTCAAATAACATAAGAAACAGTTATTATTGTAAGATATTTTGTAGAAGCACATGCATTTCTTTCAGGAAGCTGAAGACAAGTGACGGTCATGGGATTCGACCTGTAAATGAAGCAACAAAACCAGACCAAATCAAGGTTTTCTTTATAAAAACTTCTCAGGAAAACGTTCGTTCTTCCCCTTGATATTTTGCTTGTTGAGGACGTGCATGTCAGATAAATTTGAAAGTCATCTCACTTTTTATATTTAGTTGTGAAAGCTTCATTTTCAAATCAACTTTTAATTGTTTTATTCGAGTTTTGTTGTTGACAAATGCACTTGAGCATTTCTTAAATCATTAATTATTCATGTTTAACTCGTTTATTTTTGCATGATGAGGCTCTACATTTTTATTTGGGATTTTCAAGCGAATAATTCGATTCCACATATAATTTGGCCATCAGGCCTAGTAACTTACATTCAGTGTTTGTTACAGTCGTTCCACAAAGATATGGAAAGTCCATCAGATACGATTAATGACTCATGTGACTCCCAATTATGTTGTGCGATGTTGAAGTGAGTGAGCTGCGTTAATAATAAAGAGAAGATCTGGAGCTCGAGTCTTGGGATCTATACTTTCAAGAATCATACGGAACAGCTTACGGTTGTCAGTGGAATCCGACGTATCGACTTTCAGTTTGATTTGTGGTGTTTTTGTGAGGAAGTGAGTTTCATTCATAGTGATATTTTCCTTTCCTTCGCCCTCAGACACCTTTGTAGAAATACATGGCCATGTGACTCTGAAATAATAGTGTGGAATTTTGTTCAGTGCGTTCATCAACACTGATAACTTTTAAAACATTCTATATTATTTGATGGAATTTTAGATTTTAAGAAATGATATCCTAATTTTTTACCAGCCTTTAATTTGGCATAATTTGAATATTAACTGTTCCCATAAAAAATTTCTGCAAGTGATGAAGAACCAGAAAATCCCTGAGAAAGTAAGTCTGCTCTTAAATGCCACCGACGTAGTCCGGCAAAGTATTTTATTTTGCAGGCAGGCTACTCAAATGCTTCAACGTCTATATAAATAAAATTGTAGGGGGTCCGCTGTCTGTAATTTCTTTTGTTTTGCCAATTTTTTCAGATATTTATCCGTTTTAGGTCAACTCAAGACCGAATCGGTGGTTTTTTTACGTTTCGTGTCTGTTTGTTTGTCTGTTTGTCTGTCTGTTCGTCTGTTCCACCATCACGTCGAAACGGCTGGATAGATCTCAACCAAACTTCATATTTAGAGTATACTTATCCCGGGGAAGGTTTCGATATGCATATCGTTTTTTTTAAATCTTTGAATACACGGGGGGTTTATAGGAAAACCAGAATGGTTTTTCCACCATCACGTCGAAACGGCTGAATAGATCTCAACCAAACTTCATATTTAGAGTATACTGATCCCGGGGAAGGTTTCGATATGCATATAATTTTAAAATCTTTGAATAGGAAACCCGGAATGGTTTTTCCACCATCACGTCGAAACGGCTGGATAGATCACAACCAATAAGAGTACACTTATCCCCGGGGAAGGTTCCGATACGCATATCATTTTAAAATCTTTGAATCCGGGCGAGTTGGCCGTGCGCGTAGAGGCGCGCGGCTGTGAGCTTGCATCCGGGAGATAGTAGGTTCGAATCCCACTATCGGCAGCTATGAAGATGGTTTTCCGTGGTTTCCCATTTTCACACCAGGCAAATGCTGGGGCTGTACCTTAATTAAGGCCACGGCCGCTTCCTTCCAACTCCTAGGCCTTTTCTATCCCATTGTCGCCACAAGACCTATCTGTGTCGGTGTGACGTAAAGCCCCCTGCAAAAAAAATCTTTGAATAGACGGGGGGTTTGTAGGAAAACATGAATGGTTTTTCCACCATCACTTCGAAACGGCTGGATAGATCTCAACCAAACTTCATATTTAGAGTATACTCATCCCGGGGAAGGTGTTGATATGCATATTATTTTAAAATCATTGAATAGACGGGGGGTTTATAGGAAAACCAGAATGGTTTTCCTCCATTTTCTCTTATACTATTGATTTTCTGTAAACTTAGTTTACCGTACGTGAAACGTCTCTTCATTATAAACAACTTTCGTTATGTTCATAATTTACCTCACTCTTCACATGACGGAGAAATTTATAATTTTCCGCTGGTATCATGCTCTGCATTGAGTGACCGACCGACCGACAAGGAACCTACAGGTTACCATGGCAACGTCTCTGACTGCATGCCAGCAGCGAAGTAACGTATTGCTATTTTCCTCATCATGCTTTTAAATTCGTGGTTGTTCCTTGGGTAGAAGGCAAGAGAGGCGTCAATCGGCCTATCTGCGGGATATTGGCGGAATATCGTTGGATCTTATAACCGCCCTCGAATAGATTAAGTAATTACACCATTAGTCATCTTCTTCTTGTTTGTTTACCTAAGAATCACTGGACCTAAATTTCTCCTCTGTTACCGCTTTATTATATCCATAACTCACACTAGCATAATTTATTGAGGGGCATTTGATTTTCCAATACATTCAATTGGCATTTACATATTTGTCGTTATCCGGCTGTCCTCATTTATAATCCATTTTCTATTACTTTCAACTTTCTTAACTGTATTATTTTCTTCCTTAATTACGCCATATGTACGCGAGTGCTACAAACTACTGGATGTATTTTCACCAAGACTCATATTTAGAATACACCTGTCCTTGATAGGTTTTAGGGCAAATATTGTTTCTAAATCCCTGAACTGACTGGGGGTTTATACGAAACCGAAACAGTGATTTTGCACTTCCACAAAATATACACAACTAAACTTAATGGAAATCTACCTACCTTGGTAGAAATTAATTTCTAAACCTTTTTTTCTCAAGTGCATCATTTCGATACGAGGATTAATAAGGGAAATATCATTAACAGACCGTTTTCCTGTACAAGTCCCATCGGAATTAACTCACGAGCGGGTGCGTGTAAAGCGTATTCCTTACAACTTGAAAACTACAGAAGACATTCGAACCAAAATTTATATTTAGCATCCACCTGTCCAAAGGTAGGTTTTAAACGTAAATAACATTTCATGTTCCGGAATGGACTGGCGGTTTATAGGGAACCGATATGGTGATTTTACTCTTCCAGAATATATACAGAACAAGACCAACCTGACTGGAAATCGACCAAACGTGATGGAATTCCACCTCTAAACCGTTTTTTCTTCATGTGCATTTTTTCGTCAGGAGGATTAACAAGGGAGATATCATGAATGGTCACTTTTGCAGGTTAAGTCCAGCGGACATAGCCCAAAAGGTGTTTTACATGAAGCAGATTCCTTATCTATATAAATCAAATCGTAACGACTGTGTGCCTCTACACTGACTATTTTGGCGAAATTTTCGTACGGCTTTCCGTTTAAGGGGTAATAATGACCATCTCCATAATTTTTGGTTTAGTTTCCTGAAAGTCCTAATTTTTACCCTCCTCGCCCAAAATCCAGATTGTGGCATAATCTGCCAGAAGAAAAAAAAAATTTGACAAAATTATACGTTTTAGCTTGTAACGAACGGAAAACATCCTAGATCATTAAATATTTCACTTTTTATCCCCGAATAATATCGAAATAAGCAGGCAATTTTAATGATGGTGCAGACCTTCGGATATTCCTATCACATAACGGATGGCACAATCTCCGTTCAATTTGGAATGATCTACAACCTTGCTCTTATGACTTTTTGCCGTATCTGTATCCCTTTTACGTTTGATTTTTCTCTATTAATCGATGTTAAGTCCATTTGGAATTTTCACATGCATAATGCATACTATCAATTACTTATATGAAATACAGAATCATCAAACTCTTCACGAAAATTGGCCCACCCAGTAGCCATATGTGAGCCAAATGCTATGTATGTAGCTGTCACATAATTATCCGAAAAGTAATGTAATGTGAGATAATCTTACAAAACCTTTACCCTGTTCCACGTTTCTAACTCAATCCGACCCAAGAATAGATGACATATCATAGGACCAGCCATTTAGGCCACTAAATCCGGCGTGTCTTATGGTATAATCCTTTGTCGATATGACGTACGTTTAGTAGCAGTTAATCTGTAAATGAAGGTCTGCAATATTGTAAACACGCATATACTTTCGTATGTCGATCTCTATATGTTCACTGATGTCGATTTTTAGCGATCGAGAAAGGGTGTGTCTGCTATTGTAATCAGTACTCCCCACACCGACTTTGACTGGCAGTAGGAACGGGTTCCTTCTCCAACTCCTGTGTAACTGTCATTAGTAAGGAAGGCCTACAATTGTAATGAATAGTTCCCTTCTCAATTTGACTTGCAGAAGGCAAGTGAGCATGCAGCTTTGTTTAAAAATCCCCTACCCGATTGTGTTTGGCAGTAGGCAAGGGTGCCCGCCATTATAAAGAAATATCCTCATCTAAAATGTGACTGGCATTAGGCATAGTGGCCTGCTATTTTGATGGAAACCCACCAACATGGTGTGACTGGCTGGCTGGCATTATAATGATAACTGCACAACTCAATTTCGAGTGATAGTAGGGTAATTGCCTGACATTATAATAGAAACTCCTCTACTGTAATGTGTCTGGAAGTAGGAAAGGGGGGCTGCCATTTTAACGAAAACTCCCCAAATCGATTCTGTCCGCGTAGTAGGCAATGGGGCCTGCAATTATAATGTAAACTTCCCAACTCGATTGTGAATGGCAGTAGGCAAGTGAGCCTGCCATTATATCACAAATCCGTAACAAACACTTTACATTGGAAACAACGTACGGGGACCTCCCCATGCTCTTTCTCGGATAACGCTAAGAGACATACAATTTTAAAACAATCTTATTTACTGCATGTACGCTATTTACTTCGATATTCGTATACAATGTAGAATACCGTAGCGACGCACAGGTACATTCGCTAGTATACAATGAAAAATGAAAACTTGTGTAAATACTAGAGAGATAGCATATCAGTCGTTCGTAATGTGAACTTGATTCGAAGGAGAAAGTCTTCAGATTTTCACTGTGAATTAACTAATACTGGAATGTTATCTTCACAAAAGCAACAATGAAAACAGAAATTTATATGAGGACGATGGCGTGATTGAACAACAAAAGAAATAAAAACGATGAGTCACTTTTTAATAAGTACGACAAATAATGGTTGTGTAAGTTGAGCCTTAGAAGTGAGGACTCCATTATGTGTTGTGAGAAACTGGAAACTTTACAACTTAATCGCGCATAGAATTTAATCCATTACGTTAGATCTCGGGATAAGCAGAGTAATACAAACTTTTCAAGACAAAAGTATGCAAAAATAATGTATGTTAACTGCCTCATGCTCAAAAAATACAGAGGAATAAAATTCGTGTGGGCAGATATTACACACATATTAAAAGTAGGTATTTGGCTGACGGAGCTTTCCTCGGAATCATTGTGAAACTGTATTTATAATTAATGAACAGTGATAAAGAATTATGAACAAATACATTTATAAATCACTTATTTCTTATAACTTTCGAACAAAAGTATTTTGGAAGCATCGGATCTTCATCCATAAAATATAATTATAATTTATATAATTAACTGGCTTTGGACGATGCTAATTTGATATTCGAACCTGACTCTGGAGGAGTACAATCTTAATTTAATAATATAACACCACTTTTCATACTATATTGCGAGGATGACAGGGATTCTCCTGTGGTAGTAATGCTCTTAATGTGCTTGGTCACTTGATAGAAAATGGCACTTACACTGACTGACAGAGCAAATGCAATACCAAGAAGGAGTGGTCAGAACTTTATGCCAATTGCAGGGTAGACTGACGTCACTGAGGTATGCTCATGATGTGAAATGCGCCGCTGTGCTGCGCACGTAGCGAACGATAAATGGGACACGGCGTTGGCGAATGGCCCACTTCGTACCGTGATTTCTCAGCCGACAGTCATTGTAGAACGTGTTGTCGTGTGCCACAGGACACGTGTATAGCTACGAATGCCAGGCCGCTGTCAACGGAGGCATTTCCAGCAGACAGACGACTTTACGAGGGGTATGGTGAACGGGCTGAGAAGGGCAGGTTGGTCGCTTCGTCAAATCGCAGCCGATACCCATAGGGATGTGTCCACGGTGCAGCGCCTGTGGCGAAGATGGTTGGCGCAGGGACATGTGGCACGTGCGAGGGGTCCAGGCGCAGCCCGAGTGACGTCAGCACGCGAGGATAGGCGCATCCGCCGCCAAGCGGTGGCAGCCTCGCACGCCACGTCAACCGCCATTCTTCAGCATGTGCAAGACACCCTGGCTGTTCCAATATCGACCAGAACAATTTCCCGTTGATTGGTTGAAGGAGGCCTGCACTCCCGGCGTCCGCTCAGAAGACTACCATTGACTCCACAGCATAGACGTGCACGCCTGGCATGGTGCCGGGCTAGAGCGACTTGGATGAGGGAATGGCGGAACGTCGTGTTCTCCGATGAGTCACGCTTCTGTTCTGTCAGTGATAGTCACCGCAGACGAGTGTGGCGTCGGCGTGGAGAAAGGTCAAATCCGGCAGTAACTGTGGAGCGCCCTACCGCTACACAACGCGGCATCATGGTTTGGGGCGTTATTGCGTATGATTCCACGTCACCTCTAGTGCGTATTCAAGGCACGTTAAATGCCCACCGCTACGTGCAGCATGTGCTGCGGCCGGTGGCACTCCCGTACCTTCAGGGTTGCCCAATGCTCTGTTTCAGCAGGATAATGCCCGCCCACACACTGCTCGCATCTCCCAACAGGCTCTACGAGGTGTACAGATGCTTCCGTGGCCAGCGTACTCTCCGGATCTCTCACCAATCGAACACGTGTGGGATCTCATTGGACGCCGTTTGCAAACTCTGCCCCAGCCTCGTACGGACGACCAACTGTGGCAAATGGTTGACAGAGAATGGAGAACCATCCCTCAGGACACCATCCGCACTCTTATTGACTCTGTACCTCGACGTGTTTCTGCGTGCATTGCCGCTCACGGTGGTCCTACATCCTACTGTGTCGATGCCGTGCGCATTGTGTAACCTGCATATCGGTTTGAAATAAACATCAATTATTCGTCCGTGCCGTCTCTGTTTTTTTCCCCAACTTTCATCCCTTTCGAACCACTCCTTCTTGGTGTTGCATTTGCTCTGTCAGTCAGTGTATATCATACCATGAAGCGTTTAGGTCCACGCCAACAATCACGGAAGTTTTTCCCTCCTCTTTGTGCATCGCATAGCAATTCGATGGCTTTCTTTAAAAACGTCGTAAGTCCGAATACTCTTCCTATCCATTATATTCCTTAAGACTGGTCACGCCTCCCAGTCCCACATTTATATGCAGTCCAAAAGGATAATTTTCGTTATGGTCATTTTTCCTCTGCCGAATTGTAAAGGAAAATTAACCTTAAATACATTATACTGTAGGAGTGTGTAAATTTGCCATGCAATCAACATCCCTACAATATGGTACGTTAAGGTCCATTTTCCTTTAGACATTAGCAAAGGAAAATGAACACAGCGAAAATTATTCTGATGGACTGGATACATATATATGACAGGGAGGCGTGGCCAGTCTTAAGGGATATAATAGGTAGGAAGAATATTTGGACATACGAGGTTTTAAAAGAAAGCCATCGAATTGCAGGTCTTGCAGGTTGAAGCATTTTCGTAACACTTCTCTTTTATTGGAACTTGTGCTGCTTTCCTTAGTATACCGGGTGGTACAGCTGCACCTATTCACGCAGTTTTATGCAACCCGCAGATTATAGTCGAACCTAAAAATATTGACCTTGACTACTCACTACAATGTCTGCTCTTACAACGCTTTCCATAATTCGTTTATTCGTGTCAAGCAAATCAGCATTAATGATAAAATACCGATTGATGGTAAAGAATCGTGAAAATTATGTGTCGCAGAAACGTCCTGTACAGAGAATATTATTGGTGAATGACTAGAAGTAGCAGCAACACAACAGCTCTAAACAGCAACCCGTGATAGCCGAGCTTGCTAAAAGGTAGAGGAGAGTACCGGTGTTCGTTAGTAGGCGATTCGAGTCCTGTGTACGGCGAATATTTTTATTGCGTTGTTGATGTTCGTGAGAGTTGTGTTGTTGACGACAAATCTAAATCATGATCAGTTCTCATATTGCAGGTACTCAGCTATGTTTGTATTTTAAGGAGCTCTTAAAAGAGCTATTTGCAATAAAGTGAGATTGTACCGACAGCGGTGCGATGGGCTTATGCATGGCCATTCGAATAATGAAGCAAATGTTCAAAATGACCACCTGCTTCGTTAATGAACATCTGAGCACGGTGGAGGAGAGACATTCTTGCTTGCTGCAACATATGTGGTGGAATCTGCCTGCAGGCTTCCGTGATGAGCCGCCGTAAATGATTCGGACTCTCATACACTCTTTCCTTTAAATAACCCCAGAGGAAAAAGTCGAGTGGAGTAAGGTCAGGTGATCTAGCCGGCCATGTGACCGGACCCCCTCGTCCAATCCATCGTCCAGGATATGTCCTATGCAAGTGGTTCAGTACTGCCAACGACCAGTGTGGGGGAGCTCCATCCTTCTGGAGCCACATCCGTAACCGTGTCATAAGGGGCACATCCGCCAATAAGAGTGGGAGGTACTCACGAAGAAACTCTAGATAGCGTCATCCCGTGAGGTTTCCTTCGAAGACATATGGTCCAATTATCTTGTCACCTAGTATCCCGCACCACACGTTTACGCCCCATTGTACCTGAAATCGAGCTCCCCTGATCCAGTGAGGATTTTCAACGCTCCAGTAATGGAAGTTGTGACGATTAACAGTTCCGTTGTTGTGAAATCTGGATTCATCACTAAAGAGAATGTCCATTAAGAAATTCGCATCAGCTTCAACTCTTTGTAATATCCATTGCGAACATTCTATCCGTTTTGGAAAGTCATCTCCGTGAAGTTCCTGGTACAGCTGTTGATGGAAAGGGTGGAATTTATGGCGGTGCAATATTCGCAGTACAGATACATGACTGATGTTCAGTTCATTTCCTATGGCCCGTGAGCTTGTGTGCGGGATGTATGCAATTGCATTTTGAACAGCTTCGTCGTTATTTCCAGACGTCACTGGAGCATCCCGAACGGGGGGTAATGTATGAAATGACCCCGTTGCACGCAACCGTCTTTCAACACGTCGAAATGTATCTGCAGTTGGCAGCCTTCGTCCAGGAAATCGTTCTTGATACAAGCGTCTGGCTTCCCGTGCATTTTGCCTTGCTTCTCCATAAAGTAGTACCATATTCACATAATCATCCCGTGAATACATAATGTTTGCTTTCGTGCTAACCGTACAGTACGTGCTCACATGTTGCTGCTAGGATTACGATATGCTGTTTCATGTGCCCTACGTATGAAGTGTAGACCGCTGTTAGTTGGTCTTCGAGTCGAACGTGCGCAGTTGCTTGTTTGAATGGGTGGGTCAGAATGTTGACAACACGTGCACTGCGCTTCATTCCCTGTAGTCGTTTGCCATATGGAAGTTGCATGTTATTATTCCTTTCGTATGTATGCTTTCTTTGTAAAGGTGGCAAATTACTTTTGAGACTTCATCATCATCATCATCATCATCTGTTTACCCTCCAGGTTCGTCTTTTCCCTCGGACTCAGCGAGGGATCCCATCTCTACCGCCTCAAGGGCAGTGTCCTGGAGCTTCAGACTCTTGGTCGGGGGATACAACTGGGGAGTATGACCAGTACCTCGCCCAGGCGGCCTCACCTGCTATGGTGAACAGGGACCTTGTAGGGGGATGGGAAGATTGGAAGGGAGAGGCAAGGATGAGGGAAGGAAGCGGCCGTGGCCTTAAGTTAGGTACCATCCCGGCATTCGCCTGGAGGTGAAGTTGGAAACCACGGAAAACCACTTCGAGGATGGCTGAGGTGGGAATCGAACCCACCTCTACTCAGTTGACCTCCCGAGGCTGAGTGGACCCCGTTCCAGCCCTCGTATCACTTTTCAAATTTCGTGGCAGAGCCGGGAATCGAACCCGGTCCTCCGGGGGCGGCAGCTAATCACGCTAACCACTACACCACAGAGGCGGCCTCTTTTGAGACTTAAGAACGTTAAATATTTATTACGAATGGCCTTACAAGTATAATATAAAAATAAAATTGAAAAGCTCGTAACTAGATTCGAACTCTAAATGCCTGCTAACATATCGTATGCTCGCTGCGATTGGTGCCATGTAGCCACTGCAGGCGACAAGGAATTGGGCTCGTAGCTCTGTACTAATGGAATTACCTAGGCTATCGCTTCGATACCGATCGTTGAAGTTAAAAGTTCTGAACTCGAACGTGCAAACACCACAGTGAACTAAAGAATCGCGTCTCTCTTACGCCCAGATAGTTGCAACCATTTTCTACGCGTTACTTGGTTGAATGAGTCCAGCGTTATGTTTCAGGTGGTATTCACAATCGGTGCGTATGCGGCGATATTTATGATACCTGTTTATTATAACTTCCGTAGAAGAATATCGGAGACTTCAGAAAGGTCTTCGTATACGATGCCTAGGCGAATACGAAATGACATTAAAAAATGCATGACTCAAGAATGGTTGGAACCCTTCCTGCTTCAAGTAACTTATCGAGGTACGTCTTCCACACGTAATTCCGCGCAGCTATTTGCAACGTACAAGCGCCATCCTTGTAACACTCTATTCACGAGGAGAGCGGAAGTTCCCGCTTCGACAAGTTACTGATGAGTCACAGAATTATGGTCCCGTTTTATGCCTTTTTTGATCGCTCTAACGGTAGTAATTACATGGCGTAAGCTATCACATCTGCTGTACAGCATTTGCGTGCCACAGATTATAAACTACAGTACAAAACACGTTTCTATCAATTTCGATGTGATGAGACTATACAAAATGGTGGTGCATTGAAATGTCTGTAATTGGTCTTACCCTATCACGGTTTCTATGATACCACGACCGCCCTTTCTATCAAAAGAAAATGGCCTCTTGGACCAATCAGGTGCGCAATTCTCTACCGACAGCTATAGTCGTGTTTATGGTTTGTACAGTATAGTAACATTTCGTAAAAATTAGTAGAGTATTGGACACCGCTCTACATAAAATGGTACAGTGTTTTTGAGATGGATCTCACTTACTGCCTCAAGTCTACATCGGGTTAACTGCACATAACATTGCTGTAAGGTGTTGCGCAAGATGGGACTAAGAGGCATTTACGTCCTAGCTGGTTGCATATATTCGGAAAAAATAGGGGCAGCTGTACCACCCGGTATATTCCAGTTCTCGTATCAAGTAATCCCTTTTTGGGTCCCATACACTGGAACCATACTCCAATTAGGAGTCCTACCAAATATTTATTCTCCCTCTCCTTTCGATTCTTACTACAATCCCTAAATATCATCATAACCATGTTAAGAGATCTCTAACCTTTATTTGCAACTTCGTTCAAGGGATTACTCCAATGAAGATCATTCGTTGTGGCCTACTTATAAATAGTACCAGACAGAATATTTCCGCTGAAGGGCCAGGGACCACCAGCGTATTGTATAGTCCTAGCTACATAAAATAAGAAACGCCTCGAATTTCAATATGTCCGAGTTGCCCACGACTATTCCATAGTAACTGATATACCGACCCTCGTGACCACTATCCTAGCCACGCAGTCGTTGAGCATACTTCACAAACTACGGCGTGACGCCAATAACCCACAGCATGAACCACAGTTATAAGATACAAAATCCTCGGAGCATGTGCCCCCTATTCATATGCCTTCACATATAATTCTTAAAGGTAAAGCAGATAACCGACAGTTACTCCTCCGAATAAACCTGAATGCACCGCTTGGAAGTAATAGAAATAATTTAACATTTTTTTATTAAAATGTCAAACACAATTTACCATATGAGTTCACCATTAAACAGAATATATCAGTCCATTCATAAAATACCAAACGTGGACATATTTCACGAGGAGAGTGTCTTCTTAAAGTCAGTCAGAAGGGAATTCACACAGAGAGAAGACATAAATTAAATAGAGTATCACACTTGTGTACCATGAATTGTTTAGTCCATAGATTAATTTAGATCAGCAATGTATATTTTAGGAGAAATTATAATAATAAGTTAAAACACTCACTTACCATTGTGCATAGTTCATAAGTATACTTTATTTTTATTGTAAATTATGTATAACATTAGAAATAAGAAATTAAATGTTTTGTAAGTGGACAGAAATGCCGGTTAAGCAATAAATCAATAAATAAATAAATAAGTAGATAAATAAATAAATAAATAAATAAATAAATAATAGTTAGGCACATTATTTGTGACTTAAGGTTTGAAACAAGTCCCAGTAGAAGCGTTCTTTTATTTCCTTCTATTTATTTTATTTCTTTCCTTTATTTAGAATATAATGTATATTGTATGTGAGTGCCTTTGCTGGCAGGACCTAGTGTTTACAGTGCACTATGTCTTCTGGTATAGGCTAGAGCAATTTCATTGATCTGTCTCAGCTTTATCCTTGGCTTGGACAAAATGAAAGTGACTGAGGTATGGCTGTTGCTAGTAATGCCATTCCCTTTTCAGCTAGTCCCTGCTATGAATGGTGTGAAAATATTGCTCATAGGGTCAGTTAGTGCATGCATTTCTGTGGACTTGGCGGACTGATATGTAATAGCAACTTCTGGCTCGGCGAGGAAAGCAACGGGAAACTACCTCACTCCTCATTTCCCTAGTACGCCTCTTCAGTGATGCCTAGGCCATCTACGACAGCTGATGGCGGAACTTTTGAGGATCCAACCAGCCTTCGGGCTGAGGACTGAACATACATACATTGTATGTGAAGAGCAAAGTAGAATATTATGGATGGATCCACATTTTCTACTCTGTTCATGTAAAGAAAGGTGATCCTTTAAAGCTTTGAAGAAATGTTTAGAACACATGGCATACAGGTACTGACTGAAACATACCTAACGTCTTATCTGTATATGCAAGGAAAACATGCAGTGCATAACCTCACATCTAAAGGAGACAGAGGGCGGCCTAGAGGGGGAATTGCATGTCTTCTAAGCCTAGCACTGTGTCCTTTCGAAGTAGTAAATAAAACAGACAATCTCTTATTGGTTTAAACGACAATTCGTTGGATAAGCAGCGTATATTTTCAGCCAGAATTGAAGTCATATGAGATTATACTAGAAATTAATATGGCTCTTACACAAGTAGATGACAATCAACATCTGTTTCTATGGAAAGATTTCAACTGCAGTATTGATAAATATCAAATGAAAAAGCGCGGATTGTTATACATCATCTGGAGGAAGAAGGACTCACTCTGCACAATAAAATAAATGAATAGACATACATAGAACCGAATGGAAGCGGTCGCATAAAACTTTTATTCAGTAACATTGAAATCGAAGAGGAAAACACAAGCAAAACTCTGCAGGGGGAAATACATTCCAGTACAAATGGCTTTCGCAGTAACTGAAATTGAAAGAGAAGCACCTCGGGAAACATCGCCGAGAAATATATGGAAAACTTTATGACAACGCCATCAAAATACCTGCTATATTAAAACTAATTAAGGACAGCAATATAGATAAAGCACTGGAAAAAATATAAGATGTCATTAAACACGCGATTAAATAGCAAGAATCACCAATAAGGAAGGTGAGGCCTGGGTTCAATCGACAATGCCAATCCAAGAGGAGCGAAGCTACCGAAGCTCTACATAAAACAACGGATTCACCAACTGTTGATAACGTAAAGGAATATTCTGATAAAAGAACAATATATAAAACTACAACTAAAGAGGCAAGGAGACATTACAATCAGATAGGAGAAGGAAAACTGTTAGCACGAGCAGAGAGAGAACCATTTAAGATTTTGAAAGCGAAACAGCTTAAGTTACCAAGGCATCTACCAATACAATCATAGGAGATACATTTTACAGATATCCTACATTCAAAAGATACCAGAGAGCAAGATGTTGGAGTAAACAGTCCCTTAGAAGTGGCCTATTCACAATAAGTGACATAGAAGAGATAATATTAAAGTTGCAAGACGGAAAAGCAGTTGGTCACGATTTGATTTTCTATGAGCATAGCAAAGCAAGCTGGACGACACTGAAAGAAGCGATATCAGAGCTATTGAATAAATGTGTAACTAAAGGAATTATACCCCATAGATGAAGATATTTCATATTAAAAATTATGTATAAAGGAAAGGGAGATGTAAATGATCCAAACTCTTATCGTGGAATTGCATTAGAAAACACACTATTTACAATAATCACAGGACTAATATCAAAGAGATTAGAAAAACTAGTTGAGCAATGCATCCCGGAGGAACAGTTTTGTTTCAGGACCTAAAGTTCGACTCTTCATGCTTTTAGATGTCTTCTTGAATAAATTGAAGAAACACTTAGAATACCGAAAAGGAAACTATAGGCTATGCTGTTTTAATATATTTTTCGAAAGCGTTTGACTCGATCAACGGGAGACTGATATTGGATAAGTTAGAAAACATCATAGGAGATCATTATAAATTGCGGATAATTGGAAGTATTTTATCAGAGAATTATGTCAGCGTGGGCGATAATTTAATACCGAAACCCATATTGCAGACTGTAGGAGTACTTAAAGGATACCCTATCATCCCTTTATTATTTAATATAGAAACACATGATATAGTACAAGTCACCGCCTCAGAAAAAGTCAATATTTTAATCTATGCTGATGACATGATCTTGTTATCGCCGAATCTAGCACAATTACAGGATTCCTTGGCTGAACTAACTAACTGGTTTGAAGAGATTCAATTATCTACAAAAATAAGACTGTAGGTATGATATTATGAAGAGGAAGCAGAACCGCAGGAAAAGATACTTTCACATGTGAGGACGCCAAAATTAACATAGTCAATTAGTGTAAATATTTAGGAATAACTATGCGGACCAGAGGGATAGTGTTCATGGAACACATCGGAGAGTGAACCATAGCTAGAATATTGGCAATCAGGAGCATCAAGCACTTATACCAGATCTCTATTGACACCGCAAGGATTTTGTTTAGGGTTAAAATGACATATGTGGTTACCTATGGAATGGAACTCATTTGGGATTATCTTAGCAAACAGGACTTAAAAGAGTTGGACGAGATAAAAGCGATCCACCTAAAAAGATTTCTTAGTTTAACAAAGTTCACCCCATCTCGTTTCGTACATGAAATGACAAGAGAAAACTTCTTTATTGAAGATCTTCGGATTCAGATTCATCTGCCTTACACTACGAGCTATGGAGACCTCTTGGACGAACTGAAGAGAAAGAAAGAAGAAATATGGGAAGAATTCTACTCTACTGATGCGATGACAACGACAAAGTGGACAGATAGCAGTTACGAATTGAGACATTCAGTGGCCCGCTTTGCTATTCACGGGTTTCATCATAAGTGCTGCCAACGTAAGGCATAACATGTACCAGATCTCCAATATGTGGTGTGACAGGCGATGTAATAGTTATCATATCTCTCAATGTCGTAAATAAATATCTTTGAATGTATTATGTAAAGATTAATTCATTTGTACATACCCTGTAATTAATTTCGGCTATTTGCCGCATTAAAAACTATTAATAATGCTTTGAAGCATCAACTCAGCTCCGTCAGTTGAAGTCTATATTATTTTGGAGAGTTCTAAATGATTTTCATCCATATAGATCTTAATATCGATTATGTCTTCAGATAAACTAATTCTACCAAATATTTTATGTCATTCATTCGTTCGGCTACGGTGCGATGATTTTCCATTGTCTTAGCGAATACCATTCTAATCGGACGGCGATGGTTCGAATCTTCCTTAATTTCGGTTGAAATTTTATAAAAAAATTCACATAGGTTTAGGAAGGAAATCTGGCCTGAAAATCTAGGCCAAAAAAGAATTGGCCAGAGTGGTCATAAAAATACCCGTCATAAGGGGAAGAATGTTTTAGTATTCGTTTATCAACACTTCTATATACATAAGAGGTCGAAACGTTTTCAGTATCTTCTTCTACAAACGGACAGAGAGTACAGTACAAATAGTCAAACTTTAACTTTCCAGGTTGCGTCAGCAGGCAGTATTTCAGTTATCGAGGGAAAACCATTAGGTGAAACATGCAAGTTCAGAAGGTACGTTAATTCTACAGAGCTTGGAATGATTTTACATAAGCCATGTACGTGTTCAGAAATTAATTTTCCGAGGGTTAATGTAAACTTTTACTCACTTTCAACCTTAAACGTCAAATCACAAACAGAAAGTTTACCTTTATATAAAACAAATAGTACACCAGTAGCTGGAAGAGTTTGCAAAATTAGCTTCAGATCGGTAGTCTTCTCACAAACTGCAATCTTCATTATATGGATTCTTAAACGTAATGTAATTAGCCCTCAAATTTCATGTTATAATAATAATTATTATTATAAGAAGGAGAACAAAAAGAACAATGTATATACATAAAACGCTAACGTGTACGTTTCACAAAAGTCAAGCTCTTAAACCAGAGGAGTTAAAAAGTGCGGTTTGTACGAAAATCTTCCAAATCATTTCAATATTACAGGAAAAATCTTCCATTTCTTGAAAATCCAACGGAAATATATTTATTTTCAAGATTAAATCATTAAATGATCACTCCAGTAATTGCAGGTGAAGGCTTACCCTAACCCGCAATACATTCTGTATTTAGCAAGTTGCTATGCGACTAAAATGTTCATTAATGATTACTACGTTTCAAACCACTTCCTCTGATGATGGAAGAATACTATCCTCTGCTAGATATTCTTTGATTCTCTGACGTTCCCCAGCTTCTGTATATACTCAACAGATGGCAGAACGTTCCTAATAACTTACATGCTGCAATGTGAAAACCGTCTACGTACGTACAGACTAGAAAGTGTCAAATCGACCAGCCTTTTGAATGACCACTAATAAAACGCAGGGAGTAACGCGAATGGTCAAAGCATAGGGAATATTGTATGTAAATAGGTGTTATAAACTAAATTATGAATGAATGAGTTAATCTGTACTGTGTTAAACGTTCATACAATTATTGAAAACGAAAGGCGAAACAATATGACTGCAAATAGGCATATCAAGACGAGTTATCTGACCTATTTATATGAAAAGCTTCGGAGCAGCACGGGCACACTAATAATAACAACAACAATAATAATAATAATAATAATAATAATAATAATAATAATAATAAGAATAATAATTGTCCCCAATCCCTTTCTAGACTCATCGATAAGCTGTAGCAGCTCATTGCGTTAGGTATAAATGATTAGTTATCAATAGATAATGAATGAAATTGAAAAATAATGTATATTGTAACTTCCATTAAAGATGCTGTTGAAAATGACAGCCAACATTGTACTGGCGAACACTCGATGTACGTCGCCAAAATTTCACGTATCAGTCATTTAATTTCTTTCTCTAGAGTTTCAAGAGTGCAAGGTTTGTTTTTGTACACATTGTGTTTTAAAAATCCACACAAACAAAAATCACCGAGATTTAAGAGGGCCTCTTCTTACCCATCTAGCAGATGTTCTGACAACTTTTATAATCCATTTTCTCAGAAATCCTTTCACGATTTTCTCCGAAATGGTGCCCAGTTACTAAATGTATATGACTGATTGATCGATTAACGCTTCACTCTGTAACACGTCCCACTTCCGCTAGTTTGCATTTCTAAAATTGCTATAGTGTATACTTACTTATTTAATATTACTTTGGGGTATCTACGGTAATTTAAAATAAACCTGTTTATGGATTATTCACATTATCATTGAAATTGCAGAATTTTCAGTCTTGAAATTCAGTGACAGTCGTGGAGTTTGTCACTGTTTTGTTAAGTGTTCAGTACTCTGCTTTTGTGCCATACTATTCCGTATTTAAGTGACCAATTTCATCTGCGGTCTCCACTTAGTTCAGAGTCATTGTGTAAATAGCCTAGCTAGCAAACCCGCATCCTCCCCCAAACATTAAAGTGGAAGGAGCTGGTGTTTCAAAGTTTCCTTGATGATAGCTAACCACTTGTGCCTCGCGAGACGACCATCAGATATAATTACCAGCCTCGCCAAGCCGTAGACAGTCCATTATATTGATCGATGAAGTACTTGACTAGCGTCTGGAAACAGTAAAATATCCTTGTCGTCAACTGCATGCACCCATTTCATTATAGACGACATTAAATTATGACTGACACACGACCTGACACAAATTTGTCCCTCTCGAGTAACGGACATCGAAGTGTTCTTCAGTATTCTCATCATTTTCACCTTCATTTCAGTTTATTTTTCAGGATCAGAACACGCATTAATTATTCCTGGGTACTTAATACCGGTACGTATATTGATGGTATTACGAATAAAACTTTACGTCTTCTGTATGTGACTTCCAGCTGCCTGTGCTCCCTAGCTCAGCCCGTTTCCCTGCATATACCTCCCTATGATCCTTCGAAACAAACCTCCACATTTATACGTACCATTGCGGTTCATGTGACCGCAGATCCCTATCTCACACCCAGCCATTAGGATCTGCAAATCTTACTAGCAGTTTCCCATATACCAACTCCATAGTCTCGTTTAAATCCGTTGATCACCTTTCAGTCAGTATCCTTTAACACACTATCTCACTGATAAATATTTCCGCTCCCTTAAACTTATTCCTCGCTGCATTAACCAGATCTCACACATCCACATCTATGCTGCTACCTTTTCCTGCGTCTCGTAAATTGGTTGCTACCAACGTGAAAAACTACCAAATTTTCGTTACCCTCCTCCTTACCTTCTACTTTCGTCAACACCTGCCTGAACCTTATTCCTGAACTAGCAAATGTACCCGTGCGTCGCTACAGTATTGTACAATGTATACGTATTTCTCCCTAACTTACTATAAAGCCAGTGAGTAAGATTATATTGAAGTGCATGACTCTTTGCGATATCCGAGAAAAAAACAGGGAGGATGTCATACGTTAATTATCCGATGTAAGGTAGGCATTGGAGAAGTTTTGTTGATAATGGCTGGCCATATATCCTACTACTAATCACAAACGTGTTCGGAGTTTCTACTATAACTGCAGACTCACTTGGCAACTGTTATTCACAGTAGAGATGGTGAGTTTTCATTATAAAGACAGGCCCCTTTTCCTAATGACAGTCATAATCGAGTTGCAGAGACTTGATATAATTGAGAATTGCTGGATCAAAGTTGTAGATCTCTACAAATTGAACGGTGATTGGGCTATCTGTTTTGTGATAAGACTTACCGTTTAGCCATCAATTAACCCGAAACGAAGGTCTGCACCGTCATTGAAATTCCATCCATATTTCGATATTTTCCTGGGCCAAAAGTTATACATTTGAACAGTTTTGAATTTTTCCTCAACGAAAACAGTGTCCAGGTTTCAGGATTAGCAGTCGCATGCATACGGAGTAATTAAGGAAGAAAGTAATACATGTAAGGAAGTTGTACTTTATAGAAAATAGTATTATAACTAAGTACAGCCGCGTTGGGAAAATATGTAAATACCAAGTGGATATATTGGAAAATAAATTGGCCCTAAATAATTTGAGTTACGGATATATGAAGGCGGTAACTGAGGAGAAATTTAGGCGCAGGGATTCTATGGTAAACATATAAGAAGATGACTTATAGTGTTATTACTTAGGATTAAAGAGGCAAGAGAGAGGCAAAAAATGAAAGCGGAAAAAAAAGTAAAATAGAAATACAGGAAGAATTATAGAAAATGCCAGAAAACACCTCACGGTGTGAAATAATGGGCTACACTCCGCGGTACTGTTCAAATATTAATAACGCCAATATCTCCCAGAATGGCCGATTGACGTCTCCCTTGCTATCTACCCAAGGAACAACCGCGAGTTCACATGAATGATGACGAAAATGCAACATTTAACTTCCCTGCTGGCAAACAGTTAGAGACGTTGCAATGGTAACCTGTATGTTCGTTTTCGGTCTGTCGGTCACTCAATACAAAGCATGAGATGGGTACATAATAGAAATTTCCTCCGTAATTTGAAGAGTAAACTAAATTACGTACATAACAAACGTTGTTTATAATGAAGGGACGTTTCACATATCGTCCAAGGATCAATAGTATAAGAGATAATGGAGGAAAATTTTCTGGTTTTCCTATAATCCCCTCGTCTATTGAGAGATTTGTACGTCACATGCATATGAGGACCTTCTCAGGGATGAGTATACTTGAAATATGAAGTTTGGTTGAGATCTATCCAGCCGTTTCGCCGTGATGATGGAACAAACAGACACGAAAAATAAGAACCACTGATTCGGTGTTGAGATGACCTAAAACGGATAAATATCTGAAAAATTGGCAAAACAATGAAATTACAGGCAGCGGACCCCCTACAAATTTATTTATATAGATAACACTCTACCCTAGTTCTCTTTCTTCCACACATTTCCCCACATGTCTCACAATGGAGTCCTACATGGCCAGAGCTTTTACACCTCCTATCCCTTTACAAGTCCTCCCTCCCTGGTCCCTTTTATCTTCCCTGAATGCTGCAGAACCTACATCGTCATCCCTTGTCTCAATGTCGATATTCTGTTCTCCCTCCTCCTTCTTATCCTGTAATCTATGTTTCTCTTTTCTAACTTTCCCTGTCTCAATGTCATGATTCTGTTCTGTCTCCTGAGCCATTTTCGATCTTTGTCTCAGTTCGGTTTCGTTCCGACCTGGGTGTATTTGCCAAAATGGCTCGTTACTGCTTGAAGTGGGACTATTCCGTAGCTTCTGTGATAGCACGAAAGATGGCAGTCTTTGTGCTCTCTGTCTGGGATGGTCTAACGTTTCTATTTTCTTTGACTTGGGGAACATATGTCCTTTTTAATGAGATATAAGATGGACTCCATGCATTTGGGTGCAGCATTTTTAATGTACCGAAACGTTTTTAAACGTTTCAAGTGGATTTTCTTCTACCATAAGCTGCCTTTCATTGCACGTTGATATTACTTCAGGTAACGAATTTAATAACCTCTTTTCTTTATGTTATCTTGGTTGTTGATACCCTTGTTTGCCCCACGGTATGAATGAAACGTGATTCTCTGTGACTGGGGTGGTTATGTTTATTCTCAATATTGTGGTCCTCAAATTACTACGTGCGTGTATTCTTTTGCGTCTACCTCCCATCCGTACTGTATGGGCTATTTGTGTCACCGCGAGGCTTCACTCGCTTTGTACGAATCGCAACCTGGGTGGGTTTTGATGTGAATACGGGACCCATTGCCAATTTTATGTTCATGTATACACGTGACCCTCATAATTGGGAATCTTGGTGTCGTATTATTGAAGAATTTGAATCCTTGATGGACACTCAGGACCGCTCTTCACTATTACTGTTTGGTTGCCTGACTGAATGTGTGTACGGACGTGAGCGTAAATGGGTGGTGTATTAAGAAGGAATATCTTTATTTGAATTTGGTTTGATTATTCTTTTTTAATTTTATTTATCCACCTTATTTTTGGTGCATTTTCCATTCGGCATTTGCACCTATCTTAGCTTCTTGTATCGTTTCCGGCTGACGTGTTTTATCTTTCTTTCATGTATGCACCGAGCGTAGTTTTGGCCTCTTCTATTATTTTAATTCTGCTCCGGGGGTTCTACGAATAATTGTTTCCTTTAGTCTGATCTTTGATGCGTAGGAGTATTGTTTTTATTTCGGGGTGATGGATTGTTGTAAAAAAAGAAAGAGAGAAGAAGAAATGTGTTGATATACGGGAGTGGAGATATGTTGAGAAGGTAATATTAACAACTGTTGGAAAACTAGACCACCCATTAATGAATGTGGATTGCGTCGTGTTTGTGTTTGTGATGGGATAATCTGAATGTAATCGCTCATAAGCGGTTCATTTGGTATACTGTCGCAGCAACACTGTTGCTACATCTATGTGAAAGGGGAATTACGTATGTATAATTTTTATGTTGATTACCTTTCCTTATTTTGAAATTCATTTACTTTCACCAATTTCTTACAATTTTATTAATTCAATAAACGTTTCCTTGTTATTTGTTGAATTTATTGGTACTTTGTTCTGAAAATTAGTCTCTTGGTATTATTCTCATCCAGCTCAAGGATTGTAGCTTGTAGCCTTTCCCAGTCGTGATCCTGGCCTCAATATTTAGATTATGATGATATATTATGCACGGTGTGAATGATCCTATGTGTGCGGGGTGTGGCTCAATTGGTAGCAGTCGCGCAGTTCGACTGGGATATCTCCTTCGAAAGAAATTTGGATGATGTAGAGCTGGGGATGAAAATGTATTCTGGGTATGTTATATCACTCCCGATTAACTCCTAATCTCCATGTGTGTTGCTGTCACGTCCTGGTTTTAATTTTGGGTATGCTTACTGAGTTACGTAGTTCTGTTATCCTTTGCGTGTATATTGCTGCTGAAATTTCGTTCTAAGTATGGAAAGAGATAATGTCTTGAATATGAGCAGTGAGAGTGGAGATATTTCTAACAAAGAGAAAGAAAAGCGTCATGAATTAGATTAAATTAACACGTCTCCTGTATCTGGTAGTGAGAGTACTAGATATCTTGAAGCGAGCGGTACGATTGCCCATGGTGAAAATGCCTTCGTTGAAAAACGCGTGAACTCTGATTCACAAATTACTAGGCCAATTAGTGACCGTATTCCTAATATTAACCGGTTTTTGACATTGGCCGTAAACGGAAGCTGACTTTTTCTGGGTAAAGTAATAGTTCTAGCATTACTGAGTTCTTAGAATGGGTTGAAGGTATTGCCGAATGTAGCTCTTTATCCCCTGATCTGTTCGTATCAGTTATACCTGGAATGCTGGAAGGGCCAGCGTTGAAATAGTACAGATTGGTAAAAGCGAATATTCAATACTGGGACGAATTTGCTAGGCAAATAAAACAGAGATTTGGTTTGTCCGATATAGACTACTGCTTGAAACAGGAAATTTTCAGAAGAACTCAAGCAGTAGGAGAACTCATTGATGACTATGCCACCGTGATTTTAACGCTATTCAACCGTTTGAGTATCTAGGCACTCGAATCGGAAGTATTTGATCAGTTTTATAGGAATCTAGCCCCCGATTAAAATTTTACATAAAACGAAAGCAGGTTGAGGGCGTGGAAGAAATCATTACATTGGGCCGCGAGTTTGAGACAAACGTTTATCAGAATAAATTGTACCGTCCGCCTCCCGCGCCATCTGATTGCTCGTTCCCCGACGTCGCTTATCATGCTCCGTGAAAAGCTGTCTCCTTTTGCTGCGATTCCTTCTTCAACCCTTTCTCCTGGAAGTTGCGATCGTAGGTCGAACTTCGTCTCTCCTACTCGTCGGAGTATTAATACCGTTCAAAATTCTAACTCAACTGTTGAAAGGAAAACTGGTGTAACTAAATGTTGGAATTGTAGAAAATTAGGGCACATCTCTAAGTATTGTTGGTCTAAGTCTCTCTTAAAATGTGATCTAAATGGTGTTGCGTACAACGTATGTCCTAGGTGCAATTCTCAACTGGGAAACTAAATCCGCGCCGGCGTGATGGCCCGTCGTTGGCGCCTGATAGGGAAGTGTGTTATTTCGTAGCTTTCAACCCTGACTTGGTTCATCCAGAAGACTTTAGCTCAATATGGGGTGACTAACCAACATTATAACCTAGTATTACATCATTTGCTTTTAATATTGAGGTTATCAGGTGACTATACTCCAATATCTTTATTCGTATTTCGGCTTAAGTACGTTGGAAATGTGGTGAAATACTTATTCTCTAAGACAATAAACTTTCTTATACATTCATGGGCAAGTATGATCTTATTTGATCTGTATTACTACCTAACGTATTCAATTTGTTACTTTAGACGATATATACGTTCGCATGTACTTCATATTCCATATTTCTCGTCAATCAATTATTCTACCCTATAATTATTGCATTTTGTATCACATCTCTTCTTAATAATAACTCTACAATGCATGAATGCTTTCCCTCGACGTATTACTTGCTTCTATTTTCCTTCATAACAACATAGGACCCATCTCTTCTTAATATTTTATAACCTTTACCATGTCTGACAACGTTACTCTTCCATAAAATTTCTCACTAAATAGAACGTATAACCTCTATGAAATTCTTTTACTGACATCTATATTTACCTTGGCTATGATTTTGGGTCTACACGTATTCTTGTAATGCTTTCATATAATATAGTACGGTCACTACTTACTTCAATATACATGGATTGGCATATAATGTTAATCGTGAGAGCTAGGCATGTCAAAGGAGTTGATTTCGTCGATTACAACAGGCACAACGCTTAATTCACACTTTCAGATGAAAGCACATTTACTTCTATCAAAGTACATAAATATCTTAAAATTACAAGAAAATTATCTAATTTCCTCCGCGAAGCTGGGAAGGACTGTTCTGCTCGAACACTGCCAGCGAATCTCGCGGCCAGCTGTTGTCATCTGGGCTCTCGGCTGATCATCTTATGTTGGATCGGGCAGTTCTGAGTAATCCATTTCCCCCATGTGACTAAAACTTCTCCATGACATTCAGCTCGTTGATGAAAATACAACAGATGAATTGGTTCAAATAATACATGTTAATGAAGTTTTCTCTAGCAATTTTTCAATCGATTAAATATTAGCCCTTATATAATTTACTCTGGTCTCAAATTTCGACTAAAATATTATTTTCAAAACTATTTCCGTAAATTAATAACGTCGGTGTAGATTTACTCTCTTCGTGTGGGCTACGTTATAGCTGATCTGTAACTCTGGTCTTTTTCTTTTCCGTGCGGCGATCTGCTCGCAGTTTTCTAAATGGGAAAAGTGTGTTCTTCTTCCTTGTTTGGGGACGGATATCGCTAATTTGGCGGGCTACTCTTCTTATACGCTTCCATATCAGTATTCCCTTTTCTTTTTGAAGTTTCGTAATATACTTTTATCTTCTTGGCTGAATTGTGTTTGAATACTTGGAATGCCGATAGAATAGTCGTTCATTGTTTTCTACTGTTGTCTCGTTTTAATAATCTAAATCTCACTTCTTTTTCTTTTGCTCGACCAGGATGAATCTATGCATTGTGCTATTCTGCTAGTATGGAATTCTGTGACACTGTTTGCTTATTTACTCTATTTGATGCCAACGTCGGCCATTGTATTTATTCAGATCTCCTTAATATTTCCATCTTAGGGATATGGTACACTATAGTTGTGTCAAACTATGTAATATACGTGTAAAAAGCACAATATTTACGAATAATCCAGACATGCAGCCAAATCTAACGTATAAGGGAGAGAGAGGCGACAAAACGTTGTAGATCACTCCAAATTGAACGGAAGTTGTGCTATCTTTTCGTGATGTGACTTACCGTTTAGCTGCGAAATGCCTCCAACAAAGGTATGCACCGTCATTAAAATTGCCTCCATATTTCGATATTCTTCGGGGATAAATAGAGAAAAATAAAGATCTTGGAAATTTTCCGTTGGTTACAGGATACAACGTATCATTTTGCCTAATTTCAATTTTCTAGCTCGTCTGGCAGATTGTGCCCCAATTTTGATTTTAGGCGAGGCGGGTAAAATTCAGGACTTTCATGAAACTCTAGCTAAAAATTTACAGATAGTAATTATTACCCCTTAAACGGATAGTTGTACGAAAATTTTGCCAAAATAGTCAATGCACTGACACATGATCGTTACGATTTTATTTATATAGATAAGGAATCTGCTCCACGTACAACACCTTTTGGGGTAAGTCCGCTGGACTTGGCCTGCAAAAGCGAGCGTCCATGATATCTCCCTTAGTAATCCTCTTGTCGAAAAAATACAGGTGATAAAAGCAAGTTTTAAAAAGGATTTCCAGTCAGGTTGGTGTTGTATATATTGTGGGAGAGTAAAATCACTGTTCCGGTTCCCTATAAACCCCTAGTCCATTCCAGGAGTTTGAAATGATATAGACTTTCTTTTCTTGCTAGTGGCTTCACGTCGCACCGACACAGATAGGTCTTATGGCGACGATGGGACAGGAAAGGGCTAGGAGTTGGAAGGAAGCGGCCGTGGCCTTAATTAAGGTGCAGCCCCAGCATTTGCCTGGTGTGAAAATGGGAAACCACGGAAAGAGATCTTCAGGGCTGCCGACAGTGGAATTCGAACCGACTATCTCCCGGATGCAAGCTCACAGCCACTCGCCTCTAACCGCTCGGCCAACTCAACTCGCCCGGTTGGTATAGACCTTGATACCTACCTTTGGAGAGGTGGTTGCTAAATATAAAGTTTGGTTAAAATACCTTCAGTAGTTTTCAAGTTATAAAGGATATTCTTTACACGCTCTCGCTCCTGAGGTAAGTCCGGTGGGACTTGTATAGAAAAACTGTCCGTTAATGATATATCTCTTGTTAATCCTCATAATGAAATGATGCACACGAGAAAAACGGTTTAGAAATGTATTTCCATTACACCAGGTAGATTTCCATTACGTTTGGTGGCGTATATTTTTTGGAAGTGCAAAATCACGGTTTCGGTTTCGTATAAACTCCCAGTCAGTTCACGAATTTAGAAAAAATATTTGTCCTAAAAGCTACCCAAGGACAGGTGCATTCTAAATATCGACGGCTTACTTCTAAAACCTCGTATCTCGCAATGCGTTTTCTACCCATTATTTTACTTAAGACTGGTCACGCCTCCCAGCCACATATTGATATGCAGCCCATCAGAACGATTTTCGTTGCGTTCCTCTTCCTGTGCTGATGTGTAGAGGAAATTGAACCTTAAATGCATTATACCGTAGGAGTGCGTAAATACGTGATGAAAACAACATCCCTACTATACAGTATGCTAAGGCCCATTTTCATTTACACTCCAGCATAGGAAATCGTTCACAATGAAAATTGTTCTGATGGACTGCAACTCAATATGTGGCCGGGAGGCGTGGCCAGCCTTAAGGAAAGTAATGCGTAGGAAGTGCATCAGGACATACGAGGTTTTAGAAGTAAGCCGACGATATGAAGTTTGCTAGATATATATCCAGTTATTTTCAAGTTATACACGAACAGACAAACAAACGGATAAACGGAAAAACAGATAAACAAACAGTTAAACAAACAAACAGACACCAAAGCTAAAAGATATGCAAATGGTCATTATTACACCCGAAACGTTAACTGTAAGGAATTTTTTTCCAAAATAGTCAATGTACAGACACACGGTCGTTACGATTTTATTTGTACAGATGACAGATAAGCATGGGCACGTTCTTAAGTGCACAACTTCATTTCGAGATATACTGCTCTTAACGGTATATCGTATCAACAAACGGTTTGCACCATCAGACGCCCCTTTGAACGCTCTATATGTCTGGTCTTAGAATTTTTTCTCGCATCTTATATAGTGTTACGATGTGTTAATGGGGTGAAATTTGGGTACATTTTTAAAATTTAACATTATTTTTCACATAGTTACGTAGAATCTAGGATAATAAAATTTGATTCACATATAGCCATGGGTCGTGTCAATGTGCGTGCCAAATTTCATGACTCTGTCTTTCCTATAAGTGTGTCAAACTACATAATATGTGTGTAAAAAGCACAAAATTTACAAACAATCGAGACATACAGCCAATTCTAACGTATAAGGGATTGAGGGAGACGACAAAATGTCAAGGGATCAAAGTTGTAGATCACTCCAAATTGAACGGAGTTTGTGCCATCAGTTTTGTGATAGGACATACCGTTTAGCCACGAAATGCCTCGAAACGAAGTTCTGCACCGTCATTAAAATTGGCTCTATATATCGATATTCTTCGGCGATAAAATGTGAAAAATTTAAGTATCTTAGAAGTTTTCCATCGGTTACAGGCTAAAACGTGTATTATTGCCTAATTTCTGTTTTCTAGCTCGTCTAGCAGATTGTGCTGCAAACTTGATTTTAGGCGAGGGGGGGGGGGGGGGTAAAATATATGACTTTCAGGAAACTCCAGCTAAAATTTGGCAGACAATCATTATTACCCCTTAAACGAATAGCTCAAAGAACTTTTCGGCAAAATAGATAATGCAAAGACACACGGTCGTTACAATTTTATTTATATAGATAGATGAGGAATCTGCTTGTCCAACTCATTGGCCGAATGGTCAGCGTTGAGGATTTCGATTCAGAGGGTCCCATGATCGATTACCGGCCGGGTCGGGGATTTAAATCGTGTTCGATTAATTCTTCTGGCTCGGGGACTGGCTTTTTATGTTTTTTCCAACATTTTCCTCTTCATATTCACACAACACACTATACTACCAACCACCACAGAAACACAAAATAGTGATTATATCCTTCCATATAAGGTTAGCGTCAGGAAGGGCATCCGGCCTTAAAACAGAGCCAAATCCACATGTGCGACACATTTCTCACCAGCGACCCCACATGTATGGGAAAAGCGTGAGAAGAAGAAGAAGAAGAAAATAAGAAAAAGAATCTGCTCCACGTACAACACCCTTTTGGGCTATGTCCTCTGGATTTAGCCTGCAAAACCCACCGTTCATAATCTCTCCATTAATAATCATCCTGTCGAAAAAATGCTCATGAGAAAAAAAGTTTCAGAAATGGATTTCCATCAAGATTCGTCGATTTCCAGTCAAATTCGTCTTCTATGTGTTGTGGGAGAGTTCTGCGCAAAATCATCTTGCTTCAATTTGAATGCATACTAATTCAACAATTTCCCATTTATAAATGTATGTTTTCGTGGCTCATAGTATTGAAACAGGAACGGCCGTACTTCAGTTTATCGGAGAGCATTAGAAATGACAAGGCGTGTACGGCCCATGCTAAGAGAGTGAGAGGGAAGGGTAGTGAAAAAAAAATGATTAAGTGGATCCTTCAGTGTATTCAATAGATATGCAAAGAATTATGTCACCTTTTACAGCTGAATCGTGGGGTTGTCCTTGAAGGCGTGGAGGGGACGTCGTCCTGCGGCGTGTGCGTCGTATTGCGGTCGGCGTCGGCGTTAGCTTCCGTCGTTGGTGTTTTCTCTGTATTAGTGTTGATGGCGACTCGAACCTGAGGCAGGAACCTCTCTACGGCGAAGCACACCGAAATAGTTCCCACAGTCAATGATGTTGAACGCACTTTAGCAGCAAGGATAAAGTCAGAGTCACAGTTCCATGAGAATAAGATGGAAGGAATTATCGTATTTGGAATAATAAACAAACGAAAACAACCTAGGACCTTCCGAGGTGCAGTGATTAAGCACTTCACAAAGAAAATTAAATTCACCGGGTACAGTCTCTGCACTGTACACCATGAGCACAATATTCACACACTTGTTGAAATAAACGACAGTCCAAGTTCTGTTACGTCGTAATTTTCAGAAGATTATCACTGGCACTTAAGATCATACGTGATTCTCAACAGGTTATGATGGGAATTGGCATGGTCCCTCGGAAAGAAATTACGATACCGTATTCCACAAGTTAATACTGTCTTTGAGAGGGAATGTTGGGACAGTTTGTTACGAACACAGTTCAATGGATAGACACAGTCTTTAAATGAAATGAAGGCTGGCACATTTTTATTACGAACACAGTTCAATGGATAGACACAGTCTTTAAATGAAATGAAGGCTGGCACAGTTTTATTACGAACACAGTTCAATGGATAGACACAGTCTTTAAATGAAATGAAGGCTGGCACAGTTTATGTTAGAAACGTTATCGCTGTTTTCACACAGTCTTTAAATGAAATCAAGGTTGGCACAGTTTATGCTCGAAACACTGTCTTTAAATGAAATCAAGGTTGGCACAGTTTATGCTAGAAACATTCATAGTCCACAAACGAAATATAATCGCCCAGTCGTACAGACTGATAAAAACGAAATTACGTTTTTGTTCATGCACAAAGTTCAAGCCCAAGGAGAAAGCTTCCAACACTAACGTTTCCGAACTCAAGTACACAGCCGGACCGAGTGACGAATTATATCGCGACGTGCTTACTTGCACACACACTGAGCTCACGGCTTACTGCCGACTCCTCTCACTCTCTCTGCCTACGGCACACTGCAGCTGCACACTGCCCACACTGCACACTCTCTGCTTTACCCCAGGCTGGCGATTCGCTTATATTGCCGAAGGTCGGTGGGCGTGGCTACACCTGTGGGCCCCAAAAAATTTTTATATCTTGGCCATCTTTACACCGACTGACATGAAATTTCGGCTAGCAGCGTTTATTATTCCTGCCTGCAAGGTGACGTTATTGTAATATTGATATCATATTTCGTTCATGCTGCAATGCTATGGAACACGAACGAACCTTCTGCGTGACGTCGCTTGACCTTGGCCGGTGTTCTAGAACCGCGCGAGCTTGTTTGCATTTTCCACAATGCATGTGCGCTCGGCACAAGATTTAAATGCTTTCGGCCGGGTGTTGGCGAGTTCCTCTTAATAAATGAATGAAACGTGAATGCTCGTAGGGCATTCCCGTTTCAGTATTAACATAAATAAATAAATGAATACTGGATTATAGCCACTATGCTTATTTAACGAGGCCAATGCAATTTGGCTGGAAGCTCGGCTTCATTAAATAAGCAGAGTGGCTTTATTTACGTTAATTTCCCATTTATGTTCTCAGATTCTTATATTTTACCAAAGAAAAACGGAATTAAATTCTTGCCTCTCTGCAAACATAAATAATGCCCTAGGAGCTATTGTAAATATGACATAAAAATAATAGAGTTAAGCAGAAGTTTTGGGATCCCTAAGGCAACGTCTAGAAAGTGACTAAAATTAACTCGGCTCCGGCAGCTTCGTTTAGGTGCTAAATTTATTTTTTATCACATTTGAAGCGAATAGAATAATTACAGTCGTACGACTGACAATATATTTTATGGGTTAAAACAAGAAGCCTGAGTATGATATTATTTAGTTACTGTATGTTGAAGAAAATAGCGAACACTCTCAATTCAATGAAGAATATTCCATCTATTTGATACATCTGTGATAGCGAATGGCACCTAATCTTCACAGAAATTGGCTTATTGATACATCACACAAATGCAATAAACTGCATAGGTGAATTCTGAGCTCTTCAAGATTCTTCTTTTAGTAAGGAAATAATATTGAGTTATTTTGTTCTTGCAAACAGTTATCCATCATTGTTTTAGCTCACTGTGAGATTTTTCGTTTCAATATAAGTTTCTATATTAATAAGACACCGGAGGAGTTGGCCGTGCGGTTAGTGTCGCGCAGCTGTGAGCTTACAACCGGGAGATAGTGGGTTCGAATCCTACTGTCGGCAGCCCAGAAGATGGTTTTCCGTGGTTTCCCATTTTCACACCAGGCAAATGCTGGGGCTGTACCGTAATGAAGGCCACGGCCACTTCCTTCCAAATCCTAGGCCTTCCGTATCCCATCGTCGCCATAAGACCTATCTGTGTCGGTGTGACGTAAAGCACATAGCAAAAAAAAAAGAGAATAAGACAGTAAGTAACGCCATTTTGAGCTATGTGTCTTTAGTTGATTTCATTAGTCCAAATTAAATAATTATAGTTAGTACATACAAACTCCAATCTCTGCACACCACTACCCGCAAGGGTGATGAACATACACAAGTAAAAAAAAAAGTCTTTATTTTAAATTTCAGCAAATTATATCTGGTTTTAATATCGATAATATCATCAAAGTGAAGCTGTATAATTCCGTTTTAATAATACACAATTAGTTGTGTATTACGCTTGATCCATTGAATTCCAATCGTCAAAATACCTCCGGTGCCTATTATTCCTCCCACTTTCCTATAGATTAAAATATTGTAAAACTTCGGTTCAATTTGTAGTTGTATGAACGTCTATTTATGACAAATTTGCGATACGCTATTGGAATATACACTGGAATAGAAAATATAACTATTGAAACCAACGTTATTTCATGTTTAAGCACAACATAACTCACTATTGGACAAATATGAATCAGCATTCCTGAATAATTAAAACGTAAGTACGATACGAACCGATTCTATTTACACCTGGCACGCTGTACATCGAAATTATAGGAATATTTTCATGAACAGAATACATTAACTAATTATGAATATAATTGTTCATTTATAGTTTGTTTATGAAAGCTTGTGACAAAGAAAATTTCGTGGGAAACGCTTGAATATAACTCAATGCATTTTAGAGTATATTTCATTTGAGAAAGTAATATTTGCAAACTCTGATTGAATTTCAGCTGTTGAGAGGGCAAATAAACGTTATTTGTGATCAGGAAAGGGTCAGACGTTAAAGGATCGATATTCTTGTAATTATATCATTATAAAACTGCGGAAGTATAGACGTAAATAGTTAGTCGATGATGTGTTGTTTAAATGGGCCAAACATCGAAGGTCATCGGCCCCTGACAAAATAGTCAAGAAAGGTCGAGTATGACTCTCAAACCTTCAAAGACGCGGATGTTTTCCTCCATTTTCTACAGTTATCGAAGAAATGCGTTTGAAACACATTCAGCAAGCATAAGTGTACTTTCATCAGATGTAACGCCAGTTTTGTAAATAAAATGCAATTATATATATTGCCTTTAATGGAACTCCTTTTTCTGCTTTCAGGTACGTTTCACCTTTAAACTGAGAGCAGGGGTCTCGTTGAAGAGTAAGTACAATAATCAGATATTACATAAAGTAAATATTATTGTAGTCCGCCTCAGTGGTGTAGTGATTAGTGTGATTAGCTGCCACCCCTGGAGGTCCGGGTTCGATTCCCGGCTCTGCCAGGAAATTTGAAAAGTGGTCTGAGGGCTGGAACGGGGCCCACTCAGCCTCGGGAGGTCAACTGAGTAGAGGTGGATCCGATTCCCACCTCAGCCATCCTGGAAGTGGTTTTCCGTGGTTTCCCACTTCTCCTCCACTTAAGGCCGCTTCATTCCCTCTTCCTTGCCTATCCCATCCAACCTTCCCATCCCTCAACACGGCCCCTGTTCAGCATAGCAGGTGAGGCCGCCTGGGCAAGGTACTGGTCATCCTCCCCAGTTGTATCCCCGACTCACAGTCTGAAACTCCAGGACACTGCCCTTGAGACGGTAGAGGTGGGATCTCTCGCCGATTCCGAGGGAAAAACCGGCCCTGGAGGGTAAACAGATTAAGAAGAAATATTACTGTAGTAAATTAATGTAATAAATTTTGGACTTTCTAAAGTTTCATAAGTTTCCTTCCTGTTCACTTGGCAATACCGAATATAATATTTTTTGGACTATTTGTTGGATAAATTCCATTGGCTTCCTAATCGTGTTTCCTTTCACTGGTCCAAGAAAATATTAATGCAAGTACTTAAGTGTGAGACTTCAATCAATATGTTAGTATTTAGAGAACAATTTATTATAGTTGTTGAATTCTGAATTTAGCAGCAAAGCTAGTTCTGTGACACAAATCCGTCCGTCCGTCCATCCAACCAACTATCCGCCCATCATGCACCAATCTCTTGTCGTGTACACTTGCGAATAAAAACACATCTGAATCGTATAGAAACGTTGATTTAGGATAGTGATGAAATGTCTCATAGCCCAATCTTATTCAGTGTCAACCTTCTTTACCTTCTTGTTATATCGAGGAACATGATGGACAAGTCCCCCCCCCCCCAGGTCTAAAGAGGATATATATTTAGGGTAACTCTCTACCCTCCAACTACAAGGTGGAGTACTCAATCACAATATATTGAGTTAGCCCCGTCTCCTTACTTTCTCATCAAAACGACCAAATGCTAGTTTACATTCATAGCGAAGGACCACTAATGTGTAACTCAAACACGATTGAGGATTTATATATATTTTTGCAGCTGTTACAATCCCTCTTCGCATAATGCTTCTCCATATTCTTCGCTTTATTTCGTCCTGTGTATCCAAACCTACAGAAACATATAAATAATAATAATAATAATAATAATAATAATAATAATAATAATAATAATAATAATAATAATAATAATAATAATAATAATAATAATAATAATGATAATAATCATAATAATAATAATAATAATAATAATATTTTCATGTGACTGTTGCTAGCCTGGTGCAGCATTTGCAAAGAAGACCCTCCAATGATAGTGGGTGGCTTTTGCCATCTCTATGAAATTGCGCGTTGATGTGGAGGAAGATAGAGTTAGTTATGCGTGGTGTCTGAGTTTCAAGGATGTTGCGGACAGCACAGAAACACAGTCCCCGAGCTTGGATGAAATCCCTGACACGGCTGGTAATCGAACCCAGGAACCCCTGAACTGAAGGCAACTACACTGATCATTCATCCCACGAACCGGCCGAAACAATTAGTAAGAGGAGCGTACAGTTGAGATTCATTATCTTGTGATGTACTTACGCTATATGTGCACTCGAAATCTTTAGTATCTCGTGGCCAGAAATATTCAGTTCATGCGTGAAATCAGTACAGCCCTCAGACCAACCCTCTTTCTGCTTACACACTCTCTCTCATTGGTTACATCCAGCAGACGCGTTAACACATGCACAAATCTGAAAAATGAGGGGAGGCGGAGAAAACGGATGTACGAGTATATCGTCGATGCCGGGACGAAACCTCCTGTGTGAATATATTTTTGAAGATAGACTGACCCGCAGTACATACGTTATGAAGAGCGAGAAGGCCTTGACCAAAATCACACAATATTGCACTTTAGATGACAGAACCATACCGGCCAAAGATCTAAGCTAAAATATTTCACATATGAGGTTTTGTCTCGGCAGCGACGATTTCTAGCATGAATGAGACACACGCAGAGGGGGAAGTTACAAGCTTCCCCGCCTGCCCACATGTCCCACTCGCTCGACAATGATCGGTGAGGGGAAAGAACGGAGGAACCACACGCCTTCTTCAAGGCAAAGACGTAATGATTATTTCAACACATTGAGGGTCAAATTCTCCAGTTTCTTTGTAATTCTGGTCTGGCTGAAATGTTAACGGTCTCCACTACGACTTCATTATCAAATGGCATCGCGCTCAGCCACAGTAAGAAAGAATGCCCCTTATTTTCGTCAATATAGGTTCTGTTAAATACTACTACTACAACTATTACTACTACTAATAGTAATTATTATTACATAATAATAATTCTTATCCTCAAAACCAAAGTAAAAATAAACTGGCATTAAATAATTATGATTATCAGAGACGCAAGGGCGTTAGGAGCACCGTTCTTATGCAGTTATTGTTAGCGCTGATCAAACAAATAAATGCCACATTATTGGGGTGGGATTATATCATGCACACTTAATTACAGTTAATTAATTGTTTTCCTGGATTAGAAAAACGTAGTATAGCTAGAATGTTTAACAATAGAAACATCTTAATCAGTTCCCGGAAAAAAATGGAGTTCGAGTGGCCTCTGAGTGCGCAACGTCGCAAGCCACACCTCCTGGAAGAAGAACACATGTGACGTTGTTATGGTTACTTCTCCTTCATCCTCAGGGTTGGCCAAATTTGTTTTACGTCCCACTAACTACCTTTTCGGTCTTCCGAGACGCCGAGGTGCCGGAATTTAGTTCCGCGGGAGTTCTTTTAAGTGCCATTAAATCTACCGACACGAGGCTGACGTATTTGAGCACCTTTAAATACCACCGGACTGAGCCAGGATTGAACCTGCCACGTTGGGGTCAGAAGGCCAGCGCCTTAACCGTCTGAGCCACTCAGCCCGGCTGGCCAAATATTCGCCAAAATGTTACTCGTTTCCTTTTTCCACACGGAATCCTTGTGATGGCGATTGTGCACATAGATTCTGGTTGTTGCATTGTTCTTCCGATAACTTCAGGGTATCATCGACGTTTTAGGCTAACGTGATAGTTTACTCTATGTGGTGTATTGAAACAATCGTAAAGAAGCGCCAGACATTGTAAGTCCTTCGTTATGTTATATTAGTCATAGAACAGCATTTTTTTTACTATTTTAAGAGACCGTTTGTTTATTTTGTGCTGTTTCCTGTTGTTTACTCTATACCAAGAAGCGCTATCATTAATTCTTTAGAAAGTAGTCGAAGGAATTAAAAATAAATGAGTAAGTTATGGACCTTATCTCCAGTGACATTTCTTATATACTTCTTGTCAATAACTCAGCAGAATAAGCAAATTTACTACTTTTAAAAGGTGAATTTGACAGTCAGATAGAATCACACGACAGTTTTCGTCTATTTCCTGATTGTTTATTAGAGTTTACAGACATTATAACACAAGTCGTTTACTATGTCACCATGGATACAATTTGAAATTTACATTTATATCTTCTTCTATCTATATAAATACGATCGTATGAACCGTGTGTCTATACATTGATTATTTTGGCGAAATTTCCGTACAGTTATCCGTTTCAGGTGTAATAATGACCATCTGTATAATTTTTAGCTTCGGTGTCTGTCTGTTTGTTTGTCTGTTTGTCTGTCCTTCTATAACTTGAAAACTACTGGTTATATTTCCACCAAACTTCATATTTAGAATGCACCCGTCCTTGGGTAAGGTTTTGCGCAAATATCGTTTCTAAATCCCTGAAATGAGTGGGGATTTTCACGAAATCGAAACCGTGATTTTGCACTCCCTCAAAATATACACAACCAAACTTAATGGAAATCTACCTGCCTTAATGGAAATTAATTTCTAAACCTTTTTTTTCTCATGTGCATCATTTCGATACCAGGATTAATAACGGAGATATCATTAACGGACCGTTTTTCGGTACAAGTCCCACCGGACTTAACGCAAGAGCGGGTGCGCGTAAAGCGTATTTCTTACAACTTGAAAACTACTGAGATATTTGAACCAAACTTTATATTTAGCATCCACCCCTCCAAGGGTAGGTTTTACGGTTTATACCATTTCAAATTCCCGGAATGGACTGGAGTTTTATAGGGGACCGAAATGGTGATTTTTACTCTCCCGCAATATGTAAATCACAAGACCAACCTGACTGGAAATCGATCAAACTGTTTGGAAATCCAATTCTAATTTCTTTTCCTCATGTGCATTATTCAACGGGAGGATTAATAAGGGAGATAACATTAAATGTCGGTTTTCGGGCTAAGTCTAGCAGACATAGCCCAAAAGGTGTTATACGTGGAGCAGATTCCTTATCTATCTAGATATATCATATCGTAACGACCGCGTGTCTGTGCATTGACTTATTTTGGCGAAATTTTCGTACAGCTATCCGTTTAAGGGGTAATAATGAAAATCTGCATATTTTTTAGCTGTAGTTTCCTGAAGGTCTTTTAACCCCCTCACCCAAAATCAATAATGTGGCACAATTTGCCAGACGAGCTAGAAAATTAAAATTAGGCAAAATTACACGTTTTAGCTGGTAACTGACGGAAGACGTCCATGATCTTAAAATTTTTCAGTGATCTACAACTTTGCGTGATGACTCTTTGTCGTCTCTGTATCCGTTAAATTGGTCTCTATTTCTCAATTTTAAGTAAATTTGGACTTTTTACACGCATGATTCATACTTTGAATCACTTGTAGTAAATATAGAATCATGAAATTTTACACGAAGCTTGACCCACCCAGTAGCCGTACGTGAGGCAAATGCCATGTTTGTAGCTGTCACATGATTATACGAAAAGTAATGCAATGTGAGATAAGCTTACCCAAACTTCAGCCTATTCAACTTTTCTAACTCAATCTGACCCATGAATAGACGAGATACAAGAAAATATCATAGGACCAGCCATTTAGGCCGCTAAATACGGCGTCTTATGGTAAATCCTTTTGTCGATATGACGTACCGCTTAGCAGCAGTTAATCTGTAAATGAAGGTCTGCAATATTGTAAACATGCGTATACTTTCGTACGGCTATGTATATATATTCATTGATATAGATTTTTAGCGATAGAGAAATGGTGTGTTTGCTATTGTAATCAGTACTCCCCACATAGGCTTTGACTGGCAGTAGGAATGGGATCCTTCCCCAACTACTGTGTAACTGGCATTAGTTATGGGGGCCTACCATTGTAATGCATAATTCATTTCTCGATTTAACTTGCAGAAGTCAAGGGAGCATGTTATTTTGTTCAAAACTCCCCTACCCGATTATGTTTGGCTGTGGGCAAGAGTGGCCGCCTATATAAACAATATTGTATTCATCTGAATTGTGACTGGCATTAGGCATAGTGGTCTGCTATTTTAATGGAAACTCACCAACTTAGTGTGACTGGCAGTAAGCTGGCTGGCAGTAGGAATAAGGGTCTCTCATTATAATGATAACTACACAATTTGACTGGCTGTAGGGATGTTTTCTACCATTAAAATGCACACTCATCAACTGTAATCTCTCTGGAAGTTGGAAAGGAGGCCTGCCATTGTAACGAAAACTCCCCAAATCGATTTTTATCGCACAGTAGGCAATGGGGCCTCAAATTACAATGTAAACTTCCCAACTCGATTGTGAATAGCTGTAGGCAAGTGAGCCTGCCGTTATCATCACAATTCCACAACCCACACTTTACATTGGAAACAACGTATGGGGACCTGTCCATGCTGTTTCTCGGATAACGCTAAGAGACATGCAATTTTAAAACAATCCTATTTACTGCGTGTTTAGTAAATGACTTCGATATGCGTATACATTGTAGAATACCGTAGGGAAGCACGGGTACGCTTGCTAGTGGTAAATATTGTAAACGTTGTAGAAATTCGTCCTATATATTATTTTTAAAGCCTGCTTCTAATATGCAGAAAACTTCAGAGTCCGGTATGTACCAACGTCCGATAGAGAAGTGTTTTTTATTTAGGGTTGAATGTGGAAACTGTACATTGCATAATATATTAAATGCATAAATGTTCTATAAGATCATTGGAAATCAATAGCAAAGCTGCGTATACTATCAAGTCCACAAGATAATTAAATGGTATGAAGCTCCCTTGGCTATATATATATTACTGTACATTTAAAAATTGCTCAGAGATATCACGGTCAGTAATATTCATTCTAGCGGTTATTTTAGGCAACTCCCCCCTGTATTACCACATGCCTTTAAACGAACTTAAATTCACAAATGTATGTTTCCTTCACTTTGATCAAAATTGAAGGCATTTTAGTAGTTAAAAAGCATGTGAAGTAGATCTTAGGAATTATAATTCTCTGATTTCTTAATACAATATACGGTAATCTCCAGGGTTATACACTTGCCATCCATGAAAATACCGATAGATAATGTTTTTTCAGCAATTTTTGTAAAAGGATTGAATTTTTCCAATAATGTATTGCATGTTTATCATGACTGTACAGGAGAGAAAGTTATCTCCTTGGAGTTTGTAATGGCAGACTGAAGATAGGCAAGGAAACCTGAAGATGGAAGTATAAAGTTCAGGAGGCACTGAAGAAGAAACATACTGCTTTTAAATCATGGTGGAATGAGAAAGATAACCAGAATGAACAAGACCTAAGGGAATAATATAAGATCATCAAAACGCCAGCCAAGAGAGACGTAGCAAGAGCTAAAAGCGAAGGGCAGCAAGGCCTCAATGAAGATTTGGAGACACCGGAAGGTGTGCAGCGGATCTACAAGATCGCTGCTCAGCGCGAAAGACAATCCAGGGGTATAGTCGCCAATATATCCTTAATGATCGGGGAACATTACTGATCAATAATAAAGCCATTAACAACCGCTGGAAGAAGTATTTCAAAAGGTTACTAAATAAGGAGTTTCCACGAGACAGGGCAGCTTGGCAGTGTCCGGTTTAGGGGTCTGTGCCTCAAGTCATCCCTTCTAATATTGTAGTAGCTATGTAAAAAGTGAAGAACAGCAAAGCGTTTGAACCTGACGATAATCAACATGAACTATGGAAAGTTCCAGATGTCGAAAGAAATGAGTGGTTGACTGGGTTTCAATGCCAGAACAATTCCTTCAAAGCTTCCTTGTGCCCATCTACAAGAAAAATCGTGATGTCCGAGAATGTGAGAATTACCGAGGCATCAAACTCACTTCACACACACTCAAAATCTGGAGGGCGCCGTAGGAGACTGCATCAAGGGTTTGATTGACATCCACCGGAACCAGTGTGGTTTCACGTCGGTGCGACGTAAATCAATTAGCAAAAACGAAAGTCACTTACAGTCGTACCAGTACACTAAATTTTACTTCAAAACCGGTTTTCGGACTCTAACAAGCGACACAATTCAGTCTTTGCGGATCTTGACTGAGAAACACCGTGAGCTACATAAAGACATGGTATCCATCGATTTGTAGAAAGCCGTCAATCGTGTTCCTAGAGATATTTTCTGAGCAGCACTACAACATGAAAAAGTTCCTGAGATGCATGTGAAGATGATCCAAGGTATGTACCCACATCCATCTATTATGGTGAAAACCACTGCAAGTATTTCAGATAGTTTCCGTGCTGATATCGGTGTACATCAGGGGTCGGCAATGAACCAGGTACGGTTCACCATTGTTATCAACTACTAGATGGAGCAGCTGATGATAGACCTGCCGTGGACCATACTTTACTCAGACGATACTGTATTGTTTTTGTTCGTGATTCATTTCAGGACGATGAGGCAGTTTTGGAGTTACGGCGAATATCAATACAGGTGAATGAATTAAGAATAAGTCACAAGAACACTGAGTATAGGTTCTTCAACTTCGCGCAGCCAGGGCAAGCGGGCCCACAAAACACTGTCTTCCTTGCTGGAGAACCACTGATAATGAACTACAAGTTCAAATATCTTGGCTCAGTCTTCACAACTGAGGTAAAATCGAAGCAGATGACAAGCACCACATCAGTGTTGATTGGATGAAATGACGGACTCTTCCTGGTGTTCTATGTGATAAGCGGGTGCCAGTCACATTAAAGGGCAGTATGTACAAAACCACTGTCCGGTCTGCCCTCATGTACGGCTCCGAATGTTAGGCAAGGCAGAAAATCATGACCAGTGAATGCATGTCACAGAGATGAGGATGTTGTGATGGTCGGCGGAAGCCAATCCGCATGAGAATGTGTGCAATAAATATGTTCCAAATTGTACCCATCAGCGACAAGATCGAGATAAACAGCTCTGCTGATATGGTCACGTCAGAAGAAGAAATCAACACCATTTAGTACAGTCTCTTAAATGGAACACGATTAATTGTAAGAAATATGTGCGACAGGCATGACCAACACCACTGGTGAAAGGATATTTATTATTGTAATTAGTCATATACATACCGGGCGAGTTAGGGGCGCGCAACTGTGATCTCGCATCCGGAAGATAGTGCGTTCGAACCCCACTCTCAGCATTCCTGAATATGGTTTTCGGTGGTTTACCATTTTCACTCCATGCAAATGCTAGGGCTGTACCTTAATTAAGGCCACGGCCACTTCTTGCCCATTCCTAGGCCTTTCCTCCCATCGTCGCCATAAGACCTATCTGCGTCGGTGCGACGTAAATCAATTAGCAAAAACGAAAGTCACTTACAGTCGTACCAGTACACTAAATTTTACTTCAAAACCGGTTTTCGGACTCTAAGGTCCATCATCAGAGTTGAAATTATTTTTGAAACATTTGATTTTACATGAGTGTGTTGTCACTTTGAGTTTTAAAACTGTTAAAATGGAGCCCTGTTTAGATCAACTGTAACATAAGGAAAAGTAAAATAAAGTGTAAAAGTATGCACACAATACACAAAAAACTTAATAATGATGTACAAAATGTATATGACATACCATAGGAAGGGCTGGATTATCCTCGTGATTTCGTATTAGTCAAACGTTCAGCTTTAAGTATGGGGCACGCTGGAAGCACGAGATAAAACGTCACCTCAACGTTGTGAACAATATATATTGCTTGCGAATTCTTCATTAAACATTGTATCTGGTTTCGTTATCTGGGCCAGGAATATCTCAGCATTTTAGCGGGTATTTAGTTCAAGTCCATAATTACATTTAACAATTAGTTTCATGTCCTATTCGATCCCTGAATATAATGATTATTGTTCTGCAAAAGCTTAATATTTGTTGTACTTTTTTGGATTGAAATGCTCATGACATCTTTGATTTAAGGCTCGGCTGGTCCTTCCTATGTAAAACATTTTGTAGCCGTTACAAGTGAACATATATACTCACGAATTGGTGTAGATATATTTTTGTTGATAGTATGTGCATTATATCACGTTGCCGGGACAAAACCTCCTATGTGATAATATTTCTGGAGATATACTGACCCACAGCACACACATTATGAAGAGCGAGAATGCCTTGACAATATTCACACAATATTGCACCTTAGATAACAGAACCTTTCCGGCCAAAGTTCTAAGCTGAAATATTTCACATGGGAGGTTTTGTCCCGGCGGCGACGATATACATGTTCTGAGATTTTATTTATGGTTATAAATGCTGCAAAATATTTTGCATAGGAAGGACTGGCCTAGCCTTAAATCAGATATGTCAAGAACATTTCAAGGCAATCAATTATAACAAATATTCAGCATTTGTTGAACACGTTTATAACAATAACCATAACTTCATAGGGATCGAAAAGGACATGGAATGAATTGTTAAAGGTGATTATGGATTTGAACTAAATACCCGCGAAAACATTTAGATATTCCTGGCGTAGATAACGGAACCACATACAATTTTAAATGAAAAAGTCGCAAGCAACATGTTGTTCACAACCTTGAGGTGACGTATTATCACGTGCTTCCAGCGTGCCCCGTACTTAAAGCTGAAGTTTTGACTAATAATAGATAACGAGGATAATCCAGCCCTTACTATCGTATGTCACATATTATTTTTACGTCATTATTAAGTTTTATATGTATTGTGTGCATACTATTACACTTGTTTGTCTTCTTTTTCTTATGTTTCAGTTGATCTCAACAGGGCTCCATTTTAACTGTTTAAAATTCAATGTGATAACAAACTCATATAAAATCAAATATTTTAAAATAATTTGAACACTTATGATGGACCTTATCGTCAGTAAACCGATTTTGAATACAGTTTAGTGTATTTATATGACTGTATATGACTAATTATAATAATACGTACCACCATCAGTACTGTCAACAAGATGGATGCTATATTTTAGAATGATTATAATTCGTCATTCATTGGTCCAGGAACCCTCCAAAGCCTTTAAATTTAGGAACACAAAATTAAAAATATTAACCATCATCGAGGACATTAGGTTCAAACAAGAATGCTTGAATCGTAACCTAACTCCTAAATTTGTTAATCTGTAAAGCAACACGTCAGTATCTTGTCAACGCGCCGTCAAAATAGCTCATACAACATGGTTAAAAATCGAAATCAAGAGCCTACAAGCAAAGAAGGATCAGTTAAATGAAGAAGCCTTTCTCCTTCAGCTACAACATATGAACACATGCAATAAACCGGAGTGGACCTGTTTCACAATCCCCATTAATGAATACACACGAATTGGACTTGAGGGAAAATGGAAAATAATTCAAGTTACGTAAACTTAAGGAAAAAAAGACAGATGTAATGGCTTTGAGGATTTAGTTGAACACAAATTTTGTGAACCTTTTGTCAACATTTCGGACACACTTTACACACAAGATGAAACTAACCTATTAAAACTATTTTACAAACACAATCTTAAACAAAACCTTAATAATGTCACACTAAAACAGCTAATAACAAAGACTGAATCAACTATCCAAAAGTCCATGAAAAAACTGTACGACACTTAGTAGCAAATTAAGTTGAGAAAATAAAATACAAACCAGTCAAAGAAAACAAAGAATATAGTACACACCATAAACTAATATCAGCTCACATAAAATCTAAAATAAAAAACATTATTGTATGTAAAGCAGACAAGGGCTACGTAACAGTTATCCTAAATAAAGGCGACTACATCCAAATAAACAATTGAATTCATAGAAGCAGAAGGAAATAAATATCCCCACCAGGAATTTAAACACAAAAATTTAAAAAAAACTGAAGACCTCACAGTTAACAATAAACGAAAAAGAAAACAACAAATTAGTCCCGATGAAACCAAGATGCCCTACTGTAAAGTCTCTCCCAAAAATACACACAGGGAATTACCCCGTTAGACCCATAATACATTGTCGAAACAGCCCCATGTTCCAACTATCTAAATTTTTACTTAAACACCTACAAAAACACATCAAATTAGAAAATAATAAATTAATATAGAACTATTTGAAGCCATTTACAAAATACAATCAACGGAAATAAACGAGGAAAATATAATGGTATTATATGATGTGACCAACATGTACTGCATTCCAACATTTCTATTAAAGAGACCATAAACTTGATATAATGAAACTTATAGAACCAAGACATACTAAGTCACATAGAAATTAATGAAACGATTAATATATTGATTCTAATATTAGACAATAATTACTTCACCTTCAATGGGAAGTACTACCAGAAAAATACAGGTTTAACAATGGGGGTCCCCTAACAGCTTCCTTAGCCAATATATATTTAAATAAACTTGAGAAAACCATCTTACATCAGAAGGAAATAAAATTATGGGTCCGTTATGTTGACGACACGGTAGAACTCATTACTCCAGAAACACTTCTGGGTTGTTTAAATTTGCTTGACAGCTACATCAAATTCACTATAGAAAAAGAAAACAATAAAAAGTTAAATAACTTGGACCTCACATTAACAAGAAACAACAATAGGATAGATTTCGATACTTTTAGGAAACCCTCACAGTCGATAAACACCATCAACAAAAATCCAACCACCCAGGAACTCAGAAATAAGCAGCTTACATCAGCTACAGCCCTAATAGATTATTAAAAATTCCCATGAGTAACGAAAACAAACCGAAAGAAATTAGAATCATAAAACAAATTGCTAAAGCAAATGGCTACAACCGAGAAATGATAGACAAAATTATACGTAAAAAAGAAAACGGAGGAAAAATGGTGAGAGAAGAAAGGAAATCTCTGAACGTAGCCGATTTGTTTATTTACCCAGTTTGGAAATCAAGTTTTCAAAATCGCTAATATATTTAAGAAATTTCAACTCAAAACTGCATATAGAACTAGAATATCAGAATATATACATTTAATGCATATAGTATCAACAAATTATGTCTACACCAGTTTGGGAGTATATGGGCTCACTTGTAACGACAGTAGTTTTGCACAGGAAGGACTGGCCATGCCTTAAATCAAGGATATCAAGAAAATGTCAAGGCAATAAATTACAACAAATATTCGGCTTTTGCGGAAGACATTTATGACAATAATCATAACTTTTTAGGGGGCCGAAAAGGACATGAAATTAGTTGTTAAATATAATTATGAATTGTAACTAAATACCTGCGAAAACATTGGGATATCCCTGGTGCAGATCATGGAACCACATACAATTTTAAATAAATCACTCGCAAGCAACATGTTGTCCACAACCTTGAGGTGACGTATTATCACGTGCTTCCAGCGTGCCCCGTACTTAAAGTTGAACGTTTGTCTAACACTAGATCACGAGGATAATCTAGCCCTTCCTATGGTATATCATATATTATTTTTACATCATTATTAAGTTTTATATGTATTGTGTGCATACTTTACACTTGTTTCTTTTTTTCCTTATGTTTCAGTTGATCTAAACAGGGCTGTTTTAAAACTCAGTGTGAAAACATACTCGCGTAAAATCAAATGTCTTTAAAATAATTTCAACACTGATGGTGGACCTAAAGAGTCCGAAAACCGGCTTTGAAATAAAATTTAACGCGTTGATACGACTGTATATGACTAATTACAATAATAAGTACCACGAACAGCACTGTTAATAACATGAATTCGATATATTATAATGATTACAATTGGTGAAAGGATAGGACAAAATTCTGAAAATACAATAGTGAATTTAACGCTATAAGACGCAACACTTACTTTTTCGTTAAAAAGATGACAATTTACTATTCGTCTTAATGTTTTGTATGATAATTAACAAACCGCAACGATAAGTGTGAGATCGTATTGGTATCTACCTAGCCCAACTAGTATTTACTCACCGAGTTCGATAACTGCAGTCGCTTAAGTGCGGCCAGTATCCAGTATTCGGGAGATAGTAGGTTCGAACCCCACTGTCGGCAGCCCTGAAAATGGTTTTCCGTTGTTTCCCATTTTCACACCAGGCAAATGCTGGGGCTGTACCTTAATTAAGGCCACGGCCGCTTCCTTCCCACTCCTAGCCCTTTCCTGTCCCATCGTCGCCGTAAGACCTATCTGTGTCGGTGCGACGTAAAACAACTAGCCAAAGTATTTACTCATGGCCAGCTATACGTTGCAATGTCCCTAGTGCGTTTCATTAAAACATTGAAAGTGCGAAGAGTACCCAAAGTAATGCAGTCTCTAAATACATTCTTTGAAAAGGGAATTGACAGCAATTAATACGATATCCATTATTTAACATTACAGGTAACTATTACAGACTATTTCAGTCATTTCATTTATGCTGTATACGTCCACAATATTTATTCATAACGTCTCTCGAATTTTGGCAAGGTTGTTCTAGTAATAACTTATAATTTTGATTTCCAATCATAGACTGTATCAGCACATAATACTTAAAACAAAACCGGGTTTCAGAACTTGTAAGCAACATAAATGGATATAATAACAACTACATAAAAGAGGTTAAAATTGACATGTGTGTGTGTTGTAAATGTAAATTGCCCTATGGAACGATTGACTGTATATATCGTCTCATCTGTTGTACTCGTTAAGATATTTTAAATTGTATTATACCCACCGATAATGGAATATAGCTTCTGAGAGCCGGATATGGATGTCATACTGTATGCTAATATAGACTGCAATTTGAAACCAGAATTATATTATAATCGTCACCTCTGTTGTAGAAAGTAACTTTAATATTTTATGATGATTACGGCTTAGAATAAACTTCAAAAACTACTCACGGCCTTTTAATTACAGGAATTATACAATGACATTGGTCACAAGGAAGAGATACATTTCACTGTTGTTTAATTGAAGAAGACGCTACTATTAGCTTATATCTTTAATTTTGACTTACATTTATTCATAATTAAACCCTATTCATATCACAGATATTGCTAATTTTAAGTTTTCACCTCATTAATGCAGTGGTTCTATGCGTGTTTCTCATTATTAGATAGAAACCTGTCAGAAGAACAGTAAATTAATAAAGGGAATGTGTTGGAAATGAAGGTGATAAATGTAGCTATGCGTCTTAATTAGCTTCGCTTACCGGCTCATATTAGACAAATGGAGAGCGGTGTATGAATCGAATGATACATTTGGAGACACAACTGACGCTAATTATGCTCTATAAGAAATTATTTCTGAGCAGTAATATAGGAAAGGGAAGCGATGGCAGTGCGAATAGTGAATCTTCTTACTTCATTCAAAGGATCTACGAAGCTGAGAACCAGAAAGCATAAAAGTTAACAATGATCATGTATGAATATACGTCATCATCATCATCATTACTTCATTCAAAAGATGTAGGAAACTGCGAACAGGGAAGCATAAAAGTAAATAATGATCATGTTTGAATGCACGTATGGTTTCCATATTCTAGATGTTCAAAGTGTAGTCAGTCACTTGATGTCAAGGGGTTATCTACAAAACTAAAGTACAATTCAGGACAAATTACATTCTGGATTATTCGTAAATACATTATAAACTTTCGGTATAAAGAGTAAATATTAAATTACATCCGCTTAAAACTATATTAAACAGTGAATTTTTTTCAATGGATACAAGTCTTGCCTAACAATTTGGTGAAAGTTGTGATGCGTTCTGCCACAGATAGGTCAGCTATTCGGTATAGAACTCAAAACTGTTATATAAATGTTTCTTCAATATTGTAGTTGAACATTTCATGCCACTAAAACTAACTTACCATGTTGATATACTGTTATCCAACCTGATTCACGAAGAGAAATATAGTAAACACACCTAACGGAGTTTGTACCATACCATAAAGCACTCTACGTCCTTAGTAGTTAATCTAACACTGTTTTTACTAATGAATTATGAGTTCGATGGCGACGTCTAGGGAATAACTGACAGGAAGATTTAAAGGAGTGCGACAACGCTACATACACTCACCAGAACTGTTCTAAGCTCTTACCACGTTTGAAGACTTGTTTTGGGTGATTTTCGACAAAGGAGTAGTGTTACGAAATTCATGCAAACTTTAGGCTGGGAAGACTTCGGAGTAAGGAGACCAGATGCTCGACTAAGTGGTGTGCTCCGATCTGCCAGTGGATAGATCGCGTGGAATGACGTTAGAAGACTAATAAGCTTCAGCGGAGCTTTTAAAAGTAGCTAGTGGCTTTACGTCTCATCGACACAGATACTGTAGGTCATATGCTGACGATAGGATAGGAAAGGCCTGGGAGTTAGAAGGAAGCGGCCGTGGCCTAATTAAGATACAGCCCCAGAATTTGTCTGGTGTGAAAATGGGAAACCACTGAAAAAACCATCTTCAGGGCTGCCGACAGTGAGATTCGAACCCAGTATATCCCGGATGTAAGCTCACAGCCACGCGCCTCTAAATACACGGCCACTCGCCCGGATTTAAAAGTAGGAAATATCATAATATGAAGATAAAGTTGGAATTCAAGAGGAGAAATTGAAGCAAATATTCATTTATAGGACGATGAGTAAGTGACTGGAATAATTTATCAAGGGAAATGTTCAATAAATGTCCAGGTTCTTTGAAAGCATTTTAGAAAACTTTAGATAAACAATTGACAGGGACTCTGACACCTGGGCGACAGTGACAGGCCGAAAGGAAAGTCATTGTATGATTGATTGATGATTGATTGATTGACCTATCCTAGCCCATTCCATATTGATTTACACTCAACACATTTTAACTTATTTACGCCCGTAATTATTTTCTTTATTTTCCCCGCGAAGATCAGTTATTACTGTCTTTCTAGGACTAATATTTTAGAGATATTAATCACAATTCGATTTTCATCATCTTTTAAAAATTGTATTAAAAGAAAATGAGAATGTACGACTCCTCGGCCGAATGGTCAGTGTTGAGGCCTTCGGTTCAGAGGGTCCAGCGTTCGATTCCATAAATTCACACATAGTGTCACATGAAAAAAATACCTGCTAAAGAGTGTGCCTACATTCATCAAACTAGTGTAGCGGTCCATACTTCTTTGCGTTATAAAAAAAAATTCAAATAAAGCCAGCATTGCCCTTCCAACGAGTTTATGTGAAGTTTTATGTTTACGCTCGTTCAATGAAACCTGTTAAACTGAGATTTTTCTCCGCAAGCACCTGGCAGAGAAAGGACGAGACAGATGGCGGGTGAGTTCCAAATTGATTGTACGGTACAACTCCTGGTTCGAAGTTGTGCTAAATTCTCCTGTTTCTCAGGTGCATATTGTTGTTTGTCTGACCACTGGAGTGGCGCTGTGACTATGAACTCACGAAACCCACCGTAGATGATACCTCTCTATTATCTGTTATATCGAAAAGAGTAAAATGTCCCTTTTGCTCCTCCCGTTAACCCAGCTTTAATTGTTATTTACCAAGTGCCCCACGGAAATCGGACTAAAAATCTAAATTTTCATAAGCCTCTCCGATAAATGCGTATATGGCATAAACGAGCGGGAATAACACATTCTTAACCCGCCAGTGGTCACTAGGATGAAAGTAAGGCGAGTGGTCGCGCGTTGAGCAAAATGCTCACGGTGGGTTATGACGTGTTTACGTTATCAATATCAACCGATTCAAGCTAAATGTATTAACACATTAAATGAACATAAGAATAAATCACAAATGGTTGTAAAGAACACTAAAAAAAATTACAAATAGTAATAAATCTCAAATGGTTATAACTGTAACTGGAAAAAACTATTCGCAATTCTCTAAAATAGTGTGTGCGTCTTTCGCAATGCCCTTTATACAAGGAGCATGAGTCACTATATTTTCAGCACAAGTACGTGAGCGTGCATTTCTTCTTGATGGATGTCTGCCCCACTTTTTCACCTTATCTTTCAGTATATAAACATTGTCACTAAACATGAAATTCTCATTTACCTCCAACATATCGTCGCTGCCGGGACAAAACCTCCTATGTGAAATATTTTAGCTTAGAACTTTGGCCGGTAAGGTTCTGTCATCTAAGGTGCAATATTGTGTGACAGTTGTCAAGGCATTCTCGCTCTTTATGATGTATGTGCTGCCGGTCAGTATATCTCCAAAAATATTAGCACATAGGAGGTTTTGTCCCGGCAACGACGATATGTTGCTTGCCAGCTATAGACTTTTCTCCAGGTACGGTACAATCAGCGTGTTCTTCTGGCTCTGATTGTTCAGTAACCGTAGTATGTTCGCTAAGTTCACTTTCACAGTCCGAGTGCCTGTTTTCGCCCTCGAGTTGATCACTAGGAATTCCATCAAACCAAGCTACAATGTCACGATTGGAAGCCATAGTCACGCAGTAATTACACAACACGTGAATACAATAAGTTGCAAAGAACTGTTTCAACTATGAAACAATATACTACAATAGCGAAACTATAACACACACAGAAATTAGCCCAAACGTGACTCGTCGCGAGTGAAGCAAAATGCTCACCCTTGACGGTCGCTGTTAATTCCTCCCTCCCTGTCCATTCTCAAGGTAACGGATGTGCGTTTCTATGAATCCATCCTTCTCTCAAAAATGCAGTGCGAAGGTACAACAGGGTTGAAGTTCGAAACTAGACGCTGTTTAATGGAGCAGATGATTTTCAATTACCATGAGCATTTTGCTCATATAGTGACCACTGGCGGATTAAACGTTTGTTATAATATACAGTCTTTTGATAGCCGTAACGTTAGTGAAGGTATTTGAGAATAATCTATACATGTGAAATACCTATTATGTCTGGCATTCACAGCATTGTTAGGAAAACGAGAAAGTTTCAACAGCTAAAATTTATACCAGTTACAGTTTATTGTTTCATCGTTACAAGAAAAATACAGCGAACCTTTCACGACCATTACTTTTATACTTTCCTAAGATAAAGACGTTTCTATCAGCAAATGTAGTCTCATTTTCACCATGATGACGTATATCGGCAAGAGTTCGAACTACTCATATCCTGACTTCTGCTTTTGAGGAACTGATACCAGACAATGCAATGATGACCATTATACTTGAACTGTTAAATGAAAAATGCTAATTCCCCTTGAAATGAATTAATCATTATTTTCCATTCCGGGGATTAAAACACATTATTTATATCGATAAGCCAGCCTATGCTGGTCTGATAACATTTCAAGCATGAACAGGTGTAGTATTTTCGGTTTCTTGGTCGCTGAGAAGCAATTTATAATTCGTTTCTCATTATAACACTATTTCAGTCAAAAAGTGTTCAATCGTATTACGTTTGTTGGGTATGCTTTTATTCAGAATAATTCACTGTATTACAAATTGCTAATTACAGTAAAATGGAACACTGCTCTTCATTAGTTCACTTTCTTACACAATGAAATCACTTAAATACTAAGGCTCGAATATGATTACTTTATGTTTAAACCACAACCACCTGGAGGATCTCCTGGAGGAGATTAAATATAATACTATTTTAGTCAAAATGTGTTCAATCGTATTACGTTTGTAAGGTACGCCTTCATTCAGAATAATTCATTGTGAGGTGGACTCTAATTGGTCAATTGAAACAATGTTAAAGACCGAAGATACTTTTAAGCAGATGTTGTAATGTGAAACTTTTTTATTAGACCTCATTAAAGACGGATACTGCGAAAATTTATAAACATAATTATAACTAGACAACCATCCCAAATTGGGTGTATGGGATATACCAGTTGCAATTTGTTTTTAAATCACACATCAACTTCAGGTAGAAAATGCACTCATGTACATGAAAACCAGAACATCTTGAAAGATGTTGAGGGCATTCATATTCACAGGACGTATGCATTAGTATGTTCTGAAGAAACGACTAGCATTTGAACTATGTCGACCCACATCTTCAAGGTCCACATCGATATATAGGCGCACCACCACCGACTGGTAAAATTTGCCTGCGGCTCTCGTTGTCGCTATAAATCGAAGGTAATGGATCAGTGTGATTTAAGCGGACGTGCAGAATTCCTCGCTGATCTATGCGAGAACCGTGCCGTCAAATGAGTGGGTTTGAAAGAGGGCGCATTATTGGCATGAGAGAACGTGATGCATCCATCCGGTAAATTGGTGCTCGTGTGGGACGAACTGTGTCGGCAGCGCAACGGGTGTGTACAGAATGGTTTACAGAAGGTCACAGAACACGACGATATGGATCTGGTCGCACCACCCAGTCCACACCCAGAGAAGATCGACACCTCATCGGAATGGCATTGCAGGACAGATCTGCGTCCTCCTCGGCTCAGGCGCAACAGTGGAACAGTGTAACACATCGTACACTATCAGAGGTGACAGTCAGTCACCGTTTATTAAGGTCTGGGTTAACCGCGCGTCGTCCACTTCTCCACCTATCTTTGACTATACTGCAATGGTGTATGGAACGACGTCACTGGGGACAGGAATGGCAGCAGATAGTGTTTTCGGACGATTCAAGATTCTGTTTGTTTGAAAATGAAGGGCACATTTCGGTTCGCCGCAGACAGGGGGAGAGGCATCACATTAAATGCTTTCGCACAAGATATACAGCGCCAGCTCAAGGCGTTATGGTGTGGGGTACTATTGGGTACAACCACAAATCACATTTGGTGCGTGTCCAGGGAACTGTGACCAGTTTGTCCTACGTGAATGATATCCTACGACCCATAGCCATACCCTTTCTGCACGACACCCCAGACGCCATATTTCAGCAGGACAATGCACGACCGCATGTTGCTGAACGAACACGTGCCTTCTTGTTGTCACAGGATGTCAGACTGTTGCCCTGGCCCACTCGATCACCGGACTTGTTATCATCAGAAAAGGTGTGGGATATGGTGAAACGACGGGTGCGGCGCTGTGACCCAATGCCAACCACCAAAGGTGAGCTGTGGAGCCAGGTGAATGCAACATGGATGGCTATACGCCATTCACGCCTTATACGCGTCGATGCCATCACGCATGGTACAAGTCATCAGTGGCCATGGAGGACAAAGATCCTACTGGGCAACAGAACACATGCGGAACCTAGGTAACTGAAATGCTAATCGTTTCTGCACAGCACACTAATGAGTACGTTCTGTGAATATATGTTACCTATCTCTAGTCTTTCAAGGTGTTCTGCTTTTATGAACATGAGTGTATTAATTGCATAATATATTGTCCATTTTGGAAATGGAAAAATCTTCCTGTACCGACCCATGTACTCGTTCACAATGTTTTATCGTACATATACGGTAGTGTATGTAAATATAGGTAATGTAGCATAACTACATTTTATGTTGGTGTCACAAACAATATATTATTTAGAAACAACAATGAATGATCAAAGTAATATGTGGCAGGAACATGAGAGATAGAGCTAATATTCGGGATGTACGAAATGAGAAGAAATCACAGACGAAAATCGGGCAGAATGAAAAGATGGCATACGGAAAATCAATGTTAAAAACAGTCAGATTAAGCATATATTAACTAATGAACTAGTATCAAACTTGACTGTATTATAAATATTGCATTTGTAAAAAGCCTTCATCGTCATCATCTCAGACTTTCACTCGCTTCCGAGCGCAATGATTCTGTCTTCTGAGAGTACCAATGGAGTTCGTTATGGGTTCATAGTGAGACGAATCAAGTTATTCAAGGTAAGCAACAATAAACAACCCGTGTAAACACACAGACGAACATTACTAATAAAATCGCTGGAGAAATCATAACATAATCAGCAAATTTTTCATTTACCTTTGCCTCAGTATACAAAATGAAATAGGAGAATGTGGAATCAGTCCATAAACAAAAAAAAATAAAGCGGTGTGAAAACGCAGTCCCTACGTAACATTTGACAAGCTGTTGATTGATCAGTAACACCCCAAATTTACAAGAGTATGTGAAGATGAAAAAATTGTATCTGAATGAAGGACAGTTGTAGTGGAATAAAATAAATCCAAAAGAGTTGGATAAAATGAAATTAAGGCCAAATTGCCCCCATCCAAAAATATTCAGGTCTTCCTTGCAAAGAATTTAAATGATACACTAATGATCAGAAGATTAAATAACAAAATTGATATTAGGAGAAAGGGTGAATAAATAAATGTTACTTGAAGAATGGAGTACAGTCCACCAGCTTTTGCCGTCTGTTGATACTTATTTACAGTCAATCAATCAGTACTGATCTGCATTTAGGGCAGTCGCCCAGGTGGCAGATTCCCTATTTGTTGTTTTCCTAGCCTTTTCCTAAATGATTTCAAAGAAATTGGAAATTTATTGAACATCCCTCTTGGTAAGTTATTCCAATCCCTAACTCCCCTTCCTATAAATGAATATTTGCCCCAGTTTGTCCTCTTGAATTCCAACTTTATCTCCATATTGTGATCTTTCCTACTTTTATAAACGCCATTCAAACTTATTCGTCTACTAATGTCATTCCACGCCATCTCTCCGCTGACAGCCCGGTATCTAGAAATTGATGAAGTAAAAGATTAAAATTTAGTGAAGTTAGTTTGCCATGAAATGACTATACCTTTGAAGAAGGAATAAACGTCAAATCCTATTTAAATCTTGAAATAATATACAAATTCCCTCAATAAATCAGAAAACATGCCAAATATAGTCAAGGCTCACTTAACAATAATACAAAACTCTCCCATGGTAAGGGGTAGAAAAAAGTAAATGTCTGACATGGGGAAAGAAACAGGAGTAATGAAAGTTAAATATGAACAAAAAAGGGTATGAATTAAGTCCTTCACTTTACTTTTAACACTTCTTAATAATTACATCATTTTAGGTTCAATACTATCATTTTAATCGAATATGTCATGATATCTACATATAAGTAGGGTGATATGAACACTTGAACAATAACAGAATATGCTTCTCAGACAAACTTAGTAGGTTTTTGAGGTGGAAAGAAAATACAGACCACAAGAAGAAAGGAATCCCAATACCCAAGGAAAGAAAACAAAGAATAATCATAAGAAAAGGAAATGAAATAAAAGTACAAGGACAGAAATAAAATAATTAATAGGATAAATCAAAGAAAGAAAAACTTAAGAGAAGGAAGGATAAGCAGAAGAAAAATATGAACACTAACAGAAGATATAAGGTACAGGAAATCAAGGACCAAGGAAGAAGGATAGAGGAATAAGAAAATAAAGAACAAAAGGGAAAATAGTCACAAGAGGAGCAAAAGAAAGTAACAGGATAATTAATCAAAGCAGGTTAAAATATAAACCAAGGCTACACATAATGGGAAGGTAAACTCAAAAGTGAACGCAAACGTAAAATGAAATCATTACAATACAGGAAGAAAAGATCACGCCAGTGAACGTGAAAAAACCGGTAATACTTGGGCTGTAAATAAAATAGTGCTAATATTGATAGAAAGCAATATTTAGTGAACTAACAAGTACAGTCGCATTACATTACTTCATTGTAGTCACTCGCAAAGTCTACCTTTTGTCAAATGTCAGGAAGCTGTAGGGGACCATTGACGTCTGTTGATGACAGCGACGGAGCGCCCTATTGCGCGGAGTACAGATGACTCGTCATGAAATCGGTGGCATCAGAGGGGTTTCCTCAACTACGGAACTAGGTGGAAGCCTTTAAGGACTCATGTCTGGTTAGTACGGAGGCTGTTCCAAGACCTCCGAATGCCACAGTTGAAATAAGAGCTTGGCATTATTTGCGACATGATAACGTTCGCTGCCATACAAAATGATGGGCGATCGTCTCGCAATAAACGTGGAAGAAACTTAAAAGAGAGTAATCATAAGAAGAAAAGGAAATGAAATAAAAGTACAAGGACAAAAATTAAAGAATAAATAGGATAAAACAAAGAAAGAAGACCTGAAGAGAAGGGATGAGAAGAAGACAAATATGAATACTCACAGAAGATATATGGTACAAGAAATCAAGGACCAAGGAAGAAGGATAGACGAATAAGAAGAGAAGAAAAGAAGGATAAGAATAAGAGGGAAAATAGTCACCAGAGGAACAAAAGAAATTAACACGATAATTAATCGGTGAATCGGTCGGTGAATTGATGTGTAACCCAACGGGATGGAATTTTCCTCATGTGAAGACATTTCAGGAGTATGTGCCACACCGGTCGAAGACTGAGAGCAACTCTTTGGTTATTCCTGGGCAGTCCATCGAGGTACTACGGTTACGAAACCACTCACGATGCCAGTCTGATCATGAGGAACTGACGGCCGATATGTTCGGGGCAAACCCGTAGTCTCCTTCCAACCGGCACGAAACGCCTTGACCCATCGTGCAACCCTCCTATACGGTAATGAATTCTTACGAAAGGCTCCACGTAATCGTCGATAATATTCTAATGCATTTTTACCATGGGCAGCGGTGAAATCGACTCTCTTCACTTCCATGCAACGCAGCAACAACACTCCCAATTGGTTGCCCGTCAAATGCACACTGAACATCCATAACTACGCCACTTGACCGCTCCCATATCCTTTTTGCGCGTGCGCTATCTCCTGCGAGTGTCTGGACTACGTTGCCGCTCCCTTATTTACAGGCCTCGTAGAACGGGATGGAAAAATATGATTACATATACACTGACTGACAGAGCAAATGCAACACCAAGAAGGAGTGGTCAGAACTTTATGCCAATTGCAGGGTAGACTGACGTCACTGAGGTATACTCATGATGTGGAATGCGCCGCTGTGCTGCGCACGAAGCAAACGATAAATGGGACACGGCGTTCGCGAATGGCCCACTTCGTACCGTGATTTCTCAGCCGACAGTCATTGTAGAACGTGTTGTCGTGTGCCACAGGACACGTGTATAGCTAGGAATGCCAGGCCGCCGTCAACGGAGGCATTTCCAGCAGACAGACGACTTTACGAGGGGTATGGTGATCGGGCTGAGAAGGGCAGGTTGGTCGCTTCGTCAAATCGCAGCCGATACCCATAGGGATGTGTCCACGGTGCAGCGCCTGTGGCGAAGATGGTTGGCACAGGGACATGTGGCACGTGCGAGGGGTCCAAGCGCAGCCCGAGTGACGTCAGCACGCGAGGATAGGCGCATCCGCCGCCAAGCGGTGGCAGCCCCGCACGCCACGTCAACCGCCATTCTTCAGCATGTGCAAGACACCCTGGCTGTTCCAATATCGACCAGAACAATTTCCCGTCGATTGGTTGAAGGAGGCCTGCACTCCCGGCGTCCGCTCAGAACACTACCATTGACTCCACAGCATAGACGTGCACGCCTGGCATGGTGCCGGGCTAGAGCGACTTGGATGAGGGAATGGCGGAACGTCGTGTTCTCCGATGAGTCACGCTTCTGTTCTGTCAGTGATAGTCACCGCAGACGAGTGTGGCGTCGGCGTGGAGAAAGGTCAAATCCGGCAGTAACTGTATGCGCCCTACCGCTAGACAACGCGGCATCATGGTTTGGGGCGCTATTGCGTATGATTCCACGTCACCTCTAGTGCGTATTCAAGGCACGTTAAATGCCCACCGCTACGTGCAGCATGTGCTGCGGCCGGTGGCACTCCCGTACCTTCAGGGGCTGCCCAATGCTCTGTTTCAGCAGGATAATGCCCGCCCACACACTGCTCGCATCTCCCAACAGGCTCTACGAGGTGTACAGTTGCTTCCGTGGCCAGCGTACTCTCCGGATCTCTCACCAATCGAACACGTGTGGGATCTCATTGGACGCCGTTTGCAAACTCTGCCCCAGCCTCGTACGGACGACCAACTGTGGCAAATGGTTGACAGAGAATGGAGAACCATCCCTCAGGACACCATCCGCACTCTTATTGACTCTGTACCTCAACGTGTTTCTGCGTGCATCGCAGCTCGCGGTGGTCCTACATCCTACTGAGTCGATGCCGTGCGCATTGTGTAACCTGCATATCGGTTTGAAATAAACATCAATTATTCGTCCGTGCCGTCTCTGTTTTTTCCCCAACTTTCATCCCTTTCGAACCACTCCTTCTTGGTGTTGCATTTGCTCTGTCAGTCAGTGTATTATGTCAGAGCTTAAGTATTAGCATCACCCTCATAAACCTTCGTCTCCCTAATGACACACATTCCCTTAATCCAGAAGACGATTATTTTCATACATGCCTAACATAAAATAAACAATGAGGGTCTTTAAAATTACGGCCATACAATAATTAATAAAATGTAGAAAAGGAGTAAATGAGCATGACCTACACTTATTAACGAAAATAACTTATATCGAACAAGAAAGATAATAAATAAAATCATGCGCGATGAAATTACAGTTTAAATGGATGAAGCACGAATACAACCATTAATTTATTTGGAGAATAGATACAAAATTTGTTGGTTGGATAAATGATACAGAAATAATATGGTATCACTGAGAATATAGCGTCTGATAGGCCGATGTGGTGACATTTTTCACGACTATTCATAACATGTTGATCAACAGCGATGAAGACATGAATCCGATAAAACATATTGTATAAATTAACGAATAAATCAGAGAATAAACGAATCCCAACCTTTAAAACAGCAACTGTCTTTAATATGCTGCCATTGCAGTAAGATATTGTAGTTCCAAAATTGTATCCTCCAGTCGTCGAAGTGTAACATCAATTATATGAGGGATCTCCGTCTCTCTCTCCATTCTCAAAAAGCATTTTGTAGTCATTTATTAAAGTGCGAATTTTAAAATTATTAAAAGTCTGGAAGCATGTTGAAATGAAATGAAATGTCGTATGGCTTTTAGTGCCGGGATATCCCAGGACATATTCGGCTCGCCAGGTGCAGGTCTTTCTGTTTGACTCCCGTAGGCGACCTGCGCGTTGTGATGAGGATGATATGATGAGAAAGACGACACATTCACCCAGCCCCCGTGCCATTAAAATTAACCAATTAAGGTTAAAATCCCCGACCCGGCCGGGAATCGAACCCGGAACTCTCTGAACCGAAGGCTAGTACGCTGACCGTTCAGCCAACGAGTCGGACTGGAAGCATGATTAAAGAGATTTATACACAAACCAAGGGCTTCTAAATTTATATTTGATATTTGGCTCTTGAGCCTTATAAGCCTTTTCTGTAGACAAATGCCTGCATTGGATGACTGGCTGAGGAGCGTACTAGTCTTGCTCATTTTAGTAATTCTATTTTTTGTTGTATAATAGAAAGAACAAGTAAATCAAGACGTATCTTAATTTTATATCTCAACAATGGAGCCTTTGTTATTCGTCGTAATAACTTATTTTGAAATGATTGTAGACGATTTACTGTGGTGTTTAGAATATAGCAATAGGCTACGCAATCAAAAAGTAGGACAAGTCTCACGCATACTAGGTAAACATTTCTTATTTCTTGAATTGGATGTATATTTATTATCTAGAACAGGACGAAGACGGGCCTCCCTAACCCATGCTCGTTGTAGGACCTGGTCTACATTCAATTGCCAGATAAGCTTCCCGTCGATCATCAGACCGAGGTAGTTCACAACATTGGTCCTGCGAAGGACAGTGATGTCCAAGCATAGGCATCCGTCTGGTAAAAGAAAAAACTTGCGTTTCAACAGCATTCATTTTAATTTTATTTCGAATATACCACTTACAGTATAACGTGATCCAGGATTGCAGTAAGGAACTGGAACCTCTGTTTCTCCTCCAAGAGGTATAAATTATGTAGTTGCGTCATCTGCATGCTGTTGTATCCCTACTTCCAGGATTATTGAGGGGTCATTCACACATAATCCGTAGAGGGTGGGTGGAAGATTCTACCCTGTGGCGCGCCGGCTTGTAGCAGCCAATGAATAGATTTTTCTCCATCACAAATGACACAGACATTTCCTATTATATAAATAGGAACGTTTAATTTAGATAAAGTAGTGCTCATTGTATTGGACATAAGAATGCCGTCTTTTTTATAGGCTACCAACTGTCGTTACATTGGCGATTACTTAATTTAAGGTAAATTCGAAAATAGGCTGAATAGATATTGACGTAATATTTATTTACATATTAGTTTTAGTTGGAAAGAAAATGTTATATTAACTCCGAATGTGTAAAACATATTTACGTCTATTTGTAAGACAATGTTTAGCCTTAGTTTGCTTTTCCTGTCAACATGTAGGCCTAGATATACATGTGGAAACGTAGTAGCGTGCTGATATTCAATTCAGCGATGTAGAATAATGCATTTAAGCTTAACATGCAGTATATGTTCATTCTAGATATTAGATACTTTATACTTACGGTATTTCTTTAAAACTACTACTATTATTTCTACCAAAATATTTCCTTTGCACCACGTTGGATGAAGTTTCGCTCAAAAGGTATATATGAACTGGAGAACGGGTAATGTTGCCTGACGCTCCTTAGCATTAGAAGACTACAGCACAAACATCGAATCTTTCTGATCTGGCGTTTAAAGACCTTAATATAAGACCACGTAGATATATCAGTATAGTCATTATGATGCGAACTGTTCAAATCATTGTTTCCCAAACTTGTTCGATAGCGCCCTCTTTTGTAAGTCCAGAAAATCTCATGCCACCCTCCACCGATAACGTTACCGCATTAAAAGTAGATTTTTCTTAAAAACTCTTTGCGAGAAGTATACAAGTAGATGGATCCGCAAATTTTTTACCAAAAATACTGTACGAAGTGTAGATGAAAATTCAAGGTACATAGAAGTAACAGTAATAGACGATTTTGGAGAGTTAGGCCGTCCACTCGGTTGAGGAGGAGGAGTGAGTAAGATGGGCGCTATCCATTGCTCTTATGCGACAACCACTGAGGCAGGTTCCGCATTCTCTTCACTGAGGAGGAGGACCTCGAACTGAGACTGACATTAACTTTTATTTGTCTAACCTTCTTTGAATAGGAAAACGGGTGTCAGGCTGGGTAGCAGATTGGGGCCTCGAGGACTACCTTCTACAGCAACAACCTGCAGTTTCCTAAACACAGCAGATTTTGCCCACCGACTGTAAGGTAGAAAGACTTGCCTACTGGCGATTCAGCTATAGAGCTGGCATGGTACTTTTTAGTACCTATAGTGAAAATATGTGGAAAAATATAATTTAGAGAATTGTCGACAGCAAGAATTCAGACCTATTTTCTGCTGTGCACTTGTAACACTCCTGTATCTTAGTAGTCGCATAATCTCCCGTGAGTGGTTATTGTGTCAACTGATGCCATTTAAGAAAAGCAGGAAAAAAGATCTTACAATGTTACTGCAGGCGTAAGGAATCCAGATGAAATAGGATTTATTTTTACATCACACCGTCACAACGACACAGTTAGGCCTATGGCAAAGATAGGATAGGGAAGGCCTAGGAGTGGTAAGGAATCGACCGTGGCCTTAATTTAGTTACAGCCCCAGCATTTGCCTGGTGTGAAAGTGGGAAACCACGGAAAACCGTTTTTCAGGGCTGCCAACAGTGGGTATCGTGGATGCAAGCTCACAGCTGCGGGCCCCAACCGCACCGCCAACTCACCCAGTATAGGATATTACTTGTGAGGAAGGCAAGCGGAAACCATCCAACTATCTTTCCAAGAAGAATGTTTTAGCAGCTATTTAGAAACTAACTAAGCTCCCAATTGTTGTATAGCTCATCAGTACATACATTGGTTTAAAATAGCTCTCCATGCTACCCTACCCTGTGTTAATCTTTTATATTTATGTAACTATTGTAATCTGTTTGTAATATTCATACCTTCTTGCCTCCTACACTAGAACAGTTCTAGGTGTCTAAAGACGTGTTCTAAAATTGCTCCTGTCCCTCCTGCTAGTCAAATTTTACTAAGCCCTTCTCCTCTCACTAATATTCTTCATTATCTATTCATTGAATCTAACTTATCTAACATTTTAGATCCTAAATAACCTAAGCTACTGCGTTGTTTATGGCAGTGAGAGCTGTTTCTGTTTTCTGGTTTCCGTATTCGGTATAAAATGTTAGTGTCACGTAGCTGTGGTCTTGCATTCACCAGCATTATTACTTATTTCTGTAAAAAATTCAGGAACATGATTCAGAATATTGTTTAATAAGCTGTTACTAATCGAAAGCAAGATGAACAGACAATATCACCGACCATTCAAAAAACGGTAGATTAAAAGATACAAGTTTGGATGTGGATTAAAGAACGAAGTTCTGCAACAAACAAAGTTAGTGTAAGGAATCCAGAGATGGTGGAAAATAAAATGCAAAAAAAAAAAAAAATCAAGCATGCAGGTGTGGAAGTTTTGGGTAAGACATCTGGGGAGGAGTTCTAATGGATAAAGGAACATAGCGGTGGAATGAGGAGGTCTAGGATGCCATCAAGGGAAAAAGTGAAGCTAAAAGGAAATGGAATGAATCATGAACTATCCATGACAGAGAACAATACAAACAAGCAAATAAAGCTGCGAAAGGGAGGTAGAAAAAGCAAAGGCAGGATTATGGAAATAACTCTGCGAATAATTAGATACTGCAAAGGGTAAACGATTTTCAGAATTGCTAATGCACGCAACATAGCAAAAGCTCTCACACATATCAGGCAGATGAAGAATGAACGAATTCTTTTTTCGAGAAATAGGAGGAATATTTTACAAAATGTACTTAATGAGCGCAATGTACGAGTTGTTTTTGACGACGGTATCGCAAATTATAATCTAACAAGTAGCGTGTATAGGGCAGAGTTTGTAACTGCTTTGCAAAGTTCAACGTGTTTAAGAGCAACCTGTCCTGATGAAATTCGTGTGGAGGACATAGACGAATCACGGCCAAATATGGAAGAAACTCTATGTTACTTCTTACGCACACACGGTGGGATAGAACATATTAATATTAGTTTAGTGTTGCCGTCAGCTCCCGCTGGGAGCGCTGTGCCAGCTGGTAATGCATTCTTAAATTCAAACACTCAATATTGTAGAAGTCTTCGTCGCGTACAGTCAGGATTTTCTGAAGATACGGTGTAAAGTTCTCTGCAAAACGTGAAGAGTTTCACATTGTTTTTCTGACAAGCCATAAGCCCGAAATCCCATATCTTGTCTTCAATGATATTATTAGGAATTTAAATTTACAGAATAATATGTTTCTAATTTATTATCGTATAGTTTCATTCTCCGAGGGTGGAATAGTTAAATGACGTTGTCACTGTCGTCTAATGAAAGCTACGGCGATTCATGTACAGCCCAATTTTTAGGACATTGTTGGATAAAAATTCAGACCTGATGTTCGGATTCCACGCAAAGGTTCAAGTCACTTTACTATCATCAGAATATTAGTATTATAAACTTTACGAGCTTGTTTTTCTTTCCTATTCTCAAATAAATAACTGAAATAAATTATAGTACCCTTCTGCAGGTTGTCACTCAACCGTAATCTTCTTATAAATAAAGTTGTTCGTGTCTGTTTGTCTGTTTGTCTGTTCCACTATCACGTCGAAACGGCTGGATAGATCTCAACCAAACTTCATATTTACAGTATACTGACCCCGGGGAAGGTTTCCATATGCACACCATTTTAAAATCTTTGAAAAGACGGAGGTTTTATAGGAAAAACGGTTTTCCTCCATTTTCTCTTATACTATTATAGGCAAAATATCGAATTTGTCGTATAAGGACGAGACAAAGCTCAATTTAATTCTCTTGACGCAAAGAACAAAACTCGGTAAGCCATACGGGCCCGAAAACCATGTTTTAACACGTTGAGTGCCAGACCGAATTTCATAGGACTGCCGTCTAGTGCCGTGAGCTAATAACATCGAGTTACTCCCTGGTGCCAAAACGTTCACAGGCTTAACCAAGCAAATGATCGCTGAAATGAGGATGTATTTATGATATATTACGTCAACTTATTATGTATATTAGGTAAAATATTGCGACCCCATATGGGGTCGTATTGGTCATTACGAATTGTACTCGAACACGCGCCCCCATATGGGGTCGTACTTATACAGTAGTTACTGTCCCGACGCTCGGTCATACTTACCTTTTCCTTTGCAGGGACGCGTTATACGCTGTTGATTATGAGAGATGTGTTAGCTTGTTCATTCTGGGGCCGTAAAAATGTAGGTTCCCCGATTTTAGGTCAGGAAATGTTTGTAAATGGCGATCTTCCGATTTTAGGTTAGGAAATTTTCGTATAAAATGTTATATAAAGTAGTGAAAATCATGTAAATTTGGTTAATTAGGATGTAACAGAATATTATTATAAGAAGAATTAGTAGTTACGGAATATTGAATAAGTATATAATTTTATTTGTATAACATTTAATTTGAGTGAGAGAACCCAGCAGCGATGATCGTGCAACATGGGAAACCAGTGACTGTATCATTGAAGACGGTTATAATTGTTGCAACAGCTGGCTTGGAAACCCGGAATACAGCGGCGATGTGTATGCTGAAGACTGTAATTTATCAATATGGATGAACATGCGAGATCGCTATTTGCTCTGTACTGAATTCAAAATTAATGTAACTATAAACTACGTTTGCATCATTGTCTGACTTGTTCGATATATCGTCCAGACTATTTGCACTAAGTATTTTACTGCTCGATTTGCTAGTAACGACTTAAAAAAAAAGAAAAGGAAACTCGCAGCACTGCACACTTACATAAACAACCCGTGCGTGAGATAGCAATGACTTTTTCACCCTACATAGCACTCTTGACGTACCCATATGGGGTCGCGCCAAAACAGGAATTGAAGAATGGAAGGTGGACTATGCACGTACTTAAATAGACGACCAGCAGATGGCAGGAAGAGAACTTATACAGCTTCGAATCACATACTTACTGCGCACCCAAATGGGTTCGCACAGTTCTCGATTTAGAACGAACGTACGAACCCATATGGGGACGTGAAGTTCAAAAATTTGACTACTCTCACGTACCCATATGGGGTCGCTTGGCACTCAACGTGTTAAGGCCCTAAAACCAACCGTTACGGAGATATTGGCACCAAACTACCCCTGCTCTAGGAATCGGATAAAGAAATGAACAGCCGTAACCATGGCAACGTCAGCTCCAGGATTCTAGAGCAGTGAGATTATGCATGTACGTTTGGGCATAGCTGCCAACCAAAATTGGTACAAATAAGACTTAATATCTGGAAAAAATATACTGTTGTGTAAGGCACTCATAGGACTCCTTTGGGCGGGAATGGTAAGGGGGTGGAGTACGAGTTAAAAATCTTACTATATATAGAAATGGAAGTGTGTGTGTAAATGACGCATCTCCAACTAAACCACTGGAGCAATTTCAACCAAACTTGGTACACGTATCACTTACTATCGGGAGACGAGCACTGTGGGGGTTAAGCCATCCCTAGCGCCCTTAAGGGAGAGGGTCGGGAGGGGGGTAGTTACAATAATAATCGAGAATAGTTTCGAATTCATAGTTTTCGGGGTCGCTGAGTTGAAAAGTAATACTCTAGAATTTTTTAAAGTCCAGCCCCCTTTTAGGTGGGGAGCAAAGGGTATAAACATAATTAAAAACAGTTTCGAATCCATAGATTTCAGGGTCTCTGAGATGAATAGTATTACTCCGGATTTGTTTGCAAATCCAAGTGGGGAGCGAAGGGGGTGAGATATAAAATTAATCGAAAAACTACATATAAAAATGTTATCTTCTTCTTCTTACCATATATAAAAATTGATGTATGTGGGTGTGTGGGTGTGGGTGTGTATATAACACATCTCCTCCTAAACCACTGGAGCAATTTCACCAAACGTGGTACACTTATCAATTAGTATCAGAAGACAAACCGCGTGAGGGTAAGACACCCCTAGCACACTTATGGGCAGGGGGCGAGGGGGGTGGTATAAAAATAATCTTATAAATAAAGTTGTTCGTTTCTGTTTGTTTGTTTGTTTGTTTGTTTGTTTGTTTGTTTGTTTGTTTGTTTGTTTGTTTGTTTGTTTGTTTGTTTGTTTGTTTGTTTGTTTGTTTGTTTGTTTGTTTGTTTGTTTGTTTGTTTGTTTGTTTTGAGAAGGTGCTAACATAAGGGCCTAGGAAAATAGGAACATTCCCAGAGAGGAAGCTAGGTGGACCGAGGTGAGGGAGCTTTCCATCTGTAAATCCATCTGTCTTTTATTCACTGACAACAACATATGTACAACATTATAACTGAAGCACTCTTTCCAAAGTAAACCAATAAATTCCTATTGGCCTCTTACGTACAAGAAAGAACAGGAGATCTATTATCTCCAGAAAATATAATGGAAACAAGTAGTACTAGAAAGTAATATTAAACGTTAACATTAAAGAAAAAGAAACAGACTTCAACTGGCCATAGGCCCCTGGACTACGAACCCGGCCCATCCAAACAGCACAGCACACACAGAAGCACAACTCAAATCCACTTACACACACATTCGCGGCCACAAGCATTAACCTCTCACTCAATACACACACATACAACATTCACTCACGACTTACGCTGCGATGTTCGCAGCCCAGAAGCCTTGGGTTCGAAAGGAACCTCCCAGTAGTTGCTCAAGAGAGCGACAAATAATTAGTGAGAATCTAACGCTGGATGCAACCAGCCACCAATACTACGTTTGAGAAGGGAAGGGGAAGGGACAGGACGGGGAACAACCAATGTAGAAACTCACTCACAGCGCAGGCGCACTTCAAGTGTCTGTTAGAGTCTTGTGAGAGAGCGTAATAGAAGTTTCTCGTAACACAATTTCTTAAATATAAAATGAAAATATTTCTTAAATGAAAATATCTGTGATAGTTTGTTTGTTTGTTTGGCTTAAGTGCGGCCAGTATCCACTATTCGGGAGATAGTAGGTTCGAACCCCACTGTCGGCAGCCCTGAAAATGGTTTTCCGTGGTTTCCCATTTTCACATCAGGCAAAGGCCACGGCCGATTCCTTCCAACTTCTATCCCTTCCCTGTCCCATCCTCGCCGTAAGACCTATCTGTGTCGGTGCGACGTAAAGCAACTAGCAAAATTAAAAACATAAAAATGTTTGTTTGTTCCACCATCACGTCTAAAGGGCTGGACAGATCTCAACCAAACTTCATATTTAGAGTATACTCACCCCGGAGAAGATTTCGATATGCATATCATTTTAAAATCTTTGAAAAGACGGGGGTTTTATAGGAAAACCACAACGGTTTTCCTCCATTTTCTCTTATACTATTGATTTTCGGCAAACTCTGTGGACCGTATGTGAAAGGTCTCTTCATCATAAACAACTTTCGTTATGTTCATAATTTACCTTACTCTTCAAATGACAGAGAAATTTACTATTTCCTGCCGATACCATGCTCGGCATTGAGTGACCGACAGAGCGATAACGAATATATGGGTTACCATGGCAACGTCTCTGCTTGCCAGCAGAGAAGTAACGTATTGCCATTTTCCTCATCATTCCTTTAAATTCGTGGTTGTTCCTTGGGTAGAAAGCAAGAGAGTCGTCAATCGGCCATTCTGCGGGATATTGGCGGAATATCATTGGAGGTTATAACCGTCCTCGAATAGCTTAAGTAATAACACAAATATTCATCTTCTTATCTGATTGCCTAAGAATCCCTGCGCTTAAATTTCTCTCCGATTACCGCATTCTTATATCCATAACTCACACCGGCATAATTTATTGAGGAACATTTGATTCTCCAATACATTCACTTGGTATTTATATATTTGTCATCATCCGGATGTCCTCAGTTATAATCCATTTTCTATTAATTTCAACTTACTAAACTGTATTATTTTCTTCCTTAATTACCACGTATGTATGCGAGTACTAATCGCGAATGCTGTACACTCTTTCCTTTGAGGAAATATTCTAAGCTATGCAAATGTATAACATTTGGCCCAGGAAAATTCCGAAATATGGATGCAATTTTAACGGCGGTGCAGACCTTCGTTTCGGGGTAATTGGTGGCTAATCAGTAAGTCGTATCACAAGTCACAAAGCAAATGGCGTTTCATTTTGGAGAGATCTATAACTTTTTTCCTATGACTTTTCGTCGTATTTCTATCCCTAATACATTAAATACAAGTTGATTTTGTACCTTTACACGTATATGTTATCATTTGGCACACTTATAGGAAAGGTAGAATCATGACATTCGGCACGCACATTGACATGACCATTGGCAATGTTATAGCCAAATTTTATGATTCTAGCTGTCACATAAGAATCAAAAATATAAAATAGCATCCAAAAACTGTACAAGATTTCACCCCATTCAATGACTCTAACTCAATCTAACCCATGAATATAGGAGATACGAGAAGATGTCATAGGACCAACCATGTAGAGCACTGAAAGGGGCGTCTGATGGTGAAGTCCGTTTGTAGATACGTCGTACAGTTACAAAGCAGTAACTATCGAAATAAAGGTGTGCCCTTCTAGAGTGTGTCTGTACATTGACAATTTTGGCGAAATTTCCGTACAGTTATCCGTTTCAGGTGTAATAATGACAATCTGCATATATTCAGTTTTGGTGTCTGTCTGTTTGTTTGTTTGTCTGTTTGTCTATAACTTGGAAACTACTGGATATATTTCCGCCAAACTTGATATTTAGAATCCACCTGTCCTTTGGTAGGTTTTAGGGCAAATATTGTTTCTAAATCCCTGAATTGACTGGGGGATTATACAAAACCGAAACCGTCATTCTGCCTTCTCACAAAATATAGACAACCAAACTTAATGTAAATTTACCTGCCTTAATGGAAATTCATTTCTAAGCCTTTTTCCTCATGTGCATCATTTCAATACGAGGATTAATGAGGGAGATATCATTAACGGACCGTTTTCCGGTACAAGTCCCACCGGACTTAACGCAAGAGCGGGTGCGTGTAAAGCGTATGTTTCACAACTTGAAAACTACTGAAGATATTTGAGTCAAACTTTACATTAACATCCACCTGTCAAACGCTACGTGTTAATCGTCACTAACATTTCATTTTCCCGGAATGGACTGGCGGTTTATAGGGAACCGAAATGGTGATTTTACTCTTACACAATATATACAGTACAAGACTAACCGGACTGGAAATCGACCAAACGTGATGGAATTCCATCTCTAAAACTTTTTTCATGTTCATTTTCTCGACAGGAGGATTAATAAGGGAGATTTCATAAACGGTCCGTTTTTCCGGTTAAGTCCAGCGGATATAGCCCACAAGGTGTTGTACGTGGAGCAGTTTCCTTATTTATCTATGTAAATAAAATAGTAACTACTGTGTGCCTGTAAACTGACTATTTTGTCGAATTTTTCGTACAGCTACACGCTCAAGGGGTAATAATGATCATCTGCATATTTTTCGGTTTCGTTTCTTGAAAGTCCTACTTTTTACACTTCTCACCGAAAACCCAGATTGCGGCATAATCTTCCAGTCGAGAAAGAAAACTGAAATTTGGCAAAATTTTACGTTTTAGCCTGTAACGGGCGGAAAACTTCCAAGAGCTTTAAAGTTTTCCCCTTCTATCCCGAAGAATATCGAAATATGGAGGCAATTTTAATGATGGTGCAGAACTTCGGGAAGTATTATCACATAACGGATGGCACAATCCCCGTTCAATTTGTAGTGATCTACAACCTTGGTCTTACGACTTTTTGTCGTATTTATATCTATTTTACGTTTGATTTTTCTCTATTTCTCGATGTTAAGTGAAGTTGTAATTTTCACATATATAATTCATACCTTCCATCACTTAGAGGAAAGATAGAACCATCATACTCTACACGAAAATTGGTCCACCCAGTAGCCATATGTGAGCCAAATGCTATGTATGTAGCTGTCACTTAATTATCCGAAAAGCAATGCAATGTGAGATAATCTTATACAAATTTTACCCTATTCCAAGTTTCTAACTCAATCTGACCCATGAATAGATGAGATATCATAAGACCAGCAATTTAGGCCGCTAAATCCGGCGCCTTATGGTACAATCCTTTCTCGATATGATGTGCCGTTTAGAAGCAGTTAATCTGTAAATGAAGGTCTGCAATATTGTAAACAAGCACATACTTTCGTATGTCGAACTATATATATTCACTGATGTCGATTTTGTAGCGATCGAGAAAGGGTGTGTCTGCTATTGTAATCAGTACTCCGCACACCGACTATGACTGGCAGTAGGAATGGAGTCCTTCTCCAATTCCTGTGTAACTGGCATTAATGAGGCAGGCCTACCATTGTAATGAATAATTCACTTCTCGATTTGACTTTCAGAAGGCAAGGGAGCATGCAGCATACAGTCTTTGGCTGTAGGCAAGCGTTTCCGCAGTTATAAACAGATGTACCCATCTAAAATGTGACTCGCATAAGGCATACTGGCCTGCTATTTTGATGGAAAGTCATCAACTTGGTGTGACTGGCAGGAAGCTGGCTGGCAGTTGGATAAGGCGCCTATCATTATAATGATAACTGCACAACTCAATGTTGACTGGTTGTAGGGAAGTTTCCTGCCATTGTAATAAAAACTCCTCAATTTGTGATATGTCTGGAAGTAGGAAAGGGGGGCTGCCATTGTAACGGAAACTCCCCAAATCGATTGTGACCGCGCAGTAGGCAATGGGGCCTGCAATTATAATGTAAACTTCCCAACTCGATTGTGAATGGCAGTAGGCAAGTGAGCCTGTCGTTATCATCACAAATCCGTAAGAAGCACTTTACACTGGAAACAACGTATGGGGACCTCTCCATATTGTTTCTCGGATAACGCTAAGAGGCATGTTATTTTAAAACAATCCTATTTACTGCATGTACAGTATTTACTTCAATATTCGTATACAATGCAGAATACCGTAGCGAAGCACGGATACATTTCTAGTATTACAATAACTCCTCAACTCAAAATCTAACTAGCAAGTAGGTTCAACCACAAGACCTAACTTGTTAACATTGGTATCTACTTATATGAGGAACAAGGAACTTTCCTGCAGTTATTGCATGCCTATAGAACGAAGCCAGTTAATTACCTTCCGTACTACAATTCAGACTAAAATTTATTTGAACGTATTACACTTGACTTCTTACAGGTTATAAAACATGAGATTCAGACTTTATCGAAGTAGATATCGTAAATATGGCATGTGAAGTGGGTAGTTTAGTCGTGTTTATCAATTAACATGCATCAAGTTGACAGAATACATTTACGCCGGACAAGGAAATGAAGTTCATAAAACTTACAGAGTTGCAATTCCGATTCAACGGTATCCAGAATAAGTCGCCATCTATTCCACTCGTAAAAAGAAGTAAATTATGTATCTATGATATTGCTTCAATGAGATGTCTGTGAGAATACGTCAATGAATTGTAGGTAGTGAGTTGTCTTCGTAGAAGGAAACTTACACCCTTCACAGTCTTACAATCATTTGCTCCTTATCACAATTAGTGGGCAAGTCACTTTTATTAATGATAATCCTGCCATGAAATGCTACATATTATGTTTTACAAACAACCAACTGTTACCAATGCTAATATTAGTCAGAGGATAGCTTCAAAAAGTTTATAGGTAACTCATGGCAGTATTACGACTAGATACTGTCGCTGAAATTTTACACCAAGAATTCCTGACTAGAACACATAAATTGGAGGTATTGTATATCGTTAAATAGAATGCTATTTATAGGTTATACGCTATAATCTAGGAGATTATAGTCATAATCCTATTAGATAATCATTAAATGAGCAAGCGGTATTTCATATAGAGATTATTATGCAACCTGAGGAATTGTTTGCTACACAATTTCAACGATAAACATTTAAAGCCCATACAATAGGGCAGCATGGAACTGTATAATTCTTCTCTGAATTTAAGAAATACCGGCAAATGTACCCGTGCTTCGCTTCGGTATTCTACATTGTATACGGATATCGAAGCAAATACTGTGCATGCAGTAATAAGATTGTTTTAAAATTCCATGCATCTTAGCGTTATCTGAGAAATAGCATACGGAGATCCCCACACGTTGTTTGCAATGTAAAGTGTGGGTTGCGGAGTTGTAATGATGACGGCAGGCTAATTTGCATACTGCCACTCACAATCGATTTGGGAAGTTTACAATATCATTGCAAGCGTCATTGCCTACTGCGCGGTCACAATCGATTTGGGGAGTTTTCGTTACAGCGGCAGGCCCCCTTTCCTACTTCCAGACAGATAACAGTTGAGGAGTTTTTATTATAATGTCAGGCAACTTTCCTACTACCAGTCAAAATTGAGTTGTGCAGTTATCATTATAATAACGGGCCATTTTCCTCCTGCCAGCCAGCTTTCTGCCAGTCACACAGGGTTGGTGAGTTTCGATTAAAATACCAGGCAACTATGCCTATTGCTAGTCAAATTTTAGACGCGGACATTTGTTTATAATGGCGGGAATCCTCACCTAGAGCCAAACGCAATCGGGTAGGGGAGTTTTGAACAAAATGGCATGCTCCCTTGCCTTCTGAAAGTCAAATCTAGAAGTGAATTATTCATTATAACGGCAGGCCCTCCTTACTAATGCCAGTTACACAGGAGTTGGGAAAGGACACCCTTCCTACTGCCAGTCAAAGACGGTGTGGCGAGTACTGATTACAATAGCAGACACACCCTTTCTCAATCGCTAAAAATCGACATCAATGAATATACATAGATCAAAATACGAACGTATATTGTACCAGGAAGGCATAGGCCGTGGCACATATGTGTTGTAAAATCTATATTCATGAGAGAACGGCTAAGCAACGATGTACGAACAGCCGTACGAGAGAACGTTCTCGTCTGCTCTGCGTGAGGAAGACAGCATGAATGGGGCAAGGTCGAGTGACGTCAGCGCCGCATGCACCTCACCTCCACGCAGAAACGTCTCGAAACAATTTTTAAACTTCTCAGCGACTTGACCAATAAATATGAAACTAACACAAAATTGTAGCCTATATTTTAAAAGTACTACCTTGAAAATCTGAGATTAATCCGCCTAGTGGTTTCAGAGATATAACGAGTTGAATTTTGGGAAGTATTATCACCCCTCTGTCGCCCGACTCAGAGAGCTGCTTCCAGCATGATATAAATAGGTCGACGACCCGAGGGTATAGTCAGTGTATCTTAAACTCTACAACTCATGACTAGACGTCACTACGCTGCGTCGCGCTCCTCGAGAGACATGAAAGTCACTCTCTAGAACTCTGAAATTCTGCGAGGTCGCCGCAAGTGAAGTTTCAACCGCGTCGTGATGTGTGAAATGTTATAAAATTTTCTCCGACTGAATCTTCATTGTATAAGATTTACGAGTGCCTTAACCAAGATAATTTACGATAGAGACTGTGCATTGAAGTACACGGACTGACAGAGCAAATGCAACACCAAGAAGGAGTGGTCAGAACTTTATGCCAATTGCAGGGTAGACTGACGTCACTGAGGTATGCTCATGATGTGAAATGCGCCGCTGTGCTGCGCACGTAGCGAACGATAAATGGGACACGGCGTTGGCGAATGGCCCACTTCGTACCGTGATTTCTCAGCCGACAGTCATTGTAGAACGTGTTGTCGTGTGTCACAGGACACGTGTATAGCTAAGAATGCCAGGCCGCCGTCAACGGAGGCATTTCCAGCAGACAGACGACTTTACGAGGAGTATGGTGATCGGGCTGAGAAGGGCAGGTTGGTCGGTTCGTCAAATCGCAGCCGATACCCATAGGGATGTGTCCACGGTGCAGCGCCTGTGGCGAAGATGGTTGGCGCAGGGACATGTGGCACGTGCGAGGGGTCCAGGCGCAGCCCGAGTGACGTCAGCACGCGAGGATCGGCGCATCCGCCGCCAAGCAGTGGCAGCCCCGCACGCCACGTCAACCGCCATTCTTCAGCATGTGCAAGACACCCTGGCTGTTCCAATATCGACCAGAACAATTTCCCGTCGATTGGTTGAAGGAGGCCTGCACTCCCGGCGTCCGCTCAGAACACTACCATTGACTCCACAGCATAGACGTGCACGCCTGGCATGGTGCCGGGCTAGAGCGACTTGGATGAGGGAATGGCGGAACGTCGTGTTCTCCGATGAGTCACGCTTCTGTTCTGTCAGTGATAGTCACCGCAGACGAGTGTGGCGTCGGCGTGGAGAAAGGTCAAATCCGGCAGTAACTGTGGAGCGCCCTACCGCTAGACAACGCTGCATCATGGTTTGGGACGCTATTGCGTATGATTCCACGTCACCTCTAGTGCGTATTCAAGGCACGTTAAGTGCCCACCGCTACGTGCAGCATGTGCTGCGGCCGGTGGCACTCCCGTACTTTCAGGGGTCGCCCAATGCTCGGTTTCAGCAGGATAATGCCCGCCCACACACTGCTCGCATCTCCCAACAGGCTCTACGAGGTGTACAGATGCTTCCGTGGCCAGCGTACTCTCCGGATCTCTCACCAATCGACCACGTGTGGGATCTCATTGGACGCCGTTTGCAAACTCTGCCCCAGCCTCGTACGGACGACCAACTGTGGCAAATGGTTGACAGAGAATGGAGAACCATCCCTCAGGACACCATCCGCACTCTTATTGACTCTTTACCTTGAAGTGTTTCTGCGTGCATCGCCGCTCGCGGTGGTCCTACATCCTACTGAGTCGATGCCGTGCGCATTGTGTAACCTGCATATCGGTTTGAAATAAACATCAATTATTCGTCCGTGTCGTCTCTGTTTTTTCCCCAACTTTCATCCCTTTCGAACCACTCCTTCTTGGTGTTGCATTTGCTCTGTCAGTCAGTGTATAATTGAGAATTCAAGTGTTTAATTTACTAGTCGACGGTATTGTGGACTTTATCAATCTCTCATAATTTTGAACTTTGTTATTGACAGTGACAACATACTAGGACATGGTGCGTGATAAACTGAACATTCAATTCATGACAGTTTAATTAATTCTGCGATACATTTCTCGTATATTATTACGATTGTGAACTGTTTGGAATACCATTCCACTAGAATATTCAATAATTGACAGGACTAAATGTGACTATTTTTCACGTATTTTCTCGGACTTTCGATTATTACTATGAGAAATTAATTGAATGTTAAGGACATTGTTGGCTTTTCCTGGTACTTTAATAAGGGTCGTTGTAATGTGTATCTCCCTCGAAGAACCAGCACCTCTGACGTCAGTTATATAGGGTCTCTTAATTTAATTTGTTTGACCTCTTCGGATAGGTTCTCAACTTTGGAGTTAACTGAGGTGTAGAGATTCTTTATTTCGTTTCTCAGATTGGTTTTAAATGACTTGCACGTCCTTACAGAAAGCAGCAATATTAGGTCATACGAACTCGTGTGATGCAAATTCAGACATAAAATGTCCTTAACATTCAGTTAGTTTCTCATAGTAATAATCGAAAGTTCGAGAAAGTACGTGAAAAATAGTCACATTTAGTCCTGTCAATTATTGAATATTCTAGTGGAATGGTATTTCAAACAGTTCACAATCGTAATAATATACGAGAAATGTATCGCAGAATTAATTAAACTGTCATGAATTGAATGTTCAGTTTATCACGCACCATGTCCTAGTATGCTGTCACTGTCAATAACAAAGTTCAAAGTTATGAGAGATTGATAAAGTCCATAATACCGTCGACTAGTAAATTAAACACTTGAATTCTCAATTATACTTCAATGCACAGTCTCTATCGTAAATTCACTTGGTTAAGGCACTCGTAAATCTTATACAATGAAGATTCAGTCGGAGAAAATTTTATAACATTTCACACATCACGACGCGGTTGAAACTTCACTTGCGACGACCTCGCAGAATTTCAGAGTTCTAGAGTGTGACTTTCATGTCTCTCGAGGAGCGCGACGCAGCGTAGTGACGTCTAGTCATGAGTTGTAGAGTTTAAGATACACTGACTATACCCTCGGGTCGTCGACCTATTTATATCCGGCTGGAAGCAGCTCTCGGAGTCGGGCGACAGAGGGGTGATAATACTTCCCAAAATTCAACTCGTTATATCTCTGAAACCACTAGGCGGATTAATCTCGAATTTGCAAGGTTGTACTTTTAAAATATAGGCTACAATTTGGTGTTAGTCTCATATTTATTGGTCAAATCGTTGAGAAGTTTAAAAAGTGTTTCCAGGCGTTTCTGCCGGGAGGTGTGATGCATGCGGTGCTGACGTCACTTGACCTTGCCCCACTCATGCTGTCTTCCTCACGCAGAGCAGACGAGAACGTTCTCTCGTACAGCTGTTCGTACATCGTTGCTTAGCCTTTCTCTCATTAATAACGATTTTACAACACATACGTGCCAGGGCTATGCCTTCCTGGTACATTATGCATGTTTACAATATTGCAGATCTTCATTTACAGACTAACTGTTAATAAACGATACGTCATATCGACAAAGTATTGCACTGTAAGACGCAGAATTTAGCGGCCTAAATGGCTGGTCCTATGATATTTTCTTGCATCTCATCTATGCATGTGTCAGATTGAGTTAGAAACGTTGAATAGGTTGAAATTTGTGTAAGATTATCTTCCATTGCATTACTTTCCGGGTAATAATATGACATAGCATTTAGCTCACATATGGGTACTGGGTAGGCCAATGTTCGTGTAGAGTTTGATGATTCTACCTTTCCTATAAGTGATTGAAAGTATGAATTTTGCAGGTAAAAAGTCCAAATTAACTTAAAGTCGAGAAATAGAGACGAATCTAACGTATAAGGGATGCAGATACGACAAAAAGTCGTAAGACCAAGGTTGAAGATCACTCCAGATTCAACGGAGATTGTGCCATCCGTTATGTGATAGGACTTCCCGTTTATCCCACGAAATACCTCGAAACGAAGGTCTACACTATCATTAAAATTGACTCCATATTTTGATATTCATCGGGGATAAAAACTGAAAAATGTAACGATCTTGGAAATTTTCCGTCCGTTACAGGCTATAACGTATAATTTGCCAAATTACAATTTTCTTGCTCGTTTGGCAGATTATGCCGCAATCTGGATTTTGCATAACGGGAGTAAAAATCAGGACTTTCACGAAGCTACGCCAAAAATATTCAGATGGTCATTATTACCCCTCGAACGGGTAGCTATACGAAAATTTCACCAAAGTAGTCAATGTACAGGCACACACAGTCGTTACGATTTTATTTATATAGGTAGATAAGGAATCTGCTCCACGTTCAACTCCTTTTGGGCTACGTCCGCTGGACTTAACCTGCAAATATTTCACTTATTAATCCTCCTGTCGAAAAATTCACATGGGAAAAAAATTTAGAATTGGATTTCCATTAAGGATTGTAGATTTCCATTAATTTCGGATGTGCGTATTTTAAGGGAGTGCAAAATTATGGTTCAGGTTTCGGATAAGCCCCCAGTAAATTCAGGTATTCATAAATAATATTGGCCCTAAATCCTACTGAAGGCAGGTGGATTCTAAATATCAAGTTTGCTAGAAATATTTTTAGTAGTTTTCAAGTTATAAGAACTCATACAATCAAACAGACAAACAGACACGAAAGCTAAGAAATATACACACGGTCATTATTACACCTAAAAAGGAAAACTGTACGGAAATTCCGCCAAAATAGTCAATGTACAGACACACTGTCATTACGATTATATTTATATAGATGGCAGATAATCATGGGCACGTTCGTAAGTGCAAACCTTCATTTCGAGATTCACTGCTCCTAACCGGTACATCATACCAACAAACGGATTGCACCCTCAGATGTTTCTTTTATTGATCTACATGTTTGGTCAAAAAATGTCTCGTATCTCCCATATTTATGGGTTTGATTGAGTTATGTTATTTGAATGGGGTACAATTTGTGTACATTTTTAAAATTTTACATTATTTTTAAGTACTTATGTTCAGGCTAGAATCATGAAATTTGCTTCGCATATAGCCATTGGTCGTGTCAATGTGTGTGTCAATTTGTATGACTCTATATTTCCTATAAGTGTGTCAATATAAGTAACATACGTGTAAGAAGCACAAAATGTACGAACAATCGAAATATTCAGTCAAATCGTTACTATAAGGGAGATAGAGAAACGACAAAATGTCACAGGAAGAAAGTTGTAGATCACTCCAAATTGAACGGAGATTGTGCCTACCGTTTTGTGATAGGAATTACCGTTTAGCCCCGAAATACCTCAAACGAAGGTCTGCACCGTCATTAAATTGCCTCCACATTTCGATATTCTTCGGCGTAAGAAGTGAAAAATTTAAAAATCTTGGAAGTTTTCCGTACGTTACCGGCTGAAACGTATAAATTTGATTAATTTCAATTTTCCAGCTCGTGTGGCAGATTGTGAGGCAATCTTGATTTTGGGCGAGGGAGGTAAAATTTAGGACTTTCGGAAAAACTATAGCTAAAATATGCAGATGATCATTATTACCCCTTAAACAGAGAATTGCAGGAAAATTTCGCCAAAATTGTCAATGCACAGACACACGGTCGTTACGATATGATTTATGTAGATAGATAAGAAATCTGATCCACGTATAGCACCTTTTGGGCTATGTCCACTGGACTTATCCTAAGAAGCCGACCTTTCATGATACCTCCCTTATTAATCCTCCTGTTGAAAATTGCACATGAGAAGAATGTTACAATTGGATTTCCATCAAGATTGGTCGATTTCCAGTCAGGTTGGTCTTGTACTTTATATGTTGTGGGAGAGTAAAATCACCATTTCGTTTCCATATAATACCCCAGTCCGTTCCATGAATCTGAAATGGCATTGACCTTAAAATTTCCCCTTGGACAGGTCGATGCTAAATATAAAGTTTGGTTCAAATATCTTCAGTAGTTTTCAAGTTCTAAGAAATACGCTTTACACGCACCCGCTTTTGCGTTAAGTCTCGTGGAACTTGTACCGATAAACGGTCCGTTAATGATATCTCCCTTATTTATCCTGGTATCGAAATGATGCACATGAGAAAAAAGGTTTAGAAATTAATTTCCATTAAGACAGATAGATTTCTATTAAGTTTGGTGCCGGGATGAGTGGCCCAGACGGTTGAGGCGCTGGCCTTCTGACTCCAACTTGGCAGGTTCGATCCTGGCTCAGTCCGGTGGTATTTGAAGGTGCTCAAATACGACAGCCTCGTGTCGGTAGATTTACTGGCACGTTAGAGAACTCCTACAGGACTAAATTCCGGCACCTGGGCGTCTCCGAAAACCGTAAAAGTAGTTAGTGAGACGTGAAGCAAATAACATTATGATATTATTATTTTAAGTTTGGTTGTGTGTAATTTGAGGGAGTGCAAAATCACGGTTGCAGTTTCGTATAAACCTCTAATCAGTTCAGGGATTTAGAAACAATATTTACCCTAAAACCTGCCCAAGGACAGGTGGATTCTAAATATGAAGTTTGGTGGAAATATATCCAGTAGTTTTCAAGTCATAGGAAGACAGATAAACAGACAAACAGACACCAACGAAACCTACCCTGGAGCAGGTGGATGCTAAATATAAAGTTTTGTTCAAATATCTTCAGTAGTTTTCAAGTTGAAAGAAATATGCTTTACACGCACCTGCTCATGGGTTATGTCGGGTGGGACTTGTACCTAAAAACGGTCCGTTAATGATATCTCCCTTATTAATCCTGTTTTTTGAAATGATGCAAATTAGAAAAAAGGTTCAGAAATTAATTTTCATTAATGCAGTTAGATTTCCATTCAGTTTGGTTGCGTATATTTTGGGGGAGTGCAAAATCACGGTTTCGGTTTCGTATAAATCCCCAGTTAGTTCAGTGATTTAGAAACAATATTTGCGCTAAAAGCTACCCAAGGACAGGTGGATTCTTAATGTGAAGTTTGGTGTAAATATATCTGGTACGTTTCATGTTATAGAAGGACAGACAAACAGACAAACAGACACCAAAGCTAAAAATTATGCAGATGGTCATTATTACATCTGTAACGGATGAGTGTACGGAAATTTCGCCAAAATAGTCAATGTACAGACACACGGTCGTTAAGGTTTTATTTATATAGATAATTCGAAGTTCGATTTCGGATGCTTCCACGAGACAGTCACACAGTTTTTGATCTCAGATCATTAATGAAGGGGAGTGATTTCCTGATGGATCGTTGCAAGTGCCGAAATCTCTCAACTGATAGGCGTCAATCACCCGTTTCTGGACCTCAAATGAAGTATGTGACGTATTTACAGTATCTGTATAGGCACTCGCAGATATTAATGTTAGTGTTTAGATTGACATTTGTAGTCTTAGTGATGGTGTGTTTAATACAAGGAAAATTTACCAAGCATTACTAAATTAAGCCTCTGAAATGGTCCTCATGCGTATGACCGGGCAAGAAACTGAAGTCATGCGTGTAGCCTACTGTAGTGTAGCATAGCAGGTGTATGTGACAAAGGATTGAAAACTGCCTAGTTGTAATTCTCCTTAAAACAGTAATCACCAACACCATCACCCTCAAGATCCATTATTTTCAAGCAGACCGAACCTAACAAGTGAAAACATTGCGATAAAGGAGTACGTATGTGAACTAAAAGCCCTAGGTGAAATCGTTTAGACACATGCATGTATGCTACAGATAAAATTTGACTGCAGGTGTACCAGTGTTGCAAATCAGATGAGCTAGCCAGTTCACCACGAAACAAAGCAGTGAATTGATAATTTTGAAAGTCGAAGGTCAGAAGAAATGTGGAAATGGTGAATTACTTATGATGAAGATTGATAATTTAGTCGTAACAACTGTTATTATAAAAGATTTCTTTTTTTGCTAGGGGCTTTACGTCGCACCGACACAGATAGGTCTTATGGCGACGATGGGATAGGAAAGGCCTAGGAGTTGGAAGGAAATGGCCGTGGCCTTAATTAAGGTACAACCCCAGCATTTTCCTGGTGTGAAAATGAGAAACCATGGAAAACCATTTTCAGGGCTGCCAATAGTGGGATTCGAACGTACTATCTCCCGGATGCAAGTTCAGAGCCGCGCGCCTCTACGCGCACGGCTAACTCGCCCGGTGGTTATAAAAGTAACAAGCTATGGTTTGTAACTTCACACATTGCACATGGATATCTGAATGAATCTTATCAGGTCGGTATGCTGAAATATGAATTTGATAAGGCAGGAGATCTGAATGTTCTCGAGGTTGAAATGAAATGGCGTACGGCTTTTAGTGCCGGGAGTGTCCGAGGACATGTTCGGCTCGCCAGGTGCAGGTCTTATGATTTGACACCCGTAGGCGACCTGCGCGTTGTGATGTGGATGAAATGATGATGGAAACCGCACATACACCCAGTCCCCGTGCCAGCGAAATTAACCAATGATGGTTTAAATTCCAGACCCTGCCGGGAATCGAACCAGGGACCTCTGTGACCAAAGGCCAGCACGCTAACCATTTAACCATGGAGCCGGACTTCTCGAGGATGAAATAATGGAACACATTCTGCTTCATGTCAGCTTATCTCACACAGAACTTGTACCTTACGTAAAGTATTATTACATTAAAGTCCGAAATTATGTTCGCAGCTACGTGATGCAAACGGCGCAACCATCTCCCTCGGCAAAGATAAAAATAGAGCTTGAACACACTTAGTTTTGGTTATAGTAAGTTGAAACCGTCCTGCACCTGTTTTGATTTTCCAAGCTGCTCTTAACAGGTTTCATGCCAATCATGGAATCTGTGCTGAATCCCGATGCAAATTGGGCTAAATTACATCTCGGTGTTTTTATGTTTTTTCCAATACAGATTTATTCAGCTAACTGAGTCCGAGAGCAAGACAAGGGCATAAAGTGTCTTGCTGGATTTTCTATTAGCAACACTTGCAGTCTTAGATCTGAGGCTGTAGTCGCTCTTTACCATATGCAATATATTTATAAAATTATTGTACTTATAGCCGTTTTGTAAATTAATAAAAGATACATTGATATAATTTGGTCCTGTTTTCGTATTTACGTTTGAAATCTCCTCGACTGCACATTTTGAGTGGGACCAATGTGTAAGTATGCTAACGAGTTACGGATACAATGGTCAGGAGAAATTTTTGAACAAGAATTTATGGAGCGTGCTATGCAAATACTTCACTTCCTGAACACGTCTCATTTACTTAGCCAATATTTCGCGGTCGAATTCTATGGGAAACACGAATGTGTTTGGTATAGTAAATAGAAAAGAAGACCAGCTTGTCAAAGGCCACTTTGGCAGGACTCAGTGTAAGAAGACTCAAACGAAAGAATGGTACAACTAACGGAGGAGGTTTGGTTCTATACCGAATGGAGTGATTTGGCCTATAGAATTATAGTCAAAGATCTGACACGAATGAACGTCTTCATAATCAACGTACGCTTACAAAGTACGTTTATCTTTAGTTATTGTTACGAACTAAGTGTTTTTTAGATAAACCGTTTACACGTTTTGCGTAGCCTTTTGTTTATTAACGTAGGTACTAGGGAGATCATAGTCACTATCTGAGTGGTTATCTCTACATTTATTCAATATGAGTACTAGAATGGTGACATGTAACAGCAAGAAACAGTGTTCCAAGGGAAATCAGCAAACGAAGGTGTAGAACCTGCAGTTGAGCAGCTGCGAAAACTCAGTTTGTTTTACCTCATGACAGTTTGGTTATTAAAACTTTCACATTAGACATTTCAAGGTTATTTTAATAGAAAAATCTCTTATTTAATATATGTATTACAATATATCCTCCACTGGAAGTTAGTGAGTAATTAATGTGATATCTAACCCATTCTGCCCAACGTTACTTTTTTTTACGTCCTACCGCCACAGGTCTTATGACGAAGATGGGGTAGGAAGCGACCGGGGTCTTAATTAGGGCATATCTCCAGCATTTGCCTAGTGTGAAAATGGGAATCCAGGAAAGCCATCTTCAGGACTGCCGACATTTGCGTTCAAATACAATATCTCCCCACTCCAAGCTGAGGGGACGTGACCCAAACCACACAATCACTCGTTCGTTGACAACGTTAAATGGTATTAAATCCATAATCGTGTTTGATTGAAGCATATACATGTTTGATTGCCAGTGTTCCATGTTAATTAAGTGACATGTTAGTAGAATTGTAACATACTGTGAGCTGCATTCCACATCTACAGTCGCTGCTAAATTAATGCACTCATTCCCGGTTTCATGTGTTTCAAAGCACAGGGAAAGCCACGTTCATTATATGATTGTTCAGACGGCGTTCGACTGGTCAATATTACAGACAATAATCAAAGTTAAGTGATTCTCAGTTATCTCAATAACATACTACGAGTACAACTCTGAGAAAGTGAACATAATGTTTGTTCCTTTGTGACGAATGCTCTTGATTTTTACATAACACTTTACGTAAAGTAAGAAGGTAGCCTATATATTTTTACAAGTTGCTTTGCGTCGCACCGATACACATAGATCTTATGGCGACAATGGGGTAGGAAGGGCCTAGGAGTGGGACGGAAGCGGCTGTGGCCTCAATTAAGGTACAGCCACAGCATTTGCCTGGTATGAACATGGGAAACAACTGAAAACCATTTTCAGGGCTGCTGACAGTGGGTTTGGAACCCACTATCTCCCGGATGGAAGTTCACAGCACGGCCATCTCGCACGGTAAGGAAATATTTTAATTGAATTTCAAGCTTTAAAAAGGTGCATATACTGTATATACGAGGACTAAATAATAGGTACCCCTTTCATCAAACATCATATATGTAGAGTTAACAATACAATCTCGTTTACTGTTATCCCGAACATAAAAAACACACTTTCTAATAATGTAGTTTGGATAAACTTTCAGTCACATGGATACGAGTCCGGTTCCATGCCTGATAGGAAATGTGTTAGTATAAGGTCCGAGTGATCTTAGTCATGTTTCCTGGATGGGCTATTGGATTTTTACCGTGACTAGCTAAATCCCTTCATCCGGGGGCGTGGTATGCTACCCCTTTCACATCTGCCTCAACAACAACACATTGCACTGTCTTTCACCACACTTTCATGCAGGTGATATACCTACCCTCATGACAAGATCTGCACCAAGCGTAATTATCCGCAAATATATTATTTTATTTATTTATTTATTTATTTATTTATTTATTTATTTATTTATTTATTTATTTATTTATTTATTTATTTATTTATTTATTTATTTATTTATTTATTTAATTTATTTATTTAGTTTGTTTCGGCCCATAAAGAATGACATAAAGCAAATTATGATTTGTTGTTGTTATTTTTCTTGTTTTTGCAGAATTCCTTCATCATGACGCTATATTTAGCTAGACGTTCGTCAGTCCATTTTCTCCTAGATCAACCGGGCTTTCCTTCTGAAGCAACTTCCCAATGTATATCATATATATGTTTGAAAGTTTTGCGGTCTTCGATATCTGTAGGTGTGATGTTGGCGTTAGTGAGATCAGTTTGGACTTGTTTGATCCAAACCGTTATCGTATTTAATTTTTGTGAGTACATCAATATTTTCTCTGTTAGTCGGTTGTCATCTAGCTTCAAATGCGTCCATAAAATTCCAATCGTCCTTTACGGAAATGTGTTTCAAATTTTGAGTATTTTTTTGATCTTGTGCTACTGTAGACGATATCCTTCGTCTGTAAGTTTTGGGCCAAGGATTTTTCGGAATTTTTGATATTTTCGAGATCCCCTTTATAATTGTGGTTTAAGGTCTCTCAGGCATCAGTGTTTCAGGTTTGACGACCGTCGTGTAACGTCGAATATTTGTTTTAATGCTCATTGATTTTTGTTGTAGATGTTTGTGGTTTTCCCGTATTCTTTCCGCATTTGGAGTTCACGTGCTTTTGTGCTATTCATTCTGTACCTGTGGGTTCAATGATTTCACATAAATATTTGAAATAATTAACTTTGTGTATCGTGCCGTATTTTATTACCAACGTTTGTGGTTCAATGTGTTTTGTAGCTATGAATTCAGTTTTTGTACACCAACCTTCCCAAAGCAAACTTTGAGGAGTTCAATCTGGTGAATTACCGTCTGCTCATCTCCGGAGAAGATTTCCAAATCATCAGCAAAGGCTAAGCAAGTAACGTTGATAATATTCTGTTTTCTTCCTAACATGACAGGTTTGCAGATGTTGCGACTTTTCAAATCTTTTTCCCATTCTTTGATGATCATATCAAGAACGATGTTGAACGCAACGGAGAAATTCCGTCACGCTGCCTGACACCGGTTTCAATGGGAAAAGATTGAGAGATCTCTCCAATGAATTTGACCTTAGAAATTGTGTCGGTTAGAGTTTGTTGGATGAGTCTTCTTGTCTTCGAATAAAGATTGTTTTCTTCGAGTATATAAAAGGGAGATTGTTTATCGATGTAGGCACAAGCCTTCCGGAAGTCAACGAATGTATAGATGTTTCGGAGGTTTCGCGTGGCTCAAAGTTTGAAGGTGGATTTCAGATTGAAGATTTGTTTGACGGCTGATCTGTTTGGTCTGCAGTCAGCTTGATATTGACCGATGAGAGGCTCGAGTTGTTCTGGCGTACGTTGCAAAGAACAGGCGGAGAGGGTTTAATAAGCGGTGGGTAAGATGGAAATTTCTTTGCAGTTATTTTCAGCAGATATATCTCCTTTTTTTGTCAGGTGGTTTTATACTTCGCCAAATATATTCAATAATCTGTGTGATTTCCTGTAGTGATCGTGGTCCTACATTTTTCAATAGTTCTGCGATTATTCCGTCTTCTCCTGATGCCTTTCCGTTCTTGAGTTTTTGATGTGGTTATGGATTTCTTCTTGCATTGGTGGTTTGGATTCGGGTCTTGAGTGTGCTGGGACTGTGTGTATGAATCGTTCAGGTGGTTCAGGGCAATTGAGAAGGTGAGAAAAATAACGTGCTAATTCTTCACAATCTCTATTTTTCAATTGGGTTCTGCTAATTTAGTCCCCTTTGGAGGTCCCATGAATTATTCCCTGTGAAGTGCGTTTTTGCCTGTTATGCCCCTTTTCTCTATGGCCACGTTCTTGCCTTTATTGGATTAAGCAAGGACGGTTTCTTGTGCGACAACCAGTACAGCCCTTTGTAGGGGGCTCCACCCGTTGTTTCCGTGAGTTTACCCTGAGGGTGGTCTGAAGGTCACAGACGTCATCACGCCGTCGCCGGGTGTTGGACTTGGATTTCTTAGAATTCATTGTGACATTGGGTAATTTCCTCATGGGTTGTAGGTTGGTCTTACGCCAAAATCTAGGTTAGCTCCCCTATGTACCATGATGTTCTATATTTCCCTGTTGTGCCTTTATCTATAGACACACGTTCTATCTGTGATTCACTTAGGGTTAGGTTTGGGCTCTTCCATGTCTTGGCCTGCCTAAGTAGGTGTTAGAAGTTGGTTAACCTCGTTACATTTTTGGCACATTTCGGTGAGACGGTCTCCGTTATTGTTGGTCCCATTATCGTCTAGGTAGAGGTCTACTAACGTCCGATATTTTAATTCCTTGCTGACTTGCAGTTTCCCATGAGGATGGTGGTGTGGAATCTTGTATATTGCTTCTTCTATGATGTTCCAGTAATTCTCTACTGTATGAAGTTTTTCCTGTTTGCGTCGTTTTTAGGTTCCTTGAAGTCCAAGTTATGATCTACCATCCTATGATGTTCAGCAAATCCACTGTTAGGTGTAGGACCGTCTTCAGTATTGTTACCTGGTTTCTCTTTGTGTATCCTGTATTAATAGGATTCTAGCGCGTCTTCATCAGTGAGCCACGTCTCTTTTAGAGCAGTTTTCTCAGTGTACTTGGCCCACACTTAAATAATTTGTTTGAGTTTGCATACGATCTGTAATGAGTTGATGTTTACTCTAGATAGGAAGGTGATGTTTCTCTTGCGTTAGGGAGGTTATGGTAATGGTAGAGTACATAGGGGTTCAGGCTCCATACAGTCCGATGACTTGCTTGCCCCATCACGAGTGGGAATGAATTTGTTACCTCTGGGGTATTCTCTCTGTTAATATTTGTGCTCATGTCGAGTCCAACAAGTATGCATGCAATGCCATCCCAGTGCGTGATGCGTTGTTAAATCTCAAGGTTGAGTAGCCGTGAGGTTTACATTTCAGCCACCTTTAACGTGCTGGACAAAATATGTCGTCGTTACCACGCCACTGACATGTGAAAAGGTTGTGCCCTCTTCCTATTTTAACCATGGACAATTTGATGCCTCCTTCGCCGGCACTGACGTACCGAAGTCCGTCTTCCCCCCATTTCACTGCCGTTCAGGTCTTTACCATAATCCTGGCTGGGTAATGAATGTATGAGTAATTTCTTACACGAAGGTTTCGCCAAACCTTCTTAGGGAGAACTCTTCCCCCCGAAATCGTTGGTTCAGCCTTAGTTTGTAAGGTTTGGTATTAGTCGTATGATCCTCAGGTGGACGGCCACATACAGACTATCTACTGTCTCATACGAGAAACAAATATGAGTAGCCGACTAACTGGAGAGTTTTGTGGCATCCGATATCAGCGGCCCCTGGACGAGGCCTGATCTGGTGGATGACGTCACACCGCGGTGCTGGCTCTAGCTAAGAGCGCCCTTAACCTCACATGATGTTACAGTGGCTGCATGTCCAGGGTTAACCTCACAGACCACGGGTTCTACCGCATGCCTAAAAGTACCAACTTAACCTAAGAGACTCACGCTAACTTCCGTGACTTATGCTGACGCTCTTTCTAACCATGCACTGCAAGCAAACCTTGATCTTTCATCAGCATGTTCCACATAAGTTATATGCATGTCGGAGTCAGCACGCTTTTCTTTCTTTTATAGACCTGCATAAATTTCAAATCCTCTTAGCCATGAACTTGTACACAAGAGATAGCAAGTGCGAATTCCCACTCTGAGGAGAGTTTTACGTAATTTCTCATTTACACATCGAGTCGACACATCTATGTCGCTCTAGTGTGAAAAATACATTCTGTTTAAAATGTCGAGTTCGATTCCCAGTCGGATTGGGGAATTTTTCATTTCTTGCAACTTAAACGTCAGGTGCTAAGTGACGTAAACATTACAGGAAACGTTAGGTTAAGCTAGCACTCTTGGTCATCAATATTAAGACTAAGGTAGAATCCAGGGCCTATAAGGTTAAGCTTGCATGTAGGAGGAAGGGGTAGTCACACGCTACTAAGTCTGTGAGGAGGAGGGGAAGTCTATGAGGAGGCGTAGAAGAAGGAGGAGGAATCACTCTGCAGTCGCTCAGCTTCGAGCCCCAAAGGTGCTTCCCAATGTTACGACGTTCAGCTTGGAGTCTAATTTCTGCCTGTCAGGTTAAGCTTTAACTTAGGAGTAGGAGGTAGTCATACGTTATTAAGTCTATGGGGAGGAGGAAGAGGATGTAAACGCACAAGCTTTAAACGTACAGCCATGCTTGTTTACTACCCATGTATAGGAGCCACGGGTTCAATTCCAAGTCGGGTTGGCGATTTTTTAAAGTTTTTGTAGCTCGGAGATAGGGTGTTTTTAATTTAACGCACGAATTCAATGCGCAGTTATTTACTTAACATGATACTCAGCAGTCCAAAGGGAAAAGCCCTGCGTTCTATTCCCTGTTATGTGTAGAGCGATATTTCTTCGCTTCTGAACAAAACGTTTTAATCTATAATGGATGTCAACAATATTGTAAGCTTCTATGAGTATCTATAGTTCAAATCTATAAGCTCGAAATATTAAAATTAAAGAAATCAGTGTTCGAAACACTGAAAACAAATGGCGCTATCCTGTCAGCTCGTAGGTCTGTATGCAAACACCTTCTCTGGCTGTTTTATTCGACTCATGCTCTCATGCCGGTCTTAATCCACGTACATATTTATCAACATCCCCTCTCGAAGCCCATTTGAATTCACCCGTGAGGTGATCTGATTGGCTAACTTCAACAGCTGATAAATTAACAACGGTGAGAAATATCGAATTATTTCTTTCAAAGTATTTAACAGTATGACTAGTCCTCCAACTCTCATATAGAAGATTCATTTTGTTTCCTATGACCCTGTATAAGCAGGAAAGACGACGGATTGATACTTAAGTCTAGAATATTTAATTCGCAGAAGAGAGCAGATATTACAGTATGCCTGAGAGTCCGGGATGGTGATGGTGATCGTTGGTTTAAGAAGAGTTACAATTTCGCATTGTCACTTATTACCATTAATGAGAAGTAGAAAAAGAAGAGGAGATACTCTTCGAAGAATGAAGATGTCGGCAGGAAGGGAGGGGCAACGAAGTATGTAAAAACGAAATAATCCCCGGGTTTTACAAATATAAAACCGTCGGGGACGAAAGAACAAGAGTTTTCCATATTTGGTCACTTAGGAATGGTAACGGTGAGAAGCCTAACAAAAGTAAGTGGAAAGAATGGATTCAGCTAGGGGAACAGTCGCCAACACACGTTCCAAAATTAAGAATCCCTGGTGCCCCTTTCATTCAGTATCAGCATAATATGATTTACAGACATAGAAATTGTGATAGTGATATTTTTGGAGTCATGGGAACCTTGATATTGATGTAATAACGAATTTTGCTGAACTTTTGAGTCGAGGCAGATGTACTTGACCTCATGCGAGTCACTAGTGAGATAATTCCCTTCACAGGTATATTTTCCTAGATAACGAAAGGAAGTTACTTGAATTGCTACGCTACTTAAGGTTGCTAATGGGCCGTATATGACTGAACGAATCATGTAAACTCCAGTATAGATTAATCCATAAAAGGCAGACATATCATTCAGTCGTGAGTTATCTTGTTCCGTTAAAACATAGAAAAAATGTCACAGTTAGCAAGTCACGACCCAAGGACTTACGAGAAGGGTATGTAGCCAGACCACTACAAATATTTTTTGCAGAAGCTTTTAGAAGCTCCAGTGAGAAGTTAGAGCAGCGCAATTCTCAAATAGATGAGCAATCAAGATGTCAATAATTGGTAGTAATACCTAAGTGCAAAGGAAGAAAGTTCATGTCATACTACGGTGGAACACTGAGATAGTAATGAGTTCACTGTTTGACCTTGCAGGAGCAATCCTGAGCAGATACGAAGTACCGCAATTCTCACGAGCAATGCCCCTCGCACTGATAACAGTGGCAACCGTTCTGTTTGGCTATTTAGAGACCAACGAATGAATAAGTGAAAGTATGAATCTAAGGACACGAGTGTTCTGAAAATTGTTCGATAGCGTGATATCATCTATGATGGTATAATGATATCAATTTTTCTGTAAGATACAGTGCGTGCGTTATTCAGTTTGTATAAATCTATGGAGTATTAATTGTGACTGAAGGCTTGTAAGCGTAAGAGATACTTTTTTAACTTTTAATAAACGCTGAGAATTACTGTGTACTATGGATAAGAAGAGTTAATGAAGGTAAATGTATATCAACTAATACTTTTTGATGTTTAGAATTTATAGAATATTAGTACAAGCCGTAAGGCTTGATTAATTTTGCCGGTATACTACCTAAAGTGTACGTTAGTTCATAATGATGGTTCTAATTACTACGTAAAACTGAATGGGTCAGTACAAAACAGCTATTAACGATAAGGGGCGCGTGAATCCAGATACTAATAAAATTTGTAAACAGTCCTCCGTAAGAGAAAACGGTCAGAGAACTGAAGTTAAAGTGACTGGTGTGGAATAAGCTGGTACAGATAACAGAAGCCTCCAAGCAGTCGGAACTTCACTCTTCACTCCAATCGATAAACAGTACATTGTACGACATAACTGTCAACGAATTAAGGCTAAGTGAAAATAATTGAATGGGTGCATGCAAAATGAAACATAACAAAATTACAGATGCCTTCATCATTTCAGATAATAATGTTATTTGCTTTACGTCCCACTAACTACTTTTACGGTTTTCGGAGATGCAAAGGTGCCGGAATTTTGTCCCACAGGAGTTCTTTTAGGTGCCAGTAAATCTAGCGACACGAGGCTGACGTATTTGAGCACCTTCAAATACCACCGGACTGATCCAGGATCGAACCTGCCAAGTTGGGGTCAGAAGGCCAGCGCCTCAACCGCCTGAGCCAATCAGCCCGCCATCCATTCAGAATCATAAATATTTCGTATAAATATTTCATTGTAGTACACAGAGGTTCCTAGTGCACTTTCACGAACATTATAAAATAATAGTGTATAATAATAGGAATGATCAATTTAATTAAGGATTATAGGAATGCGCAAGGTGATTTTCCAAAAGGATACGATCTGCCATACGAAATCCAAATGGCATGTGGGTACCAATCCCACAATATATCGTCATAAAGCCGTATACATTACCGGTCTAGGATACCAGTTTATTTTATTATGAACCCTCTCAACTCAGTGAGTGAGGTACACGTTATGTGCATTCTGGAGAGTGGATTCGAACCTCACTGTTGGGAGCCTGGAGACTGTTTCCCATTCGTTTCCCATGTCCACGCCAGTTAAATGCTGGGGCTACGGCCGCTTTCTTCCCACTCCTTGCTCCTTCCTATCCAATCGTCGCCATAAGACCTATCTGTGTCGGTGTGACATAAATCCAATTGTAAAAAAAGGTTTGATGAGGGAAACTATGCTCATTGAAGCTCATTGAAGGGAACGTTCACAAATGTAAGGTTTGTGAGTGTTGTACACAAATTGTGCAATTTTCCGGTTGGGCTCCCTTTGAGGGAACTGGATATATTTGAGTGTTCCTCTGTAAACCCGAACAGTTTCCTGTACATCTTCTAGTGATAGTTTGTTAGTGATATTTTTATTGTATAATCTTAACGATTTCTGTATATAGCGTGACTGAGTTTAGTCTCATTACACGCCCATGTTATTTATTATTAATTTTTGGTTGCTTTAAACGTAATTTGAAATTTTTATTACTATTTTAATTAATTAATTATTCTCCTAGTCCGCCTCTGTGGTGTAGTGGTTAGCGTGATTAGCTGCCACCCCCGGAGGCCCGGGTTCGATTCCCGGCTCTGCCACGAAATTTGAAAAGTGGTACGAGGGCTGGAACGGGATCCACTTAGCCTCGGGAGGTCAACTGAGTAGAGGTGGGTTCGATTCCCACCTCAGCCATCCTGGAAGTGGTTTTCCGTGGTTTCCCACTTCTCCTCCAGGTGAATGCCGGGATGGTACCTAACTTAAGGCCACGGCCGCTTCCTTCCCTCTTCCTTGCCTACCCCTTCCAATCTTCCGATCCCTCCACAAGGCCCCTGTTCAGCATAGCAGGTGAGGCCGCCTGGGCGAGGTACTGGTCATACTCCCCAGTTGTATCCCCCGACCAAGAGTCTGAAGCTCCAGGACACTGCTCTTGAGGCGGTAGAGGTGGGATCCATCGCTAAGTCCGAGGGAAAAACCGAACCTGGAGGGTAAACAGATGATGATGATGATGATGATGATGAATTATTCTCCTAATGGCATTCTGTAGCTTCTCCTATGATATTGTAATTTCCGCTTCTCGTGAGAGTTAACTTGGTTCTTAAAAGTCCTCGCTGGTCGCTCTTACACACTCTTGCATGAGAAAGTGTATTTCTTTCTATACCGTGGCACACTTTGGCATCAGTCATGGAAGTTTCGTGGCTGACATTCAACGGACACATTGCTGTGATGAATGTAATAATTAGTCGACCGTCTCTTGAAACTAGCTTGTTTTTGGAGCAAGATGGCTCGTTATCTTTTCGAAAGGAAAGTTTTACTAATGAAAAGAAAGATGGAATGGGCAATTAATTTAGACCATGGATAAAAGGACATTTGCACTATCCTTGTATTGGGTCAGCATTTGAGATTTTCTGAACTATTTTGGTGTTTATTTTTTACGTCAAGTTCACAATGCATTCTGGAGGTACCGGAAATACATGTTTATCTAATTACTATTTCACTGTGTATTTTGGTGGCCTACTACAGTATATACTCAGAAAGTGATAATTTCCTTTTATGTCATTAACGACAGCATTTTAAATTTCCTTGAGGATGAACATTTTGTGAAGTGCATAATGTCCAAAACATGGTGAACAACGGCAATACAGGGTTACGAAGGCTGCCGAAGCCTGCAATAAATTATCTTCACATTTATTGTAATTCCTTTACTACCGTTATGCCCATTATTCAGTTGTGTTGTCCAAGTGATTCTCGATTTTCTTTTTTTACTTTAGGACAGTTTGAATTGATTCCAATCCATATGTAATGTGGGTAACACCACCACATTTATTCACATGGTGTAACATGACGATGTGTTGACTTGACACTATTTACGTCGTTCCATTTTATTATTTACTAGCAATTACCCGCAGCTTCGCTGTCGTGGATTTCGTAATTTGATCTAAGTAATCGTTCCTCGGCATTGTACTAGGACATTATCTGAAAATTCCTAAAGTATAAAAAATTCTCCCAAAAATTTAGTTATATTTACCCCAGAAATTATTCTTAAACTATGTCTCTTGCATTGCCTTTTGAGGCTAAGACGACCATGCGACATAGAAATGTATTCTCTCAAGTCGAAAAAATAAATACTTCTTTATTTTTATAGGAGATTCCAAATACCCATTCTCACATCTGTAACATCTTCAGTTTTAGAGATATACATAAGTATTCCCATAAAAGGAATTCTACCACTTGATCAGCTCTTCCCCACCTGATCAAAGTGTATTTTCCGAAAACAAAAAATGCATGCTTCTTAATTCTTAAAGGAGATTCCAAATACCAATTACCACGACTGTAACATCTTCAGTTTTTGAGATATATGTATCCTGGTAATAGGAATTCATCTCTGTTTTCATCCCCCCTACCAAGTTGATTCCCCCAAATGCATGTATCTTTATTTCTAAAGCAGATTCAAAATACCAGTTTTCAGGTTTGTAACATCTTTAGATTTTTGTTGAATATACATACATTTTCATACAAATTATTCAACAAATTTTTCAATTATTTTACCACCACCCTCCGTTAATTGTTTTCTCCGAAACCCAAAGAGGTGTTTCCTTATTTTTAATGAAGTGTCAAAATACCTATTCTCACGTCTGTAACATGTTAAGTTTTTTGAAAGATACTGTTGAAATGCTAATTTAAAAAATTCAGTTCCTGTTTCAGTTCCCCTTATGTGGATTTTCCGAAACAAATTATGTTCCTTTACTTTTACAGGACATTCCAAATACCAGTTTTCAAATCTGTAATATGTTACCTGTCCGAGATAATTTGTAGATATAATCCTTTTTAAAATTCACCCCGTTTTTCACTACTGTTCACCCCCCTATTCATCGGATTATCCAAAAACCCAAAAATACGTGTTTCGTTATTTTCAAAGGAGATTCCAAATACCAATCTTTATGTCTCTAACGTCTTTAGTATTTGAGATATTTCTCTTCTTAATAGGGTGTTCAACCGCTTTTCCCCATTTTTCAACCCCCCTAATGGGATTATCCGAAAATAAAGAAATACATATTCCTTTATTTTCAAAAGGAGATACCAAATACCAATTTTTACGTCTGTAAACGTTTGAGATATACAATATGTACTTACTTGTGTTTGGTGTTTGATGTCTGTATGTATCCGGTCTGGGTTGAAATTGTAATACATTTAGGGGTATTTGCGAGCTATCCCAGTGACTACTTAGTCATTTATTTAATTATTTGATTACACTGCATTGTGTATCACAGATTCAGAGTTACGAATTTACTAAAGACACAGTACCAGATATGGTCCATGAATTAATTATAAAAAAAGAACAGAATAGAGTAATATTTGTAAAACTTTTAACATATTAACTATGCAACAAAAGAAGGGTGAAGCTAACAGAATATTACTTAACACTGATGACTTAACTTGAACATAATTGAAGTTCTAATGCATTTATCACACCTCAATACTGAAATGGCATTTGGCTTTTAGTGCCGAGAGTGCCCGAGGACATGTTCGGCTCGCCAGGTGCAGGTCTTTCGATTTGATGCCCGTAGGAGGCCTGCGCGTCCTGATGAGGATGAAATGATGATGAAGACAAGACATACACCCAGCTCCCGTGCCAGAGAAATTAACCAATAATGGTTAAAATTCCTGACCCTGCCGGGAATCGAACCCAGGACCTCTGTGACCAAAGGCCAGCACGCTAACCATTTAGCCATGGAGCCGGACACTTCGCTGTTAATGTGTTGTTGTTGCTGGAAATGCAGATATTAGAGATTTTCGTCAAGATATAGAATGGAACGCTGCCCCAAGCTTTGCACATATAGCCATAGCCGATAATTTGGCAAAACTGTTGGGTGAGAAGATAACAGTTCATTTTCAACGTACGAGGCATGTTGGGAGGGCCCCCAGCCAGTCTGGATAATCATGAGGGTTAGAAATGTATGAAAATACGTCCGGATTAGGAACGACTCTGACAAGGGGGCATTCCCTACTCGTCACCACCGATTTCGCACAAATTTATAGAACATGCAGAGCTTGGCTAGAAATGAAAGTACCCGAAGTGGGAACTCCAGATGGCCAAGCGTATAGAAAATAAAAATAAAAATAAAATAAAAAATAAAAATGTTGACGCGGCTCTCGCACCGTATAAGCCACTTACGTTAGCGCGCATACCCAGCAGTTGTTGGCGTAGCGGTAAGAGCTCGGACTGGTAATTCGATGGTCGTGGGTACTATTCCCCGTGTGGAGGCTGGTTTTTTCTGTCAAATTTTATATTATTCATTTTCCAGTTAAGCAAAGAGGTGAATAATTCATTTTATTTATTTATTTATTTATTTATTTATTTATTTATTTATTTATTTATTTATTTAATTAATTTATACGCTAAAGGCATAGGAAAGGTAAAAAATTGGGATTTAATTGTCTGACATTTTTTTCTACCTGCGCCAAGAATCTATTTTTACCGGGCGAGTTGGACGTGCGGATAGAGGCGCGCGGCTGTGAGCTTGCATCCGGGACATAGTGGGTTCGAATCCCACTGTCGGCAGCCCTGAATATGGTTTTCCGTGGTTTCCCATTTTCACACCAGGCAAATGTTGGAGCTGTACCATAATTAAGGCCACGGCCGTTTCCTTCCAACTCCTAGGCATTTCCTACCTCATCGTCGCCATAAGACATATCTGTGTCGGTGCGACGTAAAGCCACTAGCAAAAAAAAAATTAAAAAGATTAAAATAAATGAATGATATAAAATTGAAAGAAAATATTCTCCACACGGGGAGTCGAACCCATGATCATCGTACCGCTACGCCAACTACTGCCCAGGGTGCGAACTAACGTAAGTGGCTTATACGGTGCGAGAGCCACGTCAATATTATTATTTTATTATTTATTTTCTATACGCTTGGGTACTTTCATTTATAGCCAAGCCCTGCATGTTCTATAAATGTGAGCGAAATCGGTGGTGACGAGTCGGGAATGCCCCCTTGTGAGTGAGGCGTGTCACGTACTCTCACCGCTGCATTGTGTGACTTAGGACTATATTTCTTCGCCTACCGTACATGTTTCGTCTGCATTCTGCGAGCCGCCTGCTGCTATGTGTCGCATCTGATCAGCTGTCCGTCTACTCGCCCGGCCGGCTCTTCGTTTACTGGACATAGTTTGGCTGCTCCCCTTCCTCCGCTCACGTCACGTATTACGTCAGCCTTCTCGCATGTTCTGTGTTCGCTACCCTCCGCCTATAAAAGCTCACATAGATCTTCTTTGTGGCGAGGTAGGGTATGAGGTGATGCTTGTGTGGAGAGCTTTATTTGACTTTGTAGAACTGGACTGTACTTCTTCAGGTCGACGAACTGGTTTCTACGACGAGCTGGGTGGGCAAACAACATGCATATGATCTTATGAATATTTGAGCTTCTGGCTTGACATACAAAACTTTATTTCAGTAAAGATTCTTTTGAAACATGGACTTACTATTTTGGTAACATTTCATACCTTGAAATTCCTAACTTTTTTAAAGTGTTGTGGCAGTATCTTCAACTGTGAACATATGATTTTGAACTTGATAATGGGTGTTTCGTAGATCGTTGGAAGGTTGTACCTATTTTGTGGGAACTGTCAAGAATTTTGAGTGCGCTGACTTTTACATCCTCTCTCCTCACCTTTCCACTCTGCCATTCCCTTTTCATCCTCCAAAGAAATAAAAGAAAGAAGTGAAGGACCAAATGTTAGAGTCTGTTTTAGATCTGTCATTAATTAGTTGTGTCATTCACACCGATTTTGTATAATTAAGGTGATTGCAAAAGAGATTGTATCGTGGGATTCATAAAATTGTGGCTCTCAAATCCCAACTCTTTTTATCCTCGGCCAGTTTTACCATTTCTCGTCAACATTGGTGTAGATCTAGTCGTTATTCCATTTTAAATGGTTCATTTTACTTCGACCCCTTTTAATTGTATGAAGTGCTTTATTACTCTGATTTTTTCTAGTCGTCGGGTTTTTGTCATTCCTCCATAAACTTTGTTCAATCTTAGTGATTTTATTCGCTCCGTAAATGTACTCTAAGTATTATTACAATCAGTGTTTGTCCCTCAAATTTTGTACCACCTTTTGGGTTACGATCTTTATTCTATTAGTGCACTTTTCTACTGTAATGCAAAGCATGTTGTTTCTTATCGTGTAAAAATAGTAGAAATTCTGGTCAGGATCACTATTGTGCCCAAGCATTTTGAAACTACTTGCTGAATGACCTTGTTGATTTTGGATGTTGTACGAAATGTATCTTTTGAGTATCACAACAACAACAAAAAAGGAAAGTTGTAATACTTTACTTTAATCATGTTGTTATAACTAATTTATTCATAGCAATTTTAAAAATGCATGTGCTCTGCCCTTTGGTTGTTTTCCAAAAAAGGGGACAATTTTATTTTCCCTATTCATCCTAATGTCCATGTACCTACCACGACTTTAATTCCCCACAGTATTGCTCGCTACGCGTAGTGGATTCTGCTGTTTAGCTATATGGTGTCGACCACTTTATTCGGAATATAACTGGTGTTAATATTATTATTATTATTATTATTATTATTATTATTATTATTATTATTATTATTATTATTATTAATATTGTTATTATTATTATTATTATTATTATTATTATTATTATTATTATTATTATTATTATTATTATTATTATTATTATTATTATTGCTAACCCATATTTCATGCCCGACAGACGTTACCACAGCGTAATCCCATCAGAGAAGGAGTAGCGTCTAATAGAATATAATTTAAATACATGTGCATTGAATGGTACGAAATTAATGAACTATTTAATTCATTTCTCCACAGGGGAGGAAGGTTTTATGTCCTCCGACCAAGTGTTAAACTCACGACCCTCAACCATTCCGAGGATCGACCCCCTACTAGGAAGTACGGAGGGATGATGTCACTGAGTTCTATGCCAATTAGGAGAGTATTAATGGCTGCAGGTGTTCAAGAAATATAAAACTAATTAATTTAATAGCTTAATAGCTTAAAGAAGTAAGGAATTATATAATGGATATTTGGAACATAAGTAACATCATATTTTCTCTATTAGAGGTTTGACGTTTTCATATCTTGAAAAATTCGTGTGGTCAACAAGGGACGAGTCATACACAACCTGTATACTCAACAGATTAAACAGGACAGAGGTCGGCCTACCATGTGAAGACAACTAGGAAAGAATTCTTGAAGTAAGCGGGGCTGTCGAGGGGGCTATTTAAGTGGAAGACAGTTCGCTTATGGGACTGTGCTGCTCGGATCGTCAGAGTAGTTGCCATTATTATAACAAATCCACGTAGAAGTGAAGTATCTTCAGAAATCTCCACGCCTAGTGGACGCTTCCTGATCTAAGATCTCCACTCACAGAAGAAATTCAGTCAACTAGTCATCAGTTTATGGCCTTGTCACGAAACCGGAAGGAAAGAACGTGGACGAGTTTCTACTCGAGGGTCAAACATTATCAGTAATGTATCGTAATCTAACTTGATGGAACCTCTTTGGTGCAGCACTGCTCGAGGACTACCATAGATGGAAAAACAGTTGTAGCCTCCTGAGAGATCACGATCACATGAGGGAAATGTAAAGAGAGATTTTCTTCCTCTTACTAAGGAAGACCTGGATCAGCGTCTCGAAAAGATGCTCTCAAGCAATCTGCATTTACTACCATATACTCTACATCTGACATCTTCCGAGTCAAACTGGCTCACATCTTAGATCAAAATGTGTATCAGCGGTTGCATATGATTTAGTCCTCATTCCTGAAGGCCTATTAGTCAATTTATATTATGACAAGAGAACCAAGATCCTTGCTCTCTACACTGGATTGTTCGAGAATAATTAAGGAATATATGTTCGGTGACGAGTTCATGAATGATTTGAGACCTAACACGAGATATACGAGAGTGCAAAGGATCAATGGAACAAATTTTTAGTACGACTATGTAGCGTAAACTGAGAATATTATCACGTCCACTATTCCGCACTCTAAAGGCATTAATCAAAGCATGCAATGTGGTTTCAATATGTAGAAATATATGGGAAACGCTTGAGATGTACATCTGTTGAAAATGCTCGGAACTTTCTTGGAAAGCTAGGAGCTGTATTTGGCTATGAGTACTGTACTACATAAAATCACGAATTCATTACTGAGTAAACAGAGAGCAGATTTTCTTGCATTTGTAGTGTAATGATTAAAATGTTTCATGGTCATGCGACTGTCAGCCTCCTTGAAGCATCATTCGTTATTTTCGGGAAGGGATGAGGGAGTTATGCTGGAAGCTCGTAGCCGGCCTGTGGCCATATGGTGGCCTGAGCTTCTTTTCTGCTTTTCGTATGGTGTTTCCGTGGATTTTCTGGAATGCGAAAGTAGAATTCCCTTATTCTGGCTATATCCCGATCATACTAGAACTTCACCAAAAATTACAGTATATAAAAGTAGGCTCGCTGTGAATGGGAGGTCGTAGTTGAGTTGTTTCTGTTGCGTTGTTGTCTTTCCGATAACAAGTGTTGAGTAGTTCAGGACGTGGAGCAATAATGTGAGTTGATTGTGCAAGTTACCGGTCTTCTCTGGAGTAGTGCAAAGTTTACAGCTGTCGTGTGTTGTAATAACTAACGGACGTGCATTCGAACTTGGCTTCATGAAAATGCTGCGTTGAAATTACTGGTACGTGCGAATCGAAGTCAAAAGGGAGACCTGTCAGTGGATATTACGGTAAGATCGCCCATCGCCCATTCCAGGAAAGAAATATGACTGTCAATCGAATACACACCGTGAGGACGAGGGATTCTTGTAATGGTCACTCATTAAGTGTCGTCATTCATTGTTAGTTTTAATTGTGCATGTGTTCTAACTTGATCATCCTCGATTAATTTAATTTAATAATAATAACAATAATAACACTCGTATAATCTCAACTATCACCTGAAGACATTTTGATTGGATGCCATTTGGGCACCCTGCATGTCAATTAAGACTTTCCATTTTAATCTGCCGGAAAATAGAGAAATGGATACGTGTTATGCCATCTATGGCTAATTTCTAATTAGTTTAATCGGGTAAGCGCCAATTGTGCCACCTGAGATTTTTACATGTGGATATGGTACGATAATGATCACTGAATGGACTTCTTTCCGTGCTTCAAAAATGTAACTCAGCTGGGTTTCAACGCATGATCATAGAATATGGAGATCAACATTCCATCAATATTCCACAGAAGGAGCTGTAATGACAATGAGATCAATGGTAATGGGAACAATAAATTTAACATTTTTAATTTTCTCGTCCAATGAAGTTTTACAGATTATAATTTCAATCTGCTTTAGTGCACACATATAATACAATGATAGGTTGCTATGTAGAGTTCTACATTAACTTTGCGAAGCGTATAATGACTTTCACATCAAAAGTTATTTTGTAATTTCTCAGAACACGTTTGTGGTAGGACAATTATTCAAAGTTTAATGAATAAAGAACAGACTACCATTCGTTGAAACTGAGCGTGCATGGTAACAAAAAGTTAAATTTTGATGTTTCCGACCAATGTTTCCTTGGCAATACGAACAATATTAGTTTGATGGTAAGAGGCAAAGTTTAGAAATGCGGCTGTGACTACATATTAATTAAAGAGAAACAAAGTATTGTAAAGTCGATAAGTCAACACATTCATGATGAACTGGCAGAGTCTTCGGTGAAAGGAATATTTATGTTCAACATGTGGTGATAATACAACATCATTTATAATTGAGTAATTATTGAATTGAATTGAATAATAATTTGTGTAATTATTCATCCTCTGAGATATCACACAACCGAGCTCGATAGATGCAGTGGCTTAAGTGCGGCCAGTATCCAGTAATCGGGAGATAGTGGGTTCGAGCCCCACTGTCGGCAGCCCTGAATATGGATTTCCGTGGTTTTCCATTTTCATACTAGGCAAATGCCTGGGCTGAACCTTAATTAAGGCCACGGCCGCTTCCTTCCAATTCCTAGGCCTTTCCCATCTCATCGTCGCCGTAAGAAATATCTGTGTCGGTGCGACCTAAAGCTAATAGGAAATAGTAGATATCACACACTGAGGAAGTAAACTTCCTGGGAAAGCTATATGTCGTCTGTGACGTCACATACACCATCATCTAAAGTGTGGACTAAACTTCGTCTTATTGTTGGAGTACAAGGACCATCCTCAGTACCGGGAATTTCCATAGCAGGCCGCATCGTGACTGATGCACCCTCGGTTGCCAACCATCTTGCAAGCCATTTTGCAGATGTACCTGGTTCCGGTAATTAATATCGTGATTTCTTACCCCAGAAACGGGAGGCAGAACGTCTTGATCTGAGGTTTGCCACTCAAGGTACAGAGGACTAGAACGTGCCCTTTACCGAGTGGAAACTCCGCAGCGCGTTGACGCTTTGAAGGGACCAGATAACGTATAACCAGATGTTAAAACACTTCAGTGAGGATAGTCTCTTATATCTCTTTGGGCTGCTCAACCGACTCTTGATAAAGGGTGAGTTTCCTTCACAGTGGCGAGAGGGTATAGTCATTTCTCTCCTCAAACCTGTCAAAAATACTAAATATGCCGGAAGTTACAGACCTATTTGCCTAACAAATTGTCTGTGTAAGCTGTTTGAGAGGATGGTGAATCTTCGACTTGTGTGGTGCCTGGAGAAAAGGGGAATTTTTTCCGAGTATACCAATGTGGATTTCGAACCGCTCGCCCGACTACTTTGTTACGCCTGGAGAGTTCTATCCAAGACACTTTTCTCAAAAAACAGCATTTGGTGGCTGTTTCCTTGGACTTAGAAAATGCCTACGACATCACATGGCGATTCGGCATCCTATCAGTCCTGCATCAATGAAATATCCAAGGTAATTTGCCGGTATTTATCGCGAATTGTTTGTCCCACCGTCTATTCCGTGTCCGAATAGGGAGGGTAAATTCGCAGTACCACATTCAGGAAAATGGAGTCCCACAGGGATCGGTTCTCGATTGCCATAAACGGTATTGTCGCTGATCTTGATTCAGCAGTAATTCCATCGCTATATGTAGAAGATTTTTCGCTGCATTATAGCTCTTAAAATATGGCCGTCGCCGAGCGACAATTACAAGTGTATCAGTGGACCTTACAACATCGTTTTCGGTTTACAACCGCAAAGACCTCTGTTCTGGACTTTTACCGGAAGCGCACTCTTCAGTCCCATCCTGAGATTTATTTAGGAAATGTCGCACTTCGCGTAGTTGACACTTATCGATTTCTTGGGCTCATTTTCGATAGCGAATTACCGAAGGAGCCACACGTGCGGCAATTAAAAGCGAAATGCGCTATGAAGCTTTACATCTTGAAGTTTCTTAGCGGCACTACTTGGGGGGGCGGGGGGGGGGGGAAGACCGCATGGCGCTCCTACGATTTCATAGAGCACATACTTTATCCAGGTTAGACTACGGCAGTGCAGCATATGGATCAGCAAGGCAAAGCGTTGTAGCCAAACAGAACAGCAATCACCATAGCGGAGTTGGAGTGGCAACAGGAGCTTTTCGTACAAGTACCGTTGCTAGCCTTCTCGCTAAATCTGATGTGCCGCCTTTACACCTGAGGCACCAGCAAATGCTTCTGTCCTATGCTGCTAGTTGTTTCACGTCGCACCGACACAGATAGGTCTTACGGCGACAATGGGACAGGAAAGGGCTAGACGTGGGAGGGAAGCGGCCGTGGCCTTAATTAAGGTACAGGCCCAGCATTTGCCTGGTGTGAAAATGGGAAACCACGGAAAACCATTTTCAGGGCTGCCGACAGTGGGGTTCGAACCTACTATCTCCCGAATACTGGATACTGGCCGCACTTAAGCGACTGCAGCTATCGAGCTCGGTGTCCTATGCTGCAAATTTCCGACAGATGCCACTTGACCCAAGCTATCCTTGCGTGTTTCACAATGGAAACCGTCGGTTGTACGCTGCTTACCCACGAGCGACGCAGTTGGTTGGAATGCGTCGGTAATTTCTGCTGTTAACTGACTCCTTGAGTGCTCTACAATCTATAGATACGTGTTTTCTCGGCACCCTCTGGTGCTGCGGATCCATGGCCTGCTGGCCGGGTGTTCGGATGCCGGCACCAGAATTACATTTATATGGGTCCCAAACCACATAGTTGTAGAGGGTAGTGAGTTAGCTGATAAGGCTGCCAAGGAGGCTCTAACATTGCCCTCGTTGCCTTACAGGGTTCCATCCAGTGATATTCGCTCTCATCAGAGACATTTGGTTACGTCCCATAGGGAGATGAAGTGGCAGGCCACCCCTCCCCCAAATAAACTGATAGCGATAAAGGGAAATACGAATGTATGGAAGACTTCACTTTGGGCATCTCGGAGCGAAGGAGTGTTATTATTTCGTCTTAAGATCGGTTACGGCATAGTAACGCACTCCTACCTACGGAAAGGTGAACGCCTCCGGCGTGTCCTTGCAGCGGTCATCCTACCGTGGTACACATCCTTACGGAATGCGTGGACCTGGCCGATCTGCGCTATAGTCTAAAACACCCGAGTGCCATTTCCCTCACCCTACAAGGGGACGAGCAGTCAGCAGACCTCGTCATCCGTTTTATGAGAGATAGTGGCCTTTTCTATCGTGTGTAAAAGTGTATTTTGTATTAGAGCATTTGTGTTGACTAAGATTTTACGCTATTGACTATTTTAGTTCGTGTTTGTGTATTTTAATGTGTTACTTTAACTTCTAACTTGAATGACATATCTCCGTACTTCAAGGCAATGACTTATTCCATTATAATCTATATTTTCTATAACAGTATTAGAAAGTAAGGCATTTCACATTACATCCACTGATTATTTTATTATACATTTTTATCATCATTTGTTTTTAGTCAGTGGATATATTTTAAAACTAGCAAATTACCCGTGTTTCGCTACGGTATTATACCTTGTATATGGAGTTCTATGTAAGTTACTGCACACGCAGTGAGTAGGATTATATTAAATTGCCCGTCTCATAGCGATATCCGAGAAACAAAACGGGCAGGACCCCATACGTTGTTTCCTATGTAAGGTGCAAGTTGGGGAAATTTAGACGATAATGGGAGGTCACATTTCCTCCTGTCATTCACAATAGAGTTCGGGAGTTTCTACAATAACGGCAGGCTCAATTACCAGCTGCCATTCGCAACAGAGATGCGTAGTTTTCATTATAATTGCAGGCCCCTTTCCTAACGATAATCCCACTCGAGTTGGAGAGATTTGACTGTAACCGAGACATGCTGCGCTATCTTAAATATAAAGAATCGAGATACGACAAAAAGGCACAGCACCCAAGTTGAAGATCTCTCCAAATTAAGCAGCGATTGTCTAATCTGCTTTGTGAAATGACTTATGGTTTAGAAAGCAGTTATCACGGAACAAAGGTCTGAACCGTCGAGGAAATTGCCTCCATATTTCGATATTTTTCGGGGACTAATAGTAATACATTTGAACAGCCTTGAATACTCACTCAAAGGAAAGAGTGTGCAGTGACCAAGCGAAATAATGTATATAACAAAGGGACGTAACGTACAAGGGATGTTTCGCATGTAGTCCACGGATTTTACAGGAAATCAGTAGTATAAGAGACAATGGAAAGAAACTGTAGTTTTTTCCCTATAAACCCCCATTCTATTCAGTGATTTTAAACCATATGCATATCTAAACCTTCCTCTGGATCAGTACACTCTACATGTGAATTTTGGTCGAGATCAATCCAGCCGTTTCGCCGTGATGGTGGAACAGACGGACAAACGGGCAAACAGACACGAAAGCTTAAAACCACTGATACGGTCTTGAGTTGACCTAAATCGTATAAATATCTGAAAAATTGGCAAATCAAACGAAGTTACAGACAGCGGACCCATACAATTTTATTTATATACATAAGCATGAGCACGTTTGTAACTGCAGACGTTCATTTCGAGATTTAGTGCTTTTAAACGGTAGGTCATATCAACAAACAGATTCCGTCATCGACGCCCATTTTAGTTTTCAAAACAGTTGGTCCTATGGCATTTATTTATGAGTTAGATTGAATTCGAAGCATTAAATAGGGTGAAATCTGGGTACGGTTTTCACACATTGCTTTCTTTTTCGGATACTTATGCAGCAGCTGGAATCATAAAACTGCCGGTCTGAGTGGCTCAGATGGTTGAGGCACTGGCCTTCTGAGCCCAACTTGGCAGGTTCGACCCTGGCTCAGTCCGGTGGTATTTGAAGGTGCTCAAATACGTCAGCCTAGTGTCGGTAGATTTACTGGCACGTAAAATAACTTCTGTGGGACTACATCCCGGCACCTCAGCGTCTCCGAAAACCGTAAAAGTAGTTAGAGAGACGTAAAGCAAATAACATTATAAAATATTAAAATTTCGCTAACATATGACCACTGGTCGTGTCAATATGCATGCCGCATTTGACGATTCTTTCCTATAAGTGTACCAAATGATAAGATATGCGTTTAAAAAGTACAAAATTAACTTAAAATTGAGAAATATAGCTCTATCTAACGTATAAGGGATCGACATACGACAATATATCATAGGATCAAAATTGTAGATCCCTCGAAATTGAAACGCGATTGTGCATTCCGTTTTGTGATACGACTTACCGTTTAGCCTCCAATTATCCCGAATCGAAGGTCTGCACCGTAATTGAAATTGCCTCCATATTTCGATACATTTGAACAGATTGCAATTCTTCCTCAAAGGAAAAAGTGTCCCGATTTCTGGATTAGCACTCGCATACATAGGGAGTAATTAAGGAAGAAAATATTACAGTTAACAAAGTTGAAATTAATAGAAAACAGGATTATAAATGAGGACAGCCGGATGGTACAAATAGCACTATGTAAATACCAAGTGGATGTATTGTAAAATGAAATGCCCCTCAGTAAATTGTGATGATATGAGTTAGGATATAAGAAGGCGAAAACAGAGGAGAAATTTGGGCGCAGGTATTCTTAGGTAAACAGATAAGACGATGACTTATGGTGTTATTATTTAAATCTAATGAGGTAAGACAAAGGCAAAAAATTAAAGCTGAAAACAGAGGTAGAAGAGAATTGCAGTAAAATTTATAGCAAATGCCATAAAACACCTTATGGTGTGAAATCTTGGTCTACACTCCGCTGTACTATTCAAATGTTAACAGCCCCTTTAAAGTTATTCGACGATGATTGTAACCTCCAGCGGGATTCCGCACATATTCCGCAGAATGGCAGCATGACGTGTCTCTCGTATTCTATGCAAGGAACAACCATGAGTTTACAGGAATTTTGAAGGAAATTACATTAACCTATGTTACTTCACTGCTGGCAAGCAGCCAGAGACGTTGCCATGGTAACCGGTAGGTTCGTTATCGGTCTGTCGGCCACTCAATGCAGAGCATGAAATCCGCAAAGGTAGTAATTTTCTCCGTCATTTGAAGAGTAAGCAAAATTATACTCAAACAAAAGTCGTTTAAAATGAAGAGACGTTTTACATGTAGTCCACGGATTTTACAGAAAATAAATAGTATAAGAGAAAACTAAAGATAGTTGTTGTTTCCCTATAAACCCCCATTCTGTTAAGTGATTTCCAAATCACATGCATACATAAACCTTTTCCTGAATCAGTATATGAAGTTTGGGCGAGATCTATCCAGCCGTTTTGCCGTGATGGTGGAACAAACAAACAGACAAACAGAAAAACAGATACGAAAGCTGAAAACCAATGATACGGTCTTGAGTTGACCTAAAGCGGATAAAATAATATCTAGCAAATTCGCAAAACAAACGAAATTACAGACAGCGGACCCCCTACAACTTTATTTATATAGGTTTTAATTATCACGTCCTTTCAGTCCATCTTGTACCGTTAGGGGCATATGACCTAGCTGTTAGTCCCCTTCAAACAACAAACATCACCATCATTATCATCATCAGATATCACACATAAACAAAGGAGACACTTTTAATTATTTACGCATAATATTTTAGGTTTATTTCGTTTCTACTTTATTCGTTAAAGCGGATTTGGTGTTTTCACTTTTCTTCACATTATGCGCTATATTTTGTAGGCGCAGGCGCAGGGCTTTACGGACTAGGTTTGTCGCGTTATTCCTTCGTTGATGTTACTGCCACCTTCTTTCGCATAATTGTCATAAAATGTATTATGCCGGTTTAATTGAAATAATTCTCGGAGTCCCCAATTTCAAAGCAGTTCAACGTAGTTTTCGTAGACTCTAGGATAAGAAAATGCTTGGAAGAAGAATATATCATCGCACTTTAATTGTAACTCAACCTTACAATTATTTTGATTTCAAATTGGAAAATATGAAATCCATCTACAAGGCTGCGGATGGCGGAGTTTCAACTGGATATAAACCAAGTGCTACATTTCAGCTAGCATTTAGCAAACGCAAATTAAACAAATAAACTTCAATTTTATTCAAAACCAAGCAATCTATCTACATTTCCTACACTCTTCCCACGCATTTCTACTAACACTCCTATCATTGTACGCGCAATATAAAAGAAATGCGCAGGAAGGGATTATGTTATGCATATACTGCGTTTCCCGTACCTACGCTTGATCTCTTCACTTCCTTTCACGTAATATCCAATCTGTATATTACAATACTTTTGTCTATACTTATTTTATATAAACCTACTATTGTTGTCCGTTTGTTACAACGTCACGGGAAATTTGATGGTTGATTTTCATGAAACCTGATATTTAAATTTAGGATAAGGGCAAGTACTATCACAGCTGTATGCGATTCAAAAACGTTTACTGTGGAATAAGGTTCAGACGCATCAAATATCAGAATTATAATGTAAAATAGGCGATGAAATCAGTACGATGTGGAGTGACGTTTTGTTAAAGTCGTATGGCAGGATCCCACGTATAATTGTTTGTCCAAAATTTGAAGTTAGTTAGCTCTTCCAACATATCGAAGTGAAGCTTGTTGAGTGTTGAGTAAATCCTTAGGTCACAAAGGATTGAAATTTGAATACGTAAGAAAACAGCTTGTTTGAAACTTGTCTTAAAATTTTGTTCTGCATTTCTCATATTCACGTTAAGGTGCTGTGATTTTATGAGAGCGCCTTGTCTTGTAGTATTGTTAGCGGTGGTATAATTTGTGGAAGTCAGGATGTTTCGAATAACTAAAGGTAGCTGAACATACATTTCGGGAAGATACTTCAGGAGTTAACATAACCGCAACGTGGGTTGATTAGTTCCTCGTTCTTGAGATCATGCTCAGTTGAGGTTAGTTGAATCTTCACCAGTGACCATTTATAATATAACTGAAATATACGTTAATTAGATCCTCGTTTTTTTGATCATGTACTGTGAAGACTAGCTGAATCTTCACCAGTGACCATTTATAACATAACTGAAGTACGCGTTCATTAGTTCCTCGTGTTTTTGATCATGTTCAGTGAAGGCTAGTTGAATCTTCACCAGTGACCATTTATAACATAACTGAAGTATAGATTCATTAGATCCTCATTTTTATGATAGACCTTGGTGAAGGCTAGTTGAATCTTCATCAAAGAACATTTATAGAAGAAATGAAATATACATTCATTAGATCTTCGTTTTTTTAATTCATGATCAGTGAAGGTTAGTAGAATATTCACCACGGACCATTATAACGTAACTGAAATACAGGTTCATTAGATCCTCATTTTCATGATCATGTTCAGTGAAGGTTAGTAGAATCATCAAAAGCGACAATTTATAACATAACCGAAAATTCGGTTCATTAGATCATCGTCCTTTTTATCATGTTCAGTGAAGCTTATTTGAATCTTCTGCAGAGACCATTTATAACATAACTGAAATATAGGTTCAATAGATCCTCCTTTTTATGATCATGTTCAGTGAAGGTTAGTTGAATATTCATCAGTGACCACTTTAATCTAACTGAAATATCGGTTCATTAGATCCTAGTCTTTTGATACTGTTCAGTGAAGGTTAGTTGAATCTTCACCAGTGATCATTATAACATAACTGATATATGGGTTCATTAGAGCCTCGTTTTTGTGATAATGCGCAGACTGAAATATCGGTTCATTAGATCCTAGTCTTTTGATAATGTTCAGTGAAGGTTAGTTGAATCTTCATCGGGAATCATTTCCACATAACTGCAATGTAGGTTGGTTAGATCTCGGTTTTTGTGGTCATGCTTAGTGAAGGTTATTTGGATCTTCATTAGTGGCCGTTCAAAACACAGTGCAGTCATAGACTGTCACATCGTTTGTTGGATTTATTGCCCACGGTGATTCTTTATATTTCACGCCAATATTCTTTTTGGTTGTAGATATAAGGAATTTCATTGCTGATGTTCACGTAGATATTTTGTTTCTTGAGTTGAATATAATGATAGTTGTTGTCGACAGTTAATCACGGATAGGATTGTTGTATTTGGAGGCTCGTAGGTTAGTGTTTGAGTTATGTCAAGAGATGACGTTCGTGGGGGAACATAATAAGTCATGGTAGGTACGAATTAACGATTTAGCTGGTATTCTCATTCCAGTTCAGTGTTGTGTAACCTAACTGATGTATAATAGTCGTAAACACACAAGAAACTTCATGCAACATTGAATAGCTCACAACTTGCCCACGGATGTTCAGAGTGAGTGTTATTTTAAGCAATTATCTTTTACAAGATTAGATAAATTTTTCAGCAGTTAGTGTTTGATGGCGGTTTGGAATAATATTCTGTAATTTAATATAGTGGATTAGTGAGTGCGGATTAGACTTGTTCAGAAAAACTGAATTACTTAAATAAACCCACAAGTTATGTAGATTCATATTTTTTGATGTTTGATGTATTTATGTTTAATGGTGTGGATTACTGTAATCACGACCTAGTTCGTGAACCACCGGGCGAGTTGGCCGTGCGCGTAGAGGCGCTTGGCTGAGAGCTTGCATCCGGGAGATCGTGGGTTCGAGCCCCACTGTCGGCAGCCCTGAAGATGGTTTTCCGTGGTTTCCTATTTTCACACCAGGAAAATGCTGGGGCTGTACCTTAATTAAGGCCACGGCCACTTCCTTCCTATTCCTAGGCCTTTCCTATCCCATCGTTGCCATAAGACCGATCTGTGTCGGTGCGACGTAAAGCAACTAGCAAAAAAAATGTTCGTGAACCATGGGCAACGGTTCACAGGCCTAGTAAGTGATCTCGAATGACGGGATACCAGTTGCTGTGGAATGGGAGTGGGCATCTCGGAGATATTCCGAGTCATGACCCTCCATGTGCTCAGGCGGCTACGACTATACAGTCCACCGATAGTTCCAAGCCCGTTAGAGGAGAGATCCTCACTTGGATTATGTTTAAGTTGGGTAGCATCCTGCTTTACGAATTTACCGAGCACAGAACATTTTGAGCAAGTCTCGGACCAATGGGAGTAACGGAATCCCACTACCATTTGACAGGCGAGGGACCCCTTGGGAACAACTTGGCGAAAGAAATGGAATTTGATTGGGAGCTATGAATATCAACAGGGCTTATAGCAAGTAGAACTGGCTGAGTCAACTAAAAGGATGCATCTGGATGTGCCAGGAGTAAATGCTATTCTGGTAAGCGAATATAATGAGCGAGATATAGGAGACTATAAAGTGTAATTGATGGGTGTTAGAAAGGGAAGGGCAGAGTGTGGGGTAGGTCTGTTCATCAGGAATACTATTGCACGCATCATAGTTTCTGTTAGGAACGTAAAAAAGTACATGAGGGAATGATGTGGGCAGATTTGGAAGTTGGAAGAATTAGGACGAGAATTGTCTCAGTGTATACGCCATGTGAGGGTGCAGATGAGGTTGAAGATTACAAGTTTTATGAATCATTAAATGACTTCGTAGTCAGAGTCAACATCGAGGATTGGATATCGCGAATGGGGTATTTCAATGCGAGAGTTGAAAATAGAACTGAAGGATACGAAAGGTTGATTGGTAAATGTGGGGAAGTTATGGAAGGTAAAAGGAATGGGAAACGTTTGCTAGACTTCTGTGCTAGTATGAGTTTAGCAGTTACGAATATATTTTTCAAGCATAAGTCTACCGCTACACATTGGGAGGGTAGGGTTACCAGATCCATAATAGACAATATCTTAACCAACTTCGAATGCAGGAAATCTGTTAGGAATGTACGGGTTTTCCGGGGATTTTTGATGATACAGACAACTACCTGATCTGTATGGAACTAAGTATTCCTAGGCCTGGGATAGAGAAAATGAAATCGGTATGCAAACGTATAAGGATACAAAACATCCAGGACGAGGAAATTAGACAGAAGCACATGGATAGGATTAGTGGGAAGTTACGAAAATTGGATAGTAAGTAGGCTCAGGATATAAAAAGAGAATGTGTGGCACACAGGGATGCTGTAGTAGAAACAGCAATGGAATGCCTTGGAGCAACTGTGCGTAAAGATGGGAAAAGGCGAACATCTTGGTGGAATGATGAATTGAGAGCAGCTGATGGTTAGACTCGATTTCTAACGATTTCAAGATAAGAGGCTATAGCTCTAGTTGCAAATAGAGGATTGTGGGGTCATGTGAGGCGAATGGAGGAGGATAGGTTACCTAGAAGAATAATGGACTCTGCTATGGAGGGTAAGAGAAGTAGAGGGAAACCAAGACGACAAGACAAGCCTGGATAACCTGTACTCTCTTGAGGATGGAATTATTTCCTCTTTTATAATTCCATGCCACTCCTTATTTCGAACTCAGCATCTACATTTCCTCGAGGTGCAGTTTTTATTTCCTGAACTTCCTTCACAGGCCCATAGTTTTCCTGGGAAGAAAATAATTTTCATCCT